>NW_022900945.1:17975941-18012730 GCF_012274545.1 Fukomys damarensis | reverse complement strand
AAAAAAAAAAAAAAAAAAAGTCCCAGGCTGACAAGGACTCAGATCTCTGAAATTTTGGACAGTATATTTTTGTGCTATATCATTATTTTAGAAATCTTTATAGGAAATATTTACTAAATAGAAATCATTTTCCTTGATATTTTCCTTGCATGGTAAGCTACTAATGCTATTATAATTTCTGTAAAATGAATTTCTTTTAAAATAGTAATAACAATTATATGACTCTGTTTACCTAGAAATTTAAAAATTAAATGTGACACATTATTATAATACAGATCATATTGAATTATATCATATTAACAATTACATTATTACAATAAGACCTTCCTGGTAATTAAACTGAGCAAACATTAAAATTCCTAAAGTTTGTATTCTATTGTTTTGCTGAGGTTGTTAGAACAGAGGTCAGTAATTCATTAAGGCTTAGGCTAGAAGACTTTTAAGAACCATGGAATCAAAGATAATAGAAATGTTTTTATCCTAACAAAAAGTAAGCCTTGATGATCAATCAACTGAGAGTCTGGACTGTAGACACTTTTCCTTTTTCCTTTCCTCCCCCTTCTTTTTCGCCTTTGCTTCCTTTTTTATCTAATTTTCTTCAGTAAGAATTTAAAGTGACATCTCATAGATACCAGGACAACTGCAATATTCATAAAATAAGGTCTCTTCTCATTCTGAGTTCTATTGGAAGATGTCCTTGTCTACTTTAGAAAGTTTAGTATATCAGCTATCATTTAATATTTTTAACTACTCGTATTATGTATTATGAGGGCCTTTTCAGTATTTTATTGACAGTTATAAAATTATCATCATATGAAAGAAAATAGCTGTCTAAAGTTGAAAAGGCATTTTTATCTTCTCAATTGTGGTCATGTGATGCAACTCTTTAAGATGTTGGTTAAAACAAAACTAACTTCTTTCTCTTCTTTCCCTTTCTTCCATCTGTGTTCTCCCTTCCTCTCTCTTTCCCTCCCTCCCTTTCTCTGTTTCTTCCACCCTACCTCCCTGCCTTCCTGCCTGCTTTCCTTCCTTAGATGTGTGACTCTGGAAGAGAAAGAAGAATTTCCTCACTCTTAGGCCAGTGTTTTCCTTCCCAAACCGCCCTGACTACTCTCATAAAATTAGAAACTCTAACTGAAATAGGAGGCATATCACATAAGTAATTTTATTTTATTTATTTTTTTCACATATGTAATTTTTTTCCAGCTTTAATTGAGTTTATTGGTACATTTTAGGGATACAGTACAGTTACATTCATTGTTGGGATCTTGTACCTCTACATGACATGTCTTGGTTCTCATTTTTTCCCCTTGTCCCTGCCCTCCCTTCACTCCCTCCTCCTCTCCCCATCTACAAACACTTTATTTCCATCTTTTCATTATCTCACATTTTTTTCTTTTCCCTTATTACCCTTCCCCTACCCATCCCACCTTCCCTACACCTTTAGCTCCTTTCTTCCCATTTCTCAATGTCAGTAATCTTATTAGGATCTTCTGTATTATTGCAGATTATTCACATCAGAGAAACTATTCAGTATTTACACATGTGTGCCTTATTTATTTCACTTAGGAGTATATCTTCAATATGTATCCATTTTCCTATGAATGAATCTATTTTCTCATTCTTTATGGCTGAGTAATATTCCATTTTATAGAAAAACCACATCTTCTTTATCTAGTTTCCAATGGATGGGCATATGGGCTATTTCCAAGTTTTAGCTATTATAAACTGTGCCGCTATAAACATGGGTGTGCATACTTCTCTGTGATATGATTCTTTTAGTTCTTTTGGAAAGCTACCCAGCAGAGGGATGGTTGGGTCAAATGGAACCTCCAGTTCAAGCTCTTTGAGGTATCTCCATATTGATTTCCATAGTGGTTGCACCAGTCTGCACTCCCACCAACAATGGAGAAGGGCTCCTTTCTCCCCACTACCCCGCCAAGATTTGTTATTGTTCACATATGTAATTTTAAAGTCTTCCAGTAGTTACATTAGAAGAGCAAAAAGAAATTAGGAAAATAAATTTTAGTGATATATTTCATTTAATCCAATATATAAAAACATTTCTTTATATGATAAATGTAAGAAAATATTTCTAAACTATTTTACCCTCTTTAAAAAATGTAAATCTTTGAAATTCCACGTGTATTCCATATTTACAGTAGATCTTAAGTTGTGCTAGCAGTAGCAAGTGCTTATCAGCCGCAGGGGCCTAGTGGCTACTGCATAGATAGCATAGCTCTCTTTGGCTTTTGGTGACATTCAGGACACTTAGAACATTCTTCATTCTACTTTCAATTGTGCAAAATAACAGCATGGGTTAGAATCAGACTTCAAGACAGCTGATTAGAGAATAAAAGCATTTATGGAAAATGCTTGTGTCATTCATCCATATACTATTCATCAAACAGGTTTTGAGGACTTATGTATGTGATGGACTGTAGGTAAGGAGATGAACAAGACCTTTCTAGTGAATTTACAATAGAGCTCTGTCTCATAAGAAACAGACCTATAGCCAGATATGCTGCAATTTGAGGGACTAAAGACCACAGTGCAGGGATTAAAGATATGCTAAGGGAGCCGATAAGTTCAAAAACTAAGTCTTCCCAGGGAAATCTAGAAAGCTTGACAGGGGGAGGAAATATTCCAATTTACTTAAAAAATAATTCAGAATATATGGGACATAGGCAGGTGCACAGGGACTACAAGCAAAAGAAACAGTATACCCATGGGTAAGATTCATGCAGGAATGGAAGAGGGGAACTAAAATACTTCAAGCACCTGCATCATGCTGAGCAACATCATAGAAAAGTATTTCTCTAATTGTTGAAAGGGACCGGGGATGTAGCTCAATGACTCTGCACCTGCCTTGCAAGTGCAAGGTCCTGAGTTTGATCCCCTGTATCAAAACACAATACAAAACAAACAAGAGCAAATCTAATTGATGACTGGGTACAAGGTCTGTGGGTCTAATTCCTAGAATGTAAGAGGTAGAGATAAGAATGGACAAGTTGGTTCAGGCTGCAGCCTGAAGGCTCTCAAGTGCTATTTTGCATGGTGTTGAAGCCCAGGTGCCTTGAGGTCAGAAGGAACTGTATGAGCTCTACCACTTCATGACTTATGACTGGGAGCAAATGCTCACCTAAGGAGGTAAGTGCCATGTTTGTTTTAATAAAGGATTTAGCACAGTATTTGGCACATAGGAGGTGCTCCTTAAATAGTAGCCATAATTTATGACAACAAAGAATCACAAGTGTTTTAGTGGACAAGCGAGTGAGCATGTGTGTAAGTGTTCCTGTTCATACAAAATCCTAACCAGTGTGTGGTGAGCAGGCTGGAGAAGCACGCAGTAGTGAGAGACTTGTAGGAATGACAAAGTGCAGAAGGATCAGAGATGAGAGACTTAGAGGTTGTTGCAGGCCTTATGTGAGGCATCTGTGGTTTGCAGACAGTAGGTCTCAGTGGTTGACTGGGATGGAAGGGTTGGAGGGAAGGAAGAGCTAAAGTTGGTCCTGAAGTGAGAGGACTGGGGAACTGACTAAAGAGCATACAACAAGGAGGAGTTATTCTGAGAGAAGCGGGTAAGTTTTGGAATGGGGGATGATGGTAGATTTGGGGATCATCAATAGATCAATGGCAGGAAAAGCCATGGAAAAGGAGAACATTCCAGAAAAACATACAAAATGAGGAGAAGAAAGATGAGAAAGCTGGGAAAGTTTCCTTAGTTTGAGGATTGGACATTTTGAAAAGCAAGATGGAAGAATAGTTAGAGAGGCAGAAAAAGGGCTGGGAACAGTGATGTCATGAAAACAGAACAAAAGTAGGTCTTAAGAAATCAGAAATAGTTACTGAGGTAACCAATAGGTCATAACAAATAGGCCCATATGTAATAGCTTGGCACCAGAAGTTTCTTCTTTTCGAAAAAGTCCAGTTCAATGTTTGTGTGTGTGTGTGTGTGTGTGTGTGTGTGTGTGTGTGTGTGTGTGTGTGTGTGTGTGTGTGTGTGTGTGTAGTGGGGTGAGATAGGGGAGTGTTTTGCTTCATAAAGTTATTCAGAAACCTAGGTTAATAGCAACCTTATACTTTTAATCTTTACTTAGATTCCCATGCCAGATAGTGAGGAGAGGCAAAGGGAATGGAGAACAAAAAAAGGAGGGGGAAAACTTCTCAAGCATGAACACCAGGCCTGAAGACAACAGCAGTGTGCCGGAGAGAAGCACATAGCCACGCCTCATTGCAGGAGAGGCGGTAAGACACAGTCTAGCAGGGCACCCAGGAAGAACAAACAGGTGGAATCTGTGGCACAGGACGGTTAGGAAGTTTGGGTTAAAAGACAGTGGAAAAGAAACTATATTTGGCAATTAGACATCATTAGTGATTTCTACAGAAATATATTTAGCAGAGCCATGAATGTGAAAGTGAAACGGCCAAGCACAGGGCTGAGATGACCATACAAAGAGAACAGGCTTCTCTGTACGCCCAAGTTCTCTCCAGGGATTACCAGGAGTTGGTATCAGCCTGAATTCTAATCACCTGGTGGTTGCAGAGTGGAAAAACTAGCCATTATTATGGGGCTGAAGCCTTTCCTTTCTGCTAAAAGTTTCAAAGCTTCAGGGTACTGAGATCATCATGGCTATGTTCCCAGGAGCTCCAGCTTGGCTCATCTAGAGCCCAGCCCACCTCGGAAGCACGCGGGGCTGGCAGGGATCAGGGAAGGGGAAGAGACATCTGGTGCCTTAAGTATATGCAGGTATGTGTGTGTCCAGGCATAAGAATGTGTGCATCTTCCGGGTTTGTGTGCCCAAAGATGATATTTATATTCTGTCCCTCTTTGGAAAAATAGAGATTTGTGTTCTTTTGATAGCAAAGCTACTTTTTGATTTTCTTATTACTTAAGATCTAAAACTACAGGAATTGTGACATGAATCAGTGTTACAGCCACTGTGATAAATGCTTTTGTGGAGGATTAAATGAAGAAAATAATCATTATGTTACACACTCACACACACACCCCGATTCATATGGTGAAAGGTGTTGTTACCAAATTCCTCAGTAGTGAATAGTGTCTTTGTTTGGGCTTTGCTAGGATGTGAATTCTTCCCCCTCAAACGCATAGAACTAATCATGTGTGCAGCCATTCAACTCCCCGCTCCAATTCTTCCCAGTGGGTTATGTGACTGGGTTCCTCCTGATGGGCTGGGTCATGCCTAGTTACCATCTGGACATACAGTTATACAAAGCTCACTGAATTGCAGGCACCAATTTGTTCCCGGGGGACTGTTCTAAACCTTCTGTTACATTGTTTCTTCCTTCGGGTCTTTTAAAACTGTCCCATTAAACTATATTTTTTGGTGTTTCCACGTCAACTGGCTCCTTGATTGAATCTTGACGAAAGACATTTGTTTGCCCAAATGTCAAGAAGCTGCCCTTAAGCCTGTAACTCCCTAAACTCAGAGAGAACTAGGCTCTGCATACATGATCCAGGCTGTTGGTTCAGGGGTCGTGTGGAGTTGGATCTTTGGAACTCTTTCTCTCATGTGTCTCTACGGAGCTACAAGCTGAGCCACACCTTGATGTCACCGGAATAGTTGAGTTACTAATTTGAAATACATCAGCTCCCAAACTTCTGTACTATTTGAATTAAAATTCATAATTCTTTAAGCATCCAATTTCTCCCAATCTGACAGTAATTATAAAAATTCAGCTAAAGCATTGGTAGATAGAGTAATGAAAGATGGAGATACTGTCTACAGGTCCTGAAAACAAAGCCCCACCCATTTATGGAGGGGAAGGCTGGTGGGAGTTTCAGGAAGGAAGCTAATGAAGTCAAAGTTCTGGAGGCAAGGAGATTGAAAGAGGTGACCAGCTAGGCAGATGGATCAGGTGAGGTAAGGGAAGTGGAGGACCCAGGGCAGAGATGGCCACTGCCAAGAAAACTGTTCATGTCCCTTTGCTACCAAGAGCTCTTCAGTTCCTCCATAAGAGAAGTTCTTGGAAGAACCTAGGTCTTGTGAAACGATCATGATCATTACCTTGCTGTACAAAAGCCCGGTCAGCTCTCTTCCTCCTAGTGAAGCCATCCCTCCCCATCCAAAATTGCCCAGAGGGACCTTTTACTCTCCCTGTGTGAGCTAAATGGACTCTCAGAGGCAAACGATATTTAACTGATTGTCATTTTTTTCTAGCACTTTACAAGTTTGATATTTTCTAGTAGAATGATTTAATATAGTTTTAAAATAGCCTCCTTTTAGCTATTTGTGTCCTTTCTGGAGGTGTTAAATGTGGAAGCAATTATCCTCTTTATGACAGGATTTTTTTCTTGGCTCGGTGAAGCTTTGTGCTTTGTAACACCTGATGTGTAGGTAAAGAATTGGGTTTATTTTGTATTAACTCATAGTGAGTTTCTTTCCCTTAGAGAGCTAAAGGGTAGATATATGCTTCTCTGGGAGATAAACCATAATCTGTTAAATGTGTAGGAAGATACTAAGAGCTAGAAAAAACTATATTCTAGAAAAGTAAAATGTGAAAAATCTTGTTGCCTTGCTCTATAACCATGGTGAAAAAGAAAAAAAAAAAAAGAGTTGATTAGTGGTTTCATGGGAAGTAACCTACAAAGGGGCAGTCTTCTTGGTTGAATTACTTCTTGGTTGTTGACATTTGAATCTTTTTAAAAAAGTGTTTGAGGCATCATATTTTTAGTTGATGGCCCCATGAATGTGAAAGCCTTAGGTTCTTACCAGTGTTCCCAGGAGCTGGGATACTGCCAACAGAGGAGATAAAATAAGCTCTCTGATTTCATCCAGTGTGTTTAGTGTGTGCCAAGGAAAAAATTCTTTGAACACTCAGAAAGAGTAAGTTTTGTTGTTGTTCATAGAATGATGAAGAGTACCAGAGTAGATGATTTGTGCTATGCCCAAACTGTGGCAATAGTTTATTGTCTTTGGGAACATGAGACATTTTCTTCTGTGGGAAACTGATGTGAAAACACATCAAAAACCTATCTGATTTCTCTATTTTATACTAGTGAGAAAGTAGATGATTTCAGAGTGGCCAATGAAGACCAACACTCGCCTGAATTCAAAAGCTCTCATCTCAGGGCTGGCAGTGGACAGGTGGCACCAGAGAAGGACTTTTCAGAATCCAGGGAGCCTCTGGGAAATATTTACAGGAGGTTATAGTCTGTAGGACAAAGTTAATTATGGCAAAATCATCATAATGACTTTTACAGATCATTTCCTGCATAGCAGTCATTCTAAGTCCTTCATGTGCATTTTCTTAGATATGTATTAAGTCCAGGAAACAGGTATGATGTTCTCTCCATTTTACAGATGAGAAAATCATGGTAGAAAGAGGTTAAGTTATTTCCTCAGGGGCATAGTGCTTATAAAATGGGAGGCTAGGAAGACAGCAAGAGCAACAAGATTTCAAGTTAGAGAAATCTGAGTCCCAAAAGTGTAGATTCAATTACCATATAATACTATGATAAAAAAAATCCATTTAAGAATAAGATCTCTAGAGGAGCCTAAGTTTAACTGGCTTGTGTAGATGCTGATGATCAAGACCAGAAGAAACAGAAATGGAGTGGGCAGAGTTATCTTTGGTTCTCTTTCAGCTTTTTATTCTCCATCAGTGGTTTCTGCTACTTGTTTGAGCTGTCCTCCCAATTGCAAATCCATGTTTTCTTTCTGAAGGATCTTGTTTTCTAGGAGATAGATTACATTAGTTTAGAGTCTGGAGGTAGTCTTTGCATTTTATTATGAAACATTCAAGGAATAAAAGCTTCCAAGATACCCAAGGGCCATTTCTGAGAGTGATGCTTCAATCTGCATTTCAGTCCAATAGTGATGGTATTTTCAGGCTGAAATGTCTCTCCTAGGCCCTCAAAGCACAGTATGGAATGAGAAATGGCAAACTGCTTATTCCTAGAATGGCCTCTTATAGCACAGGAATGGAGGGAGAGAGTTAAAGGAAGCAGAAAACATCACACAGATGGAGAGTGATCTAAAAAGGGGGCAGAAAAGCATAGAATCTCATAATGTGGCTCTGAATTTAGACTCCACCTCTTCCAGTCTCTAGCCATGTGACTATGGACAGATGAAAAAAAAACCACCTGCATAAAAATACCTACTTTCTAGATGTCTGCAAGTCAAATAAGAGAAAGATGGAAAAAGGCAGCAGCCAAAGGCTAGCTGTGGACAGGAGTTTCTCAGGCAATATTGACACCCACTTCTCTCTCCCTACCACATTGGATGGGAGACGTGGAGGAGACTGGAAAGTGAAAAGTAAAGATTGGTGTAGGTGAATTGTCCAGAAGAGAAAGAGACCAAGTTGTGAGAGTCTTTTTAAAATTCTTTTATTAATAAATCTTACTTTAACCCATTTCCCCCCCAATCCCCCTCCCTTCCTAGGTACAAAAGCTTTGTTTCCTCTTTTTCCTTCTATTTTCACTTTTTTTTCTTGTCCCTTTCTTCCCTTTTCCCTCCCTCTCCTTTGTTCCCCTTCCCATTTGAACACTTTCTTCTCATTTCCCAACATCCATTATGCACTTCAGTCTTTATTTCCGCTTTTAGTTTCATAAGTTGTGAGATTCTTATTCCTTGATATGAATCAATCTTTCTGTATTTGTTCATTTGACATCTACCTATTGATTGCTTCTGCAATTTTCTTGGGTTTGAGACTTAGCCTGACTCCATTTAAAATACTGCTTTTGTACAACCATGTCTTTATGCATTTAGAACCTGATGAACCCAGCCAACTGAAGGCTTTAAACATTGCTGGCATCTTTCTCTTGATCTGTCTTTGGATATAGCTCCCAATAAGAACTTCAGAAAGTTAAACAATTATCATTGTCTGTTATCCCACATTATCCAGAAACACAATGCACAAGGCATCTTATTTAAAGAGAAAATATTTAGTCAGCAGGTCTCCTACTAACCTTTGGCTATTGCTGTCTCTTGTAGGTGCATACATGTAGCATTGAAAATATCAAGATACTGTGTAGACATTATTTAACTAGCTCTGAAATTCCATTGCTCCTGAATGAACTATAGTAATTAAAGCCACACAGGTGATATAAACGATTGGCTTTTTCAAAATTTAGTTTTTGCTAATATGCTTGCAGTACATAATGTTTACATTTCTTGTGTGAAGTTGGTGCATAAATGTAATACATCTTAATTTCTTTTTTTCGTTCTCCTCCTTGTCCTCCTTCCCCCCTTCTCTCCATCTCTTGAGTCCCTTGCTATTTGAAAAATAGCTTCCTACTTCCTATTTTCTTTTATTTTGTTCTTTATATTTTGAGTTTCTTGTATAAGATAAACCATGCAATGTTTAAGGTGAGGTTTCAGGAGGTTCCTTGGATTTTAATTAAGAATAATGAGTTACATTCTGTGCCTCAACTAAAAATGTATGTATGCCCTTGTTGTGATGCCTGACACCTTTGGCCCTTAATTTTTAGACTAGGTCAAGAAGAACAGATATTTTTTAGGACCAATTTACATACTGAAAAGAGGTGGCCTTAATAATCTTGCATGTCACTTTACTATTGAGGGTTGCCAAGTACGCCCTGAGTGTCCCCTATCCTCACCAGCCTATGCATACCAATAAGATGATGGTGATGCCATTCCTGAATTTCCCTAGATTTCTTGCCATGAAACAGCTAGATGTATCCAGCCAAACTTTCCTGCCTCTGCCACCCTCAAAGGGCTGTCTTGCACTTGCTCAGGAGGAAGTATGCACCCAGTGGGGCCTCCCAGCTCCGCCCTCCTTTTGCTATGTCAGTTGTCACTTCTTAGGAAAGATGCTGCTTTCCCTGGAGCATTATATCCTCAGATTTGCCAATATGTCATTTGACGCTATATTCTCTTCAGTCTTGACTTAACTACTGGAGCTATGGTGTAGGTGTGTTCTCTATGGAAAGAGAGAGAGAACCCTACCCTCCCTAACTCTGTCCCTCACTACCCTGAGTTAGCATTGCCTGTGCCCGAGTAAGCAGCCTCTTCAGATCATGCTTGTCCCATTACCTTACGAGGTGACAGAAAGCGAGCTATTTCATCTTCTCCATTGTCTCCAACTCTCCTTCACGTACCCAGGAATCACCAACCAAAGTCTTCTTCAGCCCCCAAACAACAGTCTTTATGGATATCAACTTTGGCAGATCTATGTCTGTTAGTCACCAGCCTTATCTTCCTAGTTTTTATTTATTTAGGTGCAGCCAGGCCCATGCTGCTACCCATTTGTGAAGTTGTCTGGTTTCCCTGAGATCATAGCCACAAGGACACTGAGACATCATCGGGGCCTGTTGGTGACTAAAGTCACTGGCCACTCTGGTGACAAACATGAGGACTGCAGCAATAAAGGGATCTCAGCATCAGAGAACTGATTTTGAGGAGCTTTGAAGCTCATTTCTACATGATTTCCAGTAGAATGAGATGTAGCTTAAAAAGTATAGGGTGCCTTAGTTGAGGCACTTGTATCCAGCCAAACTTTCCTGTCTCTGCCACCCTCAAAGGGCTGGCATACTTGTGACTGAGAGTGAGATACTCATTTCTGTGGCCTTCAAAACAGTATGGCAGTTGATTACTGGACCTTCAATTCCCTTAAACAAGAGAGAGCAGGGACTCATGGGAAGGCAGGCTTCCCAGACAGAAGAAAAAGCTGAGTGTGGTGGTGCACATCTGTAATCCCAGCACTCTGACAGGCTGAGGTAGGAGGATCACTAGTTTGAGCCTAGCCTGGTCAATGTAGCAACTTAGTCAGACTGTCTCAAATTTTAAAAAGCAAATAAAAATTTGAAAAGGCTGGGAGTGTAGCTCAGTACAAAGGCCCTGGGTTCAATCACAGTACCTCAAACAACAAAAACCAATACAGATATAAGGAAAGAGGTAGCAGCTCCTCACTCAGACTTCAGAGGAGACAAGAAGACAGAAGACATGGACAGAGACATGGTCCTTTGCACACAGTGCCATGTTTTAATGGTCAAAATCTTCAGTGCTAGGTATCAAAGGATACTTTTTTGTTTATGGCCCATCCTCTCCTACCTCTCTATTTGACACAGAACCTCCAGTCATTCATTCTGGAATCAAAGACCTCAAGGTTTTGAAAACAACCCAGTCTGGATTTGAAGGATTCATCAAGGACCAGTTCACTACCCTCCCGGAAGTGAAGGACCGGTGCTTTGCTACCCAAGTATACTCCAAGTGGCGCTATCACCAGGGCAAAGATGTGGATTTTGAGGCTACTTGGTATGATGGGGGCTAGGATCTGGACCTGGGATGAGGAGTGTCTGCCTTATTCACAGGTTTCCCAGAGCTCAGAGCATCATAGATCCAAAAGGGGAAATTTGAACTCACTCAACCCCAACTCTCCACTGTTTGGAAATCCCTTCTATATTTTAACTTAGTAAATCAGTGGTTTGCAAACATGAGTACACATTGGAATGACCTGGGGTCTTGTTAAGATGTAGATCACTAAGCCATCCCCAGAGCCGGATTTTGTGGGTAATGGGGGACTGATAATTAGCATTTGTAACCAGCTCCCAGATGCTCCTGCTGTAAGGCTTCAAAGGTGTTTTAAGAAGCACTGGTCGAACAAAGTAAATATTTAACCTTCGTGCCTCACAGTGAAGCAGAGATGGCTAAGTGGGGTGACCACACCATCTCAGTTTGCCAGGAAATTTCTCGGCTTTAACATTGAAATTCTCAAGTTCCAGGAGACCTTTTGATTCCAGGAAAACTGAGACAGTGGGTCACACACTAAGCTAAAAAATGATATGATAGGCATAGAAGCACTTTGTAGGTGACAAATGCTCTAAAATGTAAAGGTATGATTATTATTATAATATCTTTGACAAGGAATAATTAGGCTTCTCAACACCCAGAGCTTGCCTTTTGATTAGGTATCTTATTCCTTCAATGAAGCTTTAATTGTTAGACATTTCTAGCTTGTGATAAGCTAAAATCTGCTCCCCCATGTAGCTTCCCACTGGAATAGTTTTTCTCTATACTTTTTGTTATGTGTTAGGTTTCTAAATGTTCGGTGAGAACCTCACGTGAGTCCCCTGTTCTCCTTTTTCTTTTAAGTTCTCCCCCTGGGCGGCAGGCATCTGCTGTACTTACATTGAAAAGAACATGAGAAAGAACATGTCACAGTCAGGGTGGTGCCCCTGGCCTCCCACTAAAAAGACAGCAACTCAGAGACCATTTAACTTTGAGGCTCAGATTCATCAGCTCTATGTTGGGGATGTCAATAAAGTCCCCACCTCAGCTATCCTGAGAATTCAATGACATAATCACATAAAATGCTGGTCACAAAGTAAAATCCCTAAGGTAACAGTTCAAGGAACCAGCCAAGCACAACAGTAAGAAGGCTAGAGTTTTGGGATCCTTCTTCATAGGTTCCTAAATTGTGGGAGATTTAGCCTAAAATGTCCACTGGACCCTGGTGCCCATCTATGAAGACAGCCCAGTGATGTTCATTGTTCACTGAGTGGGGTGTATGTGTGTGTGTAGAGAAATGGGAAGTGAGTTTTGCTTCTGCTCTTTTTTTTTTTTTTACATTACAGGATGATGCTCTCTTCTAAAATAATCAATTAGGGCCGGGGATTTAGCTTAGTGGTTTTGCTGCCTGCCTTACAAGCACAAGGGCTTGAATGCAATCCCTGGTACAAAAAAGAATGCTGAAATAATCAACACAGTTTTTTTGAGGGGGCAAAAATGTCACTACTTTCCAGCTTTATAATGCATAACTGAAATACTACTTCATGAGAATCTTTAGCTTTCTTCTCTGTGCCTTAGGGACACTGTTCGGGACATTATCCTGGAAAAATTTGCTGGGCCCTATGACAGAGGCGAGTATTCGCCCTCTCTCCAGAAGACCCTCTATGACATACAGGTGCTTTCCCTGAGGCGGGTTCCTGAGGTATGTTTAGTTACTTGGCATTCGGAGGATTGAGAAAACTTGTGTCTCCTGTCAGCGCTGAGAAAAAGTTGAGAGTTAAAATAAGAAAGTGGAAGACACATGAAAAATGACATCTGTTGTTGTTCAAAAGCTTGTTATAGCAAGTGAGAAGAGAGCAAAAAATGGAAAAATCTGTCCAACCTAAAAACACAGGCCACTGTTACAGTTCTTTAGTTTTGTTGAAAATTCTTTGAGTTTCTTCCACCTGTCTCTGATTTAAAACTCATAATCAGGACACTTCAGTTCCTTGATGGAGAGATAATTAGATGGTGGTTCAGTATTTCAAGGGATCCAGAGAACAAAAGAAAGAGAGATTCATTCCATCCACCTGTTCATCCATCCATTTATTTGATATTATTAGTTGTTTTATTTCTGATGGTAGACAAGTGATGCAAAAATAAGTTAGACATATTCCCTACTCTCAAAGAGCTTATCAGTCATCAAGTAAAAAACCCACACAAATGAACAATGCAACAGATAATAGATTATTGTAGAAATACAGAGAAGTGTCTAAAGCAGGTATAGGGGATAGGGCCAGCCTCTCTCTCTATCTCTGTCTCTCTCTCTCTGTCTCTGTGTGTGTGTGTGTGTGTGTGTGTGTGTGTGTGTGTGTTGAGCTTTATAAACAATAAGGGTAATCTGGGCTTATACTCAGAGAGGGAGCAAAGCTTGTATGGAGACAGAAGGCAGCATAATATAGTCTTTTACTGGTAAGAGTCAATCATAGCTGAAGTTCCGGGAAGGAAGGTCTTTCCATACTCCTGTACATGAGGCAGAAACCAGTCATGAGGGCCTTAGTAGGTTATAGAGTTTGTGCTTTATCTTGTGAGATTTTAGGAACCACTAAGGAGTGTAGGCAGGGTGTGCCATCACCTAATTTGTCTTCTAGAAAGATCACTATGATGACAGTGTTATGAGCTAAAAGGATGATGAACCACAGGGGAAGATAGTTGATGGGATGCTGTTGCAGAAATTTGGAGAGGAAGTTCTCACCCTTAGACCTGGACAAGAGACTGTGTCTACCGTCCATCACTTCAAAGGCCCCCTTCAGCACTTCCTTTGGCTTTACTTCCCTCTGCTGAGGGCATTACTGGAGCCTAGGCAACTCATTCTTCAGTGGTTCATGCATTCCTCAGAATGCCCTGCTCAAGCAGCCCTGAGAGCACTTCTGAAACCAGGGCAAACCTCTCCCAGAGGTCTGTGCTCCACCAGGCAGATCATGCTATTGGTACACAGAGCCTGAGGCCTGAGAGTGGACAAAGCAGCAGACTTTTGCAGGAGGAACTTGATGTGCAAGCTGGAATGTTTACTCACTCAAGTCTAAGAGAGGAGGTGGGACAGATTGGGGGCCATAGGCTGACTCTTCTATGTTACCATGTCCCGGCATGGCACACCAAGGGTCAGAAAACTTTAAATTTAAAATGGGCCTTCCAGGTTACGATGAAGGTATAGTTGCTGAAGTTGAAGAACAGAATATGTCTGACTTAAATGGTTTTCATTTTTAGCTTGATTTATAGCTTTTAAGTCTTTATACATCTGGTATGTGGATCTCCAGCCACACTCTTGCAGTAGGACATAGAATGTTGCTTGTCCAGTTCCTGGAAGCCAGTTGGATGTCAAAGAGGTCTCCCAGGTTTTAGACCCAAGAAACGCTTACTTTTCTGAAAATTAGATTTTCTACATAGAGGGGAGAGAAGTGGGCCCACCATCTGATAATAGGACCAGCCGGAGAGAAAATGTTGAGATGTAGAAGAACATCAGAAAGAGCTGAAATCTATTCCAGAGGGTGGGTGGGTTGCAGGGGCGAGAATGTTGGGCTGACAGAGATAGACTCATTGTTGCCCAATGTGACGTACACTCTTGTGGCTTCCAGATAGAAGACATGGAAGTCATCCTGCCAAACATTCACTACTTTAACATAGACATGTCAAAAATGGGACTGATCAACAAAGAAGAGGTAAGAGAAGTTTAAAATATCTAAGGCACACCTCTGCGCCAACCTCCTTATGCCTTTTTCTTTTTTTGTAAACTTGAGAATATAATGTCACTGACTCAAACTCTGAACAGCTGCTTCACTGGGGAAAGTTTATAGTTGTACTGACTGGAGCCCTCTTAGACTCTGGGTGTTTCAGTGCCTGAGGCTTGAGTACCTCAGAAGTGGATGAATGATTAGAGATGAGGATCGAAAGCCACAGAGAGGGAAAGACCAAAGAGGAACAGAGTGTGCCCAAGGAAACAACTTTGAGGTCTACTTCTTGGAAAAGTGCCACACAAGGTCAAAACTTCATTATTCTTCTATCATGAGGCAGTGAGGAGAGGAGAAGAAAAGATTCTATTTTCATTTTCCATTCATCATTTCTGTCTTTTGATGAAGTAGTCAATTCACAGTGCACACAGGAAAGTTGAAAGAGTGTTTTTGTTTCTAATTGCAAATACAGAAGGCAAGATGAGGAAATTCATGTTTTGAAAGAAAACATTTGTCTTAGAAAATGCACTGGCCTTGACTTATTTTTAGCTGTAGCAGAAGGTTAAAGCACTTAATGTGTTTGACCAGGCAGCCTGAAGTCCTGACAGGCAGCCTGTGTGGTCAGCTCCTGGGGGATCAGAACTGTCCCTTCCTATGGACTACTTTCAAAATGGTAAGATTTCTCCATTTGATCCATTGGAAAACATGAGCTAGGTAACTCTTCTTAGTATGTAGCAAGCCATGAGATATGGAAAGGGCTGTTATGATGGCCCTGCTGCTAGAGAATAACATTCTTTGGTGGATAAATGCCAATAAAGGAATTTCCAGAAAGTCCTACGTTCTTGGACAGCTGGCTCATGAGCCTTACAACCTTTTGGGCCAGGTACTTTGTCTCAGTTCTGAAAATACTTTTGACGGACACCGCTGGGCTTTGTACCACCATCAGCTGCAGGTGTACGTGGGTAGGTGACATCGGAAAACAAAGGTTACCCTTGAGTGTCTGGTAGAGGTGACCTGAGCTCTGAGTTACACAGGAGGACGCACTGTGTCTCCAGTATTTTTCATTTAGCTGAAAGGAGAGGCAGCGCCACTTCAGAGGATGGAAAGGATGGTGAAGCCTGCAGTTTCATTAATTAGGCTTAATTAGCCTTTTTACAACGATTGGCTGCTAAAGGACAAAACAGATACCTGAAAGTAATCCTAGGCAGGACAAATGAGCCCCAAACAGAATAAGGATCAGGTGTCATGACTACAGTGGCCCAGGATACCAGAAAGAGAGAAGATGGCATCCTTGGGACCCCTTGAGCCTCAGATTTGCCTTGATCCTTTCAAGGGCTTGCCTGTGAGCTGAGGCCACAGTGTCCCTCCCTCTATGATGCCAGATTCACAGCCCCCTCCTAAATACTTGCTGTGGTCTTGGAGGCAGGAAGGCCTGGATTCCTTTGGGTCAGGAGTCTGAATAATGCCTCTGAGTGGCTGAACATGCCATTCCCTATACCTTGGGGTTGCCTGGAGCCACTCTTGGACCCTCACCCAGGTGTGCACAAAGTGAACTCATTGTATGAGAAACAGGAAGCAGAGATACACTAACAGCAGCAAAGAAGTGACAAATGACAGGGTGGAAACAGAGTAACTCTAAAAGCCCAGCTGTCTGGAGCCATTTAGCATTGTGCTAACAGCCTTGTGGAGCTCAGATGCTCCTGAGGGCATGGCTAGATTATAGCTTAGGACAATGATTGATGTCCAAAGTGAGTCATCCAGAAAAGGTCAGATTGTATTCACTGCACCATTTTTAAAATCAGGGATATGCAATGCATTTAAGAAACATTTATATCCCAATGTTTAAACTTTTAAAATATTTCTTAATTTTCTGGAAAATCACTGCATCTCTCAACTATTGCCAGAAAAATAAAGCATTACCATGATTGGAGTAACTTTACTGTAGGCCATATACACTTTGCTGCTTAACAAGCTGTCTTTGTTGTTGTTTTAATATTGATTATAGAAAAGAGGGCTGTTTTAATGTCTCTGAAGGTACCACGCGGTTTTTCTGCAGGTCTTGCTGCCATTAGACAATCCATATGGCAAAATTACTGGTACAGTCAAGAGGAAGCTGTCTTCAAAGCTGTGACATTGTGACCACTGATAGAAATCCATCTTAGCTGCAGAATTCTTTAAGTCATTTGTGATTCTGGAGATTCTAATGTATATGCAGATTTGCAACTCAGTATATTAATTATAGTGTACACTTTATTTCTCTATCAAATGATTTGTTTCTTTATACCTAACTCAGCAAAAGGCATTGTGTGCATTATCTCATTAGTAATTATAATATGTTTTGTGAATGTTATTTACTTTAAAAATACTGAACAGTATTAAAACAATCATAAATTAATATTTCTTTGTGGTGGTTTTGTGCATTCCTATCTTAGAGACGATTTAGAATCAATCATTAAAAGATGATCATGAATTATGGAGGGGGGGTCACATCAATTAGTTTGAGCACATACATGTATAAAAGCCATTATTGTCTTCATCCTACTGATGCATGATTGTCTCATGGATGCAGAAAATGTAATAAAACTATACTGAAAAATTTCACCACTGTGGCTTCAATTGTTTGAATATTTGAATTTTAAAAAATTCTGTAGTATATGTATCACCGGTAGTTTATTTCTAGTCTGATACCATTATTATGGTTTTATGTATTGATTTTTATGGCCTTGTAACACTTAGAGAATATTTAGTACACATCAGGGTGTTAAAATCAGTGTAAATTGTTTCTCTTTGGATAATACATCCTTTTGGTGCAAAGAACTACATTTAATAAATATGAAGTCAATGTACAGGTGAATGAATATTCATATAGAAAAAGTACACACACACACACACACACACACACACACACACACACATATATATATATATACATATATGAAAATATCAGCAATGGTGAATTCTAGAGGTTGCGATTATGAGTGATTTTTATTTTTTACCATGTACTTACAGAGTCTTCTAAGTATAAACATTTGCTTTCAGGATCAGAGAAATATTGGCCTTAGCGACTTTCTTGTCACTGAGGCATAATACTTGACACCCACCCACAACTCTAAGGGCGAAAGGCTCACAGGCTGTAGAGGTTTCAGTCCATCGTTGGCTTCTTCCAAGGCAGGACTGCACAGCAGATGGGCGCGTCCAAGGAGAAAATGGTTCATGACATGGCGGGCAGGCAGTACAGAGGGACCGAGGGAGGAGAAGGAATATGTAGCCTTGCAAGACCATGCCCACAGTGACTCACATTTTCCTACCAACTTTCACCTCCCAACATGACACCCAGCTATAACCCATCAGTGGAGTAATCCAGTGATAAGTATCACACCCATGACCCATTCACCTCCCAAAAGCCTCACCTGTGAACACACGAGGCTTTGGAGGAACATCTAGATACAAACCATAACACTGCTGTATATAGTCTGCAAAGCTTCCTAAGTTATAATTTCAAAAATCCATGGTTAAAATCTATCCTTGTGAATATTCTATGTAAATTACATCTTTTTAAAATTTCCCTTTACTTTTAAAAAAATGAAATCTTACTTTAGAAATGCTTATACATGAGCCCTCAGTATTGTCCAATGATTCTACTTCATTCATCATTACGCTACTACAACCTAAAATAGAATTGTATTACTAAGATTGGCATCTCTATGGTGAAATACCTATGGCAATTAATTTAAAAAGAGAAAGGTTTAGTTTGCATGGTTCTAGAAGTTCCCATCCATGATCAGATGGTCCCTTTGCCTTGGCCCTCTTGCAAAGGTGGTACACTATAGGGGAGCAAACAGAGGAGCAAAATTTCTTGTATCACAGCCAGGAAGAAAAGAGGAAGACACCCAGCTCCCATAATCCCCTTTGAGAGCATGCCCTGATAACCTAAGGACCTCCTACAAGTCTCCACTACTTCCTGTAACAGTACACTAGAGACCAAGCATTTAAATGGACATTTGGGGGACACTTATCTAAACGATAGCAATGGTGTGATTAATTACACAGCTCACTTAAATTCTGGTGGCACCTTTTACTACATATATAATAACTTTCCTCATCTATAAAGTGGGAATGAAAATGGAACTTACTCCATCAATTTTTTTGTGGGTTGAATGGATTAAAGTTTATGTGTTATGGTAGTTTTTATGTCTGATATGTAAACATTTCTAGGCAAGTGTTTATTGAATGTAATAATTAGCTTGTCTTCTTTTCATTGCTACTCATCTATTAGATAACTAGGTGACAAAGTCTGTCATTGGCCTATATGAGTGAGGTGAGAGAAGGCGGTCTTGAGAGCAGCCAAACCCTACCAGCTGCTGGAGGCTATTCACAAGATAGCAACCACCTGGGAAGAACATAGGGTAAGAAAAAGGAAATAATTTGATAAGGAAGGTTTTATGCTACGTTGAATACTCATGCTACAAAACGTGTTTCTACATCACATAAACTGCAAGGCCAAATGGCTGGTACATTCTATTCCTCTGCTAATTTGATAATTCTGTTCCAAGAGGAGAGTCTAACATGAATGTCTAAAAAAAAAAAAAACCACACAAACAAAACTTAATTAGCCCTTTCTTACTTGATGTTCTCTTATTTGTGTAAACTTTAGAAACATTTTTTTTCCCAAAGAAAAAGCCTATTTTAGAACAGAAACCTTAAATAGAAATTGTGGCCCATTTCATACATGTACACATTTTGCTTCTCCTGACCTCTTAACATATTCATTGTGATGGATTGCAAACAAGCTACCGGTTGTTACAGTCCAGATGTATGTTGGGAAAGTTGTAGTCTATCCAGTCATCAAGGAGTGGGTTCCTGTTTTGTGAAGGATGTTTCCCTGGGGTCAGAATTGGTGTCACCTGCTTCTGGCACAGGGATGCTATTGCAATTCTCTCCCTCTTGTTTCTCCCTAACCCCTTGCCTCCCCTTAACCCCATGACAAATACTTGGATGGAAGAATGATGCTGGTGACCCAACGCCATGGACTGTGCAGAGGTGGTTGGTATAGTATTCTATGCAGCAGGCTGTCATTTGGGGCTTGTAGTTTTGTCAGCCAAGATTCTGCCTAAGGCTTGTTTTATATCTTGCAAATCTCATTATGTAATATTCCATAGTGACAGCTCAGAAAATATGACCGATTCCTTTTCTTTTGAGTCGGACTTAAGCCCATACTTTTTCCTCATTTTCAGAAATTGCTTTTTCTCTCTTTTTGAAACATTTGTGTAATAGAAAGAAATCTTTTACGATAACATTCTAATTATTTGTCATTGAAACAGAATTTATCTTTTTCAAGCCCTGAAGATTTTAACTGCAGAAACTTGAACTTTTTTCTAATCTTTTTTATGCTTTGTCTGGAAAGAACATTTCCATTCCTTCAGACTCTGAGCTGTATGGAGTTTGTCCTTCTATTCACCTTTTCAAAAGCTTTGTAAATTCTGTCTCCATACCTGCATGTAGGAGGAAGCCAAAGCTATTTTCCAAAGGCATGGATTTCGACACACCTGTTTCCAAAGGCCCGAAGCTTAATCTGTTTGTATTTGCAGCCTTTATTCTAATTTCCTTTGGAGCCCAGTAACTTCATAGTCTTCCTTCTGTCTAGACTCACTCTCAGAATTCTTGTCGGCTTTTGGAGCCTGATGAAACACTGTTGAGAAATAGTAGCTATTATCTTTTTTCCCAAAGAATGCACATTCATATTTCTGCAGGTGCCTCCACCTTTACGAAAGAATTAGTTTACACCTTATCCTTAAAGTATAAAGGAATCTAACATAAATTTATCAGAGGAGGAATACATTCAACGTAAAGTAGAAGATAAGTATACTGTTCACCTTTACATGAGAAAGAGAAATATATTTATAAAAGAAAGAAAGATCTCAGGGATATTAGTTTCTTGAGGCTGCTGTAAAAAATTACTGTAAACTTGGTTGCATACAACAACAGGAATTTATTCCCTCATAATTAGTTGTTGAGGCTGGAAGTCCAAAATCCAGGTGTTGGCAAGGCCATGCTCCCTATACAGGCTCCAGGGGAGATTTTATTCTTGTCTTTCAGTGGTTCTTGGCTCATGGATGAAACTAGTGTCTGCATCTATGATTACATTGTTTTTATCTCTTCTAATTGTCAGATCTCTCCTGTATGATTCTTTTTTTGGTACCAGGGTTCAAATTCAGGTTCTTGTACTTGCAAGAGGCAGGTGGTAGAACCACTGAGCTAAATCCCCAGCCCTCTCCTGTATGACTCTTATAAGGACACTTGTTATTGGATTGGGGGGGCCATCTGGACACACAAAACAATCTCTTCATCTCAAGATCTTTTAATGACATCTATGAAGTCCTTTTTTTAAACATACAGTCACATTTGCAGGTTCCAGCAATGAGGAGGTGGATTTTTTATGTTATGGTGACCACTCAACCCACTACAATAAGTAGAGGGACAGAGGGCTTCTTTTTTTATTTTTTCAGCTTTAATTTAGTTTATTGGTACATTTTAGGGATACAGTACAGTTACATTCATTGTTGGGATCTTGTACCTATACATGACAAGTCTTGATTCTCATTTTTTCCCCTTACCCCTGCCCTCCCTTCACCCTCTCCTCCCCTCCCCATCTATGAACACTTTATTTTCATCTTTTCATTATCTCACATTTTTTTCTTTTCCCTTATTACCCTTCCCCTACCCATCCCATCTTCCCTACACCTTTAGCTCCTTTCTTCCCATTTCTAAATGTCAGTATTCTTATTAGGATCTTCTGTATTATTGCAGATTATTCAAGGGCAGCTCTTCTTGTATATATGAGTCTTTAGCTGCACATATGCTGCTACTACTATTCCTTCAGATGTGGGGAGTGGTCACACCCCCTCCCAGTTTGATCAGGTGTGTTGCATAGCATTTATTAATGAGTAAAGAGCATAGCCTTTGGATCCAAATAGTGCACAGTTTTAGATTGGGCTCCACTGACTCTAGCTCCACTAACTCATAAGCAAGTTATATGCCATGAGATTCAGTCTTCTGTTTTGTGAGAAAAAGGAATGACAATCATACCTACTTCATAAAGCATGGGGTAATAACTGAGAATTAACTGATAATGAAAGTGTTAAGATGCTTTTGGCACTGAGTAACTCCGTCCCGAAGAGTGTCTTATGTGGAAAGGACATCCTGTTACTTGAGAAGTAACCCGTTGATTCGGCATCAGGATCCAACACATTCCATGCTGTACCATCCTCAGTGTGTGATGATGTCTTTCCTGTGGTCACTCAATGGAAGATAAAGCTCCCATTAAAGATGCTATGGTACATTATCCAGATCTCTCTTGAGACCAAAGCACTTATCTCTTCAATGTCAAAAGTGTGGGTCTCTGGTGGCTTATAGTTGAGTCTCTCTTGAGGAATTCCTATGGCTGAAGGGCCATCTCTCTCAGCTTTATACGTAATCCCTGGAAGCAGCTCACATCTAATGTCTAGTCCATGTAAGAGCTCTTGCCTCAGTTGGAACAACTCCATGCCCATCTCCATTTCATTCCCAGAGCTTCTGACTGGCTGAGTCCTATTTCAACTGTTCAACTTCTTTCTCTGCTTAACCTGCTTCCTTTGCTCTTCATTCCAGAGAGTACCCCCAGTGAACCTCCCTCACACGAATCTTGGACCTTATTGTGGCTTATTTGGGGAAGCTGACCTGTGACATTAGGAGTGGTTCTAGAAAGGAGACTCTAAATCAGGATTTTGGAGTGGAATCGCCCACTGGCTAGTTGACAATGAGCCCCTGGAGTGCTGTAGTCGTGCAGTGGTTGATATTTTTCCAGAGGCTAATTAGGCTGAAATATTGAAGGAAAGGCATAAACAGGCTTGGGTAATATCTTAGATATTGAGAGCTCTAAGAGAAATAGTTATACAAGGACTATAGAATTTGGATGGGTGTTGCTGGGAACACTAATACATTAAGAAAGATACTAATAGGCCAGGGATTTAGCTTAGTAGTTCCGCCGCCTGTCTCACAAGTTCAAGGTCCCAGTTTAAAAAAAAAAATAGAGAAAGATACTGAGAAGCTGAGGATGAGTGATAACCAACATCAGGCAAAATATGAAAGCAAGGAGGACCACTTGGCAGCATATTAAGAGACTTTATATCTAGATGGCAGAAAAGGCTTGGGATTGAGCCCACAACTTAATGTTCCAAAGAACATTGAATTCTTAACCCTGACAGGTGCATCACACTAAGGCCAGGTTCCCAATTGATACATTTAAAATTGTGAATCCTAATCTTACTCTTAAATTTCTGGCCAGCAGAACTGGCTTATTCTTCTCTGTAAAAAACCAACATGTTTCTGTTGCTTGAAGACAACGTAAGGGTTTCTGCCTACAAGGAAACACATGCCCCTTTGGGATCTATACCCACCTCCTTGCTATCAGACCTATATGTATAGTGTATAGCCACATCATAAACCAATAGAGGTGCCGGATAAAACACATGAAAATTTCAAATCAAGGAGGAGGGACAAGTAGTTTTTATTCTCATGGGATGGACAGCTGCATATCACATGGCCTTGCTCCAGGACTCTATTAACTTTCCTGGCCTTTCTGTGTTAGACTGGAGCATCTGGACACTCTACGCTGTCACATTGGTCCATTGTATTTATGATATCATGTTAATTGGATTGGATGAAAAGAAGCGACACTTGTATTCCGGGGAATGGTAGATATCCATCAGGGGGCCACCACATTATTAAAACTTTTAAGGGTCCAGTGGCATAGGACAAGAATTAGCAAAATCTGTCCCACCACTTGTTTTTGAAAGTAAAGTTGTACTGGAACATTTGCTTGTGTACAATCTATGGTTGATGTCATGTTATTGTTATAATGGCAGAATTGAGTAGTTATAACAGAGATGGTTTGGTGCACAAAGTCTAAAATATATGCTCTCTGGGCCTTTACAGAAAAAACTTGCTGACCCCTGGCCTAGGACATTGTAAGCATTTCTTTCAACATAAAGGACACATTATTGTGTCTCAAACTTTCTACCACTAAAAAACTTAGTCATTGTGGAAGAATTATATTCCATACTTGGAAATATTGCTCCAATCTGGGTGACAAAGGACTAGGTTACAACTTTATGTTGGTCCTAGAGCAAAAAAACGGCTAATGCAGCTAAGCCAGACTGGTCACACACATTCCTTTCTACTTGAGCCATGTGAATCAGCAGACTCAGTGCTAGTAGAATTTTGCCCCTGTGATGGACTTCTGCAATTTTGAGTATAATGTGGTGTTGAGAGGCTCTCTTTTGGCTGTAGCTATTTGATGTTCTATATGCCTCACTTATCTATATGTTCATTTCTTTTCCTGTGTTGGGGAAATTTACTACCGTTATTTCTGTGAGCAAGTTTTTTTTTATGTCATTTGTGTTGTCTTCTGATTTTTCACTTATTCCAATTATTCTTAGTCTTCTTTGCATGATCTAGCAGTTGGTAGATCAATTTTTCATTTTCTTTTATTGTTTTTAAGGTGTCCTTGAGTTGTTGGTCCTTGAAGGCATAGTTGTCTTCTAGTTCTGAAATTCTGTCCTTACATTGGTCTGTCCTCCTGCCCATACTTTTATTTTGGATCAAACTCGGGACCTTGCACTTGTGAAGCCAGCGGTGGAACTACTGAGCTAAACCCCCAGTCCTCCTGCCCATACTTCTGATATAATTATTTTTTGCGGGGGGTATACCAGGGATCGAACTCATGACCTTGCGCTTGTGAGGCAGGCACACTGCCACTCACCTAAATCCTTGGCCCTTGATATGATTTTTAATCTGCATTTCTGATTCAAACTTTCTCATGCACCCTAATTCTTTGGTGCACTGTTCATTCACGTTTTGCATGGCTTTGTTTTGATCATCTAGCTATTAGTGGCTTCTGAGAACTCCTGCATCTTTTTGGTAGTGACTTCCATTATATGTTCAGTTATATCTTCTCTAATCCTGCTGAGTGTCTCTTTGAACTGTTTTCTAACATCCTCTGCTATGCTTGTAGTAATTCAGGTGTGTGGCATATATTATTCTGCCCCTTGCTCCCCCCATCCCTGGATTGGTTTCAGGGGAGTTAGGGATTTGGGGAGGCTTTTTGTTGCTTTTTCTTTCTGTGCTTTTATTTGTTCATTTATTTTGTTTTTCACTGAGGTTTGTGGATGCTGACAATCTAAAGCCTTTGTTGCTAGTATAGAGATCTCTTTAGCTGCTCTGCAGTGTTGTACTTTGATTCTGACTAACTATAACCCTTTGCCACAACTACCTTGATTATTTTGGGGAAGGAAGATGCAGTGTAGATAGTCCAGCCACAAAGTTCTCTGAGAATGTACTCTGGTATTGTTAAATTCACAAAGGCAATCTGAGTGTCCATTTCCAGAAAAATAGTGACAATTACATGACTTAATATCAAGTGAAACAGCTACAGTTGTATTGCTCAAGACAAACTAGATATCGACATACCATAAGAATCATTTGTGTACCATCCCTTATTCCTAGAGAATAAACCATCAGTTATAATGTATACATTAAGGAAACTCAGGTACTGACTTACAGCTAATATGTACTAAATATAAGAGCTATATTTCTGCTAATGATAGAGTTCAACAGTCACTTTACAGAGTGAACCATCAAAAGAGTAACAAAGCCTGATGGTTATAGTATTTAAGATTTAGGGTTTGGGACTGGAGAGGTGCAAAAGGAAAACTTTGAAAGCTTAAATTCTATGATCTGAGAAGGGAGGCAGAAAGGTTGTACAAAGAACCTTACTGGGGAGTAGAACAATGTCCTATAGAATTAGATAAAGGTAGGACAACCTTGCAAGAAATAGAAGATAAAAGAAAAAGAGGGAGAAGAAAGATAGAAATTACATAGAGAGTAAAAATAAGAAAAAATTAAGGGGAGAAAATTTAAAAGGATAAAGAGGAAAAATAGAGAAATAAAAGAAGAAAAAGAGATTAGAAGCAAGGCTGAAGGACAAAGAAAGATTACCCTAGCCTCAGGAAACTGGTGAAGAAGACAGGAGGGAAGGAAAGAAGATAAAAACAAAACAACCCCCCCAAAAAAACCCCAAAATAATGACAAAGCAAAAAACAAACAAAAACCCCAAAGCCCAAAACAAACAGGCAAACAACAAAAACAACTAGTGACAACATTCACACACACAAAACACCAAAATCAATTTTTAAAAACCAAGTGAACAAAAATAATAGAGAATCAAAAGCAAAGAAAAAGGAGCTTATCTGGGATTTCAAGCCTGTTATCTTCTGAGGTCTGCGGTTTTGTGGCAGTCTCCAATTGAAGGTTCAACTTTGCTCTCACTGGTAGATAAAGGAGGCAGTCAGAGCCCAGATTCATGCTGGGTAATCACCAGTATTAGAGTGGGGTGCTGGATCTGGGACTTTCAAGTCCACGAAAGTCAGGCTGAACCTGGCCTCTGGTCATGGGGTTGGAGCCTGAGTTGTTAAGCTTATAACACTCTGGGTGTCTCTTGCCATCCTGACCACAGCTCCCTGACCATGGATGTCTCCGGTGGATGCCCCTCAACCACTCACTGTGGGAATTTAACACTGGGAGTCCTGAGATGAAGCCATCCTGTGGCTTCTCTGAGTCCCAGGTTCAGGTGGCCCTACCCTAGAGTGGCTTTCAAACAAACATTTATTCCAGAGGATATGGCAGACACGAACTGGAGTCACTCACCAGCTGTTGTAGCAGCATCACTGCTCTGTTCCACTGGAGTATTTCTCTCCGAAGACCTCTGGAGTCACCTGCTTTCACTTTGTCTCTGTGGATTTGATCTTCCTTTCTCACAAGATACAAGTCAGGAGCCAAGGAGAAAGTGCAGATTACCTTTTCCTTTTTCTAGGCTGAGGTCTACTGCTTCACTTTCCTTGTGGATTCCAATTTTCCCTGGATCCCAGGGAACTACCTCCCTCTTTCTTTTCTTCCCTAAGTTTTTATTTTCCAATATCCGGATTCTGATATTTGGAGAGGCTGATTTGTTATTACTTATCACTCAGCCATCTTCCTAAAGGCTCGGACTCAGTGCTAGTAGAAGTGTTTCTGATAGGGGAAGATTCTATGTAAGGCTTATGGAAAAATTCAATTCAGAAACTACAACATAGACTTCTAAGGTTATAAAGCAAATTCATGTTATCTGTAGGTGGTTATCACTTTGAAAAAGAGCTCCTGGTGTGTTACTGGATCTTAGTAAAGACAAATGTCTGAAAATAAGACATCAATAAACTTAGTGGTCAGAAGTGGTCATCATGAGCTGAAGCCTATCAAACCTACCAAGTATTGGGATCTAATAGGCTCATAAGCAGTATCTTGTAAGATGGAAATGAGAGATCCTTGGCCAGGAACAGAAAGGGCTCAAGAACACAAGAAAGCACATGAGCAGATGGCCTAGATCCCTATGATATCTATCTTGATTTCTCCAGCACTTCTTACACTTGTTGTTGTAAGAGGAGGGTGGATCTTAGAATGGTGGTGAATCCTCCCAATAAGTCCATCTTTGGAAACACACCAATATGTTATCCACTTTGTGTAGCATGTTCCTAGGATAGATGGAATGTATATGAACTCATGGGCAGTGCAAATGGCTTGTTTAGTTGGCCAGGCAACTGGGAAGAAAATGGCTAGGCAGAATAGATTGGGCAGAAGGAAGAGGCTTGTAAATAGACTTATGAGAGTGGGCATTAAACGTGAAGATCATTTTCCAGTACTAATTAATGTCTACCAAAGAGCATCCACCATGCAGGAGGCACTAAATAATCAAGCAGACAGAATGGCTTGGCTAGCTAATGTCAGGCAGTCTCTGCTATTGACAATTCCAGTGCTGGCACAATGAACTCATGAGTAGAATAGCTGTAGTGGCAGGAGTGGGGGCTGCACATACGCCCCAAAGCAGATCTGGCTTACTGTTAGCAAAAACTTTTGTTAACAAATATCCGACCTCCCAACTGTAGCACTCATGCTGAGTGATACTTTGATATGGCACCGCTCTTTGAGAAGGCTAACTGCTACTTAGCAGCATGTTGAATATGCTGGATGGCTTCAGTCTAAAAGGGGCCATGATTCATCTTGACTAAAATGGATACATGTTTCCTCTCTACAGGGCTCATCTGGAAATACTCTCCAAGGGTGTATAGAATCCCATACAACATTACTCAGCCCAAGGGTCCTACTGCAAAGAAGGAGAGATGGCAATCTGCAAGTGACCATATGATCCACTGTCCTATCACATGAGGAGCTGTCATAAAGCTGCTGGCCCAAGACAGTGATGGAATGAACTCTCAAAAGTACAGCCAGGGTGTCAGTGTGGGGGGTACGCTTGTGATGATAGGGTCCTCAGGATTCAAGGTTTCTCAAAATACTTGATTCATACGGGACTATATTCCAAGTAAGTAGAAAACATGTTTCTGGTGACCAAGGAGTGAGAATAGGAATGAATCTCTTTGCTTTCACCCCTGTGGTCCACCTGGGAAGCACATGCTTCTCAATCCCCTCAACTCTCGGCTCTGACTGTAATGACATTCTATTCCTAGGAGACAGTTTTACCAGGGGATACAGTGAAAGTGATTTAAATTTAAATCTAAAGAATTGTACAATCAGCAAGCTTGACAATTCTCAAGAAAAACAGCTGTTCTGGCATGTTGCAGAGAGGATCATAATCAGACCCAAATCTTAGAATGTTTATGAAGGGGAAATGATGTAGAATGTGACAATGCTGAATTTTAACTGAACGGTGGCTGGGCGCAGTGACATACATAACTCAAATCATTGAATTCTTAAAAAACCATAGAAATTGAGTGCTGAGATAAAACTCTAGCTGTTTATTTTAGACAGGTGTCACCTGGAGTGGTGGAAATTAATAGACCTGTGCATGGTCTACAGATGAATCAGTAGCAGACCTGAGACCAGAATCCAGGCATTCTGACCCTCAGTCCCGTACTCCCTCCGGTACTGGGGACTCATCACTCTGGAGTTGTTCTTTTTAAGTGTGGACTAGAACATATGTTAATTTATTCTGCATTCTGCATTCGCAGTACACTGAAGGCTGATGAGTGATCCTGGTGACTGGGAAAAGTCATTTTAGCATTAAAAATTCATTACAGAAATCTGCCCAAATAGATAATTAAGCAGACTAATGTCAACCTAGTTGGCTCAAATTAATGAGTGCAGCTCCACTCAGATTTTAACTTTATTTTGGTTTGAATGTTTGGTGTTGCTGACCTACACCAGCCTTCATGAAAATCACACAGGTAGCACAAAGCTCCCTTCAGTTGGTCTCACAAAAGCGTCCTGAATGGTACTGAGTGATCATTTTGGATTAGGGACAGGATACACTTAGAGTATACCAACTCTTCAAACTAACTTCTTTAGATCTTTGGAGGCCAATAAAAACTTATATGCATTTTTCTTAGTACATTTCCTTTAACTTAGTATAACAATTTTTAAAGGATCTTAAATAATGCATGTTTTTCTTACTTCTGTTGCTTTGATTTATGTCCCCTTCTGAAGATAAACTTCTAGAACTACCCAATATCCAAGGATCTAAAGAAGTAATACTATCTTATTTTTTAATCAATGCTAATATGCATCAAATAAACAATATGTGAGGTCAGCATACATTTAATTCTGGGACTGTACAAGTCCTGAAGTGAGTTGAGTTGTGGTAAAAATAAACATTTTAATGCACGTTTTATGTCATACCAATCACTGTGTGGTAGACTCCCATTCAAATCCCAATCAGCCTTATGAGACCAGCATTATAAGAAGGGCTCCTAGCTTTTCCACAGTATCAGTATCCATCCTCTTGTCCTTGTTTAGCTAGACATTTGACTGCCTGCAATGAAACTAGTTACCAATCTCCTTTACAGGAAGGTATTGCCAAGTGACTAAGTTCTTGTTCTCATTTGGAAGTGGTAGTCATTTATAATTGGAAGTGCTGCCTGCAACTTCTCCTGACAAGTGCCTTTCTTTACTGCTTCCTCTTTCCTGGAGTACAGTTTGATGACTGACGTCCAAGAAGCCATCTTGAGGCATCTAGGAAGCTATGTGTTGGGATGATGGAATAACTTCTGTTAAGATTGGGGCCTAGCCATCGTGGAGTAGGCATACCAACTCTGGACTACTGGCTGACCTTCGGAACGCATCTACATAATCAGGAAAATCTATCTTAAGTTATTGGGGATATTTTTTGGACATTACCTAATTGAGATGTGCTGTAAGTATAAAATACACACTGGATTTTAAAAGAAAAAACTGTAAAACATTATGAAGTGTATCATTAATAATTTTATGTTGATTATATATTAAAATGATAATGTTTTGGATTTATGGGCATAAAAATCATATTATTGAAATTATTCAATCATTCTCCTGGTCCTTTTTCTTTTTCCTTTTTTTTGAACATGGCTACCAGAAATCTTACAGTGATGCACATGGCTCACATTATCATTTTCCTGGGCAGTGATAGGCTTGTGCTGCTTGGCTGTGTCTGCATGAAAGAAGAGAAGAAGTACTGAGGCAAGAAGGAGCCACACCACTCAGCCAGGTTCCCACACAGGTAAATGGTGGGGCTGGAGGCAAGCTCAGCCCCACTTGATGCATTGCTTTCACCCACTGAGCAAAGCCTGTCTCACCCAGGGTCTTTGGGTTCAGGCCTGGAAAAGAAAACACCAACCCAAGCATTAACTCTTAGCTCTTTACTTGAATAGTTCTCCTGACTTTTCCTGAAAATGTTTATAATTGAATGGGTTTTATAGCATTATGATCAAGTCAGTTACTTCCAAGCATGTAAAAATAGAATGTAATCTATTGAAAAAAATACAAAACACAATTTATTGAACTCTGCTGCCTTTGATGCAGAAAGAAGGCATTTAACTTGAGATGTTCTGCTGCAGATAAATTTTACAAATGTCAGAGCCAGAAGCCCTTGTGTAAAGTTTTATCAAAGCCCTTGATAAAACTTGTGTTAGTTGCTTTACCTCCCTTTTCTGGAAGGTTAAGGTCTTTAACCCTTGTGACCAAAGGTGCCGTGCCCCACAGGGTGGTGCTTGAGTGACAGCCCAGGATATCTTGATAATCTGTCCCTTTACTGGTTGCTGGTAGATCTGGCTATCTGGGCCAAGGCATCCCTGACAGGTACTAAGTACAGTCAGTATTATTCACACCTTCATTCACTGACTTGACCCCTCACCTTTGCTGTGATAAAGATGTAGACCAGCCCATATTCTGTGAAGAGGGGTGTGTTTTCTATTTGCAGATGGCTTAGCTTCCCAGCTTTCCTAATTTCTTCTTTAAGACAACCATAGATAGGAATACCCTGATCAGCTTACTTCCCTATTTTGGGGCAGCCAGAGACTTTTCTGGATTCTCTTGCAGGGTCCTCCATTGTTGACACAAATCTGGGCTACACACAATGGTCCCCTGAGGTTCCCCACTGCCAAGTGATTATAAGACATGTGCAGTCACAGCCACCAAATGACCTTGGATGTGATCATTTTCATCTCTCTCTTTCTATATAATACTGCCACAACTGGCCAGAAATTATACACAGACTATTTAATTGCCTATGGAGCTACAGCATGAAACTAACAAGCTATTCATTAATGTACCCAATGCACTCCCTCTGCTTCCTGTGGCTTCTGTTGCTGGTTTAGAAGCAGAATTAACAAGTTTTCTCCTAAGAGGCATATCTGTCCTGCAGCACTCAGCTCTTTGAAGATTTTAACTTCATCCTCCAAATCATTACAGAAAACATTTAATGTCTGTGGGCCAGACCTTACCCCTGTAGATCCCATTTGCAAGGATTGTCCAAGGCAGGTGATTCACCATCAATAAGTACCTTTTGCACTTGGTTTTGAAATATGGACATGGTTTTGGGCAACTGTGGGTCATTAAACTTTGGTAAGTTACATTCCCCAAAGACATATTCCACTAATACAATCAAAGGACAATTTGTGCCCCTGACAGCATATGCCAATCTCAGAGGGATAAAAATCTATATTCATGTAGGATATTTACTGAGAGCAGATGAAGACACTGACAACCACTGGCCTCTTTTTCTTCATATTCATCATCATGTCCACTAAGGATCAAAAGCAATGTTCAAATCTAATGCAATATGCCATCTTGTTTTTCAACTAAATCTATTTGCAATCTCTGGTTCCTGAATTAACTCACTGTAAGGAGACTCGTGTGTGTGTGCGTGTGTGTGTGTGTGTGTGTGCTTTGTATTGGTCCGGGGATGAGCAATATCTAAAATTCAAATGCCTTTAGACTCCAGGTATTTAATGTAAATGTGTGAAGTTGCTGGTTGTAACCATCAAGGAGTAGAAGATACTAATGAATAGGAACTTTCACGCACATTAGAATTTTCCTTACTACACACACTGCATTGCCCAATGGAAAATATGTCAGTTTAGATTCCACTGAACAGTGGCCAGTTTGTGATCTTGCCTTTAAATTAAATCTCACTTTTAGGATCTGAATCTAGGGTTCAAATGTGGCACAAGGAGAGAAAGTGGAGTGGCAGGTACTTTCTTACATCTCTTCTGACATCCTGTCTGGGTTGAGACCAATCAAATTCAACATTAGTCAATTCTCATAGGAACCTTTGCTATAAAATATGTTGTCATCTTGGGCTCCTCTTCCACTCACATTCATGAAGGGCTTTCCCACATGCTGTGGGTATTTGCTAGCCACTGCAGACCAAGACAGAAATCCAGTGTGATAGAATCCATTGTGTTGATAGAAATCCAGTGTGATCTAAAAAGGAATCAGACTGGTTTTTACAGCTGTTTGGAGACAAAGCCTGGCTATCTGCTCAGCATCAAGCCTCTCTCTCTGGCTTGGCTTGTTTGTTTGGATCATGCTTCTCTTTCCCTGGATTAAAGGGTGAAAGCACCTTCTGTCATTGCTAGGGCACTCAGGCCTGCCTACCATAGGTCTTTATTGTGAGAAAGGCAAACAATCCTTAATTTGCTGGTGATGTTGGAAAGATGTCCTCCAAAGCTGGGGAATGACTTTATGCCTTTTGGTTTGCTCTTGAATAATTATCCTTTCTCCTTCCCCTGCACAAAAATTTAAGGAAAAGTCAGGTCGGAAATGTAGTTGAGCTAACAGAACCCAAGCTCAATCTGGAGAAAAATACAGCTGAAGACACAGTTTCAAAGTCATTTACTGTGAATTAGTGGCCTATTGACAGTAGTAAGTACAAGTTAACCCTAAATATCCCTTCTCCCGATTTACTGTATTAAAAGAAAAAAGTGGGACCAGTTAAATTTAACAAAATTTACTTGAGCAAGAAAAAGATTCTGGGACCAAGCAGTCCTGTAGTCCAAATACAGTTTAGAATCCCCCCTCTTACAATGTAGTGAGCTTGTTTTGTAATCACAAAGACAGGAAATGACATACAGAGATGTTTATCAATTAGTGCAGCTTAGTGTTGCCTTATTAGGGCATAATTTGGCAACCTTCCACTTGGAGTTGGCTGAAGGGTCAGCCACTGTGATTGGCTAAGACTCAGTTGCTTCGTTTCAAGGGTATACTCTTGGGTTAGAGTGCACACGCTTGAGCAACACAGTAGGTTGTAGTTTATCATATACCACAGACCACTTGGAGCCAAATTTTATCACCCACACACAAAGGCAAGTTTAGGCCAAATGTGTTTCAGTTTAACAAAAGAATAATGAGACTTTGAAGGTTTATTCCTTCTCTCTTTTCTTTTCCTTGGTGGTTGAAATTCATATGGTGATGGCAATTGCAGAAGAAGCCTTTTAGGCTGTGAGATGATTCTGGGAATGGATATCATGGATCATGGAGTGCTGAGAGGAACCTATGCCCCTAACATCAAGAAGAGCCATATTATCCTGCTCCTCCTATCTGGACATTGACATAAGACATAACAAGGCATCTATCGTATTTATATTGCCTGGCTGGGGCAAGGGAGGCAGTTTCTATCACTCGTAGCCAAACATCCCAAAGTAATAAAAAATATCAAGTGGATCCACAGAAGTAGGCTCGGACCTTCCTCATACTCTCTGAGGTAGTGAGAGGTGAAACATCATCACTGATGTACTGTGGGCAATTCCTTTATAAAGGTTTTAACCAAGTTCATCATTTCACTTTTATTTTCCACACCCTCCCACCCCGCCCCAGGTCTCCAGCAGCTGCAGCTCTCAGCTCTTACCTCCATCCTTCCTCACAGCACTTACCTGTGCTCTGCCTTTGTTCCGTGTTTGCTGCCTTAGTTAGACAGTGGGAATTAGGGAACAGAAAATGTCTTTTTTTCCATTTATGGTGCAAAACAAAGCATTACTTCCGTTCCAGGCACTCCATGAGCCCCCTAATTGAAATAATTTGAAAGCTTTTTTGACCGTCACTTACTATACTATTTCCTGTGTTCTTTCACTCTTCAGATTTTCTATTTTTTAGAGAAATTCTCTCTACCAGGGACAGAATTATGACACTCTAACATAGAGGGAAAACTCAGGGAGTTTTATCAACTCTTTTCAAGGTCTTATTTGTGGGAATATGAGCTTTTGCTTAGAGGGAAGTTGCATCGCTTTCATCAGAATTAAGAAAAATTCATAGCCTTAACAGGCAAATAGAAAAATCTTCATTCAAAATTATACCTGAAATTGTTGGGTAGGTGTTAGAAAAAGATTAGAAAAGAGATTATGTGGATGATTCAGTTTGCAAAGAAGATAAATTCACATATAGATCTATATAATTACATATCTAAAGATTTTTTAAAGTCTCCATTTTTCCATGGTTTTGATATCTTAATCCTTTGTTTCTGAGAAAGTGACCCAGAGGAAAACAATAAAAATACACTGGGAATAAACTGAAGCAATGCTTTATTGTGACCACAAAGCACCAATTCGACAAAGTATCAACATACAGATATTGAACAAATGTCTCTTTGAACAGAGATGTAGCAAGCCCACTTTTTCAAGTTCTTAAAACAAATACTTAAGCCGGGAATCAAACAAAGCATAGGATAATTTAAAAAACATCACAGCATCAAGAAGGAATATATATAAAAATATTCTGTACCAGTAACAGGCTTTATGATCTATAACTCTTGGCAATGTTTTCAAAAACAAATTATTATAAATACAAACCATAAAGTATAAAAATGTTTTCTTCAGAAACAAAGAACCAAATGTAAGCAAATCTATGCAGAAACACCATTACCCCTATGACAGGTGAATATGGATGGATATCCCCAACACAGCACAGTTTCTCTTTTCAGAGCTACAGTTCTGCTCTTGAAGGGGCCATGATGCATATTCATTTCAAACATCCCAGTATGTCCCAGTGAAACCTTAATAAGGTCAAATGGAGTGCCCTCTATAAAAAAAGGGTGTTGGCAATTCCATCCAAGTAACGCAAACTCTACAGAGCAGAGGAATTCAACAAAGACAGCAATCCCTTTCTCTTTTCTGCCCCTCTCCAAGGTTCCTTATTTTTACTCTGTCTGTAAGCCAAAGATGCTCATTTCTTTGAGTTTTCTTTTTAAAGATGTTTGAGAAAGCAGTCTATGAAGAAAATCCTATGATCTCAAGCTTTTGTGGAGAGGGAATCTAGTAATGGCAAAGATCATTCTAGTTGGCAAATTCCATAAGCAAAATCATTTTGTGCTTATCTGGTCCTTGCTCCTCCTAGCTGAATTCAAGTCAGCTGATGGATTGCCTAGTCTATCCAATAGGATAACTTTTCATTTGGTTGAAATTTTTTACATATACATATGTATGTATGTATGTATTGATTTACAAAGTTTCATCACATGAAACTAAATTATGTCATGTACTTTTTGAGGTCTAAGACCCCAATTTGATGGCATTATGAAGAGTTGTTCTTTAAATGCTTTGTCTGGAGAGGTTTTACATGATATTCATAGATTTTCAGAGCAGGCCCCAATTTTAACTGAAGTCCTGTTAACACATCATTCCTTGTCATCAACAGCAGGGATTTCCCATCAATTTCCTATAATGGAAGCAGAAAGTAAAGCCAACATGTAAGTCCAAAAAACTCAAGGATAACAAAGGAAAAAAGAAGTTCAAAGGCAACAGTCATACCAGTTGTCCCGAAGCTCAAAATTACTTTTATAGTAGTGCTAAAATGAAGAAAATATGAAATCTTTTATTTTTATCTTCTTTTACTTGTATGAGGTATGGTTGAAAAATATAGTGGATGTTTAGCTTACAAAAATTATTACAGTAAAAGACACATTACTGTTGATCTCTTGCGAAATACTCCCCCTTACTTTGAACACACTTACTGCATAACTTTTGTCACTTGCTGCAGCAGTTCCAGAAGTCCTCTTTCACAAATATCTTTAGTTGCACTGATATGGCTGCCTTGATGTCTTGAGTCAATTAAACATGCTTACCTTTCATGACCAGTTTTACTTTGGGGAAGAGCCAGGAGCCACGCAGTTCCAGATTTAGTGAATAAGGAAGGCGGATGAGTGCACACTGGAATGTTTTTATGAGCACGTCTTTGTGTTGAATGGCACCAGGGAGCAGTGTGCATTGTATTCTTGATTATACCCGTGAGGACACTCACAAACGAGGACTTAGGAAATGGCTGGAATGGTGGAATAAGTGTGCTTGAAGCAAGAGCAATATTCTGAGGGTGATTAATAGGAATGCATCTTTTACTGTAATTATTTTAAACATTTTTTAAACATTTACCATATATTTTGATCATCCCTTTTATGTAGACAGTAAACACAATCCATAGTTGATCTTGTTTTCAAGATCACATCACGAATGTCATTTTTTTTTTTTTTTTTTTTTTTTGTT
>NW_022900945.1:17898161-17975824 GCF_012274545.1 Fukomys damarensis | reverse complement strand
TTTTTTTTTTTTTTTTTTTTTTTGGTAGCAGGGATCAAACTCAGGTTCTTGTGCTTGTGAGGCAAGTGGCAGAACCACTGAGCCAAATCCCCTGTCCGCAAATGTCATTATCTTAAAGTAAATGTAGCATCTCAACTCAATTTGCTGCAGCTTTACAGCTGTAAACCCCAAGGATACTTACAGTTGGTAACATATGGGTCATGTTGCTTCTAAAAGAAACAGGAACACTTTCCACTTATAAAAATATATCGATGCGCTTAATTTCTCAAAAAAATAAAAAATTAGGATGGGCAGAAATCATCATTTTTACTTATTTATAGGCAAGGCAACAAGGATCAAGCAAGAAGTTAACCTGCCTAACTTAAAATCAGAGAGTCAGGAAAGTGTGGCAAGGTATTTGAACTCTCACCTGCCTACAGTCAAACCTGACTTTTTTTTTTCTTTTTCCAAACCTGATTTTTAAAAATCCCCTTTGGCCCCTCTTGATACTGAGAAATAAATATGTGTTGTCTGGACAGTCCAGGGGTCGAGAGTCTTAAGTTTCCAAGCATATTGTCAATCACAACAAGCATCTATAAAATGACTTACCCACTGGGAGATTCTTTTCACTCTTTTAAAAAATAGAACCAAGAATATATGGGACATAGGCAGGTGCACAGGGACTACAAGCAAAAGAAACAGTATACCCATGGATAAGATTCATGCAGGAATGGAAGAGGGGAACTAAAATACTTCAAGCACCTGCATCATGCTGAGCAACATCATAGAAAAGTATTTCTCTAATTGTTGAAAGGGGCCGGCGATTTAGCTCAGTGGTTCTGCCCCCTGCCTCATAAGCGCAAGGTCCTGAGTTCGATCCCTGGTCCAAAAAAAACCATTGTACTTCAACCAGAATATCAACCTCTCTATGCTGAGAACCCTAACCGCACTCGCTTTCAAGGGATCCTCAAGACTCCAAACACTGTACAGAGAAGGCTATGTCCCTGGCAGCTGCAGATCCCTTCCCTGTTCTGCACACAGTCCATTTCCCACCAGGTACCTGATCAGGTGTGCTTCACCCCAGATACCGTGGAGATTACAAAGCTTTGAGGTAAAATAAAAATGGGCCTCTCACAAAAGCACAGGGCCCCAAACATATAAAGTGGTTTAACATTTTTGGAAAGGAAGTACCTAGAATGCTGACTGCCACCTTATTTTTGTTATTGTTTATGGTAGAAACGTTCGGTCTCCTAAGAACCTGTACAGGTAAAGAGATGGACCAGCTGCTGTACGTCATTTTAACCACACACTCCTGCGCCAAAGTAGAACAACAGAACAGACCAGGGGACGTGGTATACAACTGAAAGTACATGAAATTGTGATTGCCTCCTAGGGATGCTATTCCTCCCAACTCTTTCACGTTCCTTTCCAGGCTATAAGAAAAAAACACTGAATGCCAGAGAGTGTGGGAGAAATGGGATTAGGTTAGTGCTGAAGAGAAGCCCACTTTCCTCTTCAGGCAACTCCCTTCCTCCTGTCTCTTCCCCTGGCAATGTGGGAAGATGGGGTTTCTGACAGGATTCTGTGAGAAACTGCTTTTGTACAAATTGCTTTTGAATTACAAGTGATAAAATTATATGTCATTATTCCTTCCACCAGGCTAGGCAGGACTGTGGCCCGCACTTCTCTTGTCAACCACCTACTAGCATGGACCACAGTAGAACAAGAAATTACTTCAAACTGGCCTGTGACTTTTGGAAGCATTTATTTTGTCAGTGAGTAGAAGACAAAATATCTCACATCAATTTGTGAGAGATAACTATTCAAAACTAGCGCAGATTAAAAAGCAATTAATAGAGCAAGAGTGGAAAATTATTTAAGGACACAGGAAGAAACTCTCTAATATTTAAATTCTCTAATATTGAAATCCCCACCCCCTTCTTTTCAGATGATTATTAATCCTAAAGGCCGCCTCATTAGTGAAACCTGCATATTTGAGATTTGCCTCGCAACTTTCACAGTGAACCGGAGACCACAACAGCAGAACTGAAGACATTGCGAGGCCTGGCGAATCTGAGTCACAGGCAACGGCACCCACCAGGAAGATACTGACTCAGAATGTTTACTGAGCAGCAAAGCCCTTCGTTCCTCTGTCTTTGCTTTGCTGTTATTGGCCCGTGCTTAATTCTCTCCATTTTGAAACAGGCATCAGGAAGAGAGGACACTGCTTTCATTTCTACACAACAAGAAAACTTCCTTTACTAACTCAGAGTGAATTTAAAGCAAAAGTCCTTGCTGGCAAAAAGTCCCCGCACAACTCAGCATTTCTGTCACAAGCCAACTGTGTCAGTAGAGAGTGCTGAAATTTGGGGTTACATAAGACAAAAGGAAAAATCATATTTACTACTCCAATTTGATTTTCCCTTTGTTCAGGGAAGACACTGCAGTCCACCTCATACCAGAGCAGGCAGAAGAAAGCTTCTTCTGGACATCATCATTATAAAAATGTTGGCAACATGGCAGCTCAGAGGAACGAGGGTGGAAGAGAGCAGAAGAGAAATGTGAGCTCAGGCCAGGCAAACTGCAGTCTGAATCCTGTCTCTACAATTTACCACGTAACCTTGGGTAAAGGACTTACTTCACTTTCCTGAGCTTTAACTCCTCATTTGTAAAGTGGAAATAAAGCTGGGAATGACTTTGGAGTTAAAAAATAATTGATATAAAGCACCTAGCATAGTGCTTGACATAAAGCAGGCTCTCAGTGACTGCTAAGAGAAATTTAAGGGCTTTGAAAGAAATGAGATGTTTTCTGAACCCAAATCCACCTTCTTCTTTCTTTCTGTAGGCCCTTTGAAGAAGGACAGAGGCATATTCCTGTTCAAGTTCCAAAAATTTACCAGGAATAAAGTGTTCGAAAGTACATAAACCCTTTGTCCTATGAAAACCGCACATATAGAAAAGCCCCTTGATTAAAAAAGCTAAGCCGAGGGGAAGGTGACACATGCTTGCAATACCTGCTGTTTGAGAGGCTGAGGTGGGTGGATTTCAAGTTTGAGTCCAGCCTGGGCAATTTAGTAAGACCCTGTCTCAAAATAGAAATTGAAAAAAATGGAGTGGAGGCAGGTGGAGTGTCCCTGGATTCAATTCTTCAATGCCCTCCCAATAAAGCTGCTAATTTGTCACATAATAAAATGTAATAAAAGATTACAATTATGAATGAAATCCAAATTTTGCCATGCCGTGGTGTGCTGGAATCAGCTTGGACTGGAAACAGAAAGACAGAGATTCTAGTGCAGACTGTCAGTAACTTTTCACAAGGAACAACTCCTCTGTATCACAGTCTGTTCATTAATACAGATGAAACTGTGACCAATTTCAGCTATACAAACATCCCAAGATTTGGCATGTATGTAAATCATGGTTAAAGCCAAAACAGAAATATACATCTCACAACTTGGGAAATGGACAATCATTTGTTAGCTTCGGTGAAACTCGGTACAGTGGTTCTATCTTCATGTGAAAGTCACCTTCGAGTTCCCATCCAGCCATAAAATTCAAAGTGTTTGCCTACTTAATAAGTTCCAGCAAGTACTCAGGCACCAAAGAAAGGTTTAGAGATGATAGATCTATATTTTCAATGAGGGTGAGACCCTAGATTTAAAAATCAATGAGTAGGATCCTGAGATGTCATAGTTCAGTAGATAAGAAAGTGCAGGAGAGTAGGGCATTATTTTACTGCTTATTAGGTGGGGCCTGGGGCAGGTTCCTGAATCTCTCCAAGCCTCATTTCCTTATCTCAATGATGGGGAAAAAGCAGCCACTGAATTTCACTGCCGAAAGGGTTTTGAGATAACACACGTGCAGGAGAATTCCAGACATCTACTGAGGACTCAGTAAATGCTAGCTATATTAGTTTGTTGCTGGGAGCCAAAGGACCAGGGACCAGATATAGCTCCCTAGGTCATGGCCCCAGGACCCACTCCCTCCAACTAGGTCCCCCTTTCTCATGGGTCCATTCAGCTATGAACTCACTGTTAACTCATTGATGAGGTTAGTGCCCTCACACTCCAGTTGCCTCTCTAGGAATCTCTTAATCCAGGCAATTTACTATGAAGGCTGTCTGGCACACGAGATATTAAAAAATTATGTCTATATCTAAATATCTATATATCTATAATTAGTTCAGGCTTTTATATATCTCATTCCTGCTGGGCACAGCGACACATGCCTGTCATCACAGAATTTAGGGAAACTGAAGCAGAAGAATTTCGAGTTTGTGTCCCACCTGGGCCACTCAGTGAGACCCTGTCTCAAAAAATGTAGAAAAAGGGCTGAGGATGTAGTTCAGTGGTAGAGACCCTCTAGTCCAGTACTGCAAAAAACAAACATAATAAAACTTGACCCATTATTTCTCTTTCTCTCTGTTATATGTATCTAATTCAGGATAACAACAAATAGATCCTGATTTGGCGGGGGTGGGGTGTCCATGTAAAAGGCGCGGGAAGAAAGGTGAATTGGGAAGAGAAAAATCAAAGAGAAAGAGGCTGGGAGAGAAAAAGAGCAGCCATGAAAGAGGCAACTGGGAAACAACAAGGCAGGCCAGGAAAGAGACGGAAGGGAGTTAATGGGAGGGAGAACCCTGCAACTCTGAAGGCCATGCGTGTGTTGGTGATTTCTACTATACCAAAGATTGTATAGGGGAAAGGGAAAGATGGCTCAACTCAGAATCAGAATTCATTTGTGCAACTCCGCGGTGTACTAGCTTCTTGTGCTAATATTTGGCCCATAATTCCTCTCCTCAATGAAATGAGAGATCTGAACTAAGCAGAACTCTGTCCATTACAGTTCAACACACTCTCAGAATCCAATTGTCTTTGATAAACATCAGGACACACGGGTTTCATAGGAAAGTTCTTGTCACCTTGTTAAAGAATATACTACCAACTCCTTGCCAAACACATGAAGGGATCTGATGAAATAGCTTTTCGTTCTCCATTTCAGTCTCCCCCCCTCACATTTTCTAGAACTTTCCTTGTAACAACCCTCTTGCCATTCACTATCTGGCTACAAGTGGTGACCAGTCTGAAACTTCTCATTCCAGTGCTTACAAAGGGTACGAAGGTCTCTGAAATAGAGGGACTTGATCTGGAGCCAAGGGATACAAACGTGGAAAATCCTGTGTCCAATAAGGGGGTCACTTCAAAGGAGGAGGATTGGGATCTCCTGGGCCTAACCATGTGGCCGGTGGAAAGATAATCTCCTGAGAAAGGGTCATCATCTTCAGAGACATTCCCAAAGACAAGGTGTGGCCTTTCAAAGCGCAGTTCCTCCTCCGGATGACTGTGGTCCCGCCATTTCCTCTGTCTTTCCCCTCCGCGCAGTTCCTTCTGGTCTTATCATAGTCACCATGCTTCCTGGCATCAGACAAGACCTCATAGGCCTCTGCGATTGAATTTCTTCTCAGCTGCCTCAATATTCTTGGGGTTCTTGTCAGGGTGTACCTGTAGAGCCAACTGGTGATAAGCCTTTTTGATGGCAGAGGAGGAAGCATGTTGAGGTATCCCCAGTATTTTGTAGTAATTTACCATGGTTCTTCAAATAGCCTTTCCTCACCAAGATACAGAATTGTTGTTCTTTTTTTTCCTGAAGGATTTCCATATAACATTGGAAAGGAAGATGGTGAACTGTTCAAGTTTACACTTTTGAATCTTACCACATGGTTTTTGAGATGCAGTTTCTTCTGGGGGGCGGGCTTTTCAGTGTATAGATCCTTCACATGCCCACCCACAATCCTCAGCTCCTTGGGGAGGAGTGATGTGAGCTCAGCATTCCAAGCCAATGACTCTCAGCTGAAGCTGTGCCTGCCTTGCTTTCCTATTGGTGGAAAACTTGGGGTGAATACTATACAGCTGGGGGGAGCTTTAAAATATACATAAATTAATGAGTTAATGAATGCGGATTGTCTTATTAACAGAGAGAAACTATATGTATGGTTTAAAAGTTTTTACCTCATCGCAAGCCAAACGAGTCTTGCACTTGATTCAGACACACCACCACGCTGGCCTGTGTGAAGGCCTGTACCTTCAGTGAGTCCATGCGTGTTTCCCTGTGTTATTTAATATTCGCCACTGGCACAAAGTGAGTGACAAAGGAGCTGTACTATAAAAAAAATCTCCACAAATTTCTAATTCAGGTAGAAAAATAAGAACTCATTTAATCGAATGAAGAAACTGGGTCACAGAAACTAATCTAAGCAGATTATAAAAAGGATAGATTGGGGGAATGTATTAGGCATGAAGACTTCCCACGTCTTGTCAGATAAGGCTTCTTCAGTTCTGGTAACGTTAACCTTTTTTGAAATTTATTTGTGGACTTAGGAACCAAACTAAATTGCAGCCCCAGAACAACAAATGCTTTAAAAGTGAAGAGCTCGACAGCCCCGGTAGGCCTGCTTGCTGCCCTTTTTGCAGGACATACAGCTTCACATGTGTGGTCTGTGACTAAGTTCTGGAGAATGAAATGTGAAGGATGCAAGTGCACCTCTTCCAGGCCTGCGTCATAAAACCATCTACGTGGGCTCCTCTTTCCCCTGTCTCCTGGCACTGGCTGATGTGAGTGCCCAGATGACCTTGAAAGTTACCAGCTGGAGAAGACAGCACCAGCCACCTGGGGCTTTGAATGACAGCGAAGCAGGCCTTCCCACCAGCCACTTTGGATTATTCATATGGGCAATAAGTAAACTACTGTCATTAAAGCACTGTGTTTTCATCTACTAGTAACACCATGATGCTAGTCTACTCCAACACACACATCATTTCTACAGTTTCACGTTCACTTTTAGAACCTACTTTTATGATGTCATCCACAGAAGAGTCCTACCTCTGTGACACCAAAAGTGTAACATCCCATCCTCTCTCTCCCTCCTCACTTCTGTTAAACCCAGTTTTCCATTTTATTTCACGTCCTCAAGGGTTTCGAGTCCCCCTCAGACTCTTCTTTTATATGAACTCTATGGTTAACCATGAGAGCTATTCTCCCCCTAACCCTCTAAAATAGTCTTCTGAGGCTGTTAGCTTGCACAACCCATGGCACATCCAGGAGAAATCTAGCTCTCCAGCTTTTCTAACTACTCTACTTAGTGCAGCTATAAAAACAAAACAGAACCATGAAGATGTAACAGTTCACATTTGCAGTTTACCAATTTCAGCCAAGTCTGTACAATATCTCAACAATGCTTTCATTTATCCTTAGCCATCTCCTTCTCCTGTGCTCCGTGGCAGCCATTACTACTCTCCTCTAGTTCCTTACTATACCTCTACTCTTACCACTTTCCCCTGAGAAGAGGAGCTTCCTTTTTGTTTAGTCAAAAATAGAGATGCTGTCAGTAATTCTCTTAATATCTCGGAAGAGATATTTTGGTTGTTTTAGTCAGGGTTCTCTGAAGAAACAGAACCCACAGGGTACTGGTTAGATATAACCAAGGTGCAAGCTGGGAAACCAAGAGAGCCGGCAGTGTAATTAAATCCAGGTCTGAAGGTCTGAGAATGGTGCAGTGGGCAAGAGGAGTGGACGGTGTAAGTCCTAGTCAGGGTATGAAGGCCTGAGGACCAACCAGGAGCAACGGTGTCAGAGGGCAGGAGAGGATTGCGTGTCCCGGGTCAGACAGAGAGCACCTTTTCCCACTTTTTTTTTGTTCTGCTAGGGCCATCGATGGATTGGCTATACTCACCCACACTGAGGAAGGCAGCCTTCTTTACTCAATCTACTAGTTCAAAGCTAATCTTGTCCACAAGCATCCTCACAGACACTGAGAAATACTGTTTTTATCCTTGTCTTGCTCAGTACTAATTCTTCGGTGTTCTTTTAAAAATATTTGAACATTTTATTGATTAAATTGAACCATCATGAATGTAACAGCTGACATTACATTTAAAATTTTTTTTTTGTGGTAAAACATGTATTATGTGAGATGTCATGTTGACCACTTCTAAGTATACAACAGCATTAATTCCAATTATAATGTGGCATAGTCATCACCACTCTCTTTTTAAATTATTTCTATTATTTCAATCAGAAACTCTATATTCATTAATGAATGCATCTTCTCTCCCTTCAGCCCGATAGCTTCTAATTCTCTTTGTATTTCTATGAAGTTGCTTTTTTAAGCTATTTCATATAAATGGAATTGTATAACATTTGTCTGGCTTATTTCACTTAGCATGGTGTTTTCAAAGTTCATTCCCGTTCAGCAAACACCAGAGCTTCATTCCTTTTCATAACTGCTTACTCTATTTTATTTGTACACCACATTTTGATTACCTATTTATTGGTTCATAGACCCTTAAGTTGTCACCAGCTTTGATTACTGTGAGTTGCAGCTGCTCAACTCTTTGGGTTACTTTCCTGCATGTCAATAAGTCCGGCTGTCTCCTGTCTCAAGGAAGAGCCTTTGTGTTCACATGACCCTCCGGCTACCACCTCGCACACACTTTCCCGCACTCACTTGGTCCTCCTCCCTCCTGGGCTCCACGATCCTCCTCAACAACACCATTATACCTACATTTTCAGACTTCACCATTAGTCCCAGACCTCACTGCTTTTGGCCTTCTTGAGGTATTTTGAACTTGATTATTTCATTTTTCGTGAACTTGGCCCCTTTAGCAATTTCTATAAAACCTCTCATTACTGATTCTTTCCCCACTGCCCTGATTATTTTTTCTCAGTTGTTTCTGCGAGTTGTCTTTCCTCTCTCAACAGTTAAAACTTTGGTATTCCTCAGGATGCTGCCCTTGGTCCCTTTCCCTTTTTAAATGCCTCTCTTGTTCTCTCCCCTCTGGCTGTTGATGACTCTCACATCTGCTTCTAACCCTCACTCTTCCTCCTAGGAGTCTGCTAGATAGCTTCTCTCAGATGTCTTACAGACCCTCGAATTTAATGGGCCCCAATCTATTATTTTAAACTTACCTCCCATACACCTTCTGGTTAATGGCATCACTTTACAACCTCCCAAGCTGGAAACATGGTGGTTATCAAAGCTTCCTCTTTCCCCCACCTGTGAGCATGGGGTTCAAGCCTGTAGCTACAGCAGAGAAAGAGACCTGGCAAATTTCCCCCGTTGGCCATGATTACCTTCTTTTGACCATTTTCTATGTACAGTGACAAGGTAGTGTTTCTGTCAATGATGGTGGTCCAATTAAATCATATGTGGTTATGTCATGAAAACGCTAAGGGATGCCCTGCTACAAAGCCTCATCATTAAGTGATGTATAACTGTGCTTTCTAATCTATCTCTTCCTTTCCATCCCCAACAGGACTGTTACAGCAGCTTTCTGGCTTTGGTCTCCTTGTCTTCCAAGCCTCCTTCCAGGTTACCACTAGTCTGATCTTTCAAAAACACAGGTTTCACCGTGGAACTCCCCACTTAATATCCTTCAGTGGTTCCCTGATGCCTCTTGGGTGAAGGCTCTCTTCTGTTAGGCAAACCAAATTCTCTGTCATCTGGAGTCTTGTTCCTTTTTGGTCTTGTCCCTTGAGAGTCTCTGCTTCATATCTCCTGCTACAAGTTAACTGGAGTTGTCAACACAGACCACGGTGTTTTATGTCTCCACATCATTATATCTGGTCTTTACTCTGCCCCAAATCTTCTATGTTTTCCTCAGATGGTTCTCATAACTGTAATAGTGTCAGCTGGCCTTATTAAAGTAAAATAATGCTAGTTACATTAATAACCATTACTTTAATAGTTTTATATCTACTTTAATGAACATTAGAAAAAGCCACAGCAACTACGGAAATAACTGAATAAGTAAATAAGCTCCACTTACCTGGCTATTTTATTACGTATTGTACCTGTTCTAATTTCAGCTGAATGATCAAAACAACCTTTTGGGGCCTTTATTGTGACTGTTAATTCTGATATGTCAACTTCATTGGGTTAAGAAGGGACTAGGAGATGCGTAGAGCAGGCTCCTGGATGGGTCTGGACGGGTCATTGAGAGGGGGCCTTGGGTGTTCTTTATGGTCCCTTGCTCTTTCCTTTCTGGTAATGTTCCCTTCTTTGTTCTTTGCTGCCATGAACTAAGCAGCTGTGCTCCACCATACTCTTTCACCATGATGTTCCTGCCTGGAAGCAACTGACTATACACTAAATCCCCTCAAACTATGAGCTAAATTAAACTTTTCCTCCTTTAAGTTGCATTGGTTATTGTGTCCAGCAGTAGGAAAGCTGATTAATACATTTATTTTATAGAAATCTATTCTAGGTCAATAAAAATTCCAAAGGTTCTTTCCTTATCAGCTTTGTTTTCGATTCTCTTGGCTACTTTCCAACTGTTAGCCCATGATAGTTAACAGATTGTGCCAACTTGAGTAAGAAACACCCAACTATATTGGGTCAGCATAGTTCTAAGTGTGGCTGAGGGGATTTAGTGAAGACAGAAGATCCACTCTAGAGTGGCTTGTCACCTGGAAGGTATGAAAGGGAAACGGAGGAAGTCTTGCTCCAGTCTTTACCTTCACCTTGAATGCCATCTGCTGGCTTCCGGTGCGGACTCTTCAGCCTCCAGAACACTTTTTAGCCTTTCTTTGCAGGCCCTTTGGCTTTCTGATGTAGACTTGCACAGGACATTACCCCGAGCTCCAGACCTTCAACTGGACCCTTCGTATCTCTCTCTAGAACACAGACAGACCCTCTGCACTCTTGCACACCTGACTCTGTGGGCGGCCACTGTAAGCTAATCTTATAAATTCTTACATATTTGTTTATTTTCCAATAAATCTGTTTTTCTAGTAAGCACTGATTGATACCTATCTTTACCTATTTGCTTGTTATGTTAGTATTTTTTCTAAATATTTATGGACTGAAAAGGCATGTCAGCAGAGTCTGAGTTGCCACATTCCCTCTTTGTTATGTTATAAAATATTTTAAACCTTTCAGTAGCCTTCAATTATTATGGCATATTAAGCATCAGAGATCCTTGAATATTCTCAATATTGGTATTATTAAATGCTAATAAAGTAATTCATTTCCAATGGGTAAGGTTTTCATTGGCCTAGTTCATGAAGTTGATGAAGCTGGAGTTTCAGTTTAAAAATTTGTACTCATACTTTTGTAATTTATTTTTCAAAGGTGGAATCTTAAAATTTCATAGACTTGAGGCCCCACAAAAGCAGGATTTTGTCCAGGTCTAATTAGAAATAGCCACCTATAATCACTACAGTTGAATTCAACCAGGGCACGACCTACGACAATGAGCTGTGTTGCTTTCACTGGCTTTCCACCTAACTAGTTCATTTTGAGGTAGGCAGTATGAATTGGCAATTTGCAGCAATAAAAATTTTTATTTATCTTCATTAATGCAGTGACTCTAGAAATTTACTCAAAGTTAGCAATACGCCAGCTGAAAAGAAATGCCAGTCTTCATGTTTCAAAAGAATGACTTAACCATTTGGGCACTTCAGAGTAAAATACTATTCATATTAAGGTGGTTTGAAGCAAGGAGGTAACAGAGTAAAATTAATTTGTTACCTTGGCCTGTGTATTATTTTGTCATGATACTCAGAGGAAAAAAATGACCTCAGAGATACATGTTATTCTAGAGATAAAATCACTGATGTCACTCACTCATAGGTACAAGACACTGGAACAATCTGAATGACAGTGGTTGAATGGCAGCTCTCTATCTTCTGTCTTCTTCGTACATATTCTGACTATGTGAGTAAGACAGAAGAAGACATAGAAATCAAGTGACTACCCTACAGCAGGGAGAATTGTCCTTGTGACTCGGACCCAATTTGAGTGCTCTCATTTATACTGGAAAGCCACGGTATTTTAACTGGCATCTAAAAGCATTGTTCATATAGATGGCAATAGAGATTTACTTTGTCAAATTTAGTCTTCTGAGTTTGACAAAGTAAACCTTATCATAAATATTCTCTCTGAGGAAGGTGGAGATGTTTTTGAATAAGTCAAATGGTCTTTCTTAAAAACCAAAGCTCTTAGGAAACTGAAATTCCTGAGATACCTTTGACTTTTGAAAACCAGGCATCCCATATCTATAAACAAGTGCCGATTTCTTACCACTTACTCAAAAGAATTCTGTGGTTCAAGTGGTTTTTATACTGGGCACTGCAAGCATACTTCATGAGGACAAGTTTCAGAATCACACCTTTGACTCTTACTATAGGAACTTGAAAAATATTTTGTTTGTTGAGCTAAATATTCACTTTATAGAAATCTGAATTGTAGAGAGGCAAAGTCCCTAGGATCATGCAGTGACCCCGAGGAAACTAGGAGAAAATAAACCAGAGTCATGGCACCAACTCCCACCCTTCACTAAAGCCTCAATAATCCATGTGGTAGAAGATACCTGGGAAAATAGCCACTGCACCCCAGTGTCTGTGGGAAGCAGATGGTGCTGATGGTGCTATAAGCACTGCCTTCTCGGGGAAGGGTTCCCACTGCTTCCTACTCTCATGGCCCAGGGAACATTTTAGTGCACTGTTAGTGAGTTCAGTGGGCCAGAGTACCCACCAAATACACAGCTGCAGCTCTAATGACATAGCCTACGTGCCAACCCAAGGAAGAGCAACATTACTGGTTATAAAGGGGGTCTGGCCAAAACAGTAATACAGCCTAAAACACACACATTACTGACACTGGGTCATTGGTGGTTGGTGGGCAAGAGCTTAGGCCTTCCCTCCCGTTAGTTCTTATGGCCTATAACTGTGGCTCATGAATGAGGTTCAATCAGGCTTTCCCAAAAACTTGATGGAGATCATTATACCAGGGGGAAATCTAATAGATGTACACATTACATGACAACAGGGTGGCATGCAGGGAAAAGGAAGTAAGGCAAGAGTCACTCACCAGCTTAATCCAGCTGCCTCCTCATACCCCAGGGTCTGAAGACACCATTCCTATCCTTCAGAAGAATCTCACTTAGTGATCTAATATCTTCCAAATAGTCATACTACTAAAAAACGTTATCTGCATATAGCTTCTACAGGAGAGTACTCAGGAATGTACAATGAAACCACCACATGAAAACAGATTCTCCTCTCAAAGTCAGCTTGCTTGTGAGAACAGGAAGCAGTTATCCACCAACATGGTGGACATGTTTGGCATCGGTGTCAGTATCTTAGCGTGGGCAGCTTTAACAAGATAGTACAGACTGGGTGACATAAACAATAGAAATTCATTTCCTGCAGTTCTAGACACTGGAAGCCTAAGGTTAGGATACCAGCATGGCTGTTCTGCCAATGGCTCTCTTCCTGGCTTACAGATGGCCAATTACCTTTTACTTATCCACACCTGGTGGCGGGGGTGGACGTCAAGCTTTCTGGCTCTTCTAAGAAGGCCACAAACTCCAACCTCATGACCTCATCTAAACCTAATTACCTCCCAAAAGTCTTACCTCCTAATAACATCACACTGTGGATGAGGTTTTCAAAATATGAGTTTCTGGGAAACACAAACATTCAGTTTGTAATACTCAGTCAGGCAACAATAATCTCCCCACATCACTGGCAACTGTGCAGCCCTTTCTGAATATGCTCTTTGCATATTATCTCTGTCCCTGCCCTATTTCTATCAAGTGGCAGGGCAGAATGTTCCCTCAGAAGATTGTAGGATGTGGCTGGTCACTCTTATGGCATCTCCATGGCTATGATCTAGAAATGTTCCTGGAAGGGCCATGAGTTCATCCTGGAGATGGTCTGCAGTCTTCCTGTGAGGATGCATTTGGCGAGGGAAAGCTACCTAGTTGAGATCACTGCCAGGAAGAAGCAGTTTACTGTGGGAGAGGGCGCCTGCAACAGGACAATTCTTAGTTCTCATGAAAATCACAGCAATGACTTGTCCTGCTAGCCTGAGCCTAACCAGTGGCTCCCACCTTGCCCTCTATTTCGTTTGTTGAGAAGGGGAAAGGAAACGGACATCTTAGAAATTTCAGACCTCGACAATTTCCAGAGAATAATCACAATAGACTTCACCCAACCAGCTACCGTTCCATCAGAATGAAGGAACTTGAGCCTCTGGGCCAGGACTGCAAAGCTTCTGGCTTCTGGGAATTCATTTTGCAGCTCCTGAGTTGGCAGACATCACTGTAGGAAGGAGATGTTTGTTTCCCCTTTAAAGGATTTCTGAATGAAATGTTCTTCTTTTCATCTCAGTGTCTCTAGTGCCAGAGTGATGTCACCCATGGGAGAAAGGTCTTGCTCCTGGGCCAAGCTCAGAGCTGGACAGTCCCATCTCTGAGGTCATACTCAGAATCTGGAAGGCCAGGAGAGCACACTTTCCCCCAATTTAGGATGTCTGCCTCAGGGGAGTCTGGGCAAAAACTCCACCTGAAAAAGCTTCTGGGCATCTGGGAATCTGGCCAAGAGACCTATTAGCTAATTCTTTTTTTTTTTTTTAGTTAACCTTTTACAATATTATTTAAATTTAATTTTAAGAGAGAGTTACTCAACTGCAATGATACAAGTGGACATTATATTATTAAAAACCAAAGTAAAATATGTTCCAGCTGATACCGTCCCAATTTCCAACTTGAGCTGTTATTTTCCACTACAGTTTTATTACAGAAATTTTCAGACATAAAGAATAGTTGTCATAGTTTTATAGTAACATATATATTCCTACCACCTAGATTGTGCAATAAATATTTTCTGCACTCACTTTCTCATCCACCTGTCCATGCAGTCAGACCTCTATTTAATAATCTAATCTACACTTTGGATGCATTTAAAGGGAAGTTTCATGTATCAGTGCACTTGCCCTCAAATACATCACATCATGCTGTTCTCTAACATTTTTATAATTACTTTCGAGATGAAGCTTACAGACTATGTAATGTGCAAGTATGAGTCATTGTATATATCACAGTATATAAAACAACCAATGCAGTGACTTGTAATCCAAACCCTCATCAAGATACAGACTACTGGGGCCAGGGATTTAGCTCAGTGATTCTGCTGCCTGCCCTGTAAGTACAAGGAACAGAGTTCAACCCTTGGTACCAAAAAACAAAAACAAAAACAAAAAAACCTCAGACTGTCAACACCCCCGAAAGTACCCTCATATCTCTTCCTAATCATCCTCCACTCACACTTACACAGAGGCAATCATTAATTTTTTTTGTTGTTATTGTTCTGGTCTGAAACTTAATATAAACAGATTCATTCAGCATTGTTTTTATTGAATAACACTTCTGTCCATTAGTGAGACTCATTTAATCTGTTGTATATATCAGGAATTCATTCCTTTTTATTCCTGGGTACTATCCCATTGTACAAACATATCGTAGTTCTTACATTCATTTCCTATTGATGTACATCCAGACTTCTAATTTTTGACTACCATAAAAAAGCTGTGAGGAACAATTTTGTACAAATCTCTTTATAGACATATGTTTCCATTTCCTTTGGGTAAATACCCAGGACTGAATTTGCTGGATCATGGGGTAGACATGTGAGTATTTATTTTATACTCCTACCAATAATGTAGGAGATTTCTAGTTGCTACATATCCTTGGGAACATTTGGCACTATCAGTCTTTCTAATTTTAGTTCTTCTTGTGGGTGTAAAGTGATTTAAATTTCTACTTTGGCAAATTTTCCAAACTAGCAAAAAATACATATGTATAAAGTTCCGGTTATGAGGAAATGGTGGTTGACAAGATTAAACTTTGTGGCATTAGAAAAATTACTTTATCCAAATGCAGGCTATACAACCAACTGCTTGAGAAATAACTACTGCTGAAGGGAACATGGAAGAAGCAGCCAGATACATTCTGCAATTTGAAGTTCTCTCAACCATATTATAATGTTAGACAAGTGAAGTTAATACCTAGAAAACTGCAGCATTCATTGAGAGAGAAATAGGAACTCTGTGTTTCCCTACAGAGCTGACCTGGGTGAGCTACAAGGTGCTCCCCAATTTGCCTTCTCATGGTCAAACACCCTGGAAGACCATCTCTGTAGAGCTGACTCAGCCAGCAGAATGGAGTAGTGAGTCAACTGGACAAGTAGGAGAAACACCTGTCCCCTCTCCCTCTTTCCAATACCAACCCTGGATCTCCTGGAAAGGAATTCACATTTTTGAGCATCGGCACTGTGCCCAGACCTGTCAGGCAATTTTTATATCTCGTCCTTTAGTTCTTATAACAACATCCTATAAAGTTAGTTATTGGTAGCCTCACGTTAGATGTGCAACCAAGCCTGAGAGAGCTATAGTAACTCTCGGTGGGTCACACACTAAAGAAAAACCAGAGTATCATTCTAAATCCTGCACTCTACCTTGCTAAGCACATTGCTAAAATAGTTCCATGAGTGCCAAGGCCAATAGTAGAGGAAGGAACTACTCATCTGTCATTCTCCTTCACCATTCTCAGTTTCTTAAACCCTCCCTGCTCTTTGGTCTCCTTCCTCTTCACCCCATTCTGCCCACTGTGACAAGGGAGGCAATTGTGTTTGCCGTGTTTCTCCAGACTGAGGTACCTGCTCCTGAAAAGCACGAGCTTGTTCCTCAAATCCTGCTGTTCGGAAATAATTGACTACATCCATCACGGCCCAGTCTGCAGGATCAGGTGGTCTCCCATTTTCCATGGAGCTGCAAAACACAAATCCAGACACTTGTCAGAGTATAGTTTGCATGAAGACATGGCCAGGCTCACTATTTTGTATTTCACTGCTAGTCTGGGCCAGCTCACTGGGACCCTGGCTCTCTCATCCCTCAGAGGCACAAAACCAGTTTACCTCTGGCAGGATCATTCTTTTGATTTTGGTTTCAGATGATTATTACTCGTACTGGGTTAGTCATTGTTTTGCTAATAAACTATTTGAAGTTATTTCCTCACATTCTATTTTTAAACCAGAGACATTGAGAGGGGACCAATGACATTTGAGGCCCCTCAGCTCGACAGGCAGACTGTAATTTGCAGTATGAATATTCGCTTTACAATACAACTTGAACCGACCTCTCCTCATGTCCTGCCACCTCCCCAACCCTGTCTCCGTACATCCAAGCATAAAGTTCTTCCAGAACATCCACGCTCTTTTACAGATCTGGACCTTTGTACATTTTGTCCCAGCCCCTGAGAATGACCCCTCACCTACTTTTCCATGATGAAACCTTATTCCTCCTACCAGCTCAAAGTCCACTTCTTTTTGGAGGCCTTTTCTGGCACTGCCAGAGAATTGTTTTTGTTATAACCTGCTTTGAGTTGTAGTACTCCATTCAAACTGTCATTGCCCTACCCTTCACACTGGATTATATTCTGGATACTCTCTGCTACTTGGGTGGGACGTGTCTCCTAGAGACACATGTTTGAGCCTAGACCACTTCTCATTTTTTTATTCCTAGCATTAAGCATGTACTTAGGAACCCAGTCAATATTGTTCAAATGAATAAACAGCTGACAGCCAAACATTTGTCTGAGAGGTTTCATGTGTGACCCTTGTCATTGGACTTAGAGAGGAGGGACCAAAGGAAATGATAAAATAATAGTGACGACTGGTAGTTGCTGTGACTCTGTCTCACTTTGTGTTTCAGGAATGTAACCTGGATGTCTCTACACCTCATCAAAGGTGATTCTCCCACAGTGGACATCTGATCACATCGTTCCTCTGCTGAAAATCCGTTAAAGGCATCCTGTTACCCTTAGGACAAATTCCAAACAGTTTAAGTTGTCTTTCAAGCCAAAGGCCTTCCACCTCTCCATCTAGGAACACACGGGAGAGCAAAGCAGACACAGTCCTCATCCTTGTGGTCCTTCCAATCCTGCCAGACAGTGACCAATAATCACAGAAATAAGTGCACAACTGCAAGTTGCACAAAATGCCAGGAATGAAAACTCTGCTGTACCATGACAGTGTAATGTCTAAGGGATACTTTCCTGTGGAAGTTTCAGTCAAGGTCAGGTCTACAGACATCCAGGAGTTAACTGTATGAGGGTGTCAGGTGACAATTCTAAGCTCAGCAGAAGTACACACAGCCAAGGTGGCCACTGAGGCCACACTGAGTCTTCTGGATTTTGTTGAGAAAAATGAGAAGTCATCAAATAATCTTCTATGAATGGGTGAACTGAATGCATTCATATTTTGAGAAAAAGACAAAGTATTGGAGAGGAGTCCGAGGGGAAGGAAAGGTATGAATGAGAAATCTGTTGAAGCATTTAAGGAGGAGATTATGCTGACCCAGACTAGAACAGTGGCTAAAGAAAGAAGAACCTGGATTTTAAAAAATATTAAATAAATAAAGTCAACTCAGTGGTGGACTAGCTACAGAGAATAAAGGGATGGAGGAGTCATGAAATTGAATGGATGGTAGGATCTTCACTGAGATCCTTTGGTTGACTCCCTAACCCTAGGGCACTATCTGTATGCAAGCGGAGATGTAAAGGGGGATGTGAGTGTGGAGCTCAAAGCAGAGCAGTGAACTAGAGGTGCACATCTGTGATACAGGCATTTAGGTGGTGACTGAACCTTTGAGAGAGGATAAGAAAAATGGGGGGGTTGAATTAAACAATGTAACGAGATTTAGTAAAGGTGAAAATATTCATTTTACTTTTAGTAGGAATGAAATTGCCTAGACCTTGGGGGATTACTAAAGCCTTAGCTGTTGTATTCCCAGAATAATGTTTTGTTCACAGTAGTAAGCTGAAACAGTTGCTTAAAATAATACAAAAACTTCTGCTCCTGTTAAAGGAAAATGAGTCACTGATCAATGGTACATGTGATTGCTCATTTCTCAAAAACACTTAATTTAAAAACAGATCCAATGCTTACTCATTAAAAGGTATTTTTTTCCATTTTGAATTCAGAGATTTAATCCCTAAACAATGTATGCTCAAGTCTGTATGTACCGATGTATGCACACACATACATTTTACTGTTTGAAAGGCACCATTCATTGGAGGAAGACTCCTCTTTTTCACATTGTCAAGCATTAGTTGTGTATATTTAAATCAGTGGTAAATGTTTTTTAATGATCCATGTGCTGGGATTTCCCATTATTTGTTAACATAAACAAACATAAGTGACACTGCGGACCCTCCTCCAGGCACAATATTCCTGCTCCTTAAACTTTGAATGTTTGAGAATCCACTGGTCCAACAAATCTTTTAAGTTTTCTAATCAGCTCACTTCTAGCAATGAGCACAGAGTCCCACTGGATACATTCTTAAGTGCCTACAAAAAATGAATTCGGTATTTAGTCTCCCTTTGGATGATCTCAATTAGCCACATTGCCTCATACAAAATACAAAATAGTTATTCAATTGCAATAAGAGAGTATGCAATATTGTGATTTTAGATTTTCTGATTCTTATTCTGTTGGAATGGAATAACATCACCTCCACCATTCCAAAATAATCTTGAGTGCTAGCAATGCCATTGAGGATATAGATGGTAAAACTGCCGGCAGTGTACCATAAAGAATAGAAGCAATATGGACCTGGACAGTCTCTCACATGTAAGGTGAGAGAATGCACGCAACAGAAATAAGGGCTTAAAAGCTAGTTAATGAATTCAATGATCAATCTACCTAAAATCAAAATAATTTAGAAAAAAAATCACATTAGACTACTGGTATATTGAGAGGAAAAACTTATCTTCATCTCTGTAGCTTACCAGAACCCAGCAAAAGTTGAGTGGTGCATGGTTGCTACACAGTAAAGAGCTGCCATATTTGATAGGATAACAACCAGGATCCACTTACAGTATGCAAGTCTGCAGTACCCCTTTCACAGGTCCAAGTGCTGGTATTTGTGGCCAAACTGAAATACGAATTTTATTTCCTTATAAGTGGACGATTTTCTCCATGTTTTTCTTAGAATTGGTGCATATCAGATTCCAGAATGAATTTAAATGGCAAATGGTGGCTCCATTGTGTCTCAACATCAATTTTGCATAGATGAAATGAGATGACAGATAGGGTGTCATTGTCACTGGGTATTTATTTTTTGCTTTCATCACAGCAAAATGTTTCTTAGAAAGCAATAAATACTAAAATGATACCTTTATGAGTATTTTTCCAGGCACTGGAAACTTAAAAAAATTATATATACATATATTGGCTTTTTTTAAAACAAAAAGTAAGTAGGAAATGAAGGGCAGAATTTGTCTTCAGTGCTGTCTCCTACTCAAATCAATCTTTCCACTTAACCCAGTCATCTTTTAGCCCTAGTGCATATGGTTAGATACATCATGTATTGATAAAAATTTTATTATGTGTGAATAATTCACAGTAGGAAACAATTAATCCCTAATTAAACAATCGCTTCACTTTTAAAGAGTGTTAGAGAGGCAATCATGGGGACAGAAATGCCATAAATAACCAATTTGGCAGATATATGCAGGTTAATTGGGGCCTTTTTCATGTGGGCACATCATAATTTTAAGTTCTGGCAGCAAAAGTTCTCCATTTCCCTTAACATGAAGGCAAGTGAGAAATAGTTGTAAGTCTCTCTGAATCTATCACACATATATTTTATGGTGTTTATGATAGAGATTTAGAGGGCTAAGCAGGTGAAAAAGATATTCTGAATAAATATAACTCATATGTGTTTCATAACTCCAATTACATTCATTTGTACTTCAAAGTTCAAAGGAAAGAATGCTTTAGACATTGGTTAACATATTATGGTAATATTTTATCATGTTATCTTTTTTCTGAAAGCTAATTCTGAATGTTGTTCATTTTATATTCAGAAATGCACTCTGTACTGCCTTAATCTTTATAACTTATTTTAAAATTAAATTACTCAACTCTTTGCCAATGTTTTAACACAGCCTTTAGCTAAAGACAATTTAATTTTGATTTTAATAAATTTATATCGATCTCTTTGCCTATGACAAGACTAAGAATGAAGCAACTGAGTTTTAGTTTTATCTTCATTCCTCTCTCCCCCTCTCTTTGTGCTAAGAATCAAAGATCTGGCTAAAAGGCAGGCCCAAAAAGAGAAAGGATGATTCAAAGGTCTTTGATAGAGCATTTTTCATTTTAAAATATTCAGATAAGTAAGAGTTGGCTGCATTTAGCCACAGCATACCCAAGTGATAAAAGCATTAGAAAAGCAAATCTCAGCAAGCCTTCTGTATATTTCGAATTCTTTAGCTTAGCATTCAGAGACTTAATTCAAATATCTCTTTCTGGTTGGTACTGAAACCCAGCTGAACATTATACTAGACTTGCACAAGTACACAGCTTTTCTTATGTCACTTAAACTCTCTATTTGGTGTGCAGAGAATGAAGTTCTACTTTTTTAAAAAGTACCAGTTAAATATTCTTTTCAAATACCTGCAATTTTTTATTCCAGTCACAGATTAATGAATAGTAACCTGCCTATTGAGAGTCAGGCATTAATAAGGAAATTCATAGTCTAATAAAGTGGGCAACCTCAAGTCAGCTGTGAGACGAAGAGTCATGTTTGTTCATGCCCTTATTCCAAAAGGTCACGTAGGAAACAAGATGAGTAGATGGAGGAAGGATGGAAAGTCAACACAGCAATGTGACTTGGGCCATGTCAGGTGTACCCAGAAGCTTAAGAGCCAGGACTCAGCAACACTAGGAGCAGTAGCTTGGGAATAAGAGTGCGGGTCTTCCTGCATCATTTCTTACGCCTGTGGTAGGTGTTGCTTCTTGAGCTGAGGGCTTTCCTTTGAAATCACAAAGCCCTCTGGCATAGGATACTTCACTCCATCTTTCTGAAAACAAAGGATTCTACAAACAACCTCTTTTCTTACCTGCTCTTTTAATACAAATCTACTACTTTGAACTAGTGTAAGGATACTCTTTTCAAGGGTACTTAACAAATGGCTACTTTTTTTTCTGGCACTGGGTAGCGAACTGAGGACCTTTTGCTTTCGAGGCAGGCATGGCACCACAGAGATAAATCCCCAAATTGCTATTTTTAAGTTTACTATCAAATTCAATTCATGGCAAATACCAATATATGAATGTTTCACATCCTCATTATTAATACTGATTATAGCAGCCTATAGATTGTGAGAGGAACTTTTTCTCTCTGTCCTGACACAGTGGTCACTATTCCAAATACCTATACCTATACTTAGGTGTAGCTCAGTTGCTTAGAGAAACTTGGTTTTCCACTTACAGGTATTTAAGTAGCAAAACAAAGAGTATGCTACAAACACAAAGACTATAAGATACATAGCAAACGTCTGAATTCTTCTGGCCTTGACTGAAACACCTTTCGTTTCCACACTTAAAATAGGATGCCGTTGTATTTACAGTTTACTCTTTTGTAACATACATTCCATACGGCTGTTATTTGTAATGGAAAAATGGTATAAATCAAAAACAATAAACAGACTCAATTCTTAATTCAAGTTATCACTTAATTGAAAGGAATAATCAAAAAGGTATTTATCATTAGCACATATATCAAAATAAGCAGATAGCTACAAAGCATGAAGGAAGAATTTTAGCTTCTTTATGAAAAATAAAACCATACCAGCTAGGATTAGTTGTAGGTGCACTGTTAGCTCCAATTTATTGTTTTTATTTAAGAAATCAGTGAACATAAAAAACAGGAGCCTTGAATAACACTACAGACCAATACATGCCTGTGAGCCCAGCACTTGGGAAGCGGAGGCAGGAGAATCACTGTGAGTTCGAGGCCAGCAGGGCTACATAGTGAGTTCAAGGCCAGCCTGAACTACAGAGTGAGTTTGTGTCTGGAAAATAAAAAAACAGACCAAGTGACCTATCAGTTGTGTATAGAACATTTATCCCAACAACAGCAAAATTCACATTCTTCTCACAAGTACGTTCTCTAGCACAGATCACATATTTTGCCTCAAAACAATTCTTAAAAAATTTAACAGGATTGAAATCATACTAACCACCTTTTCAATCACAAAGGCAAAAAAGCTGGAGATCAATAACAAGAAATTCTGGAAAAATCAAATACATGGAAACTGACACAGCAACTAATGAATCAAAAAGAACTAGAAAAAGGAACACTAAATCCAAAGTAAGCAGGAAGAAGGAAACGATAAAGAGATAGAAGAAATGAATGAAACAGAATAGAAAAAGCAATAAAAAAGTCGATGAAACGTAAGTTGGATTTTGAAAAAATAAGCAAAATTCACAAAACTTTAGTTAGACTAAGGAACAAAGAGAGAAGACCCAGTTTAAACCAGAAACAAAAAAAGCACTACAATAGATGCCATCCAAGTAAAAAGTATCATAAGAGACTAGTATAAAAATGCTAGGTCAACAAACTGTATAACCTAGAAGAAACAGATAAATTATTAGAAACATATAACCTACCAAGACTGAATCATAAAGAAGTAGAAAATATGAACAGACATATAACTAGTAAGGAGATTGAGTCAGTAATGAAAAAAACCTCCCAACAAGGAAAAACCTGGGATAAGATGGCTTCACTGGAGAATTTTATCAAACACTTACTTACGGAAGAATGAATGCCAGTCCTTCTCAAACTCTTCTAAAATACTGAAGAGAAAGTAGTATGGTTTAGATTAAGAATGCAAGAATGTCACCCAAAGGCTTTCTGTGCTCATAGTGGGGCTTTTGGAAGGTGACAGAATCATGGGGATGATATAGATGACTTGCAATTAGGAGCTGGGGTCCGGTCAGAAGAGGTGGTCACAGGAGCCTTAACCTGGAAGGGCATCTCTGCCTCTCCAGCTCCTTGCCCCTTTCTCTGCTTCCAAGCAGCCGTGACATGAGCACCATTCCTCTCCTATGTCCCTTTGCCATGCTGATTCTGTCCCGGAGCTGGCTGATCACGGACTGAAACAATGGGCCAAAATAAATCTCTTCTTTAAGTTGCAGGTGTTGGTTATTGTGTCTCAGTGGTGAGAAAAATGGCTAAGACTGAAGGGAATATTTCTGACCTCATGAGGCCAGCAGTACTATGACACCAAAGCTAAAAATAAATAAATAAATAAACAACAAACAACAACAATAACAATAAAAACCACCATCAGAAAAGAAAATGACAGACCAACATTCATGATTAGTTGAGATGCAAAGATCCAAATCAAAAAATTAGCAAACTTAATTCAGTACTACATTAAAAGAATAATATACCACCTCCAAGTGGGGTTTGTCCCTGGAAAACAAGAACAATTCAACACATAAAAATCAAATAATATAATACACCACATTCACAGAATGAAAGAGTAAATATGACCTGATCTTATTTGATCAGAAAATGTGATAAAATTGAATAGCCTTTTAGATGCATTATACCAAAGAGACACAAAGTAAACACTCCCACATTTACAGCAGCAGTCTTCATACAAAGATACGGAATCAGCCTATATCCCCATCAGTAGAAGAATGGATAAAGAAACAGTGGCATCCACACACAATAGAATATTATGCAGCCATAAAAAGAATGAAGTCCTGTCATTTGCAGCAACACAATAGAATTTGAGATCATTCGTTAAGCAAAAAATCCAGACACATACTTCATGTTCTCACTCATTCGTGGAAGCTAAGAAGTCTACCTAACAGAACAAAATGATCAATAGAGGTTTGAAGGGGCAAAAGATAGGGGGAATGGAGAGCAGTTAAACAAATGGCACAAAAAGACAGAGAGGAAGAGTTCGTTCTGATTTTCTATAGTACAGTGCTAACTATTGGCTAAAACAATCTACTGTATGTTTAAAAGTAACTAGAAGAGTATGAAATTCCAACACATGAAAATAATTACTATTTAGAGATAGAAATGCTTATTATTACCCTGATTTGATTATTAGACATTGGATTCATATATCAAATTGTTATGTACTCCAAAAAGATGTAAAAATATTGTGTCTCAAAAAAAAAAAACTTAAACACACTTTTATGATGAAAACTCAACAAACTAAGAATAGAAATTACTCCAAAACAATAGAGGCTATATATGGAAAGGCTATATGTACCATCATATCCAGTAGTTAAAAACCAAAAATATTTCCAAGAAGATCAGGCACAAGGCAAGGGTACCTACTGCCACCACTTTTATTCAACATAACACTGAAAACTTAGCAGTACCTATAGTACTGCAAATATTTGTAATTAGGCAAGAGAAAGCATCCAAATGGGTAAGAAACAATAAAATTGTTCATGTTTTCAGATTATATGATCTTATATACAGAAAACCCTAAAGGCTCCAGAGAAAAACTATTAGAACTAATAAACCAATTCAGTAAAACTGCAGGATACAAATCAGCATAAACTTTAGCTGCATTTCTACACATTAATAATGAACTAACTAAAAAAAATTAGAAAACAGTCACAATTACAGTAGCAACAGAAAGTATAAAATATTTTAACTAAAAAAGTAAAACAATGAAAAGTACAAAAACATTGATAAAAAATTAAAGAAGACACAAATGGAAAGACTTTTTGTTGTTGTTGTTGTTCACAGACTAAAAGATTTAATACTCTTATTTATTCTGGTACCAGGGATTGAACTCAGGACCTTGCACTTGCCAGGCAGGCACAATGCCATTGAGCTACATCCCTGGCCCTAAAAGATTTAATATTGATACAATGCTTGCAAAATATACTACCTAGATAAATCTACAGATTCAATGCAATGTCTTTCAAAATCCCAAAGACATTAATTACAGAGACAAAAAAAAATTTCTAATATTCATATCAGAACCAAAAAAGACCCAGGTAGCCAAAACAATTTTAAAAAGTAAGAAAATTGGAAATCACACTTCCTGATTTCAAAATATATTACAAAATGACATTAATTTAAGCAGAATGGCAGTATGTTACTGGCATAAAGACAGACATATAGACCAATGTAGGCTGGAAGTTTTCCTTCATGGTGGAGAATATACTTAGCATGTGAAAGACCTTGATTTCACTTCCCAGCACCAATAAAGAAATGGAGAAAGAAAGAGAAGGAAAGATGAAAACATAAGGTAGTTCGCTCATTGTAATCAAATAGAAAACTCATAAATAAATCCACATATAGATGATCAAATTATCTTTAACATGAGTTACAAGAATCCATTTCTTTCAACAAATGGTGTTGGAAAAACTGGGCATCTACATATGAAAGAATGATACTATAACCTTCTCATACTCCTACATAAATGTCAACTAAATGGATTGAAGATCTATAAACATAAGATTTGAAACTGTGAAACTCCCAAAAGAAAACAGGGGGAAAGCTTTAAGGTAGTGTTCTTGGTACTGTTTTATGAATATTATGCTAAAATCCCAGGATGCAAAATAAAAAATAGAACAGTGGACCACATCAAACTAAAAACTTTCTGCACAGCAAAACAAACAATCAATAAACTGAAACTGTAACCTATTGAAAGGGAGAAAAACCAGCAAGCCATATATGTGATATATCCAAAATACATAAGAAATTCTTTTAACTCAATTACAAAAAAATAACAACCCTGTTAGAAAGTGGTCTACAGACTTGAGTAAGTATCTCTCCAAAAAAGACATGCATATATCCACCAGGTATAAGAATGGAGGTTCCATGTCACTAGTTATCAGGCAAATGGAAATCAAAGGCACAAGAAGATACAGTCTAACACCTGTTAGAATTAGCGAAACAACAGTGACGGTGTTGGCATGGCTGGGGGTAAATGGGAAACCTCACCTACTGTGGGTGGGGGTGCAGTACAGTACATCCGCTATGGGAAAACAATATGTGGCTTCGTCAAAGAGTTAAACATAGAACTACTATAGGACACAGCAATACTGCTTATGGATGTTTATCCAAAAGGATTAAAATCAAAATCTCAAAGCGATATTAGCACTCCCATGTTTCCTGCATCATTATTCAAGACAGCCAAAGTGTGGAAAAACTGAAATGCCCATTGATACATGGCTGGATTAAAACATTCAATACATATAATAAAATATTAGTCTGAAAAGAAGGGAATACTTCCACTTGTGACAACTTGGGTGAAGCCTGAGGATATTATGCCGCATGAAATAAGTCAGCCATAGAAGGACAAATAATGCAGGCTTCTACTTAAATGAGGTATCTAAAATAAATTCGGTGAGGCAAAGAATAGAATAGCAGCTGGCATAGGCAGGGGAAGAGAAAAGCCGCTAGTACTAACTAACTGGTATAAAATGTCAGCTGTGCAAAATGAATACGTTTTAGAGATCTATTTAGTGCCTGCGAATAACAATGCTGTATTGTACACTTAAAATTTTGTGAAAAGGGTCTGTCTTATACTAACTCTTCACATGAAAGGAAGAAAGGAAGTGAAGGGAGGGAGGCAAGAAGGCAAGAATATTCTAGCTTATTCTACCATACACATCTGCAGCAGGGTTACAATGTAATATTCTGATAGAAATATCATTTTAAAATTTGAATTATTGACTGAGTTTTCTTTTTGTTTTTTAACAGACTATTAGGAAATATTTAATATTTAGCCATTTATATGTCTTGGGAGTTTTAACTTTCCCTTGCTATTTTTAGTATAGGGCATCTTACCACCCATGATCACCTTCACTGCTGGCTGCTGTGCCTTGGGAAGAAGAGCTTCCCAGCAATCATCGCGGCCCGGCCTTCCGACGGAGTCCGCGTCGCGTGGTTGTGGGGACGGAAGAGAGAGCGTGGGCATGATGGAGACAGAAAGCAGCCAGGAACTATCTAATAAGCTGGATAAAGCCCCTTATTGCTTTCAAAGCACATACTTCCAAGAACTGCTGATTATTTGTGCCATGCTGAAGGAAGACAGGTTCAGGAGGAAGTAAATAAAAGCTGAAGCCAGTGATCAAGTACACGATTACTTCTATCGGGTCCCCATTCCACTTACCCAGGCTTCCAGGAAAACAACCAAATACCCTGTGTGGTAATTTATTCAATATCTGATGTGACCTGCTTGATGTACTGCCTGGATGGATCTGTTTAATGGAGCAGAGTAGTCATTGTTTCATCATCTATGAAAAGTTTTCTTTGATAATTGTACAATGAAGTCAGTTTTGAAATGCTAGCAACATTAATAGTGATTTCTACTGTAACTCTAACTCAATATTTTACTTCACATGAGCAATAATAACAATATCTCTAACTTAACATTTGGCTTAACTGGTTTAGCTATCATTAGTGAGAACTATTTCAAAAGTTAATATAATTTTAAAGTTAGTTTAAAAACTGATATTGTTGCAAAGCTTACCACATTCATTACCAAGAAAAAACAAGTATCTCATGTTACTAATTTTGAAAGGAATGTATATTTAAAAATAAAAAAACAACAACTGCTTTTGCTTCATGATGAAACACACCGAATGCAGGAGAGGAATACGGTGAGATACACCTGTGCTAGAAAAGATGTGGTACTACTATGAACCAGCTCACTTCGAAACCCTTTGCTAAGCTTTGTTACCGAGGACAGTCTATTATTTCTCCATGAAGAAGGTGAGGGGCATGGCGGTGTGAAGAGAGAAACCGCACCACCTTCTTGTTAGAAAGTTGCTAGCTTGAAAGCATTTGTCATGGGAGATACTGATTTCTCCTCTTATCCTAGGAGAAAGCTGATGAAAAAGGGAGTAACACAGAACAGAATGCAAAAGGAAGAGAGGGAGGAAAGAAGGAAGGAAGGAAGGAGGAAAGAAAGAAGAATGGAAGAAAAGGAAGGAAGCAAGGGAGAGAGGAAGGAAGGAAAAGAGAGATGAGACATCAAATAATCGTGATTTGGACAGGCATGTGAATGTGTATAAAATACCTAGAACACTTTTTAGGATTTAGGAAAAATTTTAACATGGATCTAACAGCCAATCATATGTCGATAAGAGCGTGTTCATATTCCATGGTTTAGGATTAACCTGAAATTCATAAAAAGAGAATACATCATTGCATTTACTCAATTAAAGCTTATATACATGTGCTTTGAATATTTATATATATTTTTGAGAATATGCCCATATATGTGAGTTTTCTTAAATATATGTGAATGTAAGCATACATTTTTGTGACTGTGTGTATGTATGGATATAGAGTGTATGTACAAAATCTGTCTAGAAGGCTACATTCTAATTTACTAAGACAGCTCTCTTCTACTTAGCTATTTTTAAAATTAACTTTATTGGTACATCTTAGGTATACCTTACAATTGCATTCATCATTGGGATCTTGTACCTTTACACTACTTATCTTGGTTCTTATTTTTTCCCCATTCCCAGCCATCCTTTCAGATAACTACAGAGATGATGAGCAGAATAAAATACATGATTAGAGTCTCTAGAATAGAAACAGATAAAAAGTTAGCTATTTTTAATAATTCAATAAATTCCTAGGAAGCCAAAAGGCAAACAAAGAGCTAGAATATTGACAAGAACTACATCTAACTAAGAGGCTCGGCTCCCAGCCCCAGCTGTTTCCACCTGGGATGATCACAGTTTCAGTCCCATGCACATTTCACCTTCTGCCCGGTGTGCTTGAGTGAGAGCTCTGATGGCGTTTTACCTGTGTCTTTCAGAATGGTGGCCCCTGATAACATGTGCTACGGAACATTTAACGTTTGGCTGAGGAACTCAATATTTAATTTCACTTGGTGTACATATAAATTTAAAAACTTGAAGTGGTGCAAACTATGTTTCTGTTAAGCACAACTGCATTGCTTTGCTATGACTATTTCACTAACTGTTCCGTCCCACAGAATTATGTTTTTGAGTTGAAGTTCTCATTGTCACATCAGGACCCTGTATCCCTAGTATTATCCAATGCACATCGTCCGTCAAGTTTTTGTCAAAAGACTGACAGCTGAAATGACTTGTCCCTGCGCGTTGTTGGTTGAATATTTGCAGACAGCGTGAGTTAACAAAGATTCCTTTCTATGTTGTAATAGCTAACTAAATGGATTTCTGCACTCTTATATTGTTATATAACTAATTTTTTAGTTAAGAAAAAGAATAGAAAAATTTAAACTTTAAAAATAGAGAATTGAGAAGGGAACTAGTGCGAAGAGTAAAGAAAAAAGGAAATTGGAAGACATGACAGTTTAATGAAGAATACAAATTACATATTGTTAGAGCAGAATAAAAAAGAAAAAATGTTGTTGTATTAAAAATGGATATTATTAGGAGACACAGCAAAGTAAATGCGCTGTTTCTTCTTAAAAAGTAAAAAAGAATTATAATGAATTCATAGAATTAGTCACCAGAAATAAAAATTAAACACCCAAGAAATCAGTTGAAAAAAGCTTAAAACAGAATCTAAACTTAATACTTTGTTCAGCTATAAATGGCTCAGATTCTTTGTTTGTTTGTTTGTTTGTTTTTTCCTGTATCAGGGATTGAACCTAGGCCTCACATGCTGGGCAAGTGCTCCACTACCCCTACATCCCTAGTTTTTGTTTTTTCAATAAAGTTTTAAATTTGTAAGAAAATTTCGAGACAAGGTCTCACTAAATTGCCCAGGTTGGCCGCAAACTTAAGATCTTTCTTAATCAGTCTCCTGAGTACAGCTGCTGGAATTACAGGTAAAACTAAAACACCTGGCAATGATTTGAAATCTTGCCAAAAAAAGAAAATAAATTTTCTAGGAACATATTTCATTTACAGGAGTTTTGATAAAACATTATGAGAAAAGTCTAAACAGATACTTCACAAAAAATAATAACAGGTCTCTTGCAGAACCTGAGCTCAACTGATTAATTTTTTTAAAAAAACAGAAGCACTTTTATTAAGCTATAGATGGAGGTGCAGCATAAGACATGTGCTCAGCTAATGCTTGAGGTCTTTTTTATATCAAAAGACTTCCAAGATCACTAAAAAATATCATTTTACAACCTGAAAAGTTGAACTCATGGTTTAGATGCTATCTTAGTGACTCTTCCTGTTGCTGAAACAAAATACCTGGCACCCAAAGTTAAGGAGGAAAGGTTTATTGGGCTCACAGTTTGTAGGGGTTTCAGTCCACCCTCCAAGCAAGGGTGGCATGGCCAACAGGCACAGCAAAGGGGAAATAGTTCAAAGTGGGCAGAAGGCAGCAAAGCAAGCAAAAGACCTTAGCAGCTTTTTTTTTTTGCCCCCTTTATGCTCTATCTGGGCTATTGGGATTAAGGGCAATGCCAAACTAATCAGTGGACTGATTTAGTAGTCACACACTCTTCACTCCCAGCACTGCACTAGGAATCATTCACATACCGTAGATCCAGCCACTTCTGAAAAAGCCCCACCTATGACTGCATAAGGCTTTTGGGGGGGGCAACTAAAAAGAAGCAATAACAGATGCTTTAAAATCTTCTACTTCTGTCAAAGAATTTCAGCTATATGTAAAATAATGAAATTCTATCCCAATGCATGGTGCTTCAACCCCACAGGTTTAAAAACATTGCTTCTATTAAAATGCTAATATAAAGACCAATGTTTCCTTATTGCTCCCTTCTGCTCCCTGATATCTATGTTCAGTTGAAGCAGACTCCTAAAAAGTGTTGTAAAACAACATATATTTGTAAATAGTGACGATCAGTGCCAGCAATTGAAACTGTGGGAAGAAGCAGATCACAACGAGTTTAATGATCTGTACTCTGCCAGTGCTTGGTTGGTTAAATTGTGGAAGAGTTTTGCAAAGATTTATAGCACTGTTAAGACAAATGCAATATTTTCTTCAATAAAAGGAATGTTTGCCAAATATTTCATAATTAAAGACAAAAATAGCAGAGGAATTTATGTTTTCTTATTGATAGTGCACTGCATTTGAACAAGATAAATTTAAAGTTCCAAGAAAAGAAACACCTGATCTGTAATCTAGCTAAATAGGTATAAAGTTTTTATGTTGAAAATATATCTTTTCAGGGTATAAGACAATAATTTTAGACATTTTCTTAACATGGATAAATTCAAGAAAAATTTGAATAAGACTTTACTGAGTCGACATACTTGAGTTTTTTATCAGTTTATGCAAACATCTTCAAATGCAGTGTTAATAATATGAAGTTGATATGCACATTACTGAATTTATTTCTTGGACAGATGTACTTGTGAAAGCTACATGGTTTTGCTTTTTTTTTTTTTTTCTGGTACCAGGGATCAAACTCAGGTCCTTGTGCTTATGAAGCAGGCAGCAGAACCACTGAGCTAAATCCCTGGACCTACATGCTTTTGCTTCAAAGCTAAATCAAGACAATAATTGATTGTGTCAATGTAGATACAAATATGGTTATTGGAAAACTTAAGTATATTAGGAATTAGTTGAGGTATGGTGTTTTACTTTTTCAACTGTAAATTTTATAACAACTACAGATCAAATATTTTGAAAGAAAGTTTTGTGTTCATTTTGAGATATAAGTATAAAAAAATATAATGAATTAAGAAACTAGTACCAACTGTAAAATATCCTATTAATAGTAATGTTCACTACATGCTAAAATAATATTTTTATAGATTGAGTTAAATATATTGTTAAAATTTATTTAACTTGTTTAAAGATGACCACTAGAAAATTTAAAACTATGGGAGAGCCACACCTGCTCCCACCCCAGCCGCCATCACTCCAGTGCCAGGAAGGTAGTCACATGGGTGCCCCTGAACCCCCATAACCCCCCCACACACACACACACTCTCAGACCTCCTGACTGTGCCAATCTTTGGACCCACTCTGCAGAGGCAGAGATGGTCATCAAAGGTATTTTTATGAGTTCCCAACTTTGAATATCTTTAAAGAAAGGGCGTGGGAAATCTGTAATAGAATGGTGTGGAGTTCAACCATTCAGAAGGTTGGGGAACTCAGTCTGGGCCTTGCAGCCTGAGGTCAGTCAGCATCATGGGGTTCAGCCATCAGCTAACTGAGACCAGGGGTCTTGCATCCTCGCTCTGTCTGAGGCATTAAATGGTAAATACACTATATTGAAATTTTGTTCACTGCACATATGTTCTGGACTGCTTCTTGATTTCAATTTAATTCAAATGATTTAAGGGTAATAGACTAGTGACTACCATAGGTGGTTGGTTTCTAAGTTGTGCTTGATCTTAATGTGTTGCTGATTGTATCAGTTGGGATAAAGCATTTCAGTTGATTTGAGGAGCTGTTTTCTCTGATGTTATGAAGATGAGAATGTCTGTGGGTCATTACAGACACAGAAGCTAGGGCTCAACTATTTCAGGAAGATTGGGTGATAACCCAGAGATTAAACCAAGGACAGTCCAACAACAAAAATAAAAATGAGAAAACACTTAAGCAAGACACAAGGACAGACTTCCAGTTCACCAATGGCAAACAGTAGGGCAAATGAGGATGAAAAGGCCGTTAGTGAACCACCAGGACACCCTGAACTCAAAGCACAGGAAGTAGCAAAACAGATCAATCAGGCTCTAGAAAAATTCAAAACAGAAATAATTTCCCAGATAACCATAGAGATAGTGAGAAAAATGGAAGTCGTGATTTGAGACTCTAGAGCAGAAACTGACAAAAAAAATAGATGAGCTCAGGACCATGATAGAAGCCATGAAGGCCCAGCATAAGAAAGAAATGGAAAAAATAAATGGCCAACATAGGAAAGAAATGGAATCCATAAAATAGATTCAAACAGATATCCAGGAGATTAAACACTCCATTGAAAGTGCACGCAACAGAATAAAAGAATGCAAAGATAGACTCTCAGATATAGATGATAAGATTGCAGTCAGTGACCGTGAAAAGAGAGGTCTCTTAAAAACAGTAAGGGATCATGAGAAATCGATCCGACAACTCCTAGATGATGCAAAGAAGAATAACATAAGACTGATAGGAATACATGAAGTAGCAGGAGAAAATACAAAGGACATTAAAAAGCTGTTCACAGAATTAATGACAGAAAAATTCCCAAACAGAGGGGAAGAATTTGATGTTCAGATAACTGAGGCATATAGGACCCCAACTAGCTACAATAAAAAAAAAAAATCTACACCTAGACATATAACAATCAAGATCCCAGAAACCCAACAGAAGAACAAAATACTACAAGCAGTAAAAGAAAAGAAACAAATCACATACAAAGGAAAGCCCATCAGAATCACAGCAGACTTTTCAACATAAATGCTTGGGGCAAGGAGAGCCTGGAATGAGATATTTCAAGTACTATAAGAGAACAACCTCCAACCTAGACTGATGTATCCTGCAAAACTCTCTTTCAAAATGGATGGGGAAATAAGACACTTCCATGACAAAGAACACCTGAGAAACTACATGAATACCAAACCAGCACCACAAGCAACTCTAAACAAGATCCTAGAAAAAGACAATGAAGCCAACAACACCATGGGCCCAACAGAGCAAATCAAATAGGCAAGGCAAGAAACTAAAAGGAGAAGGTGAAAAAGTAAAAAGAGTCAACAAAAGGCCAATAACATGTCAATAGTAAGTCAGTACATATCAGTTATAACCATCAGTGTCAATGGCCTCAACTCACCAATCAAGAGAATAGACTGGCAAAATGGAATAAGAAGCAAAAATCCAACAATATGTTGTATACAAGAAACATACCTAGTGCAAAAAGAAGTCCATAGACTGAAAGTGAAAAGATAGAAAACAATTCTCCATGTGATAGGAGCCCAGAAAAAAGCAGGGGTAGCAATCTTAGTTGCAGACAAAGTAAATTTCAAACCAAAACTGATTCTAGTATTATTGATGTAGGATGGTACTATATCATACCTCTGTAAATGTAAAATATCTTGTACCTGCTTTATGATACATAGTAGTGACTGTGCTTTATCAGAGCTATATTTAATGATATTACTCTAGAATGTTCTCTTTCCAGATGATGATTAAGATGCTAATAAAAAAAATGGTGCCAGGTTCCACAACAGCAACAGAACTTTGCTGTTTTCTTGATATTATTGTTTTCTTTGTTTTTTTTTTTGTTTTGCTTTAATGGAATGTGCTGAATGTCTATAATTTTGTTCAGAGGACTGCAGAACCTGGAAAAGCTGTTGCTGCTATCGATGCATAACATACTGCTATTATTAGCCTATTTATACAAATATAAATATATATATATATATAGAAATTGAATTTTGGGAAACTTTAACGGTGCTGCCAACTTTGGAAAAAGTCATCCCAATTTACTGTGTTGAGTTGTCATTGTACAGAAATGGACAGCCATATTGGTCTAGAAATGTTAATTATTTTTATTTTTATTTTTTCCCCTTGTGTACAGGGGTAACACATTGTACTAAATATGTAAGGTCATATCTACGTGTGGTTGATTACAGAAACTAATAAAGTATTCTCTAAATAATGAAAAAAGAATAAGATAAGACTATAAGAGCAAGAAGCAATTTAAATATGTTCAGGGACCATTTTCATATCCAGAATTAAGGATTATTTTAATGTTACATCACACTGACTTTTCTCTTTTACTTTCCTTTTTAGTTTTATTTTAGGATTCCCTAATTTTAATGTTCATATAGAGATTTCTTTAACTGAAATACCAAATAGTTTCTTTGGTGTTTAAAACTATAATAGTACGCAGGATCCTAATGAGATAATTAATAATGTGAAATAGTAAGTAAAGGGCTAAAGGTGTAGGGAAAGTGGGAAGGGTGGGGAAAAGGTTATAAGGGAGAGGAAAAAAATATGAGAAACTGAAAAAATGGAAATAAAGTGTTTGTAAATGGGAAGGGGAGGAGGGGGTGAAGGGAGGGCAGGGACAAGGGGAAAAAATGAGAATCAAGACCTATTATGTAAAGGTACAAGATCCCAATGATGAAGGCAACTGCATTGTATACCTAGATTGTACCAATAAACTCAATAAAAATAAAAAAAAGAAAATTTAAAATTATGTATGTGGCTCAGGTTTTATTTGTATTGGGCAGCACTAATAAAGATCCAGAAATGGAATTTCTGAGTTAGGAAATATTTGATTGTTTTACATTACAATATAATGCTAAAACAAACAAACAAACAAACAAAATACAATATAATGCTAAACTATTTTCCAGAGTTACTTACCAATTTACAGTACCTAACAGTATGTTACCTATAAATCTATATCTGCTCTAATGATTGATATTGTCATATTTTTAAAATTTTGCCAAGTGAACTAGTATGTCACTGTGTCTTGATTTGCATTTTCTTGGTCACTAGTACAACTGAATATATCTCTGAATATATCTCCAGTGGCCATATATCTTCTCTCCTATAGAATGTTTTGGCCATTTTTCTATGATATTTTTCTGTTTGTGCATTTCATGTTAATTGTTTGGTAATTACTGTAGATATAAAACTCACTCTTGTCTTTCAAAATGAATTCAAGTAGAATTTAAGCCTTTGTGAATATCACGCCAACATCATATTAACTCATATACAGAATAATAGAGACTTAGCTGGGGATTTAGCTCAGTGGCTCTACTGCTTTCCTCACAAATACAAGGTCCTGAGTTTGATCCCTGGTATGAAAGAAAGAAAGAAAGATACCTGAACAAGGATTCATATTAGAGAATGACAGTGTTATGGGTCAAGGCAGGGAGAATTTAGCAAGAATAAATGAATGAAACAAAGAAGGATGAAAAAAAAGTCCTACATGATTTTTGTTTAAAATTGTCAATCATGTATGCCATCTCATTTAGGTGAACAAGTTTGACAAATATAAACTTGTGAAATAGGAATAAGAACCTGTGAAGTAGGAAATAGGAGTTGTTTTTTCTTGCAGGACATAGAAGTCCAGGGTCCATCTCTGGAACAGACTTGCACCGAGGCTGCCTAAAGCCAATCATGGTACTTCAGCTCATGGTACTGATCGAAGATAGATAGTTATAGAATGGAAGTTTTATGGAAAAAAAGAGAGCTATGCTGGAATCAAAGCTGCTTTTAATTATCAGTTTTGCCACTTCCTCATGTGATTTTCAGATAGTCACATTTCTGAGCTCTAGTTACCTTAGAAAACAAAAAGCTGAAATATACTTATCATGTTAAATGTTGAAAGATTGAATAAAATAATGTTTGTAAAGATAATTAGCACAATGCACTCAGGTGCTTTCTGAATTGAAAAACAAACACTATCCCTGCTATTTACAGTTTACAAGAGCTTTTTCTTTTTGATCCTCAAAACAACTCTCCATTTCCATTTCATAGAACCAAAGCAAGGAGAAATTAAGTGACTACTCATTATTCTCTTGCTAGTGAAGAAACAGAATCAAGTCTTCTGAGCCTAAGACTTGACTCAAAGCCAGGAGTACTTTTCATTCCAATATCATGCTTAATTCCTCCAGCGTTGGTTTCCAAGTCTGTCAGGAGTGTTGCTTCTTTCCTAAAGAAAGATACACTTTTCTTCCTAACAAGCTTTCTTTATTCTAACCTTGCAAAAAATAATTTCAGATTTATAAAAATTTAAGAATACTACAAAAATTTCATAGTCCTCCATTCAGAATCCTCAAAATGTTAATATTTTACCACATTTGCTTCATTGTTCTTCTTCCTTCTTTTCTATGCTATATAAAGCAGGAACCAGAAGAAGGTAAGCAAAGAAGTCTCTAGATTGAAATATTTCAAAATTCATGGTCCTTTTAGAGCTTTAAGCAGAAATGACTGGTAAAAGTGTGTGCACTAGTCGCTGATACCTGTTACATATTTCTTGTGTGGAAGTTAATCTAAACTGTGTGGAGTTAGCTCTTAACTAGGGATGACTGTGTCCCTCAGGGAACATTTGACAATGTCTAGAGAGATTTTTGATTGTCATGACTGGAGCAAGGTTACCACTACCATCTACTTGGTAGAGGTAAAGAACACTGGTGAACATCTTCACTGCCCAGAACAGCCCCTTCCACAACATAGCCTTAAGACTTTATGTTTTATGCCTTTAGAGATCCTTCATTATAAGATAGCTCTGCCCTACCCAATATTTTAGCCACCATCATTTGTGAATACAAATTTCTGCTTCTAGTCAAGCTGGAATAATGGGAGCCATATTTACCTTTCCGCATAAGACAGTCTGAAAAAATAGACAAAATATTTTTTTTAAATGGCCCTGAAAACAGTAGTCATAGGAAGTAAAGGAGACAGTGGTCCTTCAGAGGTAAAGATTTCTTAGATATGGCAGGAGAAGCATTAGCCGTAAAGAAAAATTGAGAAATGGGATTTCCTCAAACCTAACTTTTGTAATTTCAAAAGCAATAAAAGGACAAGTCATATACTGGTACAAAATATTTTCAAAATATATATAATAAAGAACTTATGTTCACAATATATACAAGCTTTCTCTGCAACAAATACAATAAAAATGAACCCAATAAAAGTAAGGGCAAGAAATTTGAATAACACATTACCTAGGAAGGTAAAGAGATATAAAATAAGCATACAAAAACGGTGCTGAACATCTTCAGTTACCAGGGAAACGAAAATGAATCTTATACCAAATACAATGGCTAAAATGAAACAACTTGACTTAAGCTTGTGAAGATGTGGAATGAATGGAATACTTACATACTATAGTTGGAATGCTATGGGAAAATGAGTTTGGAGAACAGTTTGTTTGAAATTTAAACACCTACCACGTAGCCCAGCCGATTCGAATCCTAAATATTTATGGCAGAGAAATGAAAGCATATTTCCACATAGAGATCTGTGCATGAGCGATCAAAGCAGTTTTGTTTGTAATATCTAAAAACATGTAAGCAATCCAAATGTCTACCATAATGTGAGATAGATTAGAAATTGTTGAATATCCAGATAATGAAATACTGTTCAGTTATGAAAGCAATGAAGTAAGTAATAATATGCCTGAGACATTAAATGATATGTAAGTGTATATTTCTGTGTATAGAATAATTCATTTATACTAAATTCTAGAAAATACAAACTAAATTATAGTGACAGAGAGCAAGCATATCAGTGGTTGCCTGGGGACATGGAGGGAGGAAAAGATGGGAGAGAGAAATTACAAAGCGTTATGAGAAGACTGGGGGAAGGGTATGTTCATTAACTCTGACAGTGGTTGCAAGGGTGTACGCAAATGTCATGACTTACCAAATTTTATATTTTAAGCCATTGTTATTTGTTATATGCAAAATACATACACTGTTAATTTTTCAATTGATTAAAATTAAGAACATTTAAAAGCTCAGTTCCCCAGTTACACTAGTCACATTTCAAGTTCTTAATAGCCACCTATAGCTAGTGGCTACCATTTTGGCTAGGACCAGTACAGGATAATTCCATGATTGTCCCTAGTACTGTGGGCAGCACTTCTCTATCTCATACATAAAGAAATAGCCATTTCTTCCCTTACTCCTACATCTACCTAATCTAAACTTTTAATGGGAGTGAGCATGGTGGTGTGACACTGATATATAAATTACCCAACAATTTTAAAAGATGGATTTTATTAAGTTAATTTAAAAGTAATTTTGCTCTGAAGCAAAATATAAGTTCTATTAATAAACATATAATACACTATATCCCGCTTAGACATCATGACTTCTTTGGGTACTGTTTAATTAGTTTCTTCTAATACTAATGTTTGACAGTGATTTTAGGTGCTAAATGACAAAGGAATAAAATAAATATCACTCTCTTAGAATTTCTTTTCTTCTTGGTAATCAAAGTGGTTATAACTTCGATATAATTCCTCAACGATAATATACATTTCTACATACTTACAGATATCTTCTGAGTTAGCTTTTCGTTGTTTCAGAATATAATGCTAAAATATGTGAGTGAATTTTCCTTTTTAAAAGAATCAAGCATATTACCCTTACACACAAATATAACCAGAAATTTCAAATGAAGGAGCAGACATTAAAATAGAGCATTGTGGTATGCACTGAAAATTTCATCTTCAAGACACAGTTCAAAAAAATCAGTGCAGAGAACTTGTGAAAACTGCACATTTTTACTAAAGTTTTCCTCTTCTCAAGTTTGAGAGTTGCAGGTGATTTTAACTAACTGAAAAAAAAAAAAAAGGCTAATACCAGAAAATAAATTCAAATGCTATTTTCTGCCCCTACCTTAGTAACCTATGGACATGGGAGGCAAAAATGTGTGTCAGCTTAGAGTTTTTGTTTCAGGAGAGAGAATGCAGGACTGAAAGCCTCAATCGTCCTTGTTTCACAGCCAGAGACATACTACCCTTTCCACGCACACTTTGATGTCTGAGTTATCTGCTTCAGAAATGGAACCCAGAAAAAGGCACCTGGAGTTGGGAGAGGAGGAAGGAGGCTGGTGGCCAGGGTAGATGAACCCAGACAATCCCCAAACTGTGTGCTGTGGTAGATAAGCAAGAAGTACAAAAATAGAAACCAAGTCCCTCTGTTGTGTGCAGAACTCAGAAGCCAGCTTCACTTACTTTTTTACACCGACAGAGCCATTTTCCTTGTTTTCCATGTCAACAGATAGCATGGGAAGGCTGCAGGGTTCCTTTACTTCAGCAACTAATCAATAAGGGAGAAAAGCTTGTGTTTAATTCTTAGAAAGTGAGAGAAGAATATATATTCTGAATCGGAAACATAAAGGTCCCTTTCACAGCCTCACATCAGTTCACGGTATGTTTGTTTAAATCTCCAGTTCCCTCAGCGATTGGAAAGATGTGATTAAACCTAAAGAACTGGAGAAGATTGCGGTGCTTGCATCTGTCCTGGCACTCCCCGCTCCGACAGTGAGCATTTGCAAATGAAACTAAATCCTCCTTGTTCAAAACAAGTGCTGTTCGACCTGACACAGCTTCCTCCGGTGCCAGGCTCTCACTTAAGACACTGCAACTCATAAATGAGTCAAAGTAGAAGACAAACAATTCCCCCTTTCCTGCTTCCTCCCATCTTGGGCTGTGATTTTTTTTTCTTTTATTTGCTTGTTTTCCCTCTCTTTTAGTATACTCCTCTGCTCCTAGATTTTTTTGATTGCAATGCAGAAGGGCACTTAAAGCTTTTGTCAGCAAGTACTCCCCTACCTCACATATACTCAGTCAAAGCTTCAAAAAACCAGCCTAGCAGGTGACCAGGCTGTAGTGAAGCAAAAAGCTTACAAAAAATGCTAGATAACCCTTAGCATTGAAAGGTGGTTCTGTGTGTGTGTGTGTGTGTGTGTGTGTGTGTGTGTGTGTGTGCGCGTGTGTAGGCAGCTTATCAGATTTATGTAAAAACATCAAAACATTTAAGGATATAGACATATAAGCATTTATCACTCTTTATGTTTGAAGGATGAGGATTGTGAAAAATAAAAACCCTCTACAATTAATATGCAATTAGCAAGATGAAAAAGCTATGAATAAAACTGCTTTAAGAAAGTAGAAGGAGGAAGAAAAAAAAAAAACTAGTCCCGAAACGTATTTGCTCTTATTCAGCTGAAGTCATAAATTAAATACATTTCCTCTCAAATCACTTTATACTTCGGCACTCCTTCTCCTGGGATTACTCTGACATGGCAAGTGCATCATTTAGTATCATTCACAAGATTTTATCACTGTTAGAGAAGTAGATGATTAACAAATAACACTGTAAGTGTGGGATAATCTTCACTCCTGAAGCACACATATCCACACACACACACAAACACACACAAACTTCCAGTTGCTAAGCCACTTAGATTATTGCTAGAGAAATCCAACATTTAATATACATATAGATTATTAGCATACATCCACACACCGCTACAGAGTAGACAGGAAGATAGTGCTGCTGCTCCAGCTAAAAGAATGATTTCACTTCAGTTGGAAACTGTTACACATTCACCATTTTCTAAAGCATCTCAGAAACAAAACAAAACAAAACACTCACAGTGATACTCTGCAACACCACACTACATTGTCTTATTATTATTACTAGTATTCTCTGTTTTTGGTGGAAAAGTAAAAAGAAAACCTACCTATAAGCAACTAAAACATATCAATTTTTATAGGCTTATCAAGAACAGCCAAAGAAACCCCAATGTTTTCTTTCACAAAGTAGGCTGGCAAAGGAATTCAATAAGGAGGTACAATTTGACACAGTGAAATAAAACCAGGCTGGCTCTCAGCCAACATGACGTTAGGAATCACACACAAGCTGCACCAACTGCCTTCTGGTTCATGGCTGACTTTTTAAAGCTACAGTGTGCCTGTTCACTTTGGTTAACTACCTTCAGCACAATTAGTGGAAGTGAATGAATCACGAGTCTAAAAATTGAAAAATTCTCCCTGCACCTGTATTGGATGAAAAAAAAAATCCAAGCTGTCTTAATAGGCTATTTTCTCCCTCCCCTTCATGTTGTTGCATATGCCTCTACTATTGTTCTGAGCATAACTGTCGTGTTTTAAACTATTTCTTTTTGTCTCCTGCAGAAAAGAGAGAGAAGCCAAAACACCCAAAAGCTGCAGTGCTGTTGTTACTCGTTTTTTCTTTTTTTCCTAATAAAGAGTTGTGGACAAAGTTCCCAGAGCTGGCTTTTAAGTAATCTCTTTGTGAGAATAAGGAAAGCCCTGCCCAGCAGCAAATCCCTTTACTTCATTAGGCAGGAAGCAGCATATTTCAGAGAGGATGTAAAATAGATGACCAGATCTCCTTAAAACACCCATGATCTTTTAGTTTGGCATTTATCTTACCCAAAGAAGCCAACAAAAATTCAAATTGAACCAAAATCTTACTCTATAGAAGGAAAACAAATAGTTCTGCAAGGTTTGATTTTAGTTGTTTACCCTAGTTGCATAAAAAAGCATAAGTCAACAAATGCAATCAACATAATTTTATGAGCAACTGATAGTATGTGAATCATATATAAATAGGAAGAAACTGTATCAACTCTCAAATTTATAGTCTCTTACCACTGTCCTAAATCCCAAATCAGGGAATTGGGAGATGGAATAGAAAGACTGGGTGAGGCCTTTTGATTAAATTACCCTGACCAATCGCACAGTTCCCTGGCTTGGCTGAAGAGGAACATTATACTCTATAAATGTTCTGCACATACACAGAAAACATACATGGTTGGCTCTTCACTGAAATAAACACTAGTCAACATTTGAACATATTTAGCTCAAAGTATCCACGAAATCACTCAAGACAGAAAACAGATTACCTGTTCCCCAAAATGATCCTGGAAAGTTACCTGCTCTATGTAGACTTCAGGTAGAATTGAGAAGAAAGTGGCCTAAGGCCCTTTTCTTTAGAAGTCTTTAAGGGTACTTGCAGATCAGCAACTATGATCTAAATTTTGGAATCTGAATTCTAAACTCAATTTTTTTCCATTACTTATTCCAGGAATGTTATTAGACATCTTCAATATCCTGAAAGACCACTGCTGAGAAATGAAGGGTTCTCTATACCTGTCTTTGCCATTGTCCCTTTGCAAAAGTAAACAATTTTAATTTAGGGATCAGTTCTACAAGGTCAATATTCTTGAGTTTTCCTCCCTCCTCTCTCCTGTCCTCTCCCCTCCCTTCTTCTCTCTCCCTCCCTCCTCTCTATCCCCCCCCCCTCTGGTGAGGCAAGTGGATGTGTCACCTCCACTGATCAAAATGATGGACTCTGAAAAGACAAAGAGCTCTTTCGTTAACAGAGACCATGTTTTTGGACTTGAAACTTCTGAACTACTCTGCAACTAAATCCAAATGGAAGGGAACTGGATTATGAATCCTGTGGGCAGGGCAACGGGGAGGAAGTTATCTTGACAACACGAGGTAGGTTTACCACCTCTGAAGGAAAAGAGACAAAGAAAATGTAGTTATCCCAGGTGCATAAAAAGCACAATTCAACAAATGCAACCAACACAATTCAAGAGCACCTGATACTATGTGAGTCACACAGAAACAGGAAGATACTGTATCAACCCTCACATTTATAGTATCTTACCACTATCCTAAATGCCAAAGAAAATGTAGTATCTATATTCTTTAGAGGCACTCACAGGGGAAGGATTGTATGAAGTTTTTCCAAGTCCTTCTTCCTATGTTTAGAAAAGACATCCCTTCCTGTGTTGCGGCTGTGATCGAAAGTTTGCCTGTTATACAAGTGTAAGGTTTGAGAAAGTGTTGCTGGAAATCAGCTCCTCTGTATAGTAAGCTACAAAGGTATTCTAAATAATGACAACGGGAAGTTTCACTTACCAGCCAGTGTTTAAGTTTGGTAATAAACTGACTTTTTGAATATAAACACATACACTAGACTCAGCCATTCCCTCCTCACACCCTGCAACAAACTGTCACTAAGTTTTCAGTGATGAGAATGTGTAGGTGCTGTAGTGTATGTCTATGTTGTATGCATGTAGTGTGGTTTGTATGTGCAGTATGTGTGGTTATAGAACATATAGTGTGCCATGTGTGTTTGTGTGTGAGAGACAGAGGCAGCGAGACAGAGACACACAGAGAGACAGAAGCAAAGAAGACTTTTGGATACAACACAGTGTAGGATTTGCTCAGGTAACCCTGGAGATGATCTGGTGTCAGGATTATGGAGCAGAACTTCCAGGCCCGCTTGGACGTGCACCGGATGGGGGAGGAAAAGGGGGAGACTGGTACCTTGTTTGTTTGGCTTCTTTACTGATCAACACTTATTCTCAGGCGAAAAACAGCGCAGACTCTCCAGCAAAGCCAGAGCTATTCCAGAGAACCCTCCCGCCCCGTCCCGGATCAACCCGGTGTGTCCAGCCCGTTCCCCCAAAGCAGGGGCCACAGGGCCCCGAAGGGCGTCTCCAGGGACAGGGAGGAGTGGCCCGGAGAGGGGCCAGTGGGCTGTGGGTGCAGGTCGGGGGACCTGGCAGCCTCTTGGTCCAGCAGCGCCGGCCAAGAGCCAGCGAACTCATCCAGCGTGGCACCACCCACCACAGATAGGGCAAAGTTTGCGGCTCCCACTCGGTCTCAGGTTCTGCGGCTCCCTGTGGGGGCGCCCTGTTTGGCAGGGGAATGTGGGGTGTGGCGCTCGGAGCGCCTGCCCGGGTCCTGTCCTAGCCGGGACACGCTGGAGCCCAGTTCCACTCGAGTGACGTCCACGCCCGTGGGTACAACAGGCTGCAGCAGCACCGGGCGCAACCACACGAGGCAGCGCAGGGCGGCCTGTTTTATTTTCAGCCGGGTCGTCCCGGGTTTCCCGCATCCTGCAGAGCGGATAGAGCGCCGCTCCCCACCCGCGAGGCTTGCCCCGCGCAGCAGCCCCCATCCCATCCCAGGGCTCCGCCAGTGAGAGGTGCATGCCGGGAGTTGTAGTCCGCGGGGCGGGGCCGGCCCCGAGCAGGCTGCAAGGGCCGAAGGGAGGGAAGTAGGACATTTGCAAGAATTTAAACTTCCGTGCCTGAGGGGAGGGAACACGCCTGGAGAGACGTTTTTAAAGTCCATGTTTTCAGGTTTGTACCATTTTTCCCCGTCTTGCTCACTCCTGATAACCCTTGCTGAAGTTTTAAACTGGGTTTTGGGGCCAAGTTCGTATTTTGTAGGGTTCCTCCACTCCCTGCACCGTGAACACACACCTGTGGCATCCTCTGCTTGGAACCCTATTCTGTGGCCATAAAATACCTCAGTTGAAGCGCTAGAATGTTTTACAGCACTTATTATAAAGCATTAAAAAAAACCCCTTATGATTTGCTATATTAGGCCCATAAAGCAACATTGGGATTTAGGCAGAGAAATGCTAAAGATGCAGAGAGGTTTGTGTGTCTCCCCCTGTAAAGGCGGAGTCACCCTGAACTATTCATTCCCTTCTCTAGTTCTTCTCTCAGCAGCTGAGGAGAGAGGAGCTAAGGACTGGGGACAGAGGTGATGGACACAGTGAAAGAAGAGGTCCATGCAGGACTTCTTGAAAGAGCCGATGAGTAAATCCTTGGTAAATAAGAAAATAAAACTAAAATAAGTGCTTATGGATTGGGAAATTACCGGGGGAAGGAAGAGGTAGTGGGAATATAACAGACTCAACAGAAGAGGGTGAGCAGGCTGGAGGCAAAATGGAGAAGCTGTGTCAGCTGGGCGTGATAGCACGTGCCTGTAATCCCAGCTACTGCGGTGACTGAGGTGACTGAGAGGAGGATCCTAAATTCAAGGCCGGCCTGGGCAATTTAGTGAGACCCTGTCTCAAAAATAACTTTTAAAAGGGGTGGGATTGTACCTCAGCCCTTGCCTGGTATGTGCAAGACCCTTGTGTGCAATCCTCGTATCTGAAATTAATCAAACAAAGTTTCATCCTAAAGAAAGCAAAACAAACAGGGATTTTAGAAGCCAGACAGACCTGAAATTTGGGTGTTGTCACTTCTGAGTAGGTTCTGTGGCTTCAGTAAATTATTTAACCTCTCCAAACCTCTTTTGCCTCATCTTTAAAATTTAAGCAGTAATAGTTCTTATTTCGTGATGTGGTTGTGCAGATTAAAAGAGACAGGAAGCACTTAGATTAGTACCTGGCATATCATAATCACTCAGTTAATATTCACTGTTATCATCTACAGAAACACCTTTTGTGAAAGTATCAAAAGATAAATTGGTGTGGAAGTACCAGTTGGGAAACTCTGACGCTGCTCTAAACTACAGGTAATGATATCTTGAATTATCTTAATCGACAGGATGGAGCTATGAGCACTTTGGGGGGAAAATAGGACAGTGCAACCAAATGGATGTGGGCAATGAGGAATAGGGAGTAAAGATGGTGTCAGTTCTTGAATGAGGAAATGGGTGCTGCTGCCACTCACATAAATAGGTCCAGCTGATGCAGAAAAGGACTAGTTTGACTCTGGACATGTAACTTGAGTCTTTCTGAGTATGAACAACCAAATGGCAGATGAAATGTGGATTTGGATATTATGTGTAGAAATGGAATTTGAGTGCCACTTATTTAGTAGAGGTAGTTGAAGAGCATGCAGAGAAAAAAAAGAAGGGCCTTGGTGGGTGGGCAGATGATGCCCAGCAGGACTAGTGAAGGTGGCCAGAGAAGCCTTCAGGGAAGCAGAGAGCCAAAGAAAAAGGGAGGGCTGAGAAGGAGCCTGCCAGGAGGACACATACTGCAGAGATGATAGCCAGTGACCACAGAAAAGAGGCACTGGGGGTGTAGATCAGAGGCTGTTGGTGTAGCACTGCCTTTCTGGGTTGTTTTGGAAATCTGCCAGAGTGCTTTTGCTTTTTCTAGTGACTGAGAAGGAGCACTTTTGGAATACAATTGGTGGGGCCAGAGTAGCTAGACATCTTGCATTGCCTGAGAAAATCCTGCCCAACAAAGGACCAGCCCACATTCTGAGTGTCTCAACAGCCCTATTGCTCACTGATGTAGGTGATAACCCTATTTATAATTATCTGAACCTAGAATCTATTTTACATATAAATATAGCGTTTTTTTCACACAGCTTAAGACTTAATGAATTTTCCTGGAATGTAGTAAATTGTATGACATTATCATTCATGGAATTTGAATTAGTTCACTTTGTGGCTGTCTTTCTCTTGGTGGATCTACAGACAGACACAAATATCTGACTACTCACAAGCACTTATTTCTCCTATCTAATGGGAATTTGACACTCATTGACCAACCTTTCCCCATTCCTCTCTATCTTCTTACCAGCTCTGATAGCTACTGGCCTTGACGATTTTGGAGAGACCAGCAAAGTTGCCATTGTGGCTGGATTGGAGAGACTAGGAGGTGACAGGAGGGGGACGGAAGATTACCGTTGGATTGGGGACCACTTATGTATAGTGTTTAAGGACTCTGATTTTTCTGAACAAAATGGGTCACTGCTAGAGAGTTGTGAGGAGTCAAGTGACATGATTGGGCACATTGTTAGATTATTTTGGCTATTCTATCAAGGACAGAGAATAACCAACATTGGTGGAAGCTAAGTAAGAAACTATTGCAGTGACCCTGGTAGGAAACAATAGTGTCTTGAAACAGAGTGGATGCAATTAAGAGTGATGTATTTTTTTTTTTCTTTTTTTGGTACTGGGGATTGAACTCGGGTCCTTGCGCTTGCAAGGCAGGCCACCGAACCGCTGAGCTAAATCCCCAGCCACTGAGTGGTGGATTTTGACAGAAATTATTTTGTTACTTTAGCTGTAGTTTTTGACTTAGTACCTCCTCTGTTATCGTTTGAAGGAGATTCAACCAGGGAAAGATGATAAAGGAAAAAGGAAATGAACAAGCTCTACTTCTGGCTCAAATTCTGATATTAAAGAAAGCAAATTATCTAAAAGCTCTATTATTAAAAGAAATGCCAAAAACAGTCTGAATCTTCTAATTATGACTCAGAATTAGAAAAGAGATGAAAACATGAGTAAAATTGGGGCTACCAGAACAACCAAAAATATTTCCAAATAAAAAAGACTCTGAATGTTCTGAAGGTGAAAAATACAGTAAAAAGAAACAGAAAATCAAGGGCAGAAAAATTTATCTAAAAAGAAAAAAGAGTGATGGATTAGGTGTGGAAGAAAAACCAAGAATTTCTGAGCACACAGAGGAAGAGTTTCAGGGGTTGGAGAAGAGTAGAAGACAGAGTAAAGAATGTTTAGGACCTTGTGGGAATGAGACACCGGGGATGACCCAAACTGTTTTTGGTGACTGACATGAATATAGATAAAGGGTTTAATGAAATCAGCCTGAGTCAAGAAATAAAATGATGGGGAAGTTGTGAGCATGAGGATTATGGATGAATGTTTGGGCTCTTTAACTCTGTGAATATAGATGAAGAGGTCTAAGAATCAAGTGGATTATTTTTTCAGTTTTCTTTTTATTAGTGCATATGGGTTAAATGAATTAATGAGTTTCACTTTGACAGATTCATACAATGCACATAACAGACTTTATGCATTTTCACCCCTCATTGCGCTCCTTGCCTCATCTTTAGACCTATTTTCACCTTCTTTTCTTTTCAGTAAGTATCATGTGCTGCCCTCCCTTACACCTCCTCCCCCATATTCCCTTCTTCTTGTCTAATAATAGTTTCTTTTCTATTCTTGCATCATTTTTTTAGATATTATGTGTCTTAAATAATGTTAGATATTAGATATAGGGAGAATATGAAATATGGCATTTTTCTGGCTTATTTCTCAACAAACGTGATTCATGGTCCATATTGGAATGTGGAAGGTCTGGGGAGGGGAGGGCTCAATCCATGAGGATTCATAGTTCATGCCCGAAGGTGGGCAGACTTGTTTGGACTCTAGCATCCTCTTTCTGCCCTTGATCTTTCTGATTGGACTTGGCCCTTTTAGTGGGGTTGGAGATGGGGGCAAAGCGGTAATTACTCTAAGCATAATGGTCTATATACAAGGCTGATTTGGGAGGTGTACAGTATGCAGAATGTTGATTCAGGCATGATTGGGCAAATGGAAGAATTTTGAGAATTTTGGTGAAGACAAGCAGGAAGAAAATGGGCCCTTTGTGTGAAGGGCTTCTCTAAGGTTCAGAACAGGAGACAACTGTGTTTGTGCAGAGAAGTGAAGAAGTCTTTAGGAGCAGAATAGTGAAAACTCAGAAGAGGGGAGAATGGCTGAAATGACATCCCAGAGAAGAAGAAACTGAATTATTTACCCTTGGAAGGAAAATAGTACAGTTCTTCCTATAAGAAAGGGGGGAAAAACAGTGGCAGAATGGAATGATTCAGGAATATTTAGAAAAATTCTAAAGAGATAAGGGAGTAGAATACTTTAAAAATGTTATTTCTTATGAAAATGAAGTGTGTGGTGAAAATAGAAATACCAGTTACTTAAAAAGCCATTCCTAAAATAATATTTTCTAGGTGGCATATATTATCTGAATTTTTATCATGTGCTTGTGTTTTCTCTTTGAAATGTTATGTGGATATCTAAAATATTGGGTTTTTCTCTATATAGGTTCTGAGGTTTATAAGTAAAATTTATTGAGCATCTATTAGGCTATGTTATCCTAATTTATCAATATTTCTCTGCATTTTTCCTCTTCTTGACTTTTTAAAGACTCAGAGAGATTTATCATAGTCTCCTAAGATTTTTCTTAATTTTTTCTCTCCTTTGAAGTTTTGATTTATGTATTTTATTGCTATACTGTTTTGTACATTAAGATTCATACTAGTAATAACTTTGTTGGGAATTGTATCCATTGCCATTATTAAATGACTGTCCCATTTAATGCTTTTTAAATACTTTGTCTATTTCATTGGAAAATATTTTAATTAGGTAAGTTTTATCTTTGTCACGGCTATTTATTTTTTGAATCCTTATTGTTTCTTTGTTTTCTCTTTTGTTTTATGATGTATGCTTTCTCCCTGTTTTGTTTGTATTTTATTTTCCTCTGTATTAATGTCAAAGATCAACAAAGCCTGGTTCTACTAAAGAAGTGAAAGATGTATTTTATTTTTTTTGGTACCAGGGATCAAACTCAGGACCTTGTGCTTGCAAGGCAGGTGGCAGAACCACTGAGCCACATCCCCGGCCCCTTGAAAGATGTATTTTAATCAGGAATACTTATTACAGTAGGGAATTGAGTCCAGCATGGATTGAACCCAGTGTCACCTTGTATAGAGATGATCAGGCTGAAATGGGAGTAGGGAAAGGGACAATTAAGGGCTTGGTAGAATCAGGGAACTGAAGAACTACAGAAGATTCATCAACATAAAGTGATAAGACCAGCTATGTCTGATTCTTTCCTCCTACATAGGCTAAGAGACAGAGGCCCCATTCTTCTTAGTGATTTTATTTCCAAAGAACAATTCAAAATTGCAAACCCTCTTTAGTAAATGCTCTGAGAGAGGGTGGTCAGGTCTTTTGAAAGCCTTGAACAGTATCAAGCAGGCTCTTTAACAGGTGCTAGGATTAAATAAGTGATGTGGGCTTGAGTTGCTAGGAACTATACTACTGTTGAAATCTTTACAGACTAAGGTTGAAGAAGCAGAGGAGCTTGGCTAGGATTTGGTTAAGCAGAACTTTGTTGTCATTAGTTGTTTATTGCTGTGCAACAAATTCTGCACCCCAAAATGTAGCAGTTTAAAAAACACACATTTATTATTTTCTACATTCTGCAGGTCAGGGTTTGGCTGAATCATTGGCTATGGGCTCTCTCACAGGGGATCAAGGTATTGAATAAGGCTATGGTCTCAGCTGGAGGATAGACTTGGGAAGAACCAGTCTTTAAGCTCATACATGTGGTAATTGACAGGCTTTCATTCCCAGAGAGCTGTCGAGCTGAGGATCTGAGTTTTTCACCACAGGGGCTTCTCCATAGGGAAGCTCTCAACATGGTGTCTGGTTTTTATCAAAACAAGTACATGAGAAGAGGCAAAGTGTAAACAAGACAGGAGTCATGGTCTTTTATAACCTAATTTTAGAAGTGAAATCCCATCATTCATGCCTCATCTTCTTTGTCAGAAACAAGTTATTAGGTTCAGCCCACATACAAAGGCATGAATACCAAGAGGTAGGGACCACAGACAGTCATTTTGAAGACCACCTATTACACCAGCAATTTGGAAGTTATAAAGTCTCCTTTTAATGATAATCTTCCATTAATATTTTTCAATTTGAAGCGGAACTTAAAAACAAAAGGGAAAAACAAGTTTCCCCAACCTAAGCAATTCTCCCTTAGACTTCCCCCTCCCTACAGCCTTTGTTTTTTGTTCTCTTACAATTAAAATTAGTAACTTTGTCCTTGTAAATAAGGTTTCATAACCTCCTCCTCTTATAAGATTCAGTTTTTATCTGACCAAGGCCACTGAGATATGCTAAGTTACAAAACCATCACAGCTTTGACTAAGTGCCTTTGTTCTGCTTCTGTCCACAAGTTTTGCACCATTAGGTAGACCAGCCCTGCTCAGCGACATGTATAAAACTAGAGCCCTTCCTTTGTTCTGGGCTTAGCCTTTGGACATGAGTCTGCTGAGCCAGTGCATACTCTAAATAAATCCTCCTGTTTTATCCATTGGGCTCTTCAATCTCTTGAATTCTGCAGCAAATTAACTTTAGAAATGAAATATTAATGCAAGATAAAATAGAACTTCTTAGATTTTTTCCCATTCCCTCCTTACCTCTCATTTAGCTTGGAAAGCAAATATTATTCTTGTTCTAGTCCACTGTCCTTATTCTTTAGATTACATATTTTTGGATTAAGTATTATGAATTAATTTTTATGACTTAAATATCCATTATTTAAGGATAATTTTACATATACTATAAACAGATTAAAAGCTCATGGACCAGCTTTTTATTTTTTATGACTTAAGTACCAATTATTTAAATATAATTTTATATGTAAAATTATTCAAAGCTCATGGCCTAAGCTTTTGTACTTCATGATTTTGTGATACATGAATTCATTATTATTATTCATTGTCATGACTTTTTTCCTGATAGATTTTTTTAGAAGTGCATAAATGCTGTTTGAGTCTTATATATTTGAGAATTTCTTCCTGTTACCATTACATAGAAAATGTAGTCATATAGAAACTTTTCTTCCCTCAGTATTTCATTACCCATTGTTTCATTTTCTTTTAGCTTCTAACATTGCTTGGACTGTGTCTGATTTTGTTATTGTTTACAAAGATGATCTTTCCCCCTCTGCCTAAGCAGTTGTTGTATTATTATTCTTTTATCTTTAAAGTTTAAGGGAAAAGCTTCTATTAAACATTCTTGGAATGTGGTGAGCTCTTTCAAAATGCAAACTTGAGACCTTCTGTATTTCATAAAATTCTTCTATTATTTCAATTTTTTATTCCTTTTGTCCATTAATATTTTCTTTTTTTTTAGAATTGTATTGGTACATTTTAAATAACATAATAATAACATTTATCATAGGGAATTTGCACCTGTACCTAATATATCTTGTTCCTTATTTTCCATTCTCCTTTCCTCCCTTCAGCCCAGTTATTTACAAAAGTTTTGTGTCCATTTTTCCAGAATACTTTTCTCTTGTCTCCTTTTTCCTTTCCCTGATTCTTATTTTCTTTTTTTTTTCAACTTTAATTGAGTTTATTGGTACATTTTAGGGATACAGTACAGTTACATTCATTGTTGGGATCTTGTGCCTCTACATGACAAGTCTTGCTTCTCATTTTTTCCCCTTGTCCCTGCCCTCCCTTCACCCCCTCCTCCCCTCCCCATCTACAACCACTTAATTTCCATCTTTTCATTATCTCACATTTTTTTCTTTTCCCTTTTTACCCTTCCCCTACCCGTCCCACCTTCCCTACACCTTTAGCTCCTTTCTTCCCACTTCTCAATGTCAGTAATCTTATTAGGATCTTCTGTCCCTCATTCTTATTTTCAAAGACAGCATTTACACATTGATACATATCTTAGTTCTCCATTGATACATATCTTTCACCTGCTTTCTGATCACCTTTATTCCATGTCATTTTCCACTAAATTCTATGTGATTAAAAAAAACAATAGTCTTCCCTTTATCCACTTTTCTAGAGTTTAAGTTCTACTCCTTGGTGCCTTTGCTATGATTTTCCATGATTTAATTCATCCTTTTAATTTCCTTTTCTTTTCTATATTTATTTTAGTTTTATTATTGTGTGAGTCCCATGATATTTTGGGGGGATTTTGCAGATTTTTATCTGATCTTTGAAGGAAGTCAATGAAATCTAGTTCATTTGTTTACGAATAAAGTGCGTGATTTTCCCCTTGTTCACCAGTATCCAGTGTGACTAGTCCATTTGAGATGTAATCTGAGGACTAATGTTGATGCTTCATAATCTTTGCTGGTCATTCAGTGATGAATGGGCTTGGACAAAAGGACAATTTCCTGTGAAAGAAGAAAAGAGTCTGAAATGTACTTTACTTTTCTTTCGACTTATTGCTTACTTTTTTCACAAAGCATTTGGAGTGACTGGTAATAATGTAAGAAGCAATTTTAAAAACTATTCAATGTGAGAATGAAAAGTAAATATTAACACCAGAATTTTAAAAAAATGTACAAATGTAGCTGTAGCACTCTACAAAGTTACTTATATTAACTTATGGCTACATTTGTAAGCTTCCTGGCAATCAAAGCAAGAAGAAACATATAAATAGACATTTGGTTTTCATTGACTCTAAAGGAAAGCCTGCCGACTTGTCAAGGAAAATTTTTTGTAACATTTCTGGGGAAAAAAGTCAAATGGGGCAGCGTTCTTAATGACTCTCATCAGTAAATGCAATAGTGACATTCACTAAACCACTGCTTATAGTCCTACTTAATGAAAGCTAAAACACAGCATGGAGATACAGTCCAGAAAAACTTAACTCATATGTTTCTCAAACAGAATGATCTAAGCCTATTTGGAAGATAAAGTCTTCTCTCTAGTGAAATAGATGATTCTATCGCTTGATCCCTCCTCCCCAATATGTTGAATTTTGGACCCCTGGTATCCATAAATGGGACCTTATTTGGAAATTGGGTCATTTCAGATGTAATTCATTAATACAAGGTTATATTAGAGAATTGAAGGCCCTATTCCAATATGACTGGTGTCCTTGCCAGAAGAAGAAAGATGCAAGAGATGCTTTGTGAGGACAAAGGCACATACAGAGGGAAGATGTGGGGTGGAGACTTAAGTTCTGCTGCTATTTGCTAAGGAATATCAGTAGCTACAGGAATCTAGGCAAAGACAAGTCCTTCCGTAGAAACTTTAGAAGGAATTTTCCCTACCAAAGGTCTGATTTCAGACCATCAGGGAACAAATACATTTATGTTGTATTCAAGTCACCAAATTTGGGGTACCTCATTATAGTAGCCTCAGGAGACTAATACAGATTTATACATTTTGTTCAACAGTATTTCCTAAATGTTTCAACCAAGATTTGTATGTGGTGAACAACAGAAATTTTGGTAAGAGATTAAGTAGGTTTTATGTGCTGAATCGAGAATAGATTCATATGCTTTAAATTTAAAACTTTCAAAAACAGATAAAGTTGATGTTCTTGTGAACACTGCATGCACCTGAGGTACATACACACTTGAGTGTTAGCCATCACTCCACATGTGGGGGAGGGTCAACTGTATCTTTTAAAACAAATCTTGTTGATTTAACAGTGTAGGTTCTATTTTATCACATGCAAAAAGCAGACAATGCTGAGATGATTTAGTTTAGAAAGTATTCAAAATAGATGATTCCTATATTTTACTGTAAGACTTGGAGTGATATATGATTCATAGCCTTAAATATTTTAGAGGTGCACGGTAATTTTAGGGTAGTTGATATGCCAGGATTTATGATAATGAGGAGATAGAAAACTAAATTCTTTGTTGAAACTACTGCAGTCATTGAAAACTCATCAGCGGAATACACGATTCCTGCCGCATGTCCTCTACTGTGAGAGTAAAAACATACGTCTTTTTCAAGAGGTATCTTCCTTTATTTAGTTTCATTCAATGTGTTTTATGTCCAGGCAGGTGGTATTAAGAAGCAAAAGTTTGTACAGTCTTGTCCTTTTATCCAAAGGTCAAACTTTTGGATGTTCACCAAAATATAGCAGCAGTCTAGAGATATGGATAGAAAAGGATTGGTCTCTCAGAGTTAGATATTATTATAAACTCTCTGAATTAAAATTGTGAAGTTTTCAGTGGAAGGATGAACAATTGGAGGCCGCCTCAGTGACAAGAAAAAGACACTGGCAGAATCAGGGTGATCATAATGTACTTAAAATCACATTGTTCATGAATAAACCAGAATCCAATATCTAGGGACAGGGAAGGGTCCAGGGGAGTATTCTGTATACTCTAAAGTATAAGCAATTTGAAATGATTAAAAATACAATAAAAAATACAGAGAAAACTTCAACTGGGATGCATTTAATGTGGATAATAAATTGTATAATCTTTTTAATCCAAGGATAAATACAAAACTAAAATGTTCACAATTGCTTAAATTAAATAATAAGAAAATAAAATCTTAGGAAGGAGAAAGAAATTACAAAAATGTCCCTCAATTATTTTAAGTGAATTAAGCCAGTTCCAGAGAGACAAGAGCTGATTGATATCACTGATACATGGGATCTAACTAAGTTGATCTCATAGAAGTTGAGAAAGACTAGTAGTTATCAGAAGCAGGAGAGAATGCGGGTGGGTGGTGGTAGCTGTTGGTCAGTATGTACTAAGTTATAATTAGAGATGAGCAATATGTTCTGGTGTGCTGTTGTGCAGTAGGGTGACTACTGGTAGCAGTAATGTACTGTATATTTAAAAAAGGATTTTGAAAATTTTCACTATAAATAAGTGATAAATGTTTGGGTAGGAAGATATGCTTAACCTGTTTTAAACGTTACATGTATTGAATCATTAAATGGTATCCTCTCATCATGCACACTTTTTATGTTTTATGTATCAGTTATAGTAAATGAATGAAAAACAATTAAAATAGAAAAACTACCTATCGTGGTTGAAAAAGAACAAAATGGAATTTGTAGAGGTGAAAAAATGAAAAGATGGCCTTATTTCAAGGTTCCTCCAAATAGAAATAATAATATTTGAGGAGATAGGAATGCTAATTTCCCTGACTTTATCATTACATGTTGTAAACATATATCAAGTTATGGTGCTGTACTTCATAAATAAGTAAAAATGTTATATTGCAATTAAAATTTAAAAATTTAAAATTACAAAAGATTAAAAGTTAAAATTAAATTGAAAACTGAATGGAAAATTAGCAATAGAAAAGACCACACCTGAAGAGAGAACTAGGAAGATCGGAATATCTGTTACAGAATTCAGGACAAAAATATGACAGAGAATTCAAGTGTCATGAAGGAGAGATAGTTTTTTTTTTTTATTGAGTTTATTGGTACATTTAGGGATACAGTACAGTTACATTCATTGTTGGGATCATGTACCTTTACATGGCAAGTCTTGATTCTCATTTTTTCCCCTTGTCCCTGCCCTCCCTTCACCCCCTCCTCCCCTCCCCATTTACAAACACTTTATTTCCATTTTTTCATTTTCTCATATATTTTTCCCTTATTACCTTTCACCTATCCTTCCCACTTTCCCTACACCTTTAGCCCTTTCCTTCCTATTTCATATTGTCAATTGTATCATTAGGATCTTATGTACTATTATAGTTTTTCACATGAGAGAAACTATTCAGTATTTATACATGTGTGACTTATTTATTTCACTTGGGAGTATATCTTCAATATGTATCCATTTTCCTATGAATGAATCTATTCTCTCGCTCTTTATGGCTGAGTAATGTTCCATTTTATAGAAAAACCACAACTTCTTTATCCAGTTTCCAACGGATGGGCAAATAGGTTGTTAAGGAGAGATAGTTTAAGAAGGTTCAGCATGATTCTAACTAGAATTTCAAGAGGAAATAATGGGAGAAAAATGAATGTGACATTTTTAGAATTGATGAAAGAAATCTCAGGCTCCAAAAGCCCTAAATAATTCCCAGTGAGATAAATTGAAAGACACACACACACACCCCTCCAAACATATAGTGAAACTTTAGAATGCCAAAGACAAAGAGAATATATTAAAATTAGCTAAGGAGAAAATATAGTTTATCCATTTAAGGTTTGGCAGTTAAGTAGTTGACTTCTCTGAAGCAAAAATGTAAGACAAAAGGTGGTAAGAAACTATTTTTTTAATGGGGAAAGGGTTTATTTAGCTTACAGTTCGTAGAGGTTTCGGTCCATAATCAGCAGGTTCCAAGGCAGAGTAGATGGCAGACAGGTACTGCAGAGGAGAAACAATAAGGCACACACAAGGTAGCAAAAGCAGCAAGGGAAACAGTTCATGGCAGTGGAAGACAGCAAAAATGTACTGAAAGATAGTAACTCTCAGAATTATTTATCGATTAGAACAATTGGTCAAAATAAATTATGTTGAGTTAGCAAATTAACTCTGAAAGCTCTGTGGCTTCACATAACAAAAATTGCTCTTGTTACACGTCGGGAACAGGTGGTGAGAGAGTGTGGCCCACACTTGGGGCATCAGTGGACAGAAGCACTGCTGTTTGTAGCTGCACTGCTCAGAGCCTCTGAGATCAGGCAGCAGGGAAGGAGGAGCATACAGAAACGTGTTCTAATTGTGTTTGACTGGTGGTTACACTTGTCTCCCCATTAAACAAGGTACAAACGTAAAATAAATTTACAAAGAAAATGTTGACGAAATTTGCATACTATAAAATGAGAAACTTTGGTTCATCAGAACTTATCACACATTAGTAGAATGTATTTGAGGCAAACTTAACTGATACAATACAAATGTTTTTAAAAAGCCAACAACCAAATAGAAAAATAGATATTACACAGAAGAGGAATACTATGCAGTTAATAAACACATTAGGATAGTCCATGTCAATATTTGGAAAACAGAAATTCAAACCCTCAGATATTGTTTGCACTCTCTTGATTGGGAAAAGTTTAGACATCTGCACAGGGTATGTTGGTGAAGTGTGAAACAATGGAAACTTTTGTGTTGTTCATGTGAATGTGAATTGGTGTGATTCCTTTGGAAAACTGGCATTATCAAGTAAAGGAAGAGATGCATTTACCCTATTTTTTAGTAATTCCACAACTGTGGAAACTAAAATAATGTCCTTCTTCCAAGATGCTTATACCTTAATCTTTAGAATATGTTAGCTTGTATAGCAGAGGCAAATTAAAGGTGTAGATTGGATTAAGGTAGTTCATCAGTTGATTAAAAATAAGAAAACACAGATAGCATTCATACATTACAGTAAACCAGTCTGTCATGGTGGGGGGAGGTTTGGAACCTGTAATAGTTAATGGAACACTTCTTCGACATGAATTTGCACCTTACAGAAAGAATTGTCAGGGATTGCTATGGGTAGGAATGTTGGGAGGAACGCATTTTATTACAAGAGCTAAAATGCTAGGTAGCTACCAGTAATTGAGAGAGAGTAGGAAGTCTATGTTTCTTTATACTCCCGTTAAGTGTTGGTTTTGGAATTTCATGCACCACATGCATACTGTATATTGTTTGTTGTAAAATATGAATACTTTGTTCAGGGCTCACTCTCTCTTTGTCATAAACGTCAGATAGTTGTAGCAAGTGAGGGTGGAATGCCAATACAGAAATTCTTTAAATGTAAAAAGAAAGAGAGAGAGAGAGACAGAGAGAGATTGAGAGAGAGATTATCCTAGATTATCAATGTGGACCTACTAAATGACAAGGGTATCAGAGAAGAAAAGGAAGGGAGAAGCCTTAGAACCAGAAAGATGGCATCATAGGAAAAGATGGATCAGCAATCAGTGGTTTTAAAAATGGAAGGAAGCCATGAGCCAAGGAATGGGGCGTTTTTGAGAAGACAGCAAAAAGCAAGAAATGGATCGTCCCTTAGAGCCTCAAAAAAACAAACCTTGAGTTTTTCCCAGTGAGATTAATTTCAGACTTGTGAACTCTAAAGCTATAAAATAATAAATGTGTCATTTAAAGCCACAAACAACCAAATCTAGTGATTTGTTGTGGCAGCATAAGAAACTAATGCAGTACTCTACAGAAACTTGCGCAATGGCAACAGGAGACATTTGCAAAATGATAAACATGAGAACTGTCAGAGCTACAAAAAGCTGAAAATAAGGCCATTTTTGTGGGAGTAGATCCCAAAGTATAGCAGAAAAATGATAGTATGATGGAATAACATAACAGCAGGGAAATAAATAAACCGTAGGCTCATGCATCAACATAATAGTACGTGCAAGAGCAAGTGGCAGACACATACTGAGATATCATTTATATGAAGTGCAAAAAGGTGAAAGTCCAATATGTTGCCTAAAGATCCATAGTGATACATATTATGTGAATAAAGCAAGGGAATGACAAACACAATTCCGATGGTGGTTGCTTCTGGTGGATTAGGCAGGACATGCAAATTAGGGAGCAGAGGACAGGGACCTCCCATGACATTGGTGATGCTTTGGAATAGTGATTTCACTGTGTATGTTTTGTTTTCATTTTTTGTAGCATATATCATTTTTGGGGCATCAGATATTTCGTATTTTAAGAAATAGAGGAAAATAAAATTTTTTTTAAAACCCTAAGTGTGACCAGAATGTAACACCGTCTTATGGGGCTTAGAATAAATAAGCTGCCTGAGGCACTATCATCAATCCTGATACTCAAGTGCTAAAAAATGCAATTTTTGGTACAATCTTGGTAACCGGCAGTTCCTCCGAGTCCATTGGCAAGTAACTTAACTGATGGTTAATTCCTTCCCATAGAGTCAGCCCAAGAAGTCCATAAAGTCAATAGAGACAGTTATCTGGAGAGTATCTCAGAACCTAAATAGCCTTCCCACATCAACTTCACTATTCCGTGTTGGTCAACAGTGATGAGCGCTTACTCTGTCCTGCACCGTTCTGCCCATACACAGTGCGGTACTCATGGCAACTCTTTGAGAGAGGCACTGTTATTTGTGTTTACAAATGGTCAGGTGAAATCATACAGTGGTTTCATACCTTCCTCAAGATCATGCACCTAGGGAGTAGCAGTCTTGATTTAAACACAACTGAGTTCAAAGCTTAAACTCTTATGTATCAGATTACACTGCGTCTCAGTTGTTCTCCAGTTTATTTGCAGATAAAATTTATGCTGAGGCATTGGTTGAAATGTAGATTCTTCTGACACAGTTGCTTGAAAATTGGTCTTCAAATGAGCCCTAGCATTCACATTGTCCACAGACATCTTAAGCATTTGCCACTAGTTTGGCTTCTCTTCAACTGATTTGAGCTGTAAATCTGACCATGCTTCTCCTCTGCTTCAAATTCCTCTATGTTTTTCATAAGCACTAAGGCTCACATTCATCTTTCTTAACTTAGCACGTGAGGCTCTTTGTCCTCTGACCCCTTCCTTTAGTGTCACATCCATCCAGATCTCCAAGTCCGTTCTTTACTTCCGTCCATGTAGCCCTTCTTCCACAACCATAAGTAATGGCTTTTCACACCTGCACCTTAGTACACATTGCTCTCTTATCCAGAAATGCTATACTTGTCTTCTTGGTTTAACTGACTTACACCCATCCCTCAAAATTCTGAAACTTTACGTTAGTTTCCCTCGACATATGCATTATTTCTAGCTCACGACACAACTCCAAATAATATCTATCTTCAGCTTCGCTTTAAAATTAGAATTGTGGAATAAGATTGAGCTCAGGTCATATCATGGTAAAGGCAGTGCCGCACTCACATCTTCTTCTGAGATGTTTTATTTGACTCTTTCAGCCCATGCCTGGCACAGTGTCTCACACTCTTCTGGTTAGAGTGATATGGATGGGTAACTTGGGCTGAAATACATTCTAGTTTAAAAGAGAACACCAAAAAAAACAAAAAACAAGAAACAAAAAAAACCCCACAAAAATACATATTTGCAGTCAGATTAAGTAGAGCCTAGCGTGATTTCTGTCTTTATCTAACTAGCTCCTAAGATAAGAAGGCATCTAAACAGGTAAACATGCCCAGAGGTGCTTAGTATGACAAGCGCGGGCTTCCTGAGTGGGGGAAAATTTTGGCACTGGAAGCTGCAGATGAACATGGAGACTGGAAAAGAGATTTTAACTCAGAGGCAGGGTGTCAGGTGGTGCAAATTTTCTTTGTGGAAGAGCTGTATTGTCATTCAATATTATCTTGGTTCTTCAGATGGAAAGATCGTGATTTGCTATCTTTGCAGTTGTGACCAGAGAGATTGATGTTGGGGCTTGGTCTCAAGGTGAAGGTATGCACACTGCCTGACTTTTGGTTTATATCTAAGGCTGCTGGTTTCTGAAAATAGAACTCAGCCCGTTCTCATTTCATGTTCCCTGTAACATGTTAGTCCTAAAACAATTAGTCTATCACTGATTGTTTGCTGCATGTCCCTCCCCACTTTGGCAAAATTTTGAAATTTGTGTATCATTACCAAGAGATTTTTTTATCTGCTGCCTCTGCAGTGACTTACAAAGTCATGAGGCCTCCTTTACTTAGGGCCATTTTTAGTAACGTAACAGAGTTCACTAAAGTTATCTAGCCCATGGAGTCTGTTCCAGTTCACTTGAGGAGTGAGGCCCTGCCTCTGACTTAGCCACTTTAACATATCAGTCTTTCGGGCCTCCTCTTTCCTCCCTCTTCAGGAGCGCCTCCCCTTGAATGGCTTCCTTGTAAATTTAATCTCACTTGTCTGCAGGCAGTGGAAGTGAAAATGGCAGTGTGCAAGTTTGAGCACCTGCAGTGCCTTCCTCCACCCCAGCTGATTCTGTACCTCCACCCAACCCTTCTCTGGAGAAGCCCTAAGTAGAATTCTGTCCCTCTCATCCCACCTTTCACAAACCATGAGATTTAAGCAGTAATGATCACCTTTCAGCTCTTCTTTTTTATTTTCATTGACTAATTAGACTCTGGCATTTAGTTCACCATGAGGCAAACTCTCTTAGTTGGGCATAACTGAGTCTGTCTTCTCTCACTGACTTACTATCTCAGTCGATATAGTATTGGTTGCCTTAAAAAAGGAGCCTATTCTGTTTTCTGCCTTTGAATCTCTTTAATCCTTGACAAGAAAAGTAAGGAGGTGGGGCAGGCAAGTATCTGATACATTCAGTTTCTAATTTTCTTCCTTTTTTTTTCTTACATTTAGTATTTTTATTATGAAAGTAACATGTGCTCATCATCAGTAATTAACCCAGAACTGGAAGAATTTCCCAATCCCAGCTCCTACTAAGTATGAGTATGTGGTAAGTATTTTTTCAGTTATTCTCTAGGCATTTAAACTAAAGCAAGATAAAAGGTGAAATATAAAATAAAAATTACACAAAACATACTTTAAATACACAAATAGAAAGCTACCTCAGGCACTATTCTGTCAGTGACTTTGTAAATTTAATAATCATTGTGGTCATTTCCTGTGTCAGTGTACTTATTTGCCCATCATTCTTTTTAATATTTATAGAATACTTTTAATAGTTAGAATACCCTGGGTGCAAGTTACAATAACTCAATTCACACTACCTCAGGCAAAGAAGAGAATTTGCTGTTTAAAATGAGCTGGAGAAAAAGAGATTGGGCTGGCTTTGGGAAGGAATGAGTCCAGGAACCCAGTGTATCATGGAGGTGACCTCTCTTTGCATTTCTTATCGCTGGTGATATGTTTGGCCACCTTCTTCCCTAGAGCAAAGCCAAGTTATTCCATGTAATAAAAGTTATTTCATGAGAACCTGTTCCTGCTGATCCCTTCTTTTTTGCATGATCCCAAATTTACCAACCTCCTGGTTGGGTAATCCTGAACTAATTACTTCCCCTCTCTGTACTGTGGTTCCACATGATAGGAAATGTCTTGGGGGTCACTTTTCTCCGCTCCTTCCTGTGGCTCACCAGAATCATGCCAAGGACAGAAATGGAATCCCTGTAAGCACAGTTACCCATTACTTCAACGCAGGTCCATGTAAGCACCAAAGTCAGTGTTATTCTCTAAGAGAGGGACATGGTCATATCTTGAAGGCCACCTTGAGTATAGCATTTTGGAATCCATCTCCTTTTACTTATGCCTGGTCATGAGAATTTCAGAGAACACCAAGCAGAAAAGTGCCAGTATAAATACACAGAAACATGTAACTTTTAAGCAGCAGAAAAGTGAAAGGTAAATGAAATTCCGAAAGAAGACAGAAATAAAATACCTTATCTATTCAGAAGCAAAGATAGTAAATATATCTAACTTCTCTACAAAAAAAGCATAAGGAAGAAGGTAGAATGAAATATTCAAAAAGTTAAGTTACAAAAAAGTCACCTAACATTCTCTGTTTTGTAAAATTATCCTTTAAAAGTAAAGCAGAAAGACTTTCTCCAACAAAAATTGAGGTGAATTGTTTCCAGTAGCTGTATCTTGCAGGAAATGCTTAAAAAGTTTTTTAGAAAGAAGAAAATAACTAATGTCAGAAACCTAGATCTATGTAAAAAAAAAAAAGCACTAGAGAAAGAATAAGTGAAGGTAAAAAATTTATTTTATAATCTTAAATTGAGTTAACAGATGACAGGTTATTAAAAATAATAACAGCAATAATTTATTTGATTAAATACACACACTTATATATTCTTAAGGGTGAGTGGAATTAATGACAAAGGACAAGGGAAAGGGAATAGGATTAAATTTTTTATGAGATATTCCATGAAGTGATACGTTACTATTCAAAAGTGAACTTGGAATAATTGTATATGTATTTGCAAACTCTAAGGCCACCACTAAAAATATTTTCTTTAAAAAATAGTCCAACTGATATTCTAAGAAACCAGAGAAAACAAAACCATATACAATATAATTTAAAACCACACAAGGCAGAAAAAAATTTAAGACAAAAACAGGAACAAAAAAACAAGGGTAATAATTTGACAACAGTGACAAATATGGCAAAATTCAATCTAACTGTATAAATTATTATTTTGAACATCAATGATATAAATGCATCAGTTAGAAGAGTTTGTGAGGTGCTCAAACACAAGATCTAACTATATGTTGTTGAAATCCACTTTAAATATAAAACCATATATAGGTATTGTAAATACAGTGTAGTCTTGAGTTACGAGCTCAATTTGTTTGGTAGGGCTGGTTGTAACTCAAGTTGGTCTATTCAAGACTCAGGTTCCTCTACATAGCCTTCAAAGTCTCTCTTCTATATACAGGCAGATCTCAGTGTCCTTATAGAAACTTTGGTCCAGGAATTAACCTCACACAGGAAAGGACGTTATAATGATCCTTCCAAAATTTGTTAAGGGTTAAATCTGTATCTGAGACCATCTGGAAGCATAAGTGGCTGGCATTTAGGTTGTAACTCAAGACTTTGGTCATAAGTTAAAACTAAAATTCTAATTTTAGCCCAAGTTGTTTGTATGTCAGGCCAGTTGTAACTGGAGGGTCCACTGTACAAGGGAAATAAAAATGAAATGAGTAGAAAAAGCAAATACTAACCCAAAGAAAGAGTAGTTGTATTAATTTTACACAAAACAGATTTCCTAGTAAGAAAAAATATTAGGGATAAAAAAGGCCATTATATAAGGAAGATATAACAACTATGAACATTTGTGACCCTAACAATACTATATTAAAATATAAGACTCAAACACTTAGAGGAATTAGGTGAACTAGAATTACATTTGAAGATTTCTATACTTCTCTAGCAGAAACGGACAGTTAAATTCAACATCGCCAACCATTACCATGATATAGCGTACAATGAGACTACTGCACTCAACAACAGCAAAATACACATTCTTCTTAAGCTCACATGAAGCATTCAGTAAGAGAGACAACATATCAGGCCATCAAGTACATATTAACATTTTAAAATGTGGAAATCATATATTTGCTCTTTTCAAATCACAATGAACATTATTAAATTAAGCTAAAATAAAATAATAGAAAGGTGGTTGAAAAAAAATCTATGAATAACACATGTCTCAAAGAAGTACTCTTGAAAGAAACCCTTCTCCATTTTTGGTGGGAGTGCAGACTGATGCAACCACCATGGAAATCAATATGGAGATACCTCAAAGAGCTGGGACTAGAGATTCCATTTGACCCAGCCATCTCTCTGCTGGGTATCTTTCCAAAAGAATTAAAAGAATCATATCATGGTGATATATGCTCACCTGTGTTTATAGCAGCACAGTTTGTAATAGCTAAAACTTGGAAACAGCCTATTTGCCCATCAGTTGGAAACTGGATAAAGAAGATGTGGTTTTTCTATAAATTGGAGTACTACTCAGCCATAAAGAATGATAAATTAGATTCATTCATAGGAAAATGGATACATATTGAAGATATACTCCCAAGTGAAATAAATAAGTCACACATGTATAAATACTGAATAGTTTCTCTCATGTGAAAAACTATAATAGTACATAAGATCCTAATGATATAATTGACAATGTGAAATAGGAAGAAAAGGGCTAAAGGTGTAGGGAAAGTGGGAAGGATAGGTGAAAGGTAATAAGGGAAAAAATATGAGAAAATGAAAAAATGGAAATAAAGTGTTTGTAAATGGGGAGGGGAGGAGGGGGTGAAGGGAGGGCAGGGACAAGGGGAAAAAATGAGAACCAGGACCTGTCATGTAAAGGTACAAGATCCAAATGATGAATGTAACTGTACTGTATACCTAAAATGTATGGATAAATTCAATGAGAGAAAAAAAGAAGTACTCTCAAAAAACTTAAAAATATTTTATTTGGAACAAATGAAAATGAAAGCACAGCACTGGAATTTGTGGGATATAATGAAAGCAACGTTTAGAGAGAAATTCATAGCATTGAATGTGTATATTGAAAGAGAAGAAAGATCTAAAATCGATCATGTAAACTTCCATTTTGAAAACTAGAAAAAAGAGCAAATTAAATAATATCTAAGGTAAGCTAAAGAAATACCAATTGAACAGAAATCTGTGAAATTGAAAATAGAAGTCAGCAGAGAAAGCCAGCTGATTGGAAAATCCCTAGGAGATTAGAAAAGCACACTGCTGAGTGCATTCTGTGAGGGTGTTTCCAAAGAAGATTGGCTTGTGGGACAACAAACTGAGGTGGGAGACCCACCCTGAATATGGGTAGTACCATCCCATAGTGTGGGTTCCCAGAGGAAAAGAAAAACAGAAGGAGGAAGCCCATCGTATTAGTCACTTTCCTATTACTAGGACAATATAAGTGACATATACAACTTAAGGAGCAGAGGTCTATTTCAGATTATGTTTTCAGAGGGTTCAACCCATGGTCACCTGGCTCCAAGACAAGTTTAGTGCCCACAGTCCGATCACTTTTCACAAGCCTTACCTCTGAACACATGAGTCTTTTGGGTAACTTTCCAGATGTAAACCATAACACCATAACACCCACCAACACAGTCTCTCTTCTCTTTTCTTCTCCTCTTCCTCCTCTTTCTCTCCCCTCCTCTCTTCTCCCTTTCACACTTCCTCCTCCTCCTGTCTCTGTTTCTGTCTCTGTCTCTGTCTCTCCAGCTACCGTATGAGTTAAGTATCTTTGCTTCCCCATGCCCTTACACCAAGATGCCTTGCCTTACCACAGGGCAAGAAATATTAGAGCCAGTGGACCATGGACTAAAATCTCTAAAACTGTGAGCAAAAATAAATCTTCGTTCCCTTTAGTTGGTGTATTGGTCAGTTTTCCCATCACTGGGACAACATAGTTGACACGCACATTGTAAAGTAGGAGAGGTTTATTTTGGCTCAGAGTGTCAATGGGTGCAGTCCAGGTTTTCCAGCTCCAAGGCATGGTGGAAGAAAGCCAATCAATGCTTAGTGGCCTGGAACCAGATAGAGAAGGGAGGAGCAAGGGTGCAGAATCTACCCTTTCAAGTCATGTAACTAGTGATCTGCCTTCTCGCCGGGCCACAACTCTAAACATGAGACTTTTGGGGAACATTTTAAAAATTGTTTTTATTTTGAGGAAACATTTTAGATATGATCAATCACAGTTGATTTTCTCAGGTATTTTGCCACAGCAATGAAAAGGTGCCTGACACACATGGAAGCAGCAGGAACTCTTATTCACTGAGAATGCAAGATGGTACTGCCACTTTGAGACACGGTTTTGTAGATATCATCGTACAATCCTGTAATCACAACTCTTTAGTATTTACCTAAAGGAGTTGAAGACTTATGTCCATGTGAAAATGTGCATGTGGATATTTCTAGCTTCTTTTTCAAAATTTCTAAAACTTAGAAGCAGCCAAGATATTCTTCCGTAAGTAAGTAAATAAATAAATAAACGGCAGTACAATCAGACAGTAGAATATCCTTCGGTGTTAAAGAGAAGTGAGTTATCAAGGCACAGGAAAACATGAAGAAAATCTATTTGCATAAAAGGCAGTCTGAAAATGCCACATATGGAATAATTCCAAGTATGAGACATTCTAGAAAAGGCAAAAGTATAGAGTAAATAAAAAGATTAGTGGTTGCCAGAGGTTACGAGAAAGAAAGGATGAATAGATGGAGCACAGAAAATGTTGACAGCAGTGAAGCTTTTCTCTGTGATACTATAATTGTGGGTCAGTGTAATTATGGATCTGTCCAAACCCAAAGAATATATAGCATGAAGAGTGAACCATAATGTAAACTGTGGACTTTGGGAGATAATGATGTGCCAACGTAACTTTATTAATTATGACAAATGTGCCACTCTGGTGGGAGATGTTAAATATAGGGGATGTCAAAAATGCATGCATGAAGACAGGAAATATATAAGAAATCCCTGTACCTTCTGCACAATTTTATTGTAAATCTAAAACTGCTCGAACATTAAAATCTATCTAAAGAAACACATCTGATTTTATGATCAGCAGGTTGGGAAGGATAAACACATAAATCTTCTGGTATAATCCTCTTTGTTTAACTTCACCTTTCTAAACAGCACCAGCTGGGTAGGTGTTAGCTGCTTTTCCTGCTAAGTAAATGACTGGCCCCAGCCAAGTGTGCTTATCACATAGGTGTGTCCACATTTCTCCCACAATTTTACCCAAGTCAGTTATTTTTATTCCCAGGACAAGTCTGAGATGGAATGTCTTTCCTAAGTAGGGGGACTTCCAGGTTTTACTGGTCCTGAAGCTTTTACAATTTGGGGGGTTCCTCCTTAGGGAAATGAAAATCAGAGTAAGGATATAAAATAAGTACAGAGACAGAAGAGGCCCACACAAGTGAGGGATTCTAAAACTGAAACTTCATTACCTTCATGGAAGGTCTACGTCTGTACAGCTTTCTCATTTTGGAGCAAACAGAAAGGACTCTGTTAACTCAAATGGTCTATATGTTCAATATCTATTCAACAAACTAAATCTGTGTGCATAAAAAGAAAAATACCCACACAGAATTAGCTTATTTGTCTGAGGACTGCAGAAACTCTCAGAACAGACATGATCGTCAAGCTTTTGTACTGTGAGACTTGACCATACTCTAGCACGGCCTCTTACAGCCTGAGCCTTGTCCCATGGAGGACCAAGACATCTTTTGAGCTCTTGTCTAGGGAAACTTAGTCTCTAACCTTCCTTTCTTAGAGCATTTACTAAAAAGGGCTGCCATTATGGATTCTTCCTCTGTTCTTTCAAGATGAACGTACATATGTCCTACAACTCAAGAGTGTCTTTCTCAAGGATGTGAAAGCTGTTCCTTTGAAATACAATCACAGGATGGGCAGAGCCTCTATCTCCTAGTCTCTGTTCTTTAAAATTTATAATTTTATTTGTACTTATTTTCAGTACATATTGAGTACATTCATCATGGGAGTTGGTACATGTACATAATGGATCTTAATTCTTTTTACCTCCCAGTCTCTGTTGATATATAGAATCCTATCTTCAGTTTTGCCAGATAGCAGACACAGATGGCTTAATTGCATTTATACTGACCAACATGGTAATTTTTGACTTCTCTTTCTCTACTGAGCAACCACATATGCCATCCTTGCTCCTAACTTTCTTTTTTGAACACCCAATCACCTCTGTACACATCTGAGTAGAAATCAGCCTTTCCTCTACTGTTACTAATTATTGGATAAAAATCTGTTTTAACCAATGTCAAGCTTTATTTGTCATTGACATGGCCTCAAAGAGTTGAAGCTGTGTTTTTATCCACACCACAATGGCGCAGACTTTGTTGGTGTGTTTACTTGTTATTCTCTGTGTTCCTTGAATTTGTAGAAAGAGAAATATGGTTCTTTTGAACCCATTTTCCTATCACATTTCTGACCGCTGTGCCCCCCTCTTCCCGCTCACTTGCCCTCTGCATCAATTCCGGTTTCCCTGTTCTTCCCCAAACAGTCGTGGTATGCTCTTGCCGTAGGGTCCTTGTATATGAGGCTCCTCTTAAACGGCGTCTACACTTCACAGAGGGAAATGGGCTCAGGAGAGTTAAATGTTATGACCAAGTGATTAAAATCCGAGAAACCATCTGATACAGAGTTTGTTCCACTGGCATCATTCTTGATGTCTGTCTTGCTGTCATGACCCAGCCAGCCTGTCGGAAAATGCTGTTGGCTCTACCTCCAAAATATGCTCTGAGTCCCACCTTTCTTCCATCTCCATTGTTACTATAAGGATAGGTCCCCCCCTGCTTCTTACCTGCATCACTATTAGAGCTTACCCTGTCCTCTTCCAGTGTTGTTCTGCAACCCTGTGGTCTACTTCAACAAAACAACCAAAATGGTCCTTTAATATAATTTAGATCATGTCACTTCTTTGCTCAGAACTCTCCCAGTCCATTTTGCCATATGTACTGTACATTTTTTCTAAGTTATTTTGCTTGTTGTGTAACTTTCTTTCTAGAATCTATAAGGCAGGAAGTTTTATTTAAAGTAGTGCTTTCAACATCTAGAATTTTATCCTTAATGTATTAGGCTTAATAAATTTTCATTGACTGCAATACTGAGTATATCATAACCAACCACTTGATTTTACTAGTGAAAAAACTAAGGGTGAATTGCTTTCTCAAGATTTGAGATTTTTGTTAGTAGACAGAAATTCTGTGTTGGCACATATTAAAGAAAACTAATGACATTTTACTAGGAGAAAATTTCTTGAAGAAAGCCATTACATTTGATTATATAATGAAATATAGTCATGTACCACACGAAGATATTTCCATCAATGACCACATACATGATGGTGATTCTATAAGATAATATCACCTGATGATGCTGTAGACAGGATATATTAGTTTTTCTATGTTTGTATCACAAATTATCACACATTTATTGGTTTGACACAACACCCCTTTATTCTCTCACACTTCTGGAAGTCAGAAATCCAGAATGGATCTTACTTAACTAAATGAAGCCAGAAGGCTATGTCCTTTCTGGTTGCTCTACGGGAGTACCCATTTTCTTGCTTTTTAGTAAGCTTTTAGTGGCTATGTATATTCTTGGTTTGTCATCCCTTCCTCCATCTTCAAAGCTCATCATTCTGACTTCTGTTTTTGTCATCCTATAGTCTTCTCCTCTCACTCTGATGCCTCCTAAGGATCTTTGTGACGGTACTGGACCCATCCAAATAATCCAAAATAATCTCTTTCTAGAATGCTTAATTTAATCTCATTTCAAAGTCCTTTTTTTCAGGTAAGGGAACATACGTAGGTTTTGGGATTAGGATGTGGATGACCTGTGGGGCCTTTCTTTAGTCTGCCATACAGGACAATGTGATAATGCTACAGTGGAGATAAGTGCTGGACGCTATGTAACCACAAAAGACTGATCCCATTGGTCACTGTTGTACAATGTCCCTTCGAGAATCCACAAGGCCAGGACGTTTTGTTTAAAGCTATGCTCCCAACATCTAGAATGTTATCCTTAATGTGTAGGTGCTCAATAAATATTTGTTGCCTGCAATAGTGGGTGAATCATAATCAAGCCCTTGATTTTACTGGTGAAGAAATTAAGAGTGTGTGGTTTTTTTCAAGATTGAGATTTTTGTTAGTAGACAGGAATTCTGAGCAGGTATGTATCAGAAAAAACTAAGACATTTTAGTCATTAGTATGGAGGAGGAGTGGGATAGCTTCATGGAGTAAGTGACTTTTTAGATAAGGCTTCCTGGTGCCCGTTATGCACCACACAGAAAGGAATATGCGAGGTAAAGGAGGTATAAATGCAATGACATTTACATTAGTTACCTGTTGAGGTATCAGATACTGCTCTTCAATGTAACAGTTTACAATAATAGTTGTGTAAGATCTCACAGTTTTTAAGGGCCATGAATCCAAGGGAGTCTCGATGAGATGACTCTGCCTCATGGACTCTCATAACATTGCAGTCAAGGTGTTGGCTGGGGCTGTAGAAGCAGTGTCTAAATTCACTCATATGATTGTTGGTGGATGCTTGAGTTCCTCCTCATTAGGGCCTCTCCACAGATTTCTCTCATGCCATGGCAGCTGGTTTCCCTGAGAGGGAATAATCAGAGAATCCAAGATGGAAGCCACCATCATTTATAACCTAACCTCAGAAGTGATGCACGCTCACTTCTGCCGTTCTCTTGGTCACACAAACCAATCCTAGTGTAATGTGAAGGGGACCAAAGGAAGGGGGAAACACCAGGAGCCAGGTACCCAGATTATAGTCTATTATCATATTCTTTACAAGGTATTTGCTACTGATGGCATGTAGAGGACAACCATGAAACTGACAAAAACGAAGCTTGCAGGAGAAGGAAGGGCAAGAGTACATGCAGTCGGTACACTTGGCAGAGGAGATCGGAGATAATCCTTTTATGGATATGGAGGTATTGCAGGGGCTTAGTCATGGGAGTGAGGTGACCAAGTTGTTTTCCAGAGAAATCACTGTGGAAGAGGCATGTGAAGGGCTAAGAGATTAGGGAGAAGGAATGACAGGAATTGGAATGGCCTAGGAGAGAGAAGCCAAGTCTTGATGAAAGGTGATTGTGGTCACAGAGCAGCGAGGACAGTGGGTTTAGGACATACTCCACAGAGAGAATGGTTGGGAGGGCAGAGGATCGAAGTGGCTTAAGGATGCTGGTTTGCAGGAGGCAAATTATTTAATATAACATTAAATAAATACAGAAAGGATGGGGTTGACATGAGGGTAAATGAGAGTGGGATGTCCGTGAGGGTAGCAAGATGCCTAATTTTAATACGTCTCATCTTTGGGACTTTCAGATGTACAGAGCTAACTAATTAGTGTTGTCACATGGAGCTAGTTCAGACGAAATATAGCAAGGGCTTTTAGCATTTGTGAAGCGGACTTTACCATGACAGAGAAGAACTCCTCTCACCTTGTATTGGTGTAATGTCCCAACCTAAGCTGAATGGTATTTTCTACACACTGTCTTCATATTGTCATCATCCTTGTAACAGATATTTATTGAGTACCTGCTGTATACCATACTGTGTGCTTCACACTTTTCATGCGTTTCCTCCGCCTTGTTGCCATACTGCTGTAGTTAGGTGTGTGGTGTTATCATTTCCTTTTCATAGGTGAAGAAACTGCAGAAGAAACAGTACTGTCCCTGTTTCACAGATGACAATACAGGTTTAGCTAGCATCAGAAACATTGTCCGAGGTTATTGAGACAGTAAGTGATGAATGTCCCCAGGCCCAGATCTTTACTGTATGCCCTGTGCTTTCCACTGGAAACCATCTCTGGTGTACTTTATAGAATCAGATACTCTTTCCAGCAGGGCTGGGTAGAGGGATGGTTAATAACCTGGTATTTGAGGGCAAATAAATGAAAGAGGAACAAGGTCGTGGATCCTCATCTGCAGGGGTCTGAAGAGGGGACCAAGGCCCCTTTCCTGTTAAATACACAGTGACTTCCACACATTGGCAATATTTGAAATCTTTTTCCTAAAACTCTTTTCCTGTTTTTTGCTATTTCTGAAAGAAATGTGAGGAATTGCTTTCATTCACTTAAAAAATAACAAATTGTTCATTTTCTTGTCAAAGGAAAGCATCCTGCATTGGCCAGATGGCTTTCTGGCTCAGGATGATTGCAAAAGGAGTTTTACCACAGGAGCACTTAGCCCTAGTCAGGAAAAAGGGGAGTGGGCAGATGAAGGGAGCCAGAGTGATATGTCTTTTTCTTAGGGAAGATGCCCACAACAGCAGATAAATGAGTCTGGGAAAAGCTACTGGTAATTTCTTTATGTAAACTCAAATTTTAAAAACATTATTGTTTCCTCGGTTTTGGGCAGAATTTAAGAGATAAATGGAATAGCAATCATGCATGGCATCATCAATGGCTCTTAGACTATTCACTGTCCCAGAGAAGACCTGACTCCCAGACTCCAACTTCCTATAGATCAGAGTGAAAGAACACAAATTCCTACAGATGCAGGAAAAATGTCACAGCCTTTCTGCAGTTGTCTAGAATTTCCTCAAGGAAGCAAAAGAAGAACATAGACTTTCACCTTCAAATGCAATAAAGGTTAAAAAAAAAAGGCAAGGCATAATGGGTTACGATAGGTTTGTTTGCAGTGCTCCCACTTCACATTTAAGATGAGTTTCCAGGCGACAGGGCTTCTTGAACCTAGAGAAGTAGGGAAGTAAACAATGAGCCCAGCAGGCTCAGCCATTAGAGGCACAACTTTGAACACAAGGAACTAATTGCCCCATCCCTGGCCCTGTTGTGTAGTCAGCTCCATTACCCTCCCTTGCCCACTAGCCACTTCCTCACCATTCCTGTCCTTGTGAAATGCTCATTGTATATTAGCTGTTCAATCAGTTCTCCTTTCCACACCTTCACTGAAACATGAGCACACACCACGCCAGTCAGTCCATTTTCTGTTGCCATAATTTAAGACCACAGCCTGGGTAAATTGTAAAGCATAAAGGTTTATTCAGTTCATGATTTTGGAATTTGGGAGACCCAAAGTCAGGGGGCCACATTTGGTGAGGACTGTATTCAGAGTCACAGGATAGTACAAGGTGTAATGTGGAGAGAGGGGGGCATATGACAAAGCTCAATTTCCTGACAGAGCTGGTGGTCCCTTGATAACACATTACTGTTAATCTGTGAATAGATTAATACATTGACTTCTAAAGGGCTCACCTCCAAATACCATTTACATATGGCCTTGAGGGTTAAGTTTGTAACACATGAATTGAAGGGACTATCAAACCATAGCAGTGCCTTCTTTTCCCCCTTTTGATTTATCCAGGAATCATCTAACTTTAGTAGGAAAACAGGTTCCATTCTAATTTCCTGTGATATTTGTTGGTAGGTTAATTAAGCAACTCAGCCTTTGAGGGAGTCCTAAGTCTGGATCAAACCATGATTCTTTTGAGATACAATTCTCCCTGATATGTACAGCCCATCAGACTTAGAAATTTTGGTTTGTGTTATGGGTTTTAAACATGAGCACTTAATTCAACCTCATCAGCTACGCTTTTTTTTCTCAGCTAATTTTAACACGAGTCTTTTACTTCTTTTATTTTTTCATTCATAAACTATATTAAATGAAGGAAAGAAAATATGAAGCTTCGCATCAGGGTTTATAATTAGCAAGGTGCCTATCTATGGGCCTATCATTGTGCTTATTTGTACTAACATCACAGAAACACTCAATTTCATACAAATGGGAAAAGGACAGCAAAGATCATGGAAAAACTGCCTAAGTGGAAACTAATCCTCATCCCAGAAGGCCCACAGTAATAAAGTCAAATGCTAAATATATGAAGATTTATATGATGTGATAGTACCTTACTGCCACAAAGTCTATTACTAAGTCAACCATGGGAAATCAGCTTGGGACCAAGAGGAAGTCAGTCTGTAGACAAATTCAGACTTGGGTTTGAAGCTCATCTACCTGCAATAATCACAGGAACTTTTCAGGCTCTGAATAGTCAAGGATTATTCGACATTAGAAATAGGACATGAAAATGTTAGCCTAGCACACTGTAGTGAAGATTTTCTATGTGCATAATTTGTCCTAGTTTGTCTTTGTAATTATCTTTATGATTCTATGATCACAACTATGTCCATTGCAAAAATGATTTATGATATTGTGAATAGGATCTAAGAGGTTTTTAGAGAGCTAAAATTCCGTAAACGTATTTTAAAGTGGGATCTGTGGAGTGCTTGATATTCTCTCCCTCCATAGAGACACTTACAACCCAAAAGAGGAAGCTCCCCATACCTACCATGGCTGGAATAGTCAAGCTGGAGCTCTGTGATTCTCAGCTGCAAACGGAAACAGCCATAAAAGCTCCAGCACCTCATTCTGACTCTACTTCCTCTAGTTTAACTCTTATCTTCTCCCACCAATTCATCAAATTGTTAATTCCTCCACTTTAGCAGCAGTGTGCCAGACAATGGGGTTCTTCTTTCTTCCACAGCCCCTACCTGTTTTGTTTCCTGTTCTTCGATCTGGTGCTTGTTCCAGACGCCAGTCTTGATAACTGAGCTGTGCTTCTAGACCCAAGATCCTTCTGACAAAATGCCCCTGGAAGCACTGCTCCCCCTATAAAATCTACCCCAGTGTTTCAGAGAGACCTCAGCCATCTTCTGTGTTTCTTGCTCTGGTGGGAGGAGTTTCTGACTTTCTATGTTACCTGGGTCCTAGGTGAGTCAGTACATGTGTGATAAGTGGAGTTACACCTGGTCAGCAAGGCTCAAACAAAACGCTTCCATGAGAGGCTTGTTCTCTGCTTAGAAAGGATGACAAGGTCTCACCCAGTATGAGATGTCTTTACCACGTGAATATGATGACATATAGCGCAGTTCAGATGGCCAGTGCTCTCCTGGCCAGTCTCAGTCCTGGGAGCCTCTGTGGGGCTTCACATTCCCAGGAGTGATACCAGAGGCTGTGAGCTTTGTCATTTGTATGCCCTCTTTACTGCATTGGTCCCTTTAGTCTTCCTGGCTTTTGACTGCTTGCGGGCTTCTTGGGTGGCACAGTAATCTCCTTGCATGGGCTTCATACATGGCATGACTGAAAGCTATGATGAACATTTACATTTTCAAAAATTTATTACAGTAAAAGACATGTTGCCATGAATTCAACTCAAAATATTCCACCTTGCTTCAAACACACTAATCTCATCATTCTTGCCACTTTCTGAAGCAGTTCTGGAATTCCTATTTCATGAGTATCTTTAGCTGTGCTGTCCTGGCTGCCTGGACGTTCTGAATCGAGTAAGAACATTTACTTTTCATGGTCATTTCGAGTTTGAGGAAAAGCCAGAGGTTGTATGGTGCCAGATCCAGTGAATAAAGTGAGTGAAAACAAATCATAATGTTTTTATTTGATAGAAATTGCCATAAACATTTTATCAATGAAGGATGATTAAAATATAGTGAATATTTAAATAAAATAACTTACTACAGTAAAAAATATATTGCCATTAATCAGTCATCCTCCAAATAGTCACCCTTGCTTCAAACACAATCTTATCAAGTCATTGTCGGCAATGTGACTTTTACTGTAATAAGATGGTTAATTAATTATTTTGTTTTATTGAGAAAGGTATTCACTGTGTAGTTCAGGCCAGTCTTGAACTCACTATGAAGCCAGGCTGGCCTTGAACTTCTGGTGATCTTCCTGCCTCAGCCTCCCCAGTGTTGGGACTATAGATCTGTGCCACCACATCTAGCTTTTTAAATAGTTAATCCTTCATTTTATGTTTCAATCACACCTTGTATAAGCCCCTTGTTAATCTGTTTTCTGTTGCTATAATATTACAAATGTCTGATATTTTCCTTTTTATTGCTTTAATTGATTTCTGAGGTTTAGCTATATTTTGATCCGCTGTTTCTTTGACTCCTCAAAATAAAATATATTTTTTCATGAAAAATACGTAATACAAACTTTACCATTTTAAACATTGTAAGTGTCCAGTTTAGTGGCAGTTAGTAGACTGACATTTTTATGCAACCATCACCCCCTTGTCTGAAGAACTTTGTCATTGTCCCAACGTCATGCTGCCTACACATTAAACAGTGACTTATTCTCTCCTCCTGGGGCCTGTGGCAACCACCAGTCTGCTTTCTGCGACTATAAATTTGACTGCTCTAGGATCATCATATAAGTGGAATTACAGAATGTCTGTCCTTAAATGCGTTCTTCGCTTACCTTCAGAGTTCATAATCCAAGGCTATAACGTGCGTCCGAATTCTCTTCCTTAAGTCTGAATCTGTTCTGTTGTAGGCACACACCACACTGCATGGATGCATTCAGCTGTCCATAGGCACAGGTTGCTTACCCCTTTTGGCAGTTGTGAGTGGTGGCGCCATAAACATGGGTGTAGAAATATATGTTTGAGTCCCTGCTTTTAGCTATTTCATAAATCCAAGGCTATAACGTGCGTCCGAATTCTCTTCCTTAAGTCTGAATCTGTTCTGTTGTAGGCACACACCACACTGCATGGATGCATTCAGCTGTCCATAGGCACAGGTTGCTTACCCCTTTTGGCAGTTGTGAGTGGTGGCGCCATAAACATGGGTGTAGAAATATATGTTTGAGTCCCTGCTTTTAGCTATTTCATATATA
>NW_022900945.1:17877418-17897988 GCF_012274545.1 Fukomys damarensis | reverse complement strand
ACCTAGAAGTGGACTTCCTGGTAATTGCATATTTTAAATCTATTTTTAACTTTTTGAGAAACTTCCACGCTATTTCTCCCCATGGTTTCACTGTTTTATATTCTCGCCAACAAGGTATGACATTCTAGTTTCTCCACATCTTTGCCAATATTTATTATTTTCTAGGTTTTGTTTTCCACTTTAAATTTTTTTTATTTTAATGTAGTAGCCAGCCCTTTGGGTATGAAGTAGTATCTCTTTGTGGTTTTGATTTTTATTTCTCAGATGATTAGTTATGTCAAGCATCTTTTCATGTGCCTATTGTCCATTTATAGATCTTCTTTGGAGCTGTCTGTACAAGCCTTTGGCCTCTCTTTAAACTGCTTGTTCACTACCTCTTTCTTTGGCTGGCTGTAAGAGTTGTCCCGAACATAAAATGTGATGGAAAAGAACAAATGATGGGTATGTGCATTGTGGCCTTCACTGTTTAATCCTTATAGTGCTTTCTCAAGTCTCATTTTCTTCCCCTTTATTACTAAGCCTAACCTGTGCTGGCTTTAGCAGTGGAAGCGAATGGCACATTTGGCTTTATTTAAGGGAGGTCTCACTTAATGGCAGGAGTTCAGAGAAAATTTCCCATCAGCTGAATGAGAGACTTCAAGCCCTTTGTCCAAGTGTACAATTTTTCACCAAAAAAATATTCTTTGTAAGACGTGTTGACTCACTCTTTTCGCAGAAGGATAAATAGCACACTGGTCTGGAAGTATATTAACTAGATAGCTCAAAGAGACAGCAAATAACCTCCACAGTGATTTCTTCTGGTTCTGCTGAGAAATGCGCTTCAGTGGGCTCAGAGGAAGCCTGACCAGAAGGTCCTAAGTTTGCTTTCTGCCCCTGTTGCTCTATTGCTGCGTGAACTTACTACTCTGAGCTCAGCCTCTTCCTTTATAAAACTGGCTTAATAATACCTTTTAATTTTTTAAAAGGTGTTTTTAAATGTAATGTTCTATGAAGAACTGATTAACTGCCCCTCTTCTGGGTCCTCCTCGTTCTGAGGGCAAGCAAGGGGCTGGATGTCACTGTCATAGAGTTTGGTCTGAACTTCTCCAGAGGCCCATGGACCTTGCCCTTTGAAGGCTAATGAAGTTTTCTCTGCTATAATTATTATTGTCCTTGACCTTTTCCACATGGCAGCCTCCTCCACTCCTCAGCCTGCCCCTGGCAAAGGCACTGCTGCAGTTAGCCAGGTGTCTCCTTTCCTTTGTGACCTCCATCACAGCGAGCTCAGTCCTTGCTCCCACAGCTCTTTTTTGCACCTGCCCACGGTAACTGTGGGCTTCTCCCCGAAAGTGAGCATTGTCTCCAGGCCAGAGTCTCTCAGAAACAATTACAGGCTCTTTAAAAGAGGGAAACATACTCGCAGAACTTAAGAATATGTTTCAGGGCTTCCAGGAATCCTTGGATCCTAGTTTAGGGCGTGGTGTTCATCCTGGAACAGTGTCCTAGGATGTTTCATGATGGGTGATACAAGGTCAGATGACAGAGCCCTAGCCTTTACACACTACAGCCCCTCTCCTTGCTGGCTGTCATGTTGGGCAGGTTTATCAGCATCTTGAGCTTTGATGTCTTCTTCTGTAAAATCAAGACTATCAGTGTGATGAAAGGGTTAAATAGGATTTCAAACCTCCTGCGATGGATATTCCATAGAAGCATAACAAAATTCAGTTCTGTGATAGTGGAAAGAGGAAAACATAAGGGACAGACTTATGCACTACGTGCTAATTACCAGCCAAAGGTGCAGCTACACAGTTTTCATCTCCTAGGCACCAAGGTCCAGGTAAAGTCCAAATAGTGGGCATTCTCTTGCCAACCTGTGAGCTTTCTGCTTCCAGGGTGGCTTCCTGAGAAGTAGTGGTTGTGTCACCTAATCCCTACTCATAGAGGCCCCCGCTCTGTTGTTCTTCGTGACCTCTTCTGGAGGCTTGGGAGTGCTCACACAACAACAACTCTTAAGGATCTGCTGCTAGCCTCATTGACCCAAAATGGGCAGAAAAATTGGGGTCCTTACTGTGTCATTTCAACACAAATGGCCATGGTTATCATTATTCAGGGCTGAGCCTGTGGAGAAAATTATACAACTCTGTGGATTAGGAAGATGACAAATTCGTGGTTTTCAAAATCAGCTAACCCTGAAAATTCTCTTGTCACTGGGCAGTCCCTTCTCCTATTTCCACCAGCTGCTCTTCCAAACTTTAACCCTTTCCCTCTGCACTCCAAACCTTCCTCTGCTCCTACCCTTTCTCCATGTGCGCTGACCTCCACTCTCTGCACTATCCTTTGTGTAGGGACTCATCTTCACCCCAGCGACTTCAAAGTTGTCCACTCTGGCACTCTACTTTCCTACTCCCCTTCAGCCTGAGGACATGAAGGACACTTCCTCCATTCGAGGGCCATGCCTGTGTAATGGACTTCAGTCCTTTTTTTCTCCCTAGTGTGCTTTTTTCTGCCTAAGTAACCCAAATTTGTTTTTTTGGAAGCATCCTCTTCCATTCTTAGTCCCTGCGTTGAATTGGTATTGATCACCATCTACTCCTGCTCCAGATCCACGTGGACATGGGATCTGTCTTGGCCAATCAAACCATGCTATTTCCTTAGCCATGTTATTGTGTCAGAATGGATACACAACTGAAACCTGAGCCATTAAAAGGTAGATTGATTCTATGGATCTCAGAACCACATAATGGTGGAGGTTTGAGCATCATCTGTTACCATACCCATGCAGACTGCCTGAGGATGAAGCCAACAGTGAGAAAAGTGAAGTTGAAAGAAAAGGGAAGGAAGAGTGAGAAACAGGTAGAGGAAGAGGGAGGAAAAATAGAGAAAATCCTCATGACATTTTATTATTTGGAGGCAACAGTGTCTCTGGGCTTTTAATTTTTCCCATCACACAGGCTGGTTGCTTTTCTTTTTTTCTTAAGCTGATTAGGTTTCTTTAGTTATTTACAACTAAAGAGGACGGAAATAAACTGTCACTGGACTGCAAATGTCACTAGGAAAGGGCTGTGCTTGTCTTTGTAGTGTACATAGGACAGTGCCTGGTACAATGTTAAGTGCTCGATAAATATTACTAACCCACCTGTGACTGGTGTTGACCCCCCCACCTTTTCATGTCATCTTCAGCTTTGTTGTTTCTTCGCTTTCTTTCCTATGTTTTAAGTTTCTCCCTTTCTCAGACAATAGATTTGCTTAAACCCTTTTAAAACCTAAAATAGAAACAAGCAAAAGGACAGAAGAAAAAAGTCTCCCTTTGTTATGGCATTTCTTTTGGGCACCCTGACCTACTTTTGCATCTCCTCTGCGATTTTCGAAAAGGTGTCCTTAACCCTCTGCAGCCTGGCTCTGTCCCACCTCCTTCAGCACTGCCGCAGTTGTTTCCACCATCACTGGCGTGGAAGCACACTGCCTTCCGTACCCACGCTTCTGCCCATCCAGTCGGTCGACCCTCTTCTTCGAGGGAGGCAGGACGTCCCTCAGAGTGGCCCGGACCCTGCGCTCTCCATCTCAGTTCATGGTTCTTCCTTTGGCTTGAAGTTCAGCTTAGAAGCCTAGCGTTCCATGAACCCAGTACTTGGAATTCTTACTTGCAGTCCTGCAGCAGTGCTAGACTCTCTCTCCTTGGCCTTGCTAACTTACCTTAAGTGGAAAAGTCAGTTTGGTCCCCATCATCTTCTGTGTCCAGAGCCCACAAGATGTGTTTGGACCTTCAGAATTATGCTAAGTGAAGGGCATCTGTAGTGGCTCAGCCTCTCCCTGGGATTGGTGCTTTTAGATCAGTAGGCGTCAGAGGCTAACCCCTGAGGTTGGCGCAGAGCTGGGATTGTTCTCTGTAACACAGAATTAGGAGAGAGATGGACTTCATTTTATCTAAAGGACTTTATTTTTGCTAAAGGCAATTTCAGGAATGGAACTGTGAAAGGAGGTGTTTTGTACCTCGATGCAAGACTCCCTTCTGAGCATTAGTCCTGACAGGTTCTGATGAGCTGACAAGCAGCAGAGGATTCCAGGCATCTAAATAGAAAATTAGGACCCTGCCCATATAACAAATGGATGTGCATAATAACTTGAGTTATTTAATTTACAGAGGCTTAAAGGAGAAATGATTTCTGTTCATTCTGCCAGCTTTAGAAAAACCTAGACTCCACCAGTGGCTGTATTCATTTCATTTGTCTGTTCAGCAGATATTTAGGCAAGCACCTGTAGCCTGCAAGGAGTTTATTATCTATGTAGGAAAAAATATCATGCAGATAAATAGCTGTAACGTAATGTACTGTTAAATTCCAAATGGGTTTCCTTCTGTTAAACAGCTGCAAGGAGCCTTAAATGTAAAGGCTAAATCATAAGTATGAAAAGTACATTTAACTAATGGAGCACTGGATTATTTTATTCTCTCAAGGTCACCTGCACACATACACACACACCCCACATATGACAGTAATCTAGAGCAGTAGCTTGGGGTGAACCCTGAGAATTGGTCTTTCTAGGAAGGCCCTTGGGTGATTTTGTTGTGCCCAGATGTTTAATCATCGATACAGTTTATCCCTTGCCTTCCTTACTGGGCTTGCTATTGCCCTGTCAATTGATGGCTTCTTCTTCAAAATGGGTCAGGTCTTTATTCTTTAACTGCACTCTACCTGGTACTCTCCCATCTCTGTTTTTTTTTTTTCCTCAATCTCTTCCCCTGGCTACTTCTTTGCTGTGAGCCCTAAATTAATTTCCTGGTGGCTTGAAGAATACAAACATGTAATCTTGTAATTTGTAAGTTAGATGGGCTCACTGGGTAAAATCAAGGTGCTTTCAGTGCTGCATTCCTTTCTTGAGGCTCCAGGGTAAACTGTTTTCTTGGCTTTCCCAGACAATCCCTGACTCTTGGCCATCTTCCACTTCAAAGTGGAAGTTTGGTTGAATCATCAGGGGCTGGTCAATACTTCTCTAGTCGTATCTTTTTCCTCTCCTGCCTTCCTCTTCTATTTTTTTAAAGCATTATTAATGCATGTTTGCAGTACATAAAGTTTTCATTCCATGTGTGGATTGGCACACGTACAGAACATTCTGTTCCACCATCTTCAAATCTAGCACCATTGAGCCCAGTCCTTCTCATGCTGTATCACTCTCACCTCTTCTTAAAGAATTTGAAGATTGTACTGGGCCTATTTGGGTAGCCTAGGACACCTTATTTGAAGTTCAGTTCATAAGCAGCCTCAGCCTCATCTGCTACTTTAAATTCCCTTTGCCATTTATCATCACGTATTCTAAAGATTTGGACATAGTCATCTTTTGGGAGATATTCTGTTACTGTAGTAGACCTATTTGCTTTTGCTGTTCTTTAGACTGCTCTTTGCAGACCTGGACCATCAGGGATCAAACAGGCAGTGTCAGAAAACAAGGCTGGACAGAGACAAGAATGTTTATCTGGATGCACCTTTCAAAGTGGCTGATCTGCCCTAAATAATTGTTGCCATGAAAGGATATGGGCCCAGCATTGCCAGATCTTCTTATTTTTCTGGAAAAGCTAGAACTTCAGTTTTTCTTTCCTTGTTATATTTTCCAACTTTGAAATGTTGGCAATGAGTTTGAGTACTTCGGAGAATTATTCAAGCCAAGCCAAGTATATCTGCTGCTCTTATTTGGCCTTGAGTTGTCCATTTGTGACCCCTGTCTTGCATAGTCTCCTAGAAATAACCTCATTATCCCTCAAGATTCAGCTATTACCTGTGTTATGCATGATGACTTGCACTTGCAAATGTGTATGCCCATTCAGATCTCTCTGACTAGTTGAGAGCAATATTTCTAACTGCCAACTGGACAGCCACAGTGATTCAGTCTCCCCACACATATCTGCCTCTCAAACCTGGAAGCTAAGAATCCTTCATTTTCTAATATAACTGTCACCCAGCCCTGCAATTTGTCTCCTCCTTTACACTTTACTTTGGAGCTTAATTGTCTTTATACTGGAATCTTATGCACTCTTAGCATATCTTAGGACCCATTCTTCTTTGCTCCTACCTGTCTTAGTTCAGGCTGTTAGAGCAAGTTACTACAGACATGGTGGATCTCAAACAGTTGAAATTTGTTCTTCATAGTCCCAGAAGCTGCAAGTCTGAGATCAGTGTGCCTGTAGAGTTAGTTCCTCTTCTGGGTGGTAGACTTGCTTACATGACTGCTTTCATGTGGCAGAAAAGACCGCCAGCTAGCTTTCTGGCCCCTTCTTATAAGGGCACCAATTTCAGTAATAGGAGTTCTACCTTTACAATGTAATTAATCCCTAAAGACCTCCACCTCTAGATATCTACATTTGGGATAAAATTTCAATGTATCAGTTTTGGGGGAACACAAACATTCAGTGCATAACACAACCTAATCTCTAAAATGCAACTTGATTGTTTCATATCTTCCAATTAACATCCTGTAATGGTTCTCAACAGCTTACAGGACAAAGTCCGAAGTTCTTGGTGTGGTGTGTCATGCCTCTCATGATATGACTCTGAATTGCCCTCTAATCTCATTTCTTACCACTTTTTCATTGCTATCTGGTGATTCAGTGTTACAGAACATTAATTTTAGTTCCCTCTTCACCTAGTGGTGTTTAATACTTGTTCCCTCTGCCTGGAAAGCTCTTCCCTGTTGATATACACCTATGGATCCTGAAAACCAAGCCCAGGTCTCACTTGTGCTATAAAATGTTATGCAGCTTCTTCCCTTTTACTCTTTCATAGTCCTTTCTGCCAGCTCTCGCTGCACTTTCCTTACACATTTGTTTTTGCACCTGATTATTTGTTCACATGTGTGTCTCCTATCTTTGTTTCATCTCATCTTTGTATCACAAGCCCTTAGTACAAGGCCCTTGTAACACAGATACAGTAATATTTCTGAATGAGCAAATGAATGAATGAAGGAGTTATGCTAGGCAGATGGCATCTGTCCTACTTAGATTAAAATTACCCTAAGGAGGTATAATTCTTTGATGAGTTTCTCATTCCTCTCCTCAAATAAGCTGATATCTTCCGCCAGCTGCAGAAGCTCTTTCAATAGTTTGAAAAGCAGAATTCAAATTTGGCTGCCAAGAAATGCTACTTCACTTCCTTTCTAGAGTAACGTGATTATCTCCAAGACCCAGACAAAACAATGCTTAACAAATGTTTCATAAAAAGAGGACTTTTCAGGGAGAAAGTAGGGTTAACAGGAATTGAATGTAGTTTTGATTGTTTCCTGGGTGGTTCCATAGGTGCTCCAATGTACACCTGTTCTGGTAGAATGCCCCCTAATTCCTAAGAGTGCATAAGGAAAGGCTGCTCCATTCCAGCTTTTAGATTAATAGTGATGTCATCTCAGGAAGTGCCAAGACGCCATGAACCTTGAAGGTTCCTGCAATATAGTCATAGATCTGGGCAAGGACAACAATTTACAAAGCATTACTCTCTCAGAGGGAGAGTGGATTAGTCATCTTTCTAAAAATGGGAGGAAAAGGCATAATGGGGCACTTGTCTTAACAGAGAGCCCAGCCAGCAAAGCCTGTAGACTTGACTAAAAAAGTTAGGTTAAAGATTAGCCTTAAGATTCATCTTGTGGACACTCATAGCCCAACGTCAGGGCTAGCACCAGGTGCAAAGAAAAATCATCTTCTGGGCCCAATTACCAGACATCACTTTTTTGATATCCAAGATTTTCTTGCTCCTTTGTCCTTAAGCATATCATGTACCCATAGCCCCTGAAGAAAAGAGAGAAAGGAACAGAATGAATATTCACTGCATACCTTCCTTGAAGTAGGACATGCATTTGATGCTTTAGGTGATCTTTTTCATTTCAAACTTGCTTTAATTTTTTTTTTATTTTTAAGCTCCATTGTACAAGTGAGGAGACTGGGAATCAGCCAGTTTAAGTCACTTGTTCATTTCTTGTAGATGATAGGGCCAAGACATTATTCTAGTTAGATGTTACTTTAAAGACCATTCTCATTCTATTAATGGTACTTCTGATATAGAAAAATAGCTGTAACATATAATTTTTTTGTATCAGAATCAATAGCTTATGTTAGCCTGTGACCTTCTTGAGCCAGTGTGCCCAGAGTATACTCAATTTAATATTTGGGCAGTCAATCAATTAATCAATACACATTATGTGAAGGGACTGCTAGATTGATCCAAAGAGGCCTAAAATCCTGGGTATAAGCACCAAGACTGTGGTGCATCTAGTGAGAGTACAGCATGAGCAATAAGAGGTGTCATCAGAAAATATGGTGAATGTTTGAAAAGCTTATTGCAGTGAGACATTACCCTTTATCCCTCTCAAAATACTCTCCTTCACTTGGAGTACATTTATTCCATTATTCTTGCCACTTTCTGAAGCAATTCTGGGATGCAAAATGTTGATTTTTTTTTTATGGTTGTTTTGGCTTTTCAGAAAGACCAGAAGTTGCACAGTGCCAGATCTGATAAATAATGTGGATGAGAACACACTGTGATGTTTTTATTAACCTTTCTTTCTGTTGGGTGGCACTGAGCAGCAGTGCTCACTGTGTTTTTTTAATTACACCTCATAAAGACACCACAAAAGAGGACTTATAGAACTGCTTCAGAGAGTAACAAATATGATAAGTGTATTTGAGGAGAGGGGGTTGTCTTGAGGAGGATTAATGGCAAATTGTCTTACTGTGATATGTTTTTTAAACATTTACTATATGCATTGGTTACCTCTTGTACAGGAACTGCCTCAAATAAGCATGCCAACAATTCTGCACATATCTGTCCTGGCATTCACAACTGTGATCCACTTGTCTGTGACACATTCTCCTGGGTATTTGTAGGGCCGTGGTTGTCATTCTTCTCTTGCCCACTCAGGAAAGAAAGTGTGGTAGAATTAAGTTATTGGAAAACTGTTGTTAAGGTCATTACTCAGATCTGCTCTAATGTTAACCCAAAATAAATCAATGAGTATCTTTGGTATTTTAATTATTTGTGACTAAATACCAGCTGCTGTCTTACAACAGATGGTAGTGCATCCTCGTGTCCTGGGAATTACTGCTTGGGGCAGCCAAATGTGGAGTATGAACAAAAGCTGTTGTGAACTCTGAGGAAGCGGAACTTGAGGGGACTGGAAGACACTGGGGTATTTTGTGGAAATGAGTGCTGACTTGGGCCAGTGCCCAGTGTATGGGTTAGAGTTCACTAGAGGGAAAGCTTTTACATATTATATATATATAGGATTTACAAGATAGGCTTACATTGGTTGCCTGCAAAGTCAGGTGTAGAAGAATGAAGTGTTGTCTGTGGGCTGGGGATCCAAAAGCTCCAGTCAAAACTCAAAGGCCTGGAGCTTACTGTAGAGCCTATGCAAGTCCGTATCAGGAACCTGAAGAGTTTGCATTGAAGACTGAAGCGTCTGTCGTGGAAACCTAGAGATGAATGTCCAAGGGCGATGACGAAGACCGGAGCTCCCCTGAAGAAACAGGAGCCAGACTTCCTTCCTTCCCCTTTTATTCCATCCAGGCTACAAGTCTTTTGGTTGGTGCCACCCACACTCAGTTTTTTCTGTTCAGTAAGTCCATTATCCAGGCACACCCAGAACTGTGCTAAACCAATCAGGTAGGCATTTCTAATTCAAATTGACGCCACACTATTAACTGTCACACCTATCAAAATGCCCTGTAGGTGGAGAAGTTTGACAAAAGAATTGAAACACACACGGGTATCGTGCCCTATGGCAGAGTGGTAGATGCTGGCCAGTCGTACTCAAAGTTGAGCACAAGGTAAAACCCACTTTCTCCAGTGCAACAGAGACACACAGGTAAACCCTCCCTTCTCTCTCTCCCTGCAGACATGTTATCTCAGGTAGAGTCACATGAGTGACTAATTTTTAAAGTAACAGATTTAATAGCCTGGATTATGCTTGCAAATGAATGGCATAAAAACCACTTATTTCCTCCATGGGCCAAATGGTGGTGGTGATGGGGTTCTCTGATGGGGAAAACCAGACTGATAAAAAATAAAGGAACTATATTTTCTTTACCCTGAGTAGAGTGTAAGATAAATTTTATCATTCAATTGCATTTATATTGCCATTTGCTGATTTGAAACTTTAAGCATTATCTTATTTCCCATGTCCCGCTTTTCTCCTTCCTTATCTTAATTTTCAATTGTTAATAATGAATAATGTCATCTTCAGTTCTTCTACTGGTGCCTCTGAGTAACTTTAAATCATATCTACTTAAGTCTCTTTTTCTTGCTCCATCAACTTTCAGTGATGCCTCTGAGCTCTCATTTTGTAAGATAAAAATCCTCTCCCATCTGCTATTCTTCGTACCTCCCAATTTCTGTCATTTGGACAAAGTGTTTTGTCAACTTTACCTGAGAAAATCAACTTAAAGGAGGGAGATTTATTTGGGCTCACAGCTTCAGAGATTTCAGCCGGTGTTTCTGGGCTGTGATGAGGCAGAAACCTTAAGGCACCCAGGAAGTGAGAAAGCAAGAGAAGAGGGTTCCGGGGACCACCTGTACCCTTCAGAGGTAAACCCCAGTGACCCACTTCCTCCATCTAAGCCTCACTCCAATAGTTTCCTGTATCTCCCAATATCCCGTTAAGTTATGGTGCCATCAATGCATTACTGCACCTATGAGATCAGAGCCCTTGTGATCCAGTCACTCTCCAAGGCTCATCTCTGAGCATCACTACAGTGGGGAACTGAGCCTTCAACACATTCCGGTTCCAAACTTTAGCCTTAGCTTACATTATATGTAAGATGACTCAAAGTGGTTGAGAAGCAAAGGTAAAATTATGCTATTTAATAGCATGCAGTAGTATTTGCACAACTGAGCCATACATTCATGACTCCTGCTTTTGTTTTTGTTTTGGAACCAACAACATTGTATGTCTCTGACTCTTCCATTATCATATTTCTCTTTAACTATATCCTGGAAAGATTCTCTTATAAAGGACTCCTTTGATTCTATAATGATATCTGCACGTTCCCTTTTGCAGTGTAAAGTTACATATTTTCAGGTTCCGCGGATTAGGACACAGGCATCTTGAAGGAGCCATTGTTCTGGACACTATGCAAAATAAAATGCTCCTGGCAATGAGAAAAAAATGGATTATTTTTCTTCTATACCATCAGTCCAACTCAAAGACAAGTTCACCGAGGTACATTATAATCAAACTATCAAAAGAATTTGAAAGAAAAAGAAAAAGAGTACATCCCATATAAGGGAGTTCTAATGCAACTATAAGAAGATTTGTTCACCAAAACTTTGAAGGCCAGGACAGAGTTGGAAAATATATTCAAACTGCTAAAAACAAAAAACAAAAGAAGTCTGTTAATCAACAATACTTTATCTGTCAAAGCTACTTTTCATAAGTTAGGGACAAAGAAATACTTTTCCAGACAAACAAGAGCTGACAAAATTTATCACTATTCAACCTACTCTAAACCATAAATTTGAAATTTATGAATGAAAACCTCCACCAATAAAATTTAAAATCAAATGTTATTCTGGAAGACTATGTTGCAGTATATATTACAAAGGATTGATTTCAACTCTAAAGTTAGTTCTAGCAAAGACAACCCAGATACAAATTAAAGAACATAAATAATTCATAGAAAAGTATAAAGGGCAAATTTAAAAATAAAGAGGCCCAATTATATTAGCAATCAGAATCTAGAAATCTGAATACAAAATGATGAAACACTGTAACAGATTGACAGAGGTAAGTATTCACTTAGTTGCTTGGAGATTGGGGTTGGGGGAACAAGTGTAAAAATTTGGAAGATGCAGAATATAAGAAATGGTGAAATCCAATCCCAGGTAGAAGCAGAGCAGCAGGTCTAGAAAGCATTTTATCTACAAATCTCTCAATCTGTCTCTGCTACATTTTGAGTTGTTTATTCAGTTCTCCCCTCTCACCTTAGTGTAAGCAATAATCTGTTTTATCTAAAGATGGCAATATGTTTTGTTTCTAAAGTTTCCATTTGATTCTTTTCCCAACATTACCAGCCTCTTAACATTTATTTTTTGAGGCTATATAATACCTTTTTTTTGTTTGTTTTATTACCCCAAGTTCTAGAAGTGCTGATTCCTATTTTTAATTTGCTGAGTCTTGACTAAGTTTAAAATCAATATAAATTTTAAATAGCATCTTTAGATTATTTCTCGGAGGAAATACGGGGTTGTGAAAACATCATCATTTTATGGTTCTGAATTTATATCTGATAAAAAGGTTTGACTCGTCTCAAACAAGTTTCTGTATCAGTTACTCTGCTTTATCTCACATCACATGTTTGGTTCTGTTATGTGTGAGGTCCAGGATTGGAGATAAAGTTTCTCACTGTTTTGTTTTTCCCTATGTGTTTCTCAAAATAACAGTCTCCTTTCTTCCCATTGTTCAGGGGTTGTGGTTGGAGTTTATTGTCTTTTTCATGGATGTTCAGTCTTTAGGCTCTAAATTTATGACAAAATTATCTGTTACTCTCCTTTTTTGTACCTAAGGCCATACTGCCTAACCTCAGTGGGCAAGATAACTCCATGGCCAGGCCCAGGATTCCCATGAGCGAGCTTATTGGCTCCTGATTTCACTGTGGCATTGAGTGCCCTTTTCATTTGTAGCACCTAGGGCGTTCTGTTATTTTCTTTTAAAATAATCTGAGCTTTTGAGCTGTTGTTCTGATTTGCTTGGCATTTTGATGTTTATTGATTGAAAAGCTGTTTCCACATTGGCTCAGCCAGAAGTGTCATTTCACAGATTTAGTATGTATGCTTAGTTAAGGTTTTTCTAGAAATCTCGAGGTAGTCTTTGTTGTTTTCCCTAATTGTTGTGGATTATTGAATACATATGAATATATAAAAATAGAATGAATACTCATGGATGTGCCATATGGGTTATGAAAATAAGCACTGATGACAGAAGTCGCCAGAGCCCTGAGTTTTAACCCTGTTTGCTGTTTCTTCCCCACTCTGAGAGTACTCTTGGCCCTGAGTGTGGTGTTGGTCATTTCCATGAGTGTCTTTTAATTTTATTAATAATAATATTAGCCAAATGAACATTTACAATGTTCTAGGCAGTTTTCTAAAGGCTTTACAAGTACTAAATCCTCATAAAGTCTTCTCTGAGATAGGTATTATTATTATCACCCCCATTTTATTAGCGAATAAATTAAATCTACAGGGGTCACATAACTCTCCCACAGACATTTGGTATGTGTTATTTGACCTGGTTGGCCAGGTTTTTATAATACTTGATATTAACCCTTATACTAACACATAAAGGTTAGATATTAAGTAATAAAGTAATGTCTTATTTTACATAATATCAAACTTTGTATAAACTGTATCATACTTACATATTTTTCTCCAGTGATCTTTTTTTTTCCACTTGGCAATAACTTCTGAGGTTCAGCCATGTGATGTTTGTAGCCCTAAGTCATTCACCTCCTCTTCTGCATTCAATTTAGTGTTACTTCTATTTAGTTGTTTTTATTTTGTTGGTGCCTTAGTCCATTTCGTATTGTTACAATGAAATGAATGCCCAAGGTTAGGTAATTTACAAGGAGGTTTATTTGGCTCCAAGTTCTGTTGACTACAGGGACCAAATAGCATGGTGCCAATCTCCTGGTAAAAACCTTTAACTGTGGGATGAAATGACAGAGAACTGAAAAAGAACCAGTCACATGCAGAATGGCTAAGTATGTTGGGTGGCCTTCCTTCGTAGTAGTATGTGACACACTTTCATGAGAACTAACTTCCTCTTACAAGGCTCAGTCTGTTCTATGAGATCAGCATTATCCTATTCTTGAGAGTGGATTTCCTGGGACATAATTACCTTCTACTGGATCTCACATCTCAAAGTCTCCATCATCGACACTGCCACACAGGACATTAAGCTTCCAGGACATGAACCTTTGGAGGGGAAGCCTCAAACCACAGTAGATGTGTGTCTGTACTTAGAGTGCTTTCATTTTCTCCCCAATTATACATACTTTTGCCACAAACATTTTTATGTGTGTCTCCTAACGGAAAAGTGTGTATTTCTAGGAAATTTTCATATGAATCAAATTGATGGTCATAGATCATCAGCTTTGTCAATTTTATTTGATTTTGCTGAGTTTGTCTTCTAAAATGGTTGGCCGATTTCTATGTCCAGTTCCTTCAAGAGTGTATGAAGTTTCAGTTGCTCCGTATCTTTGCATTGCTAATATTACTCGATAGTTCTATTTGATTCAGTTAACATGTAAATAAGAGAATCTTATTGTGGCTTTACCCATTACATTCCTAACAGTTTAGTACACCTGTTCTACTTATCTGCAGTGTAACAAATCACCTAAATTCACCTCTTAAAACAACCACTTTATTAAATTGAGATTTCATGGATCATTAATTCAAACAGGTAAAAGCTAAAATGTTTTGTCTATGCTCCAGAATGTCTAGGACCTCACCTGGGAACCCCAAACAACTGAGAATAAATGAATGGGGTGTGGGACCATCTGAGGGATTCTTTACGCATCTACCAGTTGATGTTGGCTATTGGTTCAGACCTCAGATACAGATATTGATACAAATAGGCCTGGGCTTCCTCACAGCATGGTACTTCAGGGTAGTTGAAATTTTTAGACGGTGGCTAAGGTGTCTAAATTTAGAGTAGCTGAATTTGGCTGCATTTGTCTTATTCTGTGACCACTCATTGGAGTTACACATTGCCTCCTCTGCTCTCTGTTGGCAGGAATAAAATCACTCAAATAAGCACATGTTCAAAGGGATGGTGCATAGACCTCATTTCTCAAAGAACGGGAAGTAAAAGAATTTTAATTAATTAATTAATTAATTTATTTATTTATTTTGGGTATCAGGGATTGAACTCCGGACCTTGTGCTTGTGAGACAGGCGCCAGAACCCCTGAGCTAAATCCCCGGCCCAGAATTTTTGCACAGGGTATGAACTACCATAGTGTCTCACAAAATCTTTTTGTTCATTTCCCCCACAATAACATTCAGTTAACAGAGTATAACTTGTTTTGAGTCATGTTTTACATTAATTGCCTATTTTTGTTAAATATCAATGTTTTGTATTTTAGAAATGTCTCCAAAAAGTTTATTAAGTGGTAAAGGGGAATGATGAAAAATGATAAAATAAATACCTTTTCATACATCCCAAATAATAAAATGGACTCTATTGAGAATATTAATTATGCATTTATGTATTGGGTGCAAGCAATCTCTGGGTTTGATGATTTCCCACTAATGAGAAAAATAGAAGTGGGAAGAAAAACTATACATGTTTAAAAGAATACTTTAGGAGGATTGGGAAAGTCATTTGCATCTCTTGTGTATAATGTTTATTAGAATAATTTCTTAAATGGTTTAGTGTCAGTGAAATTTTATATCTATCCCTCTGGTAAAACTATAGTTTTTCCAAAATGATAAAAATAATTTTCTTCCGTACAAAATCATTATTTTTAGTAGTGTTTCTCTTTCTATCCGGTTATACATCTGCTGTGGGACCTACCCTCTGCTCATCCACACACTTCCGTTGAGTCTGTCAGTCATTTCTCTTTCCTCGCTCAAGTACAGAAGTAGATTCTGATCCAGGCTGGGTCTTTTTGAGGGATTCATGCATTGCGGGAAGACCTCCTTCTCCTTTGTTTGAGACCATCAACTCTTGTGAAGTGGCTGGCGGTTTCATTTTCTGTTCCATGGAGTGTCTTTGAAGGCTGAAGTCTGGAGGAGGGAAGCAGAGACCAGAAAAGAACATAGGAATAGGCTCATGATATAGTTTGCTCTCTTAGATCTTATTTTGATGGAAGTCCCCTCAGATACCCTGGTAGTGAGAGTCAACTACTTTCCTCTTCTAAAGCAACATTGCATGATGGTATGCCACTGCCTAGTGAAAGGTTTTTTTGGGGGGTTGTTGCTGTAGTCTCGGTTTGTAAGGGAATAGATTTAATATAGGATGCATAATTTATAGGATTATTTTATAATACTCATCCAAAAAGTCAAATGCAGAGGAGTGCAAAAGATCTGTCCACACCAGAGACTGGAAGAATCCAGGACAAGAATCCCATGGCATTGTCTTGCAGGAGTCCAGCCTGGGGCCCAGAGTCCAAGGCAACGTCCCTATCAAGGCTGCACTAGGAAGGACCAAAGGCCAATGGTGGAAGCTAAAATGTGTGTACCTGTGGAGTGAAGGATTTGTGCCAGAAGGCTGAGGGGTCTGCACTGGAGCCAGAACGTGACGCTCAAGGCTAGGACCAAAGCTCCTCTGTTGAGAACAGCAGCTATCGCTGGCAACAGCGAAGACTGGAGCTCCTCTGACAACAAGAATAGCAGAATTCATACCAAGAAAACCAGCCACAGCAAGATTCTCCAGAAAAATCAACAGTATACGATCTTCCCCTCCAGTTCTCTTTTTATGCCATGGGTAGCAATCCTCAGGTGGGTCTTGCATTCCCAGAACCATGCTGACTCAGTTCTGCTGGGCATTCCAAATTGACCATTAGTTAATCCACCACAGTCCACCCCTGATCAACTTGATAACCAGACATATTCCCTTAAACCACAGTATCTGGTGGCAGATTTGTGAAAAGTTTATATATCTTTATCTATTTACATTAATATAACAATTACATATATACAATTATTATTGCACTCCTTTTCACATTATAACTTCAAATTTTAAAACTCCTGGAGTTTCCATTTATGTACATAATTTAGCAATACCTAAAAAAACGGTATTATATACCTCAACATCATATTATTACATTAAAATCATAACAGTGACTATTAAAATCAACATCCTTACTTCCCATTAACTTTAACATCAGGCAAGGCAACACTGAAAGACACCCTAAGGGATCTCCTGCATTCCAAATACACTCTTCCCTCCTGGTAAAAGGCCTCAGGTCATTTTTCCATTGTCCTATTTCTTCTCAATAACCATGTCCTCCTCTGTTTCTTTGCAATCCACAGCTCCACTGGAGCCTCTCCCCTGGCCTAATGCTTTGAATCACCCTGCTGGCTCTCTGCTCTTAATTTCCAACAGAGATCCAGCCAAGAGTCCCCAATAATAACTATGCCACTATGCCAACACTATACTCCGTTGAAATTTTTCTGCCACCCAGGCAGTGTCTCTAAACAAAAGCAAAATGCAGACCAATTTCCTGCCAAAGCACAACATACACTGCCTGGGATACAGCAGCCAATGCAATCCTTCTCAGCAGAAGCCTCCTGAGCCTCAGCCTAACTGGCAGCATTTCCATCAGTACTCTGATTTTCCCATCTCTGAGCAGAGTGTTTAGAGTGTACCAGAGCTGCCTCATTGGCTGGTCTCTCAAAATCTTTCGAAAATAATTCTCAAGGCTCTTAAGCTGCATGGCCAGGTGACATCACCTAGCAATTGCCCCTCTTTCAGTACCAATTTCTGTCTTAGTTACTTTCCTCTCATTGCTGAGACAGATACCCTACATCCAAATTTAAATTTAAAGGAGGAAAGGTTTATTTATTTATTAGTAAAAAAAATTTTTTTAGGGTACTGGGGATCGAACCTGGGACTGAGGCTTGCGAGGCAGGCAGCAGCACTACTGAGCTATATCCCTGGCCTGGAAAGTTTGTTCAGCTCAAAATTCGTAGAGGTTTCAGCCCATAGTTGTCTGGCTCCAAGGCAGAGTGGCACATAGCAAAGGGCATCACAGAGGAGAAGCAGTTCTTTGCACACAGAAGACTTGAAAAGCAGCAGGGGGCCTTAATAGCATCTTTCTGTTCCTTTTATCCTGACTACTGGGGTTAGGGAGGTGCCAAACCAGTTAGTGGACTGATTTAGTAAACATACACCCTTTATCCCAGCATCATACACTCTAGATTCAGTCACCTCTGAAAAAGCCCTGTGACTGCATGAGGCTTTGGGGGTAACATCTAGACACAAACCATAACAATTCTCCCTTGGCCCCTCAAAGACTCATGAACATTCCTTTATGAAAAAGGCATTTAGTCCATCTCAAAGAGTTGCAAAAATCCTAACAGTTTCAGCATTGCTGAAAAGTCCAAGTCCAAAGTTTCCTCTGAGATTTAAGGCAGACTCTGAGCTGCAAGCCCTTGTACACATGAAAAGAAAATTAAACATTCCGACATTCGATGGCACAAGATAGACATTTCCATTGCAAAAGTTACACACAGGAGGATACAAAAGAATGGGACCCAAGCAAGTCCAAAATCCAGCAGGGCAAACCTTAGATCCCACAGTTCCCCTTCCAGCATCGTTGGCAATCTGTGGCAAGTTGTGAACTCCAAAGGGCTTGCTTGGCTCTGCCCCTATGGCACTTCTGGTGGCTTCTCTCTTGGGCTAGCTGTGCTCCCTCCTTGCAGTTTTCCTCAGACAATCCATGTTTCTAGCTCTGCTAAACTTCTGGGGTCTCCACTGTACCTTCAGCTTCACACCCACAGCTTCACACACTGCTCTCTCAGGGCACCTGCCTGGCCGCCCAGGCCTTCTTCTGACATCTGGGTGGACACCTGCCTGACCCCATAACTGTTGCATTCTGCATGCATCTAAAAGCAGTACCATGTGGATGACACCATGGTCTGCTGCCAGCTGGAGCAGTAGCCAGGCTTCCTTCTGTCTTGGCTTTAGGGGTCCAGTGCCTGTGAACCAAATCCAGAACAATTTCCCTAGGCTATCACTCTTCTTGAACATGGTGCTCCAGGGCTTTCTTCTCAAGGAAGTCTTTCACTTTTGCAATTTTGAGGCTGCAAAGGGTGGAGTCTTGTTGCTTCTTGTGATGCCCTCGGGCCATCTTTTCTACTGTGATGGTGGTACTTTCCCAGAGTTACTGCCCAGCTCCTTTATTTTATTTTGAGACAGAGTCTTGCTAAATTACTCAGTTGCCCAGGCTGGGTTCGGAATTGGGATTCTCCTGCCTCAGCTGTGCACAGTGCTAGGATGCACCACCATGCCTGGCTAAGAGGGTCTTTACTATCAATTCCAAAATGTATAAAAGCAACATTCAAAGTCTCCCTTATTATGACAACTATAAAGAATATGAACATATTCATAGCATCAGTAACATTATAGCAGTTGTCTCTGTGCACAGGGGAAAGAGGGAGGGAGAGAGGCGGGGGGGGAACAATACCAATTTTATAAAATTTGTATCACTTTTTAGTATAAAGTATTTATATTCAATTTAATTTTACTTATACTATAAACAATCCAATTTACCAGCATCTGAAATGAAAATAAATGTTAGTGAATTTAACACACAACAAAAAAAGGCTGAAGTGAAAAATGAAAACTGTTGATAAGGGTTCCTTCCACCCAGGATTTACAAAGTATTTTATGAGATGTCAGTCATTATTTTAACCATATGCCATAATTTTACACTGTATTAGCTGACTTTTTGCTGTAAGGAAATTAGAAGTCTTCTATCTTCTCTCACTTCTTTTCTCACATCCAATTTATTATACTGTAAGTTTGCCCAGGTTTACAACATTTACATTTATTGTATAATTGTGATTACCATGCTTACTTATAATTACTACTTCATTTAGACATCAGTGTTTGTCATGAGGTTTGCACACTGCTTCTCCAAATTCCTCATTTGGAATCATTAAGTTGTATGTTCATATTCAATAGGACCCATAGCTTTCTACTCTTTGCTGTTGTTAAAGGGATCTGTCTCATGCCTTTATGTTAAATGCCACTTGGCTAGGTATAATGCTCGACTTGTTTTGCTTTCTTTTCCCTAGACCTCACTGTTCATTTATATTTTGGCATTGAGTATCATTGCAATGGTGTCTGAGGCCAGCCTGAACCTCTCCTTCCTCCCCCTGACTTGGGGGATGGCCTAACTTTTACACATAAAATTTTAATTACTGAAATTCAAAACCTTTATCAGGTTTATCAGGGTAGGGCCTGGTGTTGAAAAGCTCCATGCTAATTGCTCCTGAAGCAGTATACTCTTTCAACATGTAAATTCAGTTCTTCCTTTACTGTAAGGAAGTTTCTATAGGATACATTTGAATCCTTCCTATTTCATTTCATTTCTTAATCTGGGATTCAACAGCAGAACACCTTTGTTCCAATATCCATTGCCACGTCTGAATTTTCTTTCATCTTTTTCTTCTGCATTCATTGCAACAATCTCACTGCATTGTCTTTTCTGTATGTTACAGAACCTCCCTTTGTCTCTCTTTCCAAAATTCCGGGATCTCCACTGCACTGGTCTAGGGCTAGGGAGATGTTTATCTGGTTTCCAGTGCAACTTGATGTCCTTAAAGATATTTAAAAACATGCTCTATCTTTGCTGTGTGTGGGGAAAGAAAGCAAAAGGAAGAAAGGAGGGTCCATTGTCTTTCATGCCTCAGCCTGTTCAGAATTCTAAATTTTAAAAGTTGCTCTGTATTTATCTAATTTCTTGTTCTAATGAATATATAAACATGTCTGAGGGTTTTATTTCTTTTTGTTTCTTTTGCCTTTGGATTTCCCAGATGCAGCTTCTTCTCTTTCTCCTTCTCCTCCTTCTCCTTCTTCTTCCTCCCCCTCCCCCTCCCTCCCTCCTTCCTC
>NW_022900945.1:17794561-17877387 GCF_012274545.1 Fukomys damarensis | reverse complement strand
TCATTAATGACAATCTTCTTTTTTTTTTCTTCCTGAGACTATTTTCTTTTCTCTTTTAGATAACAGTTTTAAAAGTTCATTAATGAGAATCTTTTGATAGAAAACTCTGAATTTTGTCTGGACTGACCTTTATTTTACCATTGTAGTTTCTCCTCTTATAGTGATTTCTAGGATCATTTAGTACAACATGAAATAGGAAAGAGGATAATGGGAACATTAATCTCAGTAGGAAAAAGAGAAACCATTTTAGGGTATTTCAATTTATTAATAGAAGAAACTGGTGTATGTATGATGATACCTTATAAGGACCTGGCCTAATGTTGCTGGAAGAAAAAGAAATAGTGTCACAAGTCAAGGGAAGTAGGTGGTATCTAGAAGCTGGAACAAGCCACAAAATAGATTCTTTGCTAGCCTTAAGAAAAAAATAGAGCCCTGCTGACACCCCAATTCTAACCCAATGAGATTCCTGTGTATGTTTGACCTCCAGAGCTGTAAAATAATAAGACTGTGTTGGTTTAAATAATTTAGTTTGTAGAGACTTGTTAGAGCAGCAATAGAAAATTACTAAATTAATTACTTACTGTGACTATTACTAACCCCTGGAAAGTCAGGAAATTATGACTCTATAGGATTCCTTGTCAACTCTTCATTACCATTCCCACTTTCCTTCTGGTTATTTCTTCATATGAACAGGTGGGAGACTGTAACTCAATGACTGTGTTGCTCTCAGTTTTATGTTGTATTTTCACTACACTGATAAGTCCAATGCCAAGGGTAAGCTAATGGCTTGAGCCACCTGTGCTCTTTCTCACTCTCAGTATCTTAAAAGCTACTGTTCGTGATCTCCTCCTTGGACTCTCACAGAAAGAAGAAACAAGACAGCAGGTGCAATGAGACATGTAACCACACTGATACATTTTCTTTTTTTTCTCTTTTCTTAAATTTTTTTTTTTTTTTTTTGCCTATGGCAAACTAATTCAGTTTTGGCTGAGTAAAAAATATTTGAAGGAGATCAATGCAAGTCTTTCCAACATGGGAGTATATAGTTCAGTAGGTGTGACAGTTTAAGAATGGATGACCCAAAGTTTAGGCTTTAAACCACAGAATTTACTTTTCTTACAGTTCTGGAGGCAGAAATCCAAGAAAAGTTAGCAGAGATGGCTTCTTCTGAGGCCTCCCTCTTTGGTGTGTAGAGGGACATCTTGTCCATATGTCATCATCTGGTGGTCATCCTTCTGTCTGTGTACTCTTATCACAGTCTCTTCTTGTAAGGACAATACTCACTGGATTAGGGCCACTCATATGACTTTACTTTAATTACCTCTATAAAGGCCTCATCTCCAAACATAAGTACCTTATGAGGTACTGGGGATCAGGATTTCAACATATGAATTCTGTTCCTAACAAAATCTGCAACTCCATCTTTAACCATGGGCACAAAGGCTATTAATTAAACATACAGAAAATCTTCAGAAAAGCTGAAATGAAAACAAATATTTAATTTCACATTAAATATTTTTGCATAGGAGAAAAACTTAAAGTTAACCAAATTTCAAATGACAGTTCTGTGGTAAAGACAGATTTTTGTAGTTTTATAAGTAGATGAGAAAATTACTTACATTAATTAGGAATTGACATTAATGATAATGATGAAATAAAGCAAATATTGGGATAAAAACAGTAAACACATTATAGAATGCATCAATATTTACAAATGGTTGCAATAACAATGAAACAAAATGATAAGCTACTAAAGTAATTATCTAAAAGGGTTCTTTCTTGAGGTAAAGGACAACTACAGAAATGCATGATTAAACTGGGTAAGATGTGAAGCTCTAAAGATCTCTTGAAGAAAACAGAATAAATTCCTACCTCTGTTACAGCCTGAGGATGAGACCTCTTGCAGAATCAACCTCATAAACATGACAGTGTGCAACACTGTTGTAGGATTAATTTGGACCAATATGAAAAGTGAGAAAGTAGAAAGACTGTTTTAAACCTCTGGGGTAAACCTAGCAGTTTCTTAGTAAGGATCATGTGTGAGAAGACTGGCGGACACTCCTCCTTCTGTGGTTTTGCTCCTATGACCAAAGCATCAACCAAAATGCGCAAGAGTTAAGAATCTAAGTATCTATACCAGTGTTGGCAAACCTATGGCTCATAAACCATAGCAAGCTGCTCAAATCCTTTAAAGCTCTTTCATATTTGCCATCACTGAGCTATACTTACAGCAGGAAGTGAAATCAGGAGATAAGTTATTAAATAAAAATCAAGACCCAGTAGTCTTATCCTTTGAAGATACTTTAATTTTGCAGTTATTGATTAATTAAAAAACACAACTGTTTTCAGCATTTCCTAGCTATAATAGTGCATAGGAAATTTCATTCTAAATAAAGAAGTAATTAATGAAATAACAACACACCTTTACACTTTACATTGATAGCTTACAGTTTACAAGGTGCTTTCACATACATTATTTCATTTGATTCTTACAACAAGCAGAAAAAACAATCAGTGGGAAAGAAAAATAATTTTTTTCAGGCTTACAATGAGTATTATCAGGCCAGTGGCCGGTCAGTACAAGAAAATACCAAGAACAAGACAGCAATACTCAGAAGCCACAGTATTATTTTTGGTAGGCTGGCAGCTTGGTATCAACCATGTATTTAGCATGAGCAAATGAGTAAAGAATCAAGTCAGACACAAGGTTCTCATAAAATTCAAAGAACTGTACAACACTGTCAGAAGTAAGAAGAAAGATGCCCCAAAATATATCACCTTACTGAGACTTCAAAGCATGATATCCCTTTAAAATAGCAGATAAAAAGAGAATCTTGTCAAAACTTGTTCAAATTAGAAGGAGACTTTCAAAAATGCCCAATCCAATGCTTCTGCCCTACAGATAAGAGGACTGAGGTCAAGGTCATGCTGAATTTTCCTGGCCTGAAATTAAGACGTCTTGACTTTCAGCCTGGGGCTCTACTCTACACAATGCCATCTTTTAATTATTTGCTAGGCAAAAACATAATTTCTTCAGGATCAGATGATGTAATTTGAAGTTAAATACTGTTTTGCCACTTATTTCTTATTCAAGTTTTTACCTTGCTTTTGGCTACATTGTGGCTAAAATTGAGAACTTCATAAGCTTTTGAAATATTCTAATTTTTTGCTTGGTCAGAAATGGACTCCAGTAACATATCTGACAGTTTGTCCATGTCTTAAAATAGAGAGTAAAATGGCTGAATAGCCCTCAAAAACCAATGTATGCTTAGGGGTTTCTACCTGGGTAGATTCTGTAGTTGGGCACTTATAATTTCATAGAAAAAAATATTTTTAGAATTTATAGAAATCTTTTTAGTTACTGAAAACTACATTGTAATAATCAAATTGTCATCCCCATGATTTACTGAAATAATTTTACAATAATATACAATAAAGCTACCATAGATTTTGTAGCATACATATAGAATACAATGATCAGCATGTTCTTGGGTTTAAATGAAATACACAAAATTAAAATATTTTATACAAATGACATTTTAAATTTATTAACATGATGATAAATCCTTTTTACATACAACTTGCTATTTGAGTACTTCAGATTTCTCTTGCACATATTAAACATAAGGGAACCAACTAAAGTCAGTATCAAGCTTAGTATGACATTACTATGCAGAAACACTGGACAACCAAAAGACACACAGATCGGTGAACATTTCAGACAGTATTTTCTAATGTCTTCAAAGGTTTTATAAGGGGGTGAGACAAACAAAAAGCAGTAGTGTCAGTGACCTACCTGCACCAGAAAGAAAGTAAGTAGAATGGTAACAAAACATTAAGATCAGTTTGATGAAAAAAATTCATCACATGTGCATGTAAATTGAGCATAAACATGAATGCAGTTTATTTGAAATTATTTTGGTGTGTTGTTTTAAGGTAGGTCGCTGAGACAGAAGGAGAAAACCTGATGGGGAAAATTAAAAACAAAAATCAAAAAAAGTAAGAAAAATTGACATAAGCTATGGATTCTCAACAAACCCTGAACTAAATGTGCAAAAGTGCTTGAAATTTCCACGTGACAGCAATGTTATTAAAGTCAGTTGGCAAAAAAGTATAAAAAAATAACTAAACTCAAATACTAAAATTGTATCTGCATGATCATACATTCTGTTTACTGAGAGAAAAAAAGGTTAGAAATTATGACATATCTAAAAATATCACACCTCAAAATTAAAATACAAATGTGGCAGTTTTATAAACTTTGTCCCTTTTCCTCATTGCTGAGGGATGGGATGAAACTAGAAGTTGCAACAGTGCCCCTCCCTTAGATTTATAAATATAGTACACCAGAATAATAAGACCATGCAACTTCTTTTGTTCTCACTGTTACAAAGCAGAACAATCAAAAAGCCTCACTTATATAAGAGTACCTCTATATTACTTGCAAGAATCCAGCCATTTGTTTGACTTGGCGAAGTATGCATCCAAATGAATGTTCATTTTAGTTTGCTTCTTCTCCCTTAAAAAGTTTACAATGAGGACGATATGAGAAACTTTAAAATTTGTCACTTTTAATAAGCTTGTTCTATTAAAATACTGGCTAAAACTCTGATGGAAGAGTTAAGGTTTAGAAATCTTAGAACCCTCCTCTAATACCTACAGAAGTGCTGGTTCTGAGAGAGAAAGTCTGGATGGTGCTCTGTTATTAGGTTTCGTGGGATAAGACTCATGAGTCACATTGTGGAGGCTGGTCATTCAGTTAACGCTAGGGAAGGATAATATAAAAAGAGACAAAGGAAAATAGAACTTTTGGTCTGTAGGAAATCCAAATTGCTGGGTCTAGCCATTCTGCATTTATTGCCAGAACAGTGAATTCCAGGCAAGTTATTGTCCTAATTTGTGTAAATTTCTTTGTAGATAAGACATTTTACCTTCAAAAATTATCAAGGTTTTTTGTTTTTGTTTTTGTTTTTTTTGCAAAACCGAGTCAGAGCTGCTCAAAGTATAAATGATTACTAGGAAGTTTATCTTCAAGCCATTGGCCAACAAAAATACTGGCAAAAACTACTAAAAGCAACATTTACCCTTCCTTTCACATATTACATAGCCATTGACACTGCCCATCTAAAACACCAACAAAATAAAATGGAGCACTTATAGAGAGGGGGAAAAAAAACTAACGAAAAGGAAGAAATGGACGTAGAAATGGGGAGAAAGACAACCCCAAAGCAGGAAAGTGGTCTATACTGTGTCATGGCACAGACAGTGCTTGCTCAGCAGTGCCTTGTTACAGAGGTGGATGCAGTGTGCACACACAAGGACAGCGATAAAGACCTCACTCAGTTGCTGGAATGAAGGAACTAGGTAACTGCTTCAACAAGGGTGGTCTCGGCTCCACCTTGTATCTCAACAGAGTGCAAAGACTGAGTGCGAGCTTGGCTGCCATCTCTCTAAAAATCACTGAATTCTTTTGAACATTTTTCGTTTATAGAGACACGAATATCTTCTTCTTCATAGTCGTCAAAGTTGCTGGTATCTCCAGAGCCTCTGAACTTTGGTATGAATGGAGCTTCAACCTATAATTGAGAAAAAGAAGAGGAAAAAAGAAATTCCTAAGAATGTTCAAACACAAAGGAAAATAAATCCCTACTATTCTGACATGATGGCATCTTTAAGTGCCATTAACTCCCTACAATATAATACCATTAGCAGAAAACAGTGTTTACTTCTAAAAATCTCAACATATTAATTCCAGGAAAAGTATACATCAACATGATACTTAAGACATTTCTAGGAAAATAAACTCTTGTTATCAAAATACTAGCTCCTTAGGTCACAGGACTCTCCTTTTTTTTTTTTTTTTAAATCAGTTTCTTATTTCCAAAGGCTTCATCCCCCTTTAAAATTCCTTTTTTCCTGAGCTTAACAGAGACACCTTAGACTTACTTGTAACCTACTTCCACTTTGTCGATGGTGATGTCTCGGTAGTGGGGATTGAACCCAGAGCCTCCCAAATTCTAGCAAACTGCTCCACCAGCTGTATCCCCAGTCTTTCTAATTCCTTTAGAAATTCCCAAGTTGCTGTGTTTAAAATATCTGGCCATCAAAACTTTTTGGGAAGTTAGGAAGAAACATACTTCTTTTTGAATTACAGAATTGTCAAATCCTAAAGATTTGTCTCTTTTGATACTAAAGGTAAATGCCTTTCAACTCTTTAGGATACAGTATTCTATGAAGATTTCATGGTGTGTTAAATGTATGAGCAAAATCAGAAAAAAATGCTGCAATTTGCACAGCACTTACAGAATTTATAAGCAATTACATGCAGTTGTTTCAGTTTTTCCTTAATACAACTCCTTTGAGGAAGGCAGAACAGATATTTTCATTTCCATTTGACAGGTTATGAAACAGAGTTGACCAAATTTACATGACTAAAAAGTAGCTAAAGCAAGTCTCAAATTCACTGGTCTCCAGTTCTCATCCAGAGATCTTTCTGCTGCTACCTACACCAGAGATCTCAAAAGCTTTTTAATGTATGTATTTTTCAGCAAAATGTTCTTTACTATATATCACTTGTATGTGTATAATTTATATGCATAATTATGCCAATATGATTCCCACATAAATAAGACATTTAAAGACTAAGGTGGAAATTAAGTAGGAATGGAAATTCTAATACAATCTTTATGTGCCAGCCAGTGTCTTCTGCACCCTGCCGCGGGAATTATTGCTTCACTCTGTACAGAGAAACAAGCTAAGCAGTTGCTTTATTTCTAGCCAACCAGCATTCAGAAACACACTTATGGGGCAACCATACAGGTATAGTTTAAATTGTCCAGGTTACTTCACTGCCCTGTATTTTTTTTTCTTTTTATGTTAGATTACATTAAGACTGTTTCATTGTTCATAAACACTAGGTCAGATAAATAAGATCATGAAAATTATATAATTTACTATTTTTTTGGACTTTTGTGTGTAGTTATAATCCACAGATATAAAAACCTATATTAAAGTGTTAGATTATTTCTATTTGTACATTGTCCTGAGATCCTATTAGTTTCACTGATAGCGATATCTGGTTATCAATCAATTTGCTTAATACTACAATGTAAAGTTTCCTATAGTCTACTACTTTTGAATAAGTTAACAGTAACTCAAGCCCCTTTGAAAATATATGAACTCTACATGATGGCAGCAGTTCAGTCCTATCCCATTATCGGAATAATTATTAAAAATTCAGTACATGGCATGGATAGATGATGAGACTGTATGTAAATGCAGAATATTAGCAGACATTTTTATTTATAAATATGAAAAGATTCAAATATACCACAAATCTTTAAAATACTAATAAAATTTAAAAGCTACAAACATCTAAAAATATACATAATATAAATTAACAATAGATATAACAATAAAGATAATATAAGCAGTAATAGTTGCAAATGAATATGAACGATTTTATAGAAAATATAAATTTCTAAAACTGACTCAAGAGGAGTCCATAGTCCTTATCTAAAAATTTATAAGGAATAATTATAATTTTACATTCTGGAATTTTTCTGAATAAAAAATATGGAAAATTTCCTGTTTTGTTTTATGAATCCCACATAATCTGTACTTCCAGAAAAACAAAAACTGTCAATCAATGAAATGTGTATCTATAGAAGTAAAAATGCTATATTAAAAGTTCACAAATTGATTCTGGACAAATATTAAAAACATACCATAATTACATTGTGTTGATTCCAGAGACATAAAGATATTTGCCCAGTATAATTCATCACAATGATATGTCAAAGAAGATGTTCTAGGAATCAGGGTGATTTCCTAAATCTGGTTAAAGAATACCTACCTTAGCCAAATGGACAACTTCATTTTGGTGGTAAAACATGAAAGGCCTTTCTATTCTACAGTGAAACAAAACAAGAGAGCTAAATACACTACTTTTTAAAAATAAGAGATGTAAATTGTGGAAGAGTGACAGGCAAAATGAAATCCCTGTCCCTGTGACTATCAATAAAAATCCAAACTAATCATAAAAAAAAAACCTATGGAAAGCAACAACAGAATTTAGTAAGGTGGCAAATTATGATGCAAATACAGAAAATATGTTTTCCCCATACCTTGCTAAAATAGGAAAGTGAACACATTCACAGTAGCAACAAAAACATAAATTTAAGAAATAATTTTAAGATATAAATAAAATAGAACTGTATGTGAGAAGGGAATAACTTTACTCAATGCCAGAAAACATTTGAGTAAATAATGGTACATTTTCAAGATTCAGGTTTTCTTCTAATTAATATGCAGCTTTACTGTAATAACACATGAGATCCTCAAATACTACATATACCTTTAGAAAGTTCAGACAGTAGATAAGCCACTGGCAAGTCTAATTTTAAAAAAGAGAAATGTAGGGGATAAGGATGCTCTCTAGGAAATATTTATTTATATTTCTAAATACATTAATAAAGTTGCCTCTAAAATAATGTTCACAGGGCAAGAAAACAGAAAATTTGGAACCAGGATAGAGGAATTAGACCCAGATTATATTAAAGTGCATTGTAAAGTTATAGGGTACAAGAATTAACAAAGATAAGTCACAAAATAATAAAGTTCAGAAGTAGAGCAAAGTATTTGTTATTAAAAAGGGGCCAAATCAGGATTATTCAGTAAGTGCTAAGGGGGCAATTAGCTAATTATTCCATACCAACTAGGAAGTCAAATTTCAACTGAAATAAAATACCAGTTAAAGAAGCAAACTTAGCTGGTTAAGTCATCTGCTCCACCCCAAGGTTCACTCCGAGCATTGCCTGGGGAGCGGGTTTTGTTTATATCATCCCGAGCACCCCACGGGCAGGTGACATTTCACCCAGTTGATTCTTGCACTAAATACATTTGATAACATTTTTTATATTTTCAGTTATATTATCTTAGAAGAATTAATAAAAAATGCAATTTTTTGTCATCCTGTTTCTAAATAATTGGACTGGTAAGTAGTTAAAAATGCTTTTGTAATATAGCAGTGAAGTCACCTGAGTGGAATTTTGTAGTAAGTACTAATTGTGATAAAAAGGAGGGAAAGTATAGGTTTGGAGAAAGTAGGTCTTAGGTGGTTTACTAAGTCATGCAAAGGACTGTACTGATGAGGAACACAGAAGAATGAATAATACATGTCAAATATCAATAGCCATCCTACCTGGATAATGGGTTTATGATGATTTCAAATCACCTGATTATAACTATATAAAACATATCTCAACCAGAAAGAAAAATGGGGCCTGGGCCAATCTAATCTTTCTGCTGAAACTATTTTGCCTTCTGTATTCTGTATCTTAATCCAAATTTTAAGTATGATGAAAACGATGTTTTGTAGAAGTCAAATAATTTATTCAGGATGACAGAATAATGATTGGTTGACCTGGGATTCAGATCCGTGTCTACCTAAACCCAGAGTTCATGTTCTTTGCTGCCTTAGTCTTCCTCCTCTCATGAATGCTCAAAGGATAAAAGTTAAGCAGATGACATGCAACATCTATAGAATCTCACTAAACAACGTGTGGGTTTGGGGCTTCATTTTAATAACTGTGTCAAAAAAAGATGTTACAGGGATAATATGATTCTGGGATTGGGAATGCTAAGAACCTGGTGTTACTCAGCATTTAAATTGATCAAGCTATCTGGGGTGATTTTCTTATCAATAAAGTGGGGAAATGGTGCTACCTACTTCACAGAATTATTCCAACATCTAAAATTAGAAGTGACTGAGAATTTTTTTTCTTTTGTTTGGTTTGGTTTTGCATTTTTGAGACAGGGTCTCACATATAGTTTAGGCCTCAAACTTGTGGTGACCATCCTGCCTTAGCCTCCCAAGGACTGGGATTACAGGTGTGCACCACCACGCCTGGCAAGAAGAATTGCCTTTATTAATCATAAAGTACTGCATTGGTGATAGCAAATAGAGAAAAAATATGAAATGATTTTTTATGAGATCTAAAATATCTTTTAAATCACCATGGACCTTATTCTTGAATATATATAATGCATCCACTTACTATATTTTTTATTTGTTGCATTTTTAAATTCTTTTACTGCTTTATTTTTATAATGTTTTTAAAATTATAAATTAGAGAAACTGCTTTTAATATTTAATTAGAACAATCAAAAAATTTTCCCCTTCAGGAAACTCACTCATGTGGCTCCAAAGCAATCTAAAACACAATTCTCTAAAACAGGAGAAGTTTTGGCTTTATTTCAAAAAACAAAGAAAAAAATAAACTCAAGATGAAAGCACTATTCATGGAAGTTATTTTTATTCACATTTAAGTATCAAAGGGAGACGGAAACATAATTCAGCACAGTAAAATCTTTTCTTAAATTTATTACAAAAGTAAAGTGATAACTTATTAACTTAACATGCTACAATCAACATAGCTATTACATGGGTAATGTAGGTAGGTAATTAAAAGAAAACTAGTTATTTTTTTAACTATACTACTTTTCAACTACAAGTTGTCCTCTTTATTATGGTTAATGCTAGAAATTAACTTGGCTTTATATTTATAGCCTGAATTTCAAAATCTCTTAAACAAGCAAAACATGTCAAAAACTTCAGAATTATTCTTTCTCTTTTTGCTTTGAACTTAGATGAACATATGAATAAGCTCCCTGCCCCCTGAAACTATAAACTTCATACAGACAGGAATTAAGGTTGATTCTGTTCAACACTGTATTTGCAGGACCTTGCAGAATACTTACCATAAACTCAGACATTCAAAATCTATGTGCAGAAATGTGTGAATAAATAATTGCTAAAGACAACATGTAGCAGTTTCAGACAATTTGCTTAGATATTCCAAAGAAGCCATATAATCAGAAGTCCTATATCCACTATTTATCCTCAAATTATTTTCAAATGAATAAAGGAAAGTTATATATGAAAAAAGATGAATATTCAATAAATAATTCAGCAAATATTTAGTGGTATTTAATGACAGGAATATAAAAACAAGGAAGATCCCTGTTCTCAATGAAGTACGTTAAAACACTAGTGAGCATATGAAATATGACCTTTCTGAGAAAAATATCACTTTAATGAGGTAACATTTAAGTGAACTCTTAAAGGATTGATAAGAATATGAAAGATGCACAAATGGGAAAAACCATTCAGAGGAAAGGAGAAAACTTTTTCAAGGGCACAATATGTGAAAAAGCTGTTGTTTTGGGAGACATTACATAAACAATTTGGAAGCCTGAGAAACACCAACTGAGGTTGAAATAAAGACTGAAAAATGTCTCCAGAAAGCAAATTAAATGAATAAAATGTTATATCTGGCTGAGTGCCTGCATGCCATTTCTGGATGGGTGACTGTACTTGTTTGTAACTTTTTTTTTTTTTGGTACTAGGGATCGAACTCGGAACCTTATGCTTGCAAGGCAGGCAGTGGAACACTGAGCTAAATCCCCAGCTCAGTACTTATTTATATATTGTCTTCTTATGCAACTTCAAATCGGTTTTGAGATGCAAATCCTAAGGATATTATCTAATATATAATTTCCACAACATTGTGAAGAGTGAGGGATGTGGGTTGAAAAATATTAACAAGGAAAGCATTTAAGACTAATGATCAAAATAGAAAAAAGTATTTTTCTTTTATCTAAGAAAAAAAATCATTTTTAAGTTGTGCGCTAAGAGGTATTTTAGTTTTTGTATAGGATTAACTTAAAAGATAAAACATCAAATAATTCTGCTAAGTTGAAAATGCTTCTATTAATATAATTTAAACTCTTAACTTTTAAAAACCTTTAAATTGAAAGGAGAGCCTCACCTTCCTCTGGTAAATAGCAATCCAATCCGTTGTGGCAAACCACTTGTGAGTTTTTATATCACTCACACCATTCTTTAGATTTCCAAATCGCTTGGTCAAATCCACCTGGAGCAGGTTCCTTAGAAGGTCTTTGAGATCTGAACTGAAGTGAGATGGGAATCGGACCTGCAGAAACAGAGTATGTGCTAAAACCCACACTCAGGACTCATGACATTCCCGTTTTGATTTTTTGTTAGGGTGAAAAGCTATTATGTAGACACAAATATTTAGTGACGTCCTTCAGACCTTCAAATATAACTACATGTTGCAATAAAAGTCCCCATCAAAATCTTAAAGAATGCAGATTATTTGGGTGAATGAAATAAAAAAAGGCCTTATTTTGATCATGAACTCCTCTCCCTTTAAGGACACAACTAGATGTGCATGCATTTAGAACTTTTCCAACATCAGAAGGTTCCTGAATCTTCAAGAGAGATCCCCTTGGATCTCACTTTTTCAGCCTCTGCCTCAGATATGTACAGCTTTAAACATGTGATATAAATAGAACAAGCACTAGTATATACATTTTGAAAAGAGATCAAAAAAGGAAGTCTAAAAATGTTTGTAAAAACCCACACTGCCTTTCACGGCATAGGAAACTATTTTTTCATTTATCAGGAGATAGCTTTTAAGCATAATTCTGCTATTATGTAACTGTTAAAATGACTGGAATACTAGGAGACAAGATAACGAAAAATTCAGATTTCTGATGATCAGGTAGGATCACTGTGCCCTCTTCAGAGGTGTGGGTGAGTAATTAAGACCTCTAATGATTAAATGATCTGCCCAAGATTACAGAGAGGTGGTAGACTTGTTATTCCAAACAGGTATTCTGACTCCAGACTATGTACTTGTAATTACTCTAGGCTGGTTCCCTGATTCCATAATCTGAACATAGTAATTATAAGGAGCTATCTAAAAGACTGACATTTTTATTTTAAAATATTTTTCCCCTCATCCTAGTTGAAGTAGAAACTAGAGAACAAGGAGTTCTTAAAAGGCACACTGTTTACTTTAAAAATCATTTTTTTCCCCAGTGGTTATATTAACTCACACTTTGCCTGTGGTATATCTAACTTTTGTTCAGATGCCAAAGAAATAACTTACTTGAGGTAGATCTGTCTTTACGTGAATTGAATTTGCATGAATTATTCAATGATAATGTGCCAGTTACTCCAAGCTTCATGATGTTCAAAACTGTAGACAGTAATTTACTAAATAGAAATTATCTTTTGGATTCAGGTACTATATAATGTAGTACATGAAAAATAGAGGTACATAAATAAGTAGCCATTTATGTGGTATGCATGTAAATAAAGTGGTGGTCTCAGTTAAAGGGAAGAAGTTTTATGTGTGTGTGTGTATACAAGGCTACTGGGTCTTCAGAACAGTGATTCTCAAACAAATGGGGGTGGGGGTGGTTGACAATAGATTCATGTGACAACCTTTTAAAATTACAGACATATCCTCCTCCCTGCTACATCATACCCTCTTCTCCAGAGATTCTGGTACAGAGCTCACACTCTCATAATGGTACATAGTAATAGTGGGAATTTCTTGTTGCTTAATGTATATTGGAGGAGAAATAATGAGAGGCATTGTAAAAATATTTTTCTAGGACTGTTCTGAAAGTAATTTCTTGTTTTTTTGTTTTGTTTTGTTTTGTTTTGTTTTTGAGACAGAGTCTCACTATGTAGTTGAGACTGACCTGGAACTCACTATATAGCCAAGGCTGGTCTTGAACTCACAGCAATCCTCCCAAGTGCTGAGATTACAGGTGTGAGCCACCACACCTGGCTAAATTAACAACTATGTCCTGTAAACAAAGTTCATGACACTCTGTTCTCATATGAATCCTAAGAGTCTTCCCTTTCTTTTTTTGATATTGGGGATTGAACTCGGGTCCTTATGCTTGCTAGGCAGGTGACAGAACCACTGAGCTAAATCCCTGGCCCCTGAAATGTAATTTCTTTGTTGACTGCACTTTCTAAAGAGCCATAGGGGCCGGGGACTTAGCCCAGTGGTGCCGCTGCCTGCCTTGAAAACGCAAGGTACCAAGTTCAATCCCCAGCACCAAAAAAGAAAAAAAAAAAGAGCCCTGTCAAGTCATCAAACTGAATCTAGTAAGACAGCATAAATTACCTAAACAAAATTATGGTTTAATATAAGATCTTATTGGTAGCACATTAACCTGGAGACACCAGCCAATTCTACGATAGGAAGAGTGACTAATTTTCCCTTCAAAACCATATTGAGAAAGTATTTTTTTATCATTACTAACAATTATAACAATTTTAGAAAGTGAAATAAAAACTGTAGACTACTGCAGCTAGAATGGGTTTAGTTTACTCAAAATCTTCATTTTAAAGATAAGGAACTTGAACTGCAGCAGGCCACCGATTTGGTTAGTGGAACTGCTGGGAAAATGACTTAATACAGTGCTGTTGGCGTCTATATTTATGAGCTTTCTGCCACAGCAAATAATGTGGCAGCTGTTATAAACAGCCAAATATAGAAATGAGAAAGACAATCTAAACCTATTCTTCCATTAGTTCTGACAGAAAAATTTATTGGAACCCTGGCATCATTTGACATGGAAAAGGTGTTTGTACAACATGAAAGAGGTGCTCACACAGTACACACTTCCAGAGTTCTTTCTTTGGTCTGTTTTCCTGAATTTTATTTCCTGTTTAGAATTCTTTTCCAGCCTTCAGAGACCACGTTACTTCCGAGTTTCCTAACGACATATAGTTGAGATTAAATGCACTGCTCCAGTGCAGTAGATACAGGGAAGTACTGGTACAGAACAAGCTCATGGAAAATGATGTATATACGTCTGAGTTGTCTAAGATCACTTAACAAACACTGATGTTTAGAATCCACAGAACACCTAATGAGTTGGTGTCTCTAGGGTGAGACGCTAAAGACAGAAACCAGTTCATGATGACAGAGACCAGAACGGAAGCGCTAATGTAGCACGTGGATCTGGCAGAATATGTCAAGTGGGTAAGTGTTTAATGCATGCATGAATTCAAATTCAGCAGACACTAGTTGAACATTTACTATGTAACCAGAACGGATGTGCTTGGGATATATTTAATAATGAAACTAAGATGAAGATTCCTCCCTTCATTGAATTTTCACTCTAATGAGAAAGAAGATAAATAATAACAGCAACCATTGAGCCTTTAAAAATGTCATTATATCACTCCTCACAAAACAAAGTGTTGTAAGATTTAAAAATTTTTATTCTGAAGAAGACAGAAAATCCTTGTAAGCCAGGCAGCCTCTTTCCCACCCTCCCTCGATTATCTTTCTTTTTTGGTGCTGGGAATTGAACCTAGGACCAAGTATCTTGTGCAAGCTAAGTGTGCACTCCAACACTGGGCTGCAGCCACCCAAGAGACCCTCACCGAAAGGTTTCAACAGAAGTAACAGGATTTGATTTAACATTTTCAAAAACAATCACTCTCATGGCCCAGATGAGAGTGGTGAATTTATTAGATATCTCAGGGGAGATCTCCAATAGGGCACGGAATACGGAGTAAGGTATGAACTGGAGAAATGAGTCTGGAAATTGCTGGCTGGCACATAAAGATAGAAGACTGCTGAGACTATGAATGGAAGAAAAGGGCCAAGCCAATGAGACTGAGAAGGAAAGATCAGCAGTGGAGGAGTAAAAAAGACTATAGAGAATAACTGGAGCCAAGTAAGGAATAATGAACAAACTACTGAACTAGATTCTATTTCTTGCTTTGCTACAAGCAACTTTTTGGTTTTGGGCAATTGTCATGCTTGCTTTACCTACATGTGGAATGAAGGAGTTAAATGAAATAAAATTTATCTTTGATGTCTCAAAAATTCTACCAAGCTATTTCTTTTTAAGAATTGATTTATTCATTTGTTTATTTCTTTTAGGAGACTGGGGCTTGTTATGTTGCCCAGGCTGGCCTCAGACTTCTGGGATCAAGCGACCCTCCCACCTCAGCCCCCTGAGTAGCTAAAATTATTTATCAGTGTACCTAGCAAAGTTATTTCTTTAGTAGAAAGAATTCCTAGATTCTAACACCAGTTAAAAACATGCTCTGTGATCCTTTTTACCTTTCTGAATCTGTTTCCTCATTTCTAAAATGCTGAGAATATTTTTCATTTGGCAGGTATAAAAGAAAGTATGTAACTAATGAACCTGCCTTTCAATTTTTTATGCCTTCTATCCTGGAGACACTAATTGAATACAGTTTTCATTGTAACCTTCCTATTAGAATAGTGATTCTAAGGTGGATTTTTGATTCAATGAAGAAACCCAGAGGACAGAAAATCTCCGTTTATTTTGCCCTACTACTGAAGGACAGTCCCTGTCAGAAATGGCATCTGGAGTACATCGAAGTTCTCCTTTCTTCTTGGCTCATGTGCCACTGGTTAACGTATGGAATAAAAACTGTCTTGAAGGCTTACATTTGATAGAGCGAGGGAGAAAATGGGTACTAATAGACTTGTTTTACAAGGCCAGCATGGTAAATATAGTTGATACCCAAAACTACTTTGTCAAATTACATTATGTAATATGTTAAACTATGAAACTCACTCTGAATTGAGCAAGCTCGACAGAATATTTGTTCTGCTTTCAGTACCAATTATAATATAAAGTCTTGTACATTTCAGTTTCAGGAATGACTATTAATTTCTACACACTTAAGAGGAAGTTACATCCAAGAAAGCAAATCAGTTCATGTTGTTATGGAATCCGTGATTTAAATTCACTAAACTGATTTTACTCTTTTTTCTTTTAGAAATAAAATAATTCCAAATCAAAGCTGTATATGCTGAGCTTAATTACAGAAATTATAAAGTTGATTTTTGGCTGATAGAAGAGAACATTTTTATCTCTATTCTGCAATTACTGGCAGGGGAACGGATTGTTTAAATAGTAACATTATCTTTTATGCATTAATATCAAATTTAGTAGGCTCAAATGACTCAGAAGAGTTTAAATGCAGCCAACAAGCAGTGATTTATTAACTTCTGGACATAGCATATTGGAATAAATTTAAATTAGTTCCCTAAGTTAGGTATAAAAGGTTCTAAAAATCTGCAGTAGCAGTAAAGGATTTTATTTAGCTAAAATTATCATATGTATTCGTCAGCTTTTCAAAGGGCCTAACAACTTTTTAGGAACCAGCGTTAGGCTTTTATAGACATAGTGCCAGGTTCCACACTGCCTCAGAGGACCTGTGACAACCTTAATCACACTGGATACTATAAATGAAAAGAAAGAGCTAGGAGATTTGAAAGTATTTATAAATACTGGTGCCACGTCTATGGCTCTCTAATCTGTTCTCTGTGCTAGGCAGAAACCGTGGTGGGTGAACAGACTTCACGGCTCCTCACTCCTCCCACAAAATAAAGAGCCATTCCGTCATCACTTGCTCATCCGACCACCGAAGAGCTGTCTCAAAGCAGGTGTTAATGAGGATTTTAAATGACTGCTGCAAAATGTTTTCCAATGGCCCTCAGTTTATATAAATAGTAAAACTGCCTTTGATTTTATGAAAATGACTTCTGAGTACTTCTAAGCCTCTTTAACTACAGCCATGGCCAAACAGAAAATAGCATTTAAATCTCCCCCAAAATATTAACAATGGCATCTTAGAAAAAAATGTAGAGGTGTATCTGAGTATGTGTATGTTATTAAGGAAAGAGAATATGTACAGAAACGAGTTAACATAGCATGCCTGAGGTCATCACATGTAGAAAGAACTCCTTGAGACACGACCTCTGGCAGGTATCTGCAGACTTGAATGGTATCAGTGTCTTACACTATGTGAAACTTTTCTTTCATGACAAGATGGCTCACTGCCTAGACTGTTGACAAACAATATGGCTTATGCTGAATATCTGCTGTCATTTTTGGAATCTTGGATGTTGGTATGGTCTAGGTAGAGAGTGCATGCATGCATAGTTTCCAGTAAAAACAGTGGGCATTGTCTCTAATGAGCCTCGCTACTATCTAGCATTTCCCACGTATTTCCAACCAGTGGCTGGAGGAGTTAAGTGTATCATCTGGCTCCACTGGGGAAGGTCTTGAAAGACTTCCAGATTTCTCTTTGAAGATTTTGCTTTGATTCCCCCCTTTGTAATAAATCTTAGACATGAGTACCTGGGTATGCTGAGTCCTGTGAGCTCTCACAGGGAATCAAAACCTGGAAATGGGTTATGGGACCCACATCACAGAAAGGATGGCCATTTAGCTGCTAATCAATTACCTTTCATGTGAGTGTTGATCTGTCTTAGGGAAAAATTAACCAAGCCTTTGACCATTCAGAATATAATTACATTTACACCTCTAGACTGTGCAGCATTTCCTGAGCACCAGTCCATTCTTGGTGATTGTTAAAAATGAAATCATATTTGTTATATATAATAAAGCTCAGAATTTTAAAAAAATTATGTAAGCCAGACTCTAAAAGGTGGTTTCCACAACAGCTGTGACTTGATTACCTTATGTATGTATTATTGTGAACACAGTTTTAACTTCTGTACTTCTACAGATGATAATACAGGCAGAGTTTCTATGGGAACCATGATGAATCTTGTCAAAGGATACATGCACCAAGGCACCAAACTTAAACGACTATGCACAGAGACTCAGCATATGTATTGCTAGAGTGAAGCATAGGTAAATGCAGTATTACAAATCTTTTCTGTCAACCATGCATTTCTAAACCAGAACCTTAATACTGCATGAATAATTTGACATTTAAATACCACCTCTTCTGATTTTCAGGGCAAAATATGTGTAGGAGAGAATCTAACAAGCTGATTGATCATCTTTCTGTAGGTTTAAAAATACCAGCTTTAGTTAAAATATTGTAATAGAGGAAATATCTAATCTAATGTTTAAATATATGTATTTCAGTGAATTAATACTTTATTTTTATTTTCACTGATAACTATATTTTTTATGGTATGGTTTCAGAATGGAAAATACAATCAATGTAAAATGTTGCATAAAATTATTCTTTTAGGGCCAGGGATTTAGCTCAGCGGTTCGGTGGCCTGCCTTGCAAGTGCAAGGACCTGAGTTCAATCCCCGGTACCCCCCCAAAATTATTCTTTTGAAAATCAGAAAAAGCAATTCTGAATGGAAAGCATATTCTTCCATGTTATTTTATATTAAAACCATTAAAAACTTAAATGCAAATAGAAGATCCTTTGTCTTTTTATTAGCCTGCTAATTTATAAATACTGACACAACAAGATTTTTCTCCAAAATATCTGATAAAATACAAGAAAAAGTCTTATAATCTTTGTGGCCTGCACATGCACAACGACATATGGAACAACACTGTTAAAATGTGGACTCCTAAGTGGTTGAACAGACATGCTATATTCTTAAATGTAGGGAAGCACAGCATTCCTGATTGAAATTTGGGGGAGGGCAGGGACAAGCGGAGAAAATGAGAACCAAGACCTGTCATATAAAGGTACAAGATCCCAGTAATGAATGTAGCTGTACTGTATACCTAGGATGTACCAATAAACTCAGTAAAAAAATTAAATACAGGTAAATATAAAAAATAAATAAATTTGGGTCCTGGCAGAAAAGATAAATTATTGCATTGTGGCCATTTGGGTACCATGTAAATATTTAATTTTGTAAATTTGAAATTCATGGATGCTGAGGTCAGCTTCTACACTTTTCAGAGGTTGAATCTGGCTGAGACACAAAGAAATGGACTTTGCCTCTATTTTCTTTCAGAATTTTTAGGTTGATTAGGTTTATCTCTGCCTAAGAAGATTGTAATATAAATAAGTCCATTATGTCATATCTCAGGACAATGTGATAGTAAAACTGATGCTCTGTTTCTCATTTATATTCTAAATAGAGCTGTGTGGTCTTAACAAAAAGGACAAGGTACAAGCATATACCAAAGGCAGGAACAGCAAGAAGGGGAAATATCCTTTCTCCTATAGTCTATCACTAATTCACTAATGTGTAGAACATTTCTTCCTGGAGATGTTTAAAAGGCTACTTCTTTGCTATACATTAGGAAGAATCAGACTCATCTCTATTGAGATTGACTGTGTGCGGTACTTTCAAAAACGATCTTAGGCATGAACTATGAGAGCAGGTTACTGATCCTAAACAAAATGCCATTGGGAGCAAAATTAGATTATAAATCCAAGAGAAAAAAGCTTATGTGGTTAAGTACAAAATGTAAAGCACTACAACAAAGTAAATTACGCATGTTCAAGAATAATGTTTGTATTTGCTGAAAATCAATGCTAATTAAAACCAACATGAAGCCGGGCATGGTGGAGTACACCTGTAATCCCAGAACTCAGGAGGCTGAGGCAGGAGGATCGCTGTGAGTTCAAGACTAGCCTGGGCTACATAGTGAGTTCCAGGACAATCTCAACTACATAGTAAGACCCTGTCTCAAAAAAAACAAAAACAAAACAAATAAAACCAACACGAACATTTGTGTTAAGAAAAAATTCTGTTAATTTCCACTCTAAAAGGCTCATCCATTTTGTATTTTCTTGTAACATGGAGTTTCTGACACAATTCAAAGAATTCGCTCCTAAAAAAGAGCACAGAAAAGTAGCTCCTAAAACTTCTCTCCAAGGAGCTATCCACATGAAAATAACTAACAATTTTTATGTATTTGAAGGAATTATGAGAATTAGGCAATCATCCTGTTCTTTGTAAGCAATAAAAAGTACTAAAAATAAAATGCTTTGCTATATTGCTAATTTTACTTGTACAACTGCCACTTTTCTTACAAGAGCGACAGTATCAGATATTTCTATATTTTTTCAAATTTAGGATAATATTGTATGACATGACAGGAATCTTTAAACCTTAAGAGTCACATACAGAAATAATGAATAAGAAAGGAATGATAAAATATATTACTTACTTTCCCAGAAACGATCTTTTCATAAATCTGAATTGGTTGGTCTGCAAAGAATGGGGGGTAGCCAGCTGCCATTTCATAAATTAGCACTCCCAACGCCCACCAATCCACTGCCTTATTGTAGCCCTGAGATAAATCAACAGCAATGTCAATTATCACTTAAATTACTCAGACGAAAATGAGCTCATCTGTAATTTCAAAATGATCTGGAAGCATAGAAAAAATTTAAAGCAGTTCCTAAGCAGCTACTAGGGATAGAATTTAAAAAATGAACAAAATATATATCAGGTCAGATTTAAATTAAACAGAAGGGAGAATTTCCAGTTATTGGAATTGAATATCAAAAAAGCTTATTAAATCTTCTTCCTAAAACCACGATAAATGTTATTGACAATGAAATTTGTTCTGTTTCACTGGGATAATTTTGTTTCTCAGCAATAGAAAGGGACCATTCTAGGGCCATAATTGTATGGATTAGGTTTTCTATAGAAAGGTCAAAGCTTTTGAAACAAAATAGTATTACTGGAATAGACTCCAAAATATTCTACCTTCTGGGAGTTAGAAGAGTGAATATGTCAGAGCTAATGGTGTCTATTTCATAGGTTCTTGTGAAGGGTAAACGTTTAATGTGGAATCAAACTGATGTAAATACTTAAGTATAATCTACTTTTACAATCTACTGTTTTTCTTTTTATATCTAAACATCTACAGGAAAGAAAGTTCATAGGGTTTTATGAAGAATACAAGCATTTGTCATTTAATGACCTACTTAAGGACTGTTTGGACTTATGACCTGCACCAGCACTTATGCTCAGTCTGACAGTTCTGTATTATTTATACAACCTCAGTGTCTTTTTATATAGTATACCTTGTTAATACAGTACTGTAATTTTTGTTGATTGTACTGTACAATGTAGTACTATAGTTTTATGTTCTGTTATACATTGTAGTACTGCATGTAAGAGTTATGCGAACAAAAGCAAAGCCAGCAAGTTGGAGTCTCCTTTGACCATATAGTTGTTCTGAATCTTGTAATGTACACACTATACACAATTCCTCATTTAGCCACCAGTTCATTTAACAACCTAACAGCATGACCACTATTTAGCCATGAAACGAGGAGTGTCTGTACATTAAATGAAAGAGAGTAACATGTTTAAAAATGTTTTGCATACCAAACAATTCAAAGATTATGGTTAATTTTTTATATTAAGCTTACTAAAATTAACATAGAAGTTGAAGAAAAGCCAATGATAATTTGCTTACATTAACACATGTACACAAACTTTGTTGGCAACTGTGTTCTTGGTCAAGTGGCACAGATCATGGGAAAAAAGTTAACACTCTTTAAACATGGGGAAAAATAAGCTGAGTTCTTCCCAGGTCTTTTGATCTGCTCTCAAAAGTCCCCTTCTGATTACTATCACCCTCTCCACATTCCAACCTTTTGTCCGAATGTTAGCTTTACAAACGATTGTTTCCAAATTATTAGCTAAAATACAATGCTATAATTCCCTCCCTTTCTCTCCTTTTTTGTTCTCCCCTACCTTCTCTTTTTGAGTCCAGATGACTGAACCAACACTCTTTACTTTAAGCTACATTCCCAATTCTTTTCATTTTCATTTTGAGACTAGGTTTTGCTAAGTCAACAAGTTGCCCAGAGTAGGCTGGAACTTGTGATCCCCCTGCCTCAGCTTCCCAGAGTGCTGGATTACAGGCCTGTGCCACCATCTCTGGCAATCTCTTTCCCCCTTTTTTTCCCTTATTCTGTATTATTTTGAAAAGGAAAAAAACAGATACAGGAATAACATTTTATTTTGCTAACAGAAATGGGTATCAACTTTGTTTAATTCCTTGATTTCTATGTTTTAAATTCTGTTTTAATGTTTAAAGTAAATGTGCCAGACACAAGCTAATACCATAAGTATAGAGAATGAAAACAAATCAATAAGGAAAACACTAAGTTTCAAAAGATAATAGGCAAAGGATAGGAACTAATGAACACACACACACTCAAACACACACTCTCACACAATACCGTGTTTGCATACTTGTTATTGTGCAAGTGAAAAAAGCCAGACACAGAACTACACATTCATTATGATCTGATGTAAATAACATGCATATAAAAATATACTGATTTTTTTTCCTTTAAGTCTATCCCTAAGTGGTGGGATTGCATTGCAGGGTTTTTGTTGTTGTTGTTGTTGTTGTTGCTGTTCTTATTGTTTTTTTTTCTGTATTTTCCAAATGTTTTACAATAAATATCTACTACTTTTAAAACACACTTGTAAAAATATTGGTGCTTATTCTGTGGTCACATTTTGTGTTAACCACATTTAAAGAAAAAGAAACAGCAATGATATTTGGATAACAGAAGACTAAAAAGCTATAAAAGATTTAAATTATGAAAGATAATAAGAGATCTATAAGCAATATTTTGTTTTAGCCAAAGTTCAGTATGTCGTTTGTGGTCTGTATATGAGAATGTTTTATTTCTCTCCTCTCCTTCATTTTTATTTGTACTCAATTTTTGTTAGTTTCCCTTTCTAGTTTTTTAAGGAAGGGAGAAGTTAAAACATTCTTTAAATATGGTTACAGTTTCTTCCATGGAATTTCACTATTTGTAAAAGTTATACCACTTTCATTGACTAAAGCTATTCTACAGTTGTAATACTGCTATTAAACTAAAATTTAAAACTGACTTTCACATATTCCTTTACTTAGGTGGTAAATTTGAAACAAAGGAAGAACTGACCACTAGAGTTCATATCATCTCTCGCTTGCTCACTCTTACGTTAGTGGGAAAAATCATGAAACTCTGTTCTGGGTATCAAAACATATGGATATAAAGTAGAAGTTAGATTTATTCATTCCTTTTCTCTAACAAAATAAGTGGTAGACTCTAAATAATTATTCTTTAGTAATCATGCATAAATAGTTGAATTCATATATTATATGCAATAAAATTATGAAATTAGGTGATAAACTGTTTCATCCAAACTGCACTGTGCTGTATGCCTAATAATCCTGCTTCACACAGATGGAAACTATCAATATTACCTTGCTGAGGATTATTTCTGGAGCCAGATACTCTGGAGTGCCACATAACGTCCAAGTTCTGCCCTTAACTCTTTTGGCAAATCCAAAGTCGGTGACCTATTTAAAAGAAACAAAAACAAAACAGACTTGTGAAACTTTCTCAGTTTGTCATACATGTATTTACTGTAATGAAACTAAAACTTAAAGGCTAGAGGTTAAAATTCAAACTATGAAAAATGGGGAAAAATTAATTCAATGTAACAGACTGAGTCTCAAAGAGAACTATTTAGTGAGCAAAAGTTAAAACAACCCATGTTGGAAGGCCCTATTCCCTCTCAAAACAAAGGGACAGCAGCAAAACTTTTCAGTCTTTTTCCTAAAATTCTAGACTCAAGGAATACAAGTGAGAGTACGATGGAAAAATAAATAGTTTTAATAATAATGCAACAAATAATAAATATGCCTTAAGTCCGATGTGTCCTCTGTCATGAATTGCACCACCAAAGCATGAAGGCATTAACAGGAGGATCCACTCACAACTGTGTGCGAGCGAGGCTGCTGCACCGTGACTGTGCGGAAATGGACTGGCATTTCCAAGTACTATGACCAATGTACTGTTGTAGCAGAGAGCATGGATCAGATCGGACTGTCTGGTTCAAATTCTGACTCTACCATTTAGTGACTGTGTGACCTTCTTCTAATGCCTTATTTTGTTTGCCTCAAAATGAGGACAACAACAACATTTACACTTTATAGGTTATCAGGATTCAAAGAGATAATAGAGGTTGGTCATCTCTTACCTACAATGCTTGGGAGCAGAGTATTTCAGAGTTTAGATTTTTCTAGATTTTAGAATACTTGTATATGCACAATGAGATCTTGGTGAAGGAACCCAAGTCTAAATACAAAATGCATTTATATTTAAGACACATCTTATAATCGTGGCTTGAAGGCAAATTTATACAATATTTTTAATCTAGCTGCATTTTGATTACCCCTGTCAGATGAAGTTACGTGTGGAATTTTAAACTTGTAAGATCACATTGAGATTAAATGTATAAACTTCTTGCTTAGTATTTTCTTGACTACATCATAGATAATGTGTTCAAGTCATACCTGGATATAACCTTGGTGGTCAATTAAGAGATTTTCAGGTTTTAGATCTCTGTAGATGAGGTCCAGAGAATGGAGGTACTCAAATGTCAGCACTATCTGAGATGCATAGAACCGCGCATGGGGCTCACTGCAAAGAAACAAAATGCTGATTTTCAGGTAAAATAGATAACAAATATCAATGAATGGGCTATACATAAAAATTAACCTATAGTACGGTATTGCGGGAAAGAAAAGCACTTTTTAAGTATATGTAAAGAATTTAATTTCCACATATTTAGTAAATTATCTTCAAATAATGATTTGATAAGTTTAGGGGACATGTTTTCTCTATGCACCTGGATACACTGATATTTAATTTACATTGAAAAAAATATATAATCTGGGCTGGGGATTTAGCTCAGTGGTTCTGCCACCTGCCTTGCAAGCACAAGGACCCAAGTTCGATCCATGGTACCAAGAAAAAAAATATAATCTTAGCCAGGCATGGTGGCGCATACTTATAATCCAAGTACTCTGGGAGGCTGAGGCAGGAGAATTGTGAGTTTGAGCCCAGCCTGGGCAATTCAGTGATTTAGCAAGATCCTGCATCAAAATTTTTAAAAAATGAAGGGGAGGTGCTGGGGATAGGGATGTAGGTGGGTGCAAAGGCTCTGTGTTTAATCATGAGAATAGTACAAAAACAAAAAACAAACAAAACATAATCTTAAAAGTCATTTTATTGTAAATATTTTAGTAATATGAGGCACTAGGCAAAAACACTGGTTAAAAAAACATGTCATACATGGGTTTTAAAATTCAAACAAAAGTAATATGAAACTAATTTAAAAATTTTACCATTAGTAGATATTTTGAGATTATTTTAAGTTTCTTGAAAATGAAAACATTAAATTTTAAACAATGTATATTATTCAACAAATAGTATTTGAGATATAATAATATAGTGTATAACATTATATAATGACATTTATCAATAATATTTGAATTAGGTTTAGAAAAGGCTGAAGATGGAAAGAAATATGTGTAGAAATGATGACTGGTTGTATGGTGAAATGCGTACAAAAATGTACTTCACACAAATTTCATTCTTAAAGTTTTGGCTAGGTTAAGTTGTTAAAATATCTACCGAATTTAAGAAGAGTTTGTACCTTATTGTTATGCTATTATAAATTATTATTGCCCGTATCAGAAGATAGTGGTTCTTTAGAATTATGTCTGAATCTGAGAGTGACTGAAAAGTGCCAAATGGATACAGCCATGGCTACAGTGCGTAGGCTCTATCTACATTTTTCACAAATTTCAGGCCCTTAAAGAATTTTATATTCATATTTCTAAAATATTAGTTAACTAAATTAAAGGAAATTTTGGCATAGGGATTAATTTAAAAATCTGGATTCAAAAAGGCCAAACACATAAAGACTTGAGGAAGGGAAAACATTAATCACCTGAACCTTCCAATTCTTCTGAGATGTGAAAACATTTCACCACCAGGAACATACTCCATCACCATGTATAAATTAGAATTATCCTATGAATGAACAAAAGGAAATAAGGCCAAAATTATAAAATCTGGCTAAAATATTTTAAAATTATACCATCATTCATTTAGAACAAGACAATTGAAAGATTAATACAATTGAGAAAAAAGAAAAGAAATAGAAAATGCTCAAGCTCTTCTATGCTGTGTTATTTGACTTACCTCCCATATTATAGTCATATATTGGTGCCATATAACTCCCTAGCACTTTTGCTGTTCTGTTTCAAAGGGATCTCTTAACTCTTTGACAATTAAACACTGAGGCAATGATACAGTGTTACAGTATATGGAAAGGAATAATGAAGTTAAAAAACTCCTTTGATAAAAGCTCATAAGAACCATTTATGTCTAAAAGATTAATGGTTTTAATATCTTAGATACAAATATCTTCATTTGGAATAAAAAAGGTTACAGTGTTCCATATGATTCAACGGCACAGAGAGGTGCCAAGTATTATTCTGAAGAGTTGCAAAGGTGCCAATTTAAAGAATAAATCTTTTACCCGATTCAAAAATGGGCATCCGAAATGAACAGACATTTCTCAGACAAAGAAGTAAAAGCAGTTTTAATATCTTAGATACAAATATCTTCATTTGGAATAAAAAAGGTTACAGTGTTCCATATGATTCAACGGCACAGAGAGGTGCCAAGTATTATTCTGAAGAGTTGCAAAGGTGCCAATTTAAAGAATAAATCTTTTACCCGATTCAAAAATGGGCATCCGAAATGAACAGACATTTCTCAGACAAAGAAGTAAAAGCAGCAAGTAAATATATGAAAAAATGTTCCACATCACTGATCATTTGAGAGATGCAGATGAAAACAACACTGAGACTCCACCTCACCCCACAAAGAATGGCTGCTATCAAGAAATCACACAATAACAAATGTTGGCAGGGTTGTGGAGAGAAAAGAACCCTTCTCCTTTGTTGGTGGGAGTGCAGACTGGTGCAACCACTATGGAAATCAATATGGAGATACCTCAAAGAGCTTGGACTGGAGGTTCCATTTGACCCAGCCATCCCTCTGCTGGATATCTTTCCAAAAGAACTAAAAGAATCATATCACAGAGAAGTATGCACACCCATGTTTATAGCAGTACAGTTTGTAATAGCTAAAACTTGGAAACAGCCCATTTGCCCATCCGTTGGAAACTGGATAAAGAAGATGTGGTTTTTCTATAAAATGGAATATTACTCAGCCATAAAGAATGAGAAAATAGATTCATTCATAGGAAAATGGATACATATTGAAGATATACTCCTAAGTGAAATAAGGCACACATGTGTAAATACTGAATAGTTTCTCTGGTGTGAATAATCTGCAATAATAGAGAAGATCCTAATAAGATTACTGACATTGAGAAATGGGAAGAAAGGAGCTAAAGGTGTAGGGAAGGTGGGATGGGTAGGGGAAGGGTAATAAGGGAAAAGAAAAAAAATGTGAGATAATAAAAAGATGGAAATAAGTGTTTGTAGATGGGGAGGGGAGGAGGGGGTGAAGGGAGGGCAGGGAGAAGGGGAAAAAATGAGAACTAAGACTTGTCATGTAGAGGTACAAGATCCCAACAATGAATGTAACTGTACTGTATCCCTAAAATGTACCAATAAACTCAATTAAAGCTGAAAAAAAAAAAGAATAAATCTTTTGCACTTTCTCAGACACTTGGAACAGCAGAGCAAAGAATGTTCTGCCTTGTTTATATAAAGAAAAGAGTAGAATTCAAATTAAGTAAAATAAAGTAATGAGGTCATAAGAAAAATGTTTAAGAGAAGCAGAGGTGTTTCTATCATATTCGTTTGGATGAGTTTAAGAGTTATGTAATAACACTGCTATGTTTCTGCATCACTAAAATACTTGATTTTAAATGCTTTCTTATGAAAGTCACACACCACCTTGAACAAGTGTCCCACAAAGAACACCTTTTCCAATGCTACATAAGTTTGTAAGCACAATAGAATTTGATTACATAAACATCTAATGTCTCTCCTTCATTTATTTATACTTTCCAGCTTATCATTTATTTTAGAATTCTACTACAGAACTGTATTTTAAAAAGTACATCTAGTTGAAAATAATTTATTTATATATTACTAAAATTTACCTTAAAGGAATATTCCAGTCGAACAAGAAAAGGGAAATTCACTGCCTGTAATATTCTTTTCTCATTCAAAGTATGCTCTATTTGCTTCAGTTTAACAACCTGTAATAAGATAAATGAATCTCAGTGAATTCAAACAGAATTTAAAAGTTACTATCATTTTAAAATAAAAATGTTTTCCATATAATAAAATTGAATAAGCAAAACTGTGAAATTTAGATAAGCAAAATAATCATATAGGTTTATATGGCTTGAAAAAATCTAGTAGAAAGTTTCAACTTTGGTCTTATGAAGGTCAACTATGAATCAATCGGCAAGAGCTAAGTGGAAACAAAGATATAGACCCATAAAGATTACTTAAAAATTAATATGTGAAAATTCTTGGCTCTTATGACTTATAGTCAGATCACTATATCACTTCCCCATGCAGGTAATGATTACACATACTTCCTAAAATCAGTAAGGAAAAACAGGTATTAAGTAAACATTCAGAATTATAAAACAATGGGTAAAAACGAATAATGTCTTCATCTCATAATAAATAAAGATAGCTACAAAATCTAAACATTTAATCTGTACAGCATCAGATGATGACACACAAATATAAGCAAAAATTACTGTCTTTATAGAAAATAGGTCATTTAGGATTAATCAAGCTTCCTATATACTATTTACTCGATAGAAGGGGGAAAGCAGTTTGTCTTGACTACATTAAGATTGTGACTCTATTCCACATGCAGTTTTATTTTGAATTGAAGGAAAGGTAACAAAAGAGAAAAGACAAATAATTGTGTGTGTATGTGTAAGTCATTAGAGGTTTGCATTCTTGCTAGAAACTCATCAGTGTGGGTGTGGTTGTAGAAATCAACCATCTAACACAATGAAAGGCATTATCCAGTTAATGGTATACTCTGTAAAATGAGGAATACATAAGTAATCTGAGCAAAGAATAATGTACCAGGAGTCAGAAGATCTGTGTTCTAGCTTAGGGCTTCTATTCAATCAGCTTGGTAAATTTTTGGAGATGTTATTTCAATATTTTGAATCTCAGTTTTTAAAATCTGTAACATGAAGTAGTTGGGTCATTATCATCCATATTTTAACTCGTTACAAAATTAATTAGTCCTTATTTTCACAATAACATACATAACATCAGCTGGAAAATTACTCTTGCTTTGTGTTTACTTTTGTATATTAGGATAAATGAGATTTTTAATTAGGCATAAACAGTATGTTGGCTTGTGAAATAAATAATGAAAACTAAACCAGAGAGGCTGTCTGCATTACAGTCTTAAACCAACTATGTATGTGAGGGACATAATATAATTAAAAATATAAATGAATTCAAAATATATGAACTGCCAAAGCACATATACTTCACTCATTTTAAAATTAATAGCTAAAAATTAACCATTTGAAATTAAATTTACTTTAAAATATGCATATCTACTACACATTAAGCATAATAATAGCACCTACAGAGATAAGGACAAGACAATGTCAGGCTTTACATACAAAAGATCTAATTGAAAATTGGACGCATGAATAGGTTGACTAGAATAATTGCCAAATGAGAGTTATGACATCACAAGCTATCAGAGGAGAAAATGTTTGAGGATGAGGATGCAGTATTTTATTCAGTCATAAAATGCTGATAATGCTGCCTTAAAAGTAGCTGTGTGGCACAATGCATGTGAAGCAACTAATATCGTACTGACACATGGTAAAGACGTTATTATAACCTATTTTAAAAGGCAAGGCTGAACTGATTCTTAAAAATGAGATGGATAATAAAGGTTAGGGAAATACAGGGGAGAAAGTTCAGTTAGGGTTAGTATCCAGTAAGAGGAGAACAGAGAGAAGTAAGTCTGAGTGGTAGTTCCATTCAGTTGTCAGGATAGTGCTTTTCAAAATTTGGTAATGAAATATGAAATGCTAAGTGGCAGAGAAAATTTCCCAAGTATCCTTAGGGGTATAGTCCATATTTTAAGTTCAAGATTCATAAAAATTCATTTTACTTCTTATATATTTCTGTTAAATATATAGACTTACAGAACTGATGAGTGATTTGTTAACAGCTGATTTTTTAGAGCCAAACATGTGAGTTATTAATAAAGAAAACAGGCCACATATCATTCCACACTCTCCAAAAAGAGCATCATATACTCCTGTGAGTCAAGTTTCAAGTCAGAGCAGTACAGGATTGAGAACATGTGGAGAATAGTATGAGATAAGAGACCACAACGGAATTGGTAAGAAACCTGTGAAGGATTAGGAAATAGGCTATATTCTGAGCGGGCTGAATTCCGACTTCATTTAATAAACACGGTGAAGCTTTCTTGATGGGTATGCTATGAATTTAAACATTTGGCTGGCATATTGTCAGTAGATAAATTAGTATGGGTAAACAGTCTGAGGTTGTGAAAATCATGATATTAATGGAAAAGACCAGTTGAGGTTTATTAGGGACTATGGGATCAAACTATGAGGTGTTAGAAAGGATCTTAGAGATATAAATATATTTTAAAGAAAAAGTAAGGAATAAAGGCATGGGAATCCAACAAACCTAGTCAACTTCTTGGTTTTAGCTATATGACTTTTGAAAAAATTTTTATAGAGGTTAGTGGCTGAAAAGATTAATGCCACACAAAGTTGTGAAGATATATAGATCTCTCTTTCTCTGTATATATACTATATACATATATATGCTATACTATATATATAGTACATACATGTACTATATATATAGTATATATAATTATATATATACTATATATATAGTGCTTGACACACAGCATGGAGAGAAGAAATGACATTTTTTTCCCATTTCTGCATTGATTTTCCTCCTTATTCCGTATTCATCCTAAGATGGGAGAAGCCAAGCTGATTTAATCAAAAGATTTGTGTGATTTAATTTAATAATAGAAAACGGAGTTACTATGGAGTGTTATTTTATTACTTATCTTCAGCAAGTTAAATAAAGTAGAAAAAAATTCAGAATATAGTCTTTCATTCTTATTATGTGCAGGCCCAGAACATTGCAGAAATAGAAATGAAATAAAATGGCAGTTACTCTTCTGGGAAACACTTGTTTGCCATAATTGTTCTATGAGGTAACTGGCTCAGTAATTTAACAAGTCGCTGTAACTAACAAGTCACTGCTCTGCCAGAAACAAACAAAAATGGAATTAAAGCCTTCTTCCCTAACTTTATAACATAAGGTGATGTATTTTGTTATCTTGTTGAAATTTTGTGAGTGAAGCACATTCTACAAATTCCTTAAGAACAAAAAACGCTAAGAGCTACCCAGGAAAAACAATTTAATGATGCGTTTAATAAAAACAATAAATCTGAAGCATTTTTGCTGTTGTGCTACCAACACAAGAAAGAAAGTTGCCTCATTTAGAAAATGAGGGCAGGACCTAAAGGTTCTCTAGGAGTGCCGGGCTCAGACTGTACAAATTAGGACTAGAGGGCTTAAGAAAGGTTTGAGCCTGTTTGATAAGAGAGAGAGCATACAATAAGCAGAAGGAAAGGCAGGCTAGTCCAGAGTGTGAACATCAGCAATTCTTGAAGAACAGCCACAGGAATAAAACAAAACAAAATGGGAAAAGGGACAAGAAGTGGAAGAGCCAGAAAGGAAAGCGCATAAGTCAGAATAAGAGATTCCAGAAGTCAGGACGAGACAGTTTCAAGGGAGTGGTCAGCACAGTCATATGTTTAAAAAAAGATCACAGATGAGTAAAAAAGAATCCACTGGACCTGAGGTTTGGTCACTGGACTGATGACTCTGGGTAGAGCCACTTCAGTGGGCTAGCTAGAGATGGGATGAATGAGGGTGCAGCTGAACTGCTCTGGGTTAAAGAATTAATAGGAAGTTTCCAAGTTTTAGCTATTACAAACTGTGCTGCTAGAAACATAGGTGAGCATGTATCACTGTGATATGATTCTTTTAATTCTTTTGGAAAGATACCCAGCAGAGAGATGGCTGAATCAAATAGAACCTCTAATCCTAGTTTTTTGAGATATCACCATATTGATTTCCACAGTGGGTGCACCAGTCTGCACTCCCACCAACAACGGAGAAGGGTTTCTTTCTCCCCACAGCCCTTCAAGCATTTGTTATTGGTTGATTTCTTGATAGCAGCCATTCTTTCTGGGGTGAGATGGAATCTCAGTGTTGTTTTCATCTGCATCTCTCGAATGATCAGTGATGTTGAACATTTTTTTCATATATTTATTTGCTGCTTTTACTTCTTTTTTTGAGAAATGTCTGTTCATTTCAGATGCTCATTTTTGTATCAGGTCTTTGTATTTGGGGGTCTGATTTTTTTTTTTTGAGTTCTTTATATATTCTAGATAGTAGTCCTTTGTCTGACTAGTAGCTGGTAAAAATTTTTTTCCCACATTGTAGGTTGTCTCTTAGCTCTGTTGGTGATTTCTTTTGACTACAAAAACTTTTTAATACAATGAGATCCCAGTTGTTGATTCTCTGCGCAAGTTCTCATGCTGCTGAGGATTTGCTCATAAAGTCTTTTCCTATGCCAATGTCTTCAAGAGTTCTACGTAATTTCCTTTCCAGTCAGTTTAGTGTTTCCATTTTGATATTTAGATCTTTATTCCACTTGGATTTTAGTTTAGTGCATGGTGAAAGATAGGCATCTAGTTTTAATCTTTGGCAAGCCAGAACAACCCAAATGTCCATCAACTAGACACTGGGTAAAGAAGATGTGGTTTTTCTATAAAATGGAGTACTATTCAGCCATAAAAAATGAGAAACTAGAGTCATTTATAGCTAAATGGCTGCACATTGAGGCTATACTCAAGTGAAATTAATAGGACATACTTGAGTAAATAACGAATAGTTTCTCTGGTGTGAAAAACTAAAAGTGTAAATAAGGTTCCAATGGAATAACTGAGAGTGTGAAATAGGAAGAAAATGGCTAAAGGGGAAGTGGAGCGGGGAGGGGAAAGGAAATAAGGGAAAAGGAAAAAATGTGAAAAAAATGAAAAAACAGAAACAAAGTCCTTGTAAATAGGGAAGGGTGAAGGGGGTGAACGGAGGGCAGGGGTATGGTGAAAAAACAAGAACCAAGATATATCATGTAAAGGTTCAAGATCCCAATGATAAATGTAACTGTACTGTTTGCTTTTAATGTACCAATAAACTTCATATGGAAAAAAAAAGAAAGCAGGTTAGAAAAGATTTGTGAATGAGGTTCAGTGAACAAGGATATACAGTTAAAAGTGCAGATGGATCCACTCCATTTTAGAAAGGCTTAAGCCATTACCACTTTTCATGTTAAGATTTTAGTTTTAACTAAAATGAAGGTTGGACTGAAACCTCTGACTAGTTGGGTGCTATTCTCTCCAATATGATGGGACTGGGCACATGTGGTTATTTAACTCTTGAAATGTGGTTAATCCTAGATGAGTTGCAGAGAAAGTGTAAAAAACATATCAGATTTTGAAGATAAAAGTAAAATACCTCAATTTTATATTAATTGTATTAAGGACAGGGCTATTAAAATGAAACATTATGAAAATGAATGTAAATGTTTATTTTTACTTTTTTAAATGTAGCTATTAGAAAATCTAAAGTTGCACAGGTGGTTTCCATTATATTTGTTTGACAGTATTAGTCTAGTCTAGTCAATGTCTGTAAGTGTGACTATTGGTCTAATAATGTTTCCTCCCATTTTCCTACCTATATCCCAATAAGCCAAAAAGTCATTCTTGGGAACATAAGAACTGTAAGATATTCCATTATTATTCTTTTTCTTTACCTTAATGGTGATTACTAGAGAAAACAAGAAGTTGAAACTTAAAGCATGAATACTTCAGGTTATATTGATTCATTAGATACTAATAAGTGATAATTAAAACTTATTTTCTAAAATATGTTTCACAAGGTTTTCCTACTTTGACTGATAATTTAAATTTACTAAACCCATAATGTTACATAAGAGAGCTTCTAATGTGAATAAAAATAAGTCATAAAACAAAATTACAAAATTTCAGTTATGTCAGTATAATGATATTATAAGAAATTGGTTCCTGCAATTTTCTACAAGGCAGAATGTAGTAGAGATGCTTGTTCTTCACATGTTAAATTCAGTATTTTGTTAGTAATTATACACATAAGCATTACTGAAATAATAATGTATCCCCATATACTAAAACTATTAACTATGCATTATATAATCACAATAAATTAGAAAAAAATGAATATAATGATAAAATTATTTGTGAGTGCCAGTGGTAATTTATATGCATGTATTTTTAGGCTAGCTGATAAAACTGAAATTTGCTCTGCAGGTAAAAAATGAGGAATGCTTACCTTCTGCTTATCTAAGATCTTCATGGCATAATACTGTTCAGTGGCTTTATGTTTCACCAACATGACTCTTCCAAATGAACCTGTTCCAAGAGTTTTTTTCCTTTCAAAATCATCAAGTCCAGCATTATTCTACATGTGCATAAAAAAGAAAATTAAAATTAGAAATTCTCACAAGACGGTAATTATAACCACTTTAATAATATATCATCAGAATAGAAAATTTAGGTAACTATCTCTTTAGAAATAATACAAAAGGAGTGTTCAGATTCCAGGTATTCAAGTAATTGGCTCTATTTTCCCCTTTGAATAAGAGAGAGTCTAATGAGAGAAAAGGAAATTATATTGCAAAGTGGTGTGTAACAGTAATGAAAAAAAAAAGCCACAGGTGAATTTGTAAAGATCAGATTTGAATATGAATTTTCTACTACTGAATACCTAATTATTTATACATTTTAATAATTACAAACTGACCAAAAGTATACTGATAAAACCATATAAGCTGCAATCTTGTAAATAAATAATCAGACTGAGTAGATAAACTGAAGGATCAGCCTTCTCATCAGAGAAGGCTTTGCAGAAAGCCTTTCTGCTTTGCAGAAAGCATTGTCTTATTTCATCTGTATCTTTATAGTAACTTAAAGAACTAGATAACAACAGCATGAAGGTCTACTTGTACTGTCATAACCTAGTATTACCTAAAGTAGTAACAATAAAGAAAGAGGATTTTCTCATTCTACAAAGAACCAAAAGCTACTCTCAGGATAAACAGGCTCATTTTTCTCCTTGAATAGATGTTTTGTTACAAGCCAACATATTTGGCTTTGACAACAGCATTAAACAAAGAATTGGAGGCATCAATCTACTGAATTTGTTGCTGCCACAACAAAATGAAAATTACTAGGAACAAATTACATGCTAAATAGCAACATGTAGTAGTTGCTGACCCATTTGTTTAGTAGGTTTGTTTATAAAGCTACTCATGAAAATCTCAGAAAAATACTTCTAAGTCACAGTCTATAGTGTTAAGGTAGAGAAAAAATGTGATATAATATGATTATGTATATGTAATGAATCTGTATACTTGCTGAAATTCAATATTTCTGAATTTAATCTCTACTGTGAATCATTTATACCCACTATATTCTTTGTATTTTACAGTACCGGGGGTCAAACTCAGGACCTTGAGCTTGTGAAGCAGGTGTGGTGCCACTGAGTTAAATCCCTGGCTCTACTGTAAATCAAACATTGCCTTTTATAACACATCATAGAATTTCTTCATGGATCATTACAGAGATGGAAAGCAACCCTACATTTTACTTACAAAATTTGTTTTCATCATGTTTTAATTTCACACTTAACAAGATTATCATTTTGGAAAAGTCCTTATACTTCTGATTGAATTCATCTTATAGAACGATACTTAATTTTTGGTTTAACAACATAAGTGGATTGAAATGCTTCATATAGTGCCCACCAAATAATAGAAAAAAAAAACACTATTAGTATACAAAAGAACATCTATTTATGATACTCATTGCTTTTCTTTCTAGAATAAAAATATGCCATCTTCCTCATTTCTCTTAAGTTTCATGTTATATAATATCTAATATTTTTGTAATCACAATGTCCACCTTTAGGTATGCTGTCAAAGACATAATACAAAATTAATATTAGAAAATATCAAGAGTTTCTTACAACTTTGAGTTAGTATCAACACATTAGGTATATGAAAAATGTATTCCTTCTCTGATTTAGATTTATGTAAAATTATTAATATACTGAAACATAATATTATTGCATAATCCCAATTTTAAGCTTATATTAACTAAAGGCACTTGAAAATTAAAAATTTTTTTTCATGGTACCAAGGATTGAACTCAGTACCTTGAGCTTGCAAGGCAGGTGTGGTGCCACTGAGCTAAATCCCTGGCTCTGAAAATTAAAATTTTGAAGTAATAAATTACTTAGGCCAGAGTCACGATTTTATTTAACAAATATTTTAACTTGTAGAAAAATGCAAATATTCCTTACCGGGGGAGGACTCTCCCACTTTTTCAGAAAGTCTTCTTTGGCTTTGGCTAGAAATTCTTTCACTGAAAATATAAATAAAAAAGTTTTGTCTTATAATGTAAGACATGTAATATAACTTTATATTACATATCTACTCACTGTGTACAATTGTACAATTTTTTACTTAAAAAAGACTTATCAACTGTTATTATAAGGAACTATCTCTTCACCACTCTGATACAGGTTATTTAGTGTCTAAACAAGAAACACTCAAATTTCTAAGAATCTCTAATATTGTTCTATATGAAGATCACTTAATTTCAATTTAATAACAATACTGTTCCCGAAAACACATCCAAAAGGAATATAAAACTTCTAGGACAAAATAGTGATTGTAAATATATAAGCCAACAGGGATAGTAAGAGCTTTAAATGCAGAAACTAAAAACATGGAGAAAATGAATTTTTGATGTGTGCAGTAGCAAAACACAGTTGGTTTTGATAAAGGATTGTTTTCAGGTACAAGGTTTTATGTTATTAGATTTGAGTTCTCTCTACCAGAAGTAGAGAGGAAAGGAGAATCCACAGATTAACACACATATGAAGGATATACACAAAGGCTAAAAGCAAATCAGAAGAAAACAATATCAACAACAAAAAATCTTAAACAGCTTTAAAAATTTCATTCTAAATTTGGAGTAAAAACTAAATATCTGAATCTCAACTAAAAACTTACACTAATGTAAAGCAAATGAATATAGTTGATCCTCATATATTGGGCAACAGTAGGCACATGCTTTATAGCAACCCGTAGCCAAACACTATAGTTTTGCAGTTTTAAATTTGTTAAATGATGAATCATTTAAAAGCATTCTCTTTTACACTGTCTTTCCACAATTTTATTAACAATGGTTTCTATCTACAAATCAACTTTGGATATTCAAAAACAAATAACAGGAAAAAAATTCAAACATAAAATAGCATTAGCAAGATCTTTTTTCTTTTAGTTAAAAATGAATATAAAACTTGATTACACCAAGAAGTAATTAATTTTTTTATTTAGAAAGCTTCCAGTATTTCCATATCTGAATCCATAAATTAAGAAAAGACAAAAACAAAAACAAACAAAAACACACACAACCGAAGAATAGGACTCAAATAGTGTAGAAATAGTAAGAAGGTGGCAAATGCAAAGTGAAATTGGATTGGCATATCAGAGATATTTTCAGAAATACTGAGTGGTAATCACAGTGGTAAAAGGTAGACTTATAAGTGGAAGTGAGGACTCACAGATTCTTTTGAGATCCCTCAGCATACAGTAGTAGTGAGGTATTTTGAGAGGCACATTATTATTTCCTCCTTTATCCTCAATAACCTTTGAAAAAACACTGTAACTAACCAAAAGGCTGTGATGCAATTTCAAAATACTAGTAAACCAAAAACAAAGCAAAACAAAACAAAACAAAAAACCAAACAAAAAACAAAAAACAAAACAAAAACAAAAACAAACCTAAAGCAATGAACACAAAAAAGCAAAAAACATTTTTAAAAATTAAAAAAGGCATCAAAAATAGATATTAGTTTTTAAGTAACACTACAGTATGTATTTCTGAGACATTAATACTTTCTATAAAATGTAATTAGTGTTTTACTCTAAATACTAACAAAAATCCCTAGTTGAGAAAATTTTTTAAATTTGAAGAATTTTCCCATTTTATGAAAAAAAATTGGGGGTGTACTGGGAATCGAACTCAGGGCCTCATGCTTGCCAGGCAGGTGCTGTGCTGCTGAGCTACATCCCTGGCCTGTATTTTATGAAAATCTTATGCATCAATATAGTGTATCAAATAGCCCCTAAGTATTCAAATATGATCTAATTACTCCTAGGGGTAGAAAATTTTCATATTTTCTTAGAGCATAGGATGATTCAAGCTATCTTGTAAAAGTTAATGTACTAGTTACAACTGAAGAAGTGTACATCTATAAACAAGATTTTTTTTTACATATCTGTGTATGGCCTTGACTTGGAAATGATATCTATAAAATACATAAAAAACACAATTTATTATAAACTGCAACTATGGCTTTTAAGAAGCTATAGCTTGATTCTCAAAATATATCTCTAATTTATTTTTAAGATTTTTGGATATCTTTTATATATAGACCTTGCATATCAAGTTTCAGTGTAAATTCTCTAGATGCCTTCGTGAGTTTAGATCACTTGGAGACAAAGAGAAAGAAAGAAAAAACTGTTTCAGCTTCTCCTTTCACTTTATGTTAAGTGGATCTAGAGTGAAAAAAAAAGTGCTATTTCTGTTTTCCCTATCTGGCGATGACCTATAAGAAAAACTTCTGGTGCTACTTAGTTATATTCACTAATAGGGTATTCAGACCCTTCTTTGAAATAGTTTTCAGAAGGGAGTTGGGGATGTAGCTTAGTGAGAGTTCAGTGGAATTCTGGAAGAAAGAGAGGGAGGGAGAGAAAGAGGGAGAGAGAAAAGAAAAACAGAACAACAGATCTAATTTTATGTAAAAATTATTAAAAATGTATCATTAATAAAAATAAATAATAAAATTTGGAAATTATTTTAACACATAAAGGGATTTTCCTTTTAGAGTAAGGATAAGCATTAATGGTAATGTCATCAAATAATTCTAAAACATGCTTCTGCCATATAAAAATATATACAAACATGAAATCTCTAGTACATATGTGTACTATTTAGATACAAAGTTAAACATAAAGAACTCCTGGTGAAAATGTTAATAAAATACATATTTTATAAAATGTTACACAATATACTGGGTTATGAATAATCCTAGATAGTTTTTAGACACTGGTGGATTTAACTTCTTCATGTTTTTCTATGTTTATTTAAAAATGTTCTAACCACTGACATATTAGCATTTGATTAATAACATGAACTAGGACAGTCAGATTCAAACATTGTACCACAATCAAGAGTTCATATGAAATATATACTTTGAAGTTCTCGATTTTTTAGTTTTCTTGTGTTCTAATATATAAGCTTTGTCTACATTTAACTATTTAATCCACCAAAATCATGCAGCAGCCACATTTTTGGAATTTTGCTCATAGAATATTGACTGTATTGCATCTCAGCTTTGTGATCATGGGTCCTTGTCCACAGAGCATCTAACAGGTTAATAGTTCTCCTTAGGGGAAAAAAATGCTTCAAGAAAAGGTTTTTTTTGCAAATGTACTTTGTTCTCTCTTGGTTAACAAGGGGCAAGCTAGGTACTCAAAAATGAGGATATGTACAAAATTAATGGAATATACATTTAAAATTATATTTATTGTCCACATAAATTTAATTATCTCTTTAGTTTGTATAATTTTTAGTAGTCTACCATATTGCATTGTAGAAGAAATGAGCACACCAAAGGAATCTATAAATTCACCCTGTGTGTTTACAGGAACATCACCCATATTCATGAGATGAAGGAATAGTAAACAAGACTTTTTTTTCTACATTTCCAAAAGTGCATAAAAAACACAATTCTTATCTCCCCTTGTCCCTCATTTTTTTGTTTGTTATTTATATACAGGTCTCCAGGCTCTTTGTAATGTGCTAAATTTCACCTCTCTCTTTATACCTCTTTTACAATAAAGGTACAACTCTATTTTAATTTTTATTCAACGTATGCCACATAAATAAGAAACAGAAAGTGAAACAAAAACTTTGAGAGGCAAACCCTGACTTATTTTAATTAGCTATTAGCACTCAAAATCTACAAGAATATGCATATACAGGTATATAAATATGTATATATACATACTTTTCTTATCCAAAACCATTCATTAACTTGGGTAATCAAATTTAAGTGGTATGTATAAGTCTGTCTTCTGCTACCTAGTAACTCCCCCTGCTTCATGGTACTGTATTTATTGTTTCCAAAATATCACACAAGAAACTGCAATACCTCTATGAGCATATAAACCTCAACATAAAATGAAGATGTGTCCTTCACCAGAAACATTTTATTAACTCACTATATGTAATAAAAACATAGCTTTTTGAAGAGAACAAAAACTTGCAAACAACCAAATAAAAATTACAATGGTAACATTTGTTTTATTAAAAAGTAGTTGCCTACCAGAAACTTCTGAAGAGGAGGAAGCTTGTGTCCAAAAAAATAAATTAAACAATGATTAAATTACACTTATAACATATTAGCAAGAAGTCACCTATATACATTTTTCCAGAAACAAAATGTTAACAGAGAAACTCAATTATTTGACTACATGTATTCAAACAGAACATTTAAAAATTAAATGATAAATAAAACTAACAACTACTCCTTAATGTCAAAATTGATACTGTAATGTTGGTAAGATGAAAACTTTTCATTTCATATTCTAATAGAGATGCTATTAAGCAAACACTGAAATACATATCCTATAACTATTGTAAAACCAACTTTGACTTCTACTATAGGAAAGACACTGAATTATAACACCTTGTTTCTATCCTTTTGAAAGACATTTATGGCTTTCAGATATACTTCCTTAGAGCTGGTGTAACACCAACAAGTTTTCAACTTATTGAGCATCCTTTCATAGTGTCAGGTACTGATGGAGACTGTGAATACTACAAAGAATAAATATAATTCTACCGTTAAGGAGATGAGAAGCTAATGGGAAGACATTACAAAAAATTTGACAAAGACTAAAACAAAGACAATGCTAAGGTGTGATGAGGGTTTGCAAGAGGAAATTCTTGAGTAATACGGTGAAGCACAACAAAGGATAGAGCAGTTGTGCTTACTCTTGAAGGATGGAGTTCCTCTGGAGGAGTAAAATCGGAAAAGAAGGGGTAAGAAGATCTTGCATGAGAGGCATGGAGGAAGAGCATGGTTTAACTAGGAATGGCAACTGATTGGATGAGTGTACAACATGGAGGTGAAGTGAGGACATGCACAGGGCAACAAGCACCCAATCATGTAGTTCTTGTGTTCCATGGTGATGCTTTTCTGTGTGTGGGAAGGAAAGGGAGTAAACTGTTACTTCACATGTCCTAGGCTCTATTTATTTTGGGATATAGAAGACAGGATCACTTACTAAGGGAGAAGAGAGCCACATGGAATAATGAAGGAATGGGGTGAGAGGCCTGAATATTTTCAACCTTGATTTTTATAGGGGGTAAAGGAAAGGGCTATTCCTCTAAACTTTTCTGTCAGGTAAAGAGCAAGGACTGAGTACTCTAAACTACCAAATATATGTTTTATAGTGATATATCTTGCAATAAGAGGTAAAAAACTTTCTAAACAGATTATAAGCCCCATGTCCTCTATTCTCATCTCCATCTCTTTCCTGTAAGGGTTATTTAGTGTGTCTCAAAAAAGCACAAAACAGGATGGAAACCAAGGTAAATCACCCATGAAAATACCAAGTTCTATTAACAATAACAGAAGAGACCACTTTCTTCCAAAATGTCTGGAAAGTGTAAATCAAACAGAAAGTATTGATCTGTCTTCTTCCATTGCCACGTCAACTCTTTTGAGCTCTCTATTTGGTATTCCTGAAAATACTTGACTCTTCTCTACATATACATATTGTACTACAAATATTTTCAGTATATAGAACTCGTGGAGAAACTAAATATAAAAATATTCTAACTGCCACAAAATACCTCATAAAAATGCAATTTATATCAAAGTAAGGATTATTCTGTAAAAAGTGTTTTCCTACCAGATGCATCTGATGATTTGCATGCTTGATCAAAAAGAATAAATTAAAGAGATTAAATAACATATAAAATACCCACAAAATTTACCCATCTATATGTTCATTAGTATATTACACATACACATAAAAATTACTTGAGCATATAAATTTTTATAAAAGGATAACAACAAATTTGATTTTATCTTTTAACCAACCAAAATCCTACTCTGAAAGCGTGCTAACAAATCAGCCTATTCCACCCATTTGAGCTGAAGGATAATTGTGTTCACTTTGCCGAAGTGGTATTTCATTTGTCCCACAGGTTCAAACATGTTCATTCAAAGCAAATTCAGTATGAATTAAAAATGATAAGGAATGCAAAAGCCGTTTTAGTACTGCAGTTGTATTAGTGGAGTTTGTTGGAAGATCAGGCATACTTTTGATTTCTAAGATATTAGTCTTTGTATAAAGACTAATAAAGTCACTCATGAATGAGTGTTTAGAAATTTAATGAGCAATAAAAGCTTAATTGCCTACCCTAATATCTATTTTACTCTTCTTTACTTTGTTTATGCTTTATTATTAGTGGATTCTTTATCAAGCCTTGGTTACAAGTGAACAGTATAATTGATTCATTAAACTTAAGAACCTTTTATTATAATTTTTATTTAGATAAATATAAAAGTCTTATGATATGTATTTAAATAATCAAAGCCTAGGAAAGTACATAAACTTATTTGATTAGTATTTATATCAATAGAAAGACACACTATAAATCCACACAGTATATTTATTCATAACCTATCACAGGTATTTTCTTTCTCCCTCAACTTGTTCTCCACCTGGAGATATTTTTCTAGGCCATCTATGCCATATTTGAATAAAAGTGTTTCCTATGAGATTTTCTAATGAACACAAACTGTGCTTATAGTCATGAAACTAATGATCCAGGCAATCTCTGAAATGCCCTTTGGAATGTATTTTTTCCCTTAATTATTCACTGAGACTTTTCTTGTAGGAATAATATATTTACCAAATTATATGCCAAAGATTGTCCAGAAAATTTTGAATTCAAATATTGTGTTTTGTTGGTGGATAGTATAGAGGTAGGTCTGGATTCTTAGAGCATAAAGAATGGATATTATCAACTTAGTAACAAATGACTAAAAAAAATGACTGTAGCAACTTATAGACACACTACATCTTCGAACTTTCATGTCCTCAACAAAATGTTAATGTCAGACTTTTTAGTTCTTGCTACTTTAATAGGCATGAAAATACATCTTCCTTTTAAAATAGTTTTTTTGCCTGGCAAGCACAAGGTCTTGAGTTCGATTCCCAGTACAAAAAAAAATACTTTTTAAATAGCTCTCAAAAATTTTTAATTTCTTTCTTAAAGACTTATTTATTGCTCTTTTACTAGATTTAATTTAGGTTTGTTGGCATTTTGGTTAATATTGTAAAATAATATTGTAATTTTTTTGGGGGGGTACTGGGGATCAAACTTGGGCCTTTGTGTTTGTGAGGCAGGCAGTGGAACCACTGAGCTAAATCTCCAGCCCATAATACTGTAATTTTTAAAATTACCTTTTCTGTTTGCTGCTAATGTATAGATCATAGCTGATGCTTACTTATTAATCTTATCCCCGGCAATCCTGCCAGTTATCAATTCTAAAATCATATTGATAGATTCACTACAATTTTGTGTGTAGAAAATCATACATTACCTGTGAGTAATGACAGTTTTGTTCTCACCTTTCTTTCTTGCCTTATGGGGCAAGTTTTGACAAGTGCAATGATGCAGAGAAATGATGAGAGTAGACAGTTTTTCCTATTCCAAACTTGAGAGAACATGTTTCTAACTAAATTTATTTTCCTGTAATTATAAAACTATACTAAATTCATTAGTTGATTAATGAACTTGAGAATATTTCCTCTTAAACAATTCTCTGGAAAATTTTGTGCAAGACTGAAATTTTTGTTCTTTTAATGCTACCTAGAAGTTCACTACAAAATTATCCAGTCCTAATTTTGTCAAGTTTTGAACAAAATTTTAAATATGATTCAATTTCTTAAAAATTGTTAAGTTCTTATAGTTCTAATCAGCCCTATCAAAAGTGCTTTACATGAATCAACCTTTGGTTCTTATGTTTCTTTATTGTGTATTTCACTGATCTTTGTTAAATAAGTTTCTTTTTTCTGATGATAATCCATGCTGTACTTTCCTAATTTGTTTACTTGGATACTTACATCATGAATCTCTCATCTTAATTTTAGCATTTGAAAATTTGTCACTAAATTTGCTTTGGCTACACCTCATATGCCTTAATACATAGTTGAAGTTTAAATTTATATTGTAAATTAATTCTGATTTGATGGGTTATTTGGATTTTGTATATCTTAAAATATATGTATTTGTGTTAGTTTTTTAATTAGCCTTTTATTTTTGAACTTGTCTTGTGGCAAGAAACAGTGACCTGTATATCAATTCTTTGTAATCTGTTGAAAATGGTTAGTTATATAAGCAATTTTGTAACCATTTCATATATTTCTGTGTATTCTCTACTTGGGTAAAAATTGTCTCTATAACTCATTTTATAATTTCTCTTTTGAAATGGACCAATTTCCTTTTTAAGTATTTTTTTAGGTTCAGAAGTATATAACATTTTCCTATTCTTTTCACATCATTAATTTAGAAGTGTGCATGTGACAATTCTACTATTTGACATCTTGGTGAGGCTCTAATCCCACCGTGTTGGAATAGCATATGCAGATGTGTGCCTGTCCTGTCTGCTTTGTTATTGGATTGCGAATTTAAATTCCAGTAGGGCTTTATTTGAGAGGAACTTGAGTCTGACTAAGGATATGACCCCATGTAGGCTTTTGTTTTCAGTTCTGCTTGCTGCTTGCATAGTGTCACATGCTAACAGCCTGGAACTGTTCCTAGGATGTATTTCTTGGGGCATCCTAGGACACACAATTACATGGATTAAAATCCGAAACCTAACTGAAGAAGCAGTTAATTGCAAACTCCCAGGAGCAGCCTCCACTCGTGCACATACAACTCTCTCCTGCTTGGGAAACCCAAGCTAAAGACCAGCTTCCCTTTGTTCTTTCTAATCTATGCTTTCATTGAATTCTGAGGCTTGCAGGATACTTTCTTCACACAAGAAACTCTAAACTGGATGGATCAAAAACTTGACTTCTGTCTCTGTGAGGATGGTTACAACTAAAATTTCAGCCTGGTGTCACGCATAGGCCTATAATTCCAGCTACTTGGGAGGCTCAGTCAGGAGGCTCATAAGTTCAGGGCCAGCCTGGGAAACTTAGTAAGACTCTGTCTCAAAAAAAAAAAAAAAAAAAAAAAAAAATTAAGAGGAGCTGAAGATGTAGTTTATTGGTGGAGTGCCTCTGTGTTCAGTCCCCAAGATCGGAAAAGAAAAGCACAAAAACAGAAATCCCCAACCTTCAAAAAACAAAAGCCCTTTCGTCAGTAAGGTATAAAAATCTCTTCAGGGTATCAAAATGTGCTGAACCAGACAGTGCTGGTTTTCTTTTACCACTTCCTTTATTGCACCACAGGAATTTCTTTTATTCTTTAATTCAGAAATTCATTCAGGGAGATGCTCCTTATAGCTTATTCAGCATGTCACAGTGCTGTTTTATCTTCCGTACTTTTTTTCCTAGAAGGGTTTTTAAATTTCTAGTCTATGATTTTGGACATTTTCTTTATGAGACAAGCTTCATGTTGGTTTGTAAGGTACAAAGAGCTCTAGATATTTATGGCAGCATTATCCCTGAAATTTAAAAAAGTTTCCAGGATATACTTAGGTGTTATTTCATTAATTTTGTCAAAACTCAATGAGCTCTTTGATTTATAAATAGGTTTTTCTTTTAGTTTGTCTGGTGCGAGAGGTGTGGCGTTCGCTGTGTGCTGACCATGTGCGATGATGTTCTGAGTTCAATCCCCAGCATCAAAAAACTTTCCTTCTTGAGTCATCTTTTTTATTATTGTTTTGTTCCATTAATTATATATGCTGCATTGGAATGCTATAATGCTATTCATTCAATTTGTAGGATGTCCTACGTCCATCTAACATATTTTTAAACCTCGTAATGTTCATATTGTCTGCTTTTCTGTACATTCTAGAAGAGCTTATCATGGCAGTTCTTCACCTCATTAATTTACTTTCCAAAAATGATTATTCTCCTTATTGCCTGTACAACTTTATATCTTGCAGGTGCCAAGTTTATTTTCTTATAATCTTTCTTTGTCCCATCATGTTTCTTTTTCATTCCTGCCTGATCCTCAACCAATTCTTTCAATCTTATTTTTTATCTTCCATGTTTTATTTTACAGATTCTGTTTGCCTGATATTTTAAAGAATTAATCTAGATACTATCTGCAACCTTTTGTTTAGACCCTTCTTCAAATATTTTTTGAACATAAATTCATTTTCTTACTCTTGAAAGCTGTGAATTTATCCTTTAATGAGGAATAACTTCTTATTAAAGTCTCTACGATGTTGTTTTTCTTTTTATTCATTCAGGAACAATGAGACTTTTTCAGATTATTACAGATGTTCCCAATTAAGGTAGGTGATTTTCTTTGGACCCTCTCACTTCCTAATTTGGTGCTGTTAGTATCAACTTCTCAGATCTTATACATATTTACATTATTAGTTAAATAATCTAGTGATTTTGGAATGGGAATGTAGCCAGGACTCTGGGATTCTTTGTTGTTGGCTATTCTTATCACATCAAGATACAGCCCTATCACATGTGGAAAAAGAAAGACCACTTTTTCAATTTATAATATCTTAATAAACTCCTGATTACTCCAATAGGGTGTTTAAGAATAAAAGCAGTTGTGAGACTTTGGTCTTCCACATATTATCCACAGTTTTCTTATACATCTCCCTTTAAGTTAGCAAGGGTGAAACTATTATTATTTCTTTCCATGAAGACAAGCTACTTAAAGTAAAACTGTTGGAATTTAGAGCCTGGTCATCTAGCAGATTGTGTACATTCCTGGACAAATAACCTTCCTTAGCTCCAGGACTGATACATAATTTCCCCAATTTTGTGTTCTTATACTGCATTCAGTCAAGATCTAGAAAAGGGAATAAGTTAAATGCTGTGCTCAAGTCTGTACTGTTCCTAGTATTCACCAGTAAATCGGTGCCTTCTTTAGAGATTTTCCCTCAATTATAAGTGGGACAGAGTACTTACCTAGGATTTCCTTTTACTTCATAAATAAAAACTTTACATATTTATGAGTTATCATGATATTTCTATACACAGACACATTGTGTAATGTTCCAATAGGGTAAACAAGTGTACACTCATTTATTTATTTGCATTGAGAACAATCCTTTCATCTTTTAAAAAATTCAATATATGATAATTAAATATGGTTACACTACTATGCAGTGGAACACTAGCACTTAATTCTATGTATCTGTAACATTACCCGGTGAGTGACCCTTCTCATCTTTCCCTCCTCACTGCTTATTACTTAGGATTTTGATATAGTGGTACTAGTTATGTTGATAAGCACACAAACTGAATCTGTCAGATAACTAGGCTCCATTTTGTACAAGCAACAGAGAAATCTATTCTAAATGCAGTGAAAATATTAAAGCAGGTATCAAGAGAAAATAAGTCATGTGATCTCAGAGAAAAACTGAGAAAAGTGCTGTTCTAATTACCAGCAGTTTTCAGAATCCCAAACTAGTCCCTGATTCATAAAGCTCAAGTCTACCATTGGCCTTTGATCTTCATGAGAGAACTACATTTTTTACCACCTGTGTCTTTGACTGTTAAAGCCAATTCGAGAAGGTTGCTATTTCTTTTAATCAAAAGGGTCTTAAGATAGTTCAGTTAATTATTAGTCTCTTTAGCATTTTTCAAAACATGCTTGCATAACAGGAACAAAAGCTTCACAAAAAGGGTTATTAGTAACAAAATAAAAATCTAGAACAGGAAGGAAAAGGATCGTTTATAAAGTCTTTTGGGTACAATTTAGTCTCTTAATCATTTTTATTGTACTTCATGCTATAAAAATGATGCAGGAAGACTAAGTAAATGCTATGATTATTGTATTTTCTGAACCAAAAGATACAACTGCTATTTTTTCACTGATAACCTAAGAGAAGAATTCAAACTTATAAAAAATATAGAATAAATGAATGACTAAATACTATGTAAGTATTTACGGGCTTCTTACTATGTTTTGGATGTTGAGGTAACCACTAAACAAGATACTTTTCTTGAGTTGAGGAGTTCAAAATTTAGAGGTTAGAATCTTTGATATAAATATACAATTTGAATATAATTCAATAATTGTTATGATTTATAAGTTTGCCTTGAGAAATCACCTAATTCTACCAAGGCAATAATGGAGGAATTGAAAAGCAGGTGGTTCTCAGAATTTTCATGACAGCAAACTGGAAGCTGGTAGAATAGTGAGGGAGATTATCATAACAGGATTTTAAAAGAGCCAGAGAATGCCTGAGCTAAAAGCATTCCCAATGTCTGTGAGACTGGAGAAAACGAGTGATTTTGAGTCATTTCTGGTGTAGAATCAACAGAACCTGATGACTAAGCGCATATTGAGGGGTAAGAAATAAGATTTCTGTTTCTACTTCTTCCATGGGCACTAAGATCATAACAGAAACCAGAATCAATAAAGGAACAGCTTGGGGATGGCAAAAGAAAATTCACATTGAATTGAATGTTCAAGTAATGACTGAAGATGTAGGCATGGATGAGATCATTCCAAGAACACAGCAATAGAAGGCCAAAGATAGATTTCCAGAAAAAAAAAAAAAAAAAGAACATTTAATTACCAGGAATGAGTAAGAAATAGCATTACAACTACAAAAAAGTACCATATAGACAGAAATAACACATGCAGAATTATAGAGTTAGGTAAAAGATCAAACATTTGCTTATCTTTTAAATAAAACCATGCTTAACTTATAATTTTCCACATTTTGAAATACCTAGGGCTTTTAATCACTTGTTAGTGAAATTAGTTGAAATTGAATAATCTTGAAAAAAATCATGTTTATTTATTACAGTTCTTGTAATAGAAAAAAACGCAGTAAGGAAAAGCCAATGATATCATGGAGTATATAAAATACTATCTCTCATCCATAGCTTTCTTGAAAGAAACATAAAGCAATAGAGAAACAGAAACAATTTTCTTCAGCTAAAGCTGACACATCATATTAAAAAACCTCCAGAATATCACAGTGGCTACCTAAAGATTCTACATTGTAAACTAAACTTTCAAAGAGAAAAAGTCTCCTGATTCAAAGAAATAAATGTATGATAATCAGGTATGACCAGGTTTGGTATCCATAGAAACCCTAAAGAATGTTAACATGTTGATTTTGTAATATCAGTGCAAATTTAAAACTACGTCAGAAAGAACTAGTTTGAGAATAAAAAGATAATCGCCTATTAATATTTTGCATATATAAATATCCCTTTCATATCTAATATCACCTTACAGACATATAACAGTGTTGAAGAGGTTGATGTCGTACTTAGCAAGATAAAGAATATTTATCGGTGATAATGAGATGATCTTCAGTTATGGAAAAAAAGGTTCATTGATTTTGAATTTTATCATTATACAGAAAAAATCTAACATTCAGAATTCCAATCCCAAATCTTTTAAATATAAATTATAGAACTGTTGCATTACCTGATAACCATGTAATGCTTTTCCTAAAAATGACAACTGCATCAAAGTTAGGCTTAAAAATAGCCTCTTTTTTAATTAAGCAAAAATATGCTAATGAATTATGCTCTAAGCAAACATTTCTCACTCTAACAACAGGATATCTATTTTTAGCCGTAGGTTTGGCTTGAAGTGAACAGCTTTTGCTGTACGATAAGCTGCAGTATATACTACAGTATATTTTCTCAAAAAAATACTTTTGGACATATTTAAATAAATAAAATTTATCATAATAAAGAAGAAAGTAGTTATAACAAATCTACTTATTCTAAATTATTTCCAAACAACTTATTTCTTAAAAATATTGAGAAAGCTTCTAAACTAAAATGCATGTTTATTTCATCACTAAACCCCAAATTCTCAATGAATTATAATTAAAAGACAACAAGAACATTTTATCATAATCTTTTCTCAAGATTGGTATTTTTTAAAATATAGTGATAAAGAAGCTAAAAAATTAGTAAGATGACAAAGCTAGTCAAAGGAAAGTAAAAGTAATTATCCTCCGGATCAGATACTAAAACAATCTCTCATTATGGTTAGTCTTCTTATTAATTTATAATATAATTAGTAACAACATTGTCTAATGAATACAATAAATTAAACCATAAAGAAAATTAGTAGCAGATCATTAGTATTGCCTGTTAACAGTTGTATTGTTTACAGTTCTTACTGGCTTTTAGAAGCTGTTTTGCCTAATTGCAATTCTTAATGCTAAAGCATCAACACAAAATGTAATTCACTGTATCTCTGGCTTTAAAACTGTCTTTTAAAAAATATTTTTCCTCTTATAGTTAAATATTTTTTTAAATGTACAGCTGAGAAGTCTCAGAAAGCATACTCACCACTCATGATGAAAACCAACCTTTCCAAAACATATTGCTGAAAACAACAATTGAAGAGCAAAGGGAGTTATGCTAATCTCTAGAGGTAGCAGAACCGATGGTGTAAACACATATACTGGAACATGCAGCACACAGAAAATGAAAAGAGCTTTCTTTTGTTTTAACAGGAAAAACCCCTAGAAGCAAAGCTAACTGCCCAGCATGAGCTATTACTAGCTAACACCGGATTAATGCCGAAGATGTATATTACTAGATTTAATTGCTTACAAGCTAGTTAGCCTAGCCTCCTTCATATACCTCTGGAGCAACTCAAAATGGCAGGGAGAAAATGTTCGAGCCAGCATGTATAAGATGTTCTCAATTATATCAGCATGAGTTGTTACCACGGCAACATTAGACCAGAATTATCGGTTCACTTGTAACCAAGGAGTAGCTTTTCTAAAGCTTTAATCAACCCAAACATAAAATATCTTTTTATTTTAGAGCCACATGATTTTAAAATTACTACATTCTTTAAATTTAAGCATGAATCTACCCTTTTTACATCTTTCAAAGATATGAAAACACTGGTGTTTTCTTCAAATACTCACACAATCCCATGTTGAATCTGGCAAGGAACAAACAGCAGAATGATTGCACCTAAACGTCTTTCAATTACAGCAGCTCTTACTGCTAGCCGTGGACCTCACTGATATTAAAATTCTGTGTGCTGTTGCTAGTGACTATTGGCGATGAATCTTATTGCCCAGATCGCTGATAGCTTTCATTTTTCATGAGCCAGAACGCTATACTGCAGCACAAATGTTAACCATTTAAACATTCTGTTACTGAAGATACAAAATCAAATGTACTCTATGTACATCTGCATTTGCAAAGGAGAATCATGGAATAACTAATTAATAAACTGCCATTAAATTCATCATTATAAAGAGCATTAGATGGCACACGTGGGGTATTCAAAAGAAGACAATACACAAACAAGTTACTGACAATTATTTAAATGTAAATTGCCTCACATTAAATAGAATTAAAATCATAGATTATATAGCAAGGCAGGAAGACTGCATAGTATGTTCTAATTGCAGAGACCCACAATTTCCACCAAAATGGTACAAAAGTGCTAGAGAAGGATCCCTTATTAGATAAAACTTCAGCAAGTGAATTTGCCATTTTAGAAGTTGCCAGGTGTGACAGGACTTCTGGTGACAGGGAATAAGTTAGGAAATTTCGCAAGAAACAACTATGCAACTGGACAAAATTTTCAAAAACAAGATTTCATTGCTTTGATAAGCAATCACAGAAAAATACTGAGAAACTGCTGAACTTGGTGTGAGAACACTGGAATTCTGTGACATTCTTGCCTGAGGCTACCCGCATTTCTTCACAGTGCAGGCAATACAGTGCTTCTACCAGAGTACAGCAGATCGTGAGAAGCAACAGCTTTACTCTTGGAGGAAGCTGACTTGATTTGCACTAAAGACCAAGAACTCCACACTTGTTAATAAAAAAAATAAAACTTGAGGACTTAGTGGGGAAGGTGCCAGCTCTACAAGGAGAAGGTTGTGGACCTGATAGTGGTTAGCAGTGGACTTGGAGGTCTACCAAGAAATTTAACAGGAAAAATGGAAATAAGAGTCAGAGAGGGACTAGATAAACTCCAATACATATGGCTGACTAGAATACTACAACATACATACAGTAGACTCACAAGGGCCTGTTATGGCTTGTGACTAAGATGTCCTCCCAAAGTCTCATGTGGTGGTCACAGGGGGAGCTTTTCCGAGGTGGATCTAGAGTGTGTGATCCTTGGATTGAGCATGTGATGCTGGAATTTATCCATGGTGTGATGCTAGGATTAAGGGTGCCCCACCCTGGATAAAATATAAGGGACAGAAAAGGGGATTGTCACTTGCTGATTGCTTCTGCTGCTGCCCTCTCCTTGCCATTAATTGTTTCTCCTTTGCAGTCCTCCTCTGCCTTGGAGCCAGCCAATGCAAGATTGAAAACTACAAACTCTGAGCCAGAATAAACCTTTCCTCCTTTAACTCTGGGTTGGGAATTTTGTCTCAGCAATAAGAAAAGTAACTAAAACAGGGCCCAGTGCAAAAGCCAGTACAGACCTGAAAACTATCTGAAAACAAACTGTGCTCCCTGATCTTGCTCAAACTGTTTGAGCATAACCTCTAGTGCTCATTATATAATAATTAAACTTTGGAGACACAAGGAAGCCAGGTTAAAAAATAAAACTTATAATAAGGAAAACAAACACAGAAAAAAACACAAAGAAATCAGCAGTCACATTCATAAAGGATATGGATTCTACAGATTAAGATCAAGTTACTAAAACAAAATAAAAGATAATAAAATAAGCCTTCAAAGGAGAAAAAAGAAATCAGAACCCAAGGCTACTACACATACATTATTTCAAACAGTTCCTTTTTTATAGTAGTTGGGATTGAACTGAGGGACTCTACATGAGATACACCCCTAGTCCTTTTTAATTTTTAATTTTGGGACAGAATCTCACTAATTGTCCAGGATGACCTTGAATTTACAATCTTTCTGAACAGCCAGGACTACAGACACATACCACATTGCCTGAATAAGGAGTTCATTTTTGTCAAAAACTTGTGTGATCCATAAGGAGGAGAAAAAGGAGTCAAGAGAAAATGTCCCTGAATGGGCTCAGATTAGGAGTTAGCAGGCAAACACTTCACAATAGGTATTAACACATAGGCAAAAAGAATTAACCAGGGGGCCAGGGTATTTAGCTCAGTGGTTCTGCTGCCTGCCTCACAAGCGGAAGGACCTGAGTTTGATCCCTGGTATCAAAAACAAAAAACAAAAAAAAAGAATTAAGCAAAAAAAAAATTAAGCAGAAATTGTACTTAAGAAAGGAAAAGATGATGGTAAAATATGTCAATACAACAAATAGAGAATTTCAGTACAGGAAGAGATACTTTTCAAAAAATTATAGATTTAAAAAATTTAAAACTGCCCAAATGGCAGATGTGAGAAGGCAACAGATGAAATCAGTGAACTTAAAGACATCAGTAAAATAATCCATTATGAAGAACACAAAGAAAAAAATGGACACAGCCTTAGAAACTTTTAGAACATCAGGGGTACCAACATACATCGAATAGAAATTAGGGGAGTATAAAGATAAAGGGTATTGAAATATATCTGAAGAAATAATGATTGAAAATGTTCCAATTTGAAGAAAAACAATAACTGATAGAACCAAGATGTTGAACTAATACCAACTAAGAGATCCATGTCTAGACAAATTATATCTAAATTGTTAAAAGATAAAGAGAAAATCTTAAAAACACAGAGAAAAATGGATGATCATGTGAAGAAGAAAACCAATCTGATTAAATGATGACTTTTAATTTGAAATAAGAGACAAGAAAGCAGTGAAATAACTAACAACTCTATTCAGGAAAGCCATCCTCCAAAAACAGGTGAAATAGAGCATTCCTAGAGAAAACTCAGAGCCCCACTCTCACTGGATATGTGTTTATACACATCTATAGATGTTGTATGTGTGAAAACAATAACAGATATAGAGAAGAAATTAAGTTATACTTTCATTTCATTTTGACCAGAATTAAGCTAGTACTATCTTGAAATAGATTGTGATAAGATAGAATACTACAGGGTATAACTCGCAAGACATGTAGAAAGAAAAAAATATTTTTAAAGTTTATTTTATTTTATTTTCTCTCATTGAGTTTATTGGTACATTTTAGGTATACAGTACAGTTACACTCATCATTGGGATCTTGTACCTTTACATGACAGGTCTTGGTTCTCATTTTTTCCCCTTGTCCCTGCCCTCCCTTCACCTCCTCCTATCCTCCCCATTTACAAACACTTTATTTCCATTTTTTAATTTTCTCATATATTTTTCCCTTATTACCTTTCCCCTACCCTTCCCATTTTCCCTACACCTTTAGCCCTTTTCTTCCCATTTCACATTGTCAATTAGGATCTTATGTACTATTACAGTTTTTCACACAAGAGAAACTATTCAGTATTTACACGTGTGACTTATTTATTTCACTTAGGAGTATATCCTCAATATGTATTCATTTTCCTAGGAATGAATCTAATTTCTCATTCTTTATGGCTGAGTAGTATTCCATTTTATAGAAAAACCACATCTTCTTTATCCAGTCTCCAACTGATGGGCAAATGGGCTGTTTCCAAGTAAGTTTATTTTAAAATATCAGAGGAATTCAAATGGCATAGCTTGTTATATAAAAAAGACAAAAAAAGAGAAGAACAATAAGAACAAAAATTAAGGGGCAGGGGCCGGGAATTTACCTCAGTGGTTCTGGCACCTGCCTTGCAAGCACAAGGGCTTGAGTTCAATCCCTGGTACCAAAAAACAAAACCAAACAAAAAACAAAAAACAACAGCAACTAAGGGGCAGACAGAAAATAAACAGTAAAATGGAAGATGTAAATCCAAATATATCAATGGCTACATTCAATAAGGAGGAAGAAACATAAAGGCAGAAATTATCAGACTGGATTTAAAAAGCAAGGTACAGATATACAATATCTGCATGAGATATATTGTAATTCAAAGACATAAATAGGCTGAAAGTCAAAAGAGGGAAAAGATGTACCATACAAACATCAATTACAAGGCACTAGTTTACCTACATCGCTATCTGACAATAGATTTCAGATTAGAAATAATACTAGAAACAAAAGATATTTCATAATGATTAAAAGACCAATTCTTCTGGAAAATTTTAACAATTAGAAATATATATGCCTTAAACAGAAAGTCCCTCACAGTACTAAAACAAAATTACTTTAGTCATGCATTGCTTAACAACAGGGGTACATATGAGAAACATGTACTTAAGTTGTTCTGTCATTGTGTAAACATCATATAATGTAATTACACAAACCAAGATGATATGGCCTACCATACATCTAAGCTATGTGGAGAGCCTATTTCTCTGGCAAATTTTCCTCCACAATCAGTTTATGTAGAGTTTCCAAAAATTCATCAGCTGCCTTCATATTAGCACTCAAAGTCACTGCTCACCATGTGATGTATAATGAATAACGATTCCTCAATCCTTTAAACTATCCAGAGCTAGCAGTACATTCAGCATCATAGTATGGTCCAACTGTAAATGAGCTTTTGCTCTGGCCATAATTTTTATAGTGCTAAGAAGGATGGACATTTATGCTTAGTTTTCTGTTCGGGTCACTAGACATTTCCCCTTAAGTAACACAGACCTTTCTCAATTTTTTGTCAGTCTATCTGCGTCCAATGAAGCAGATTCTTCAGCAGCTTCTGTCATTTTGTCCTTGTTCCTCAAGGTCATAGCTACAGTGGAATGGGACATGCCTGACTAGCAAGCAATAACCATCACTGACTTTTGATCTATAAAGTTCCTAATCACTTTTATTTTCATTTCCAGGTCACTCATGACTTCTGTCATGGCCTCTGTTTTGTTTTGTTTTTTCGTACCCAGGATTGAACTCAGGACATTGTGCTTATAAGGCAGGCACAGTGCCACTGAGCTAAACCTCTGGACTTTTTTTTTTTTTGAGACAGAATCTCACTATGTAGTTCAGGCTGGCCTTGAACTCTGTGTAGCCTAGGCTGTCAAACTCACAGCAATCCTCCTACCTCAGCCTCCCAAGTGCTAGAATTATGGGCGTGCACTACCACGCCGCCAGCAATGGCCTCTTAATGGCAACATTAGCAGTGGATTTTATACACTCATGAGCCAGGATGAACAAATTAAATCAAGCACAACAGAAAATTATGCAATCAAGAGATGTAATAAATGAGAGGTGTATAAGGTTGCTGCTGGCATAACCTGACATACTATTTTGCAGTAAACTTTTAAAAATAAGCAGAAGCAATATCCTCTAACGATAACAAATATAGTATAGGAAATATATAAATCAGTAATATAGTTGTTATTAAGTGTCATGCACTATAAATTGTATGCACTGTACTTTTATACAACAGCAAAATATATTTGTTTACATTCACTCATCACCAGCATTTGAGTAACACATTGCCCTATGAAATGATGATTACAATATCACTAGGCAATAGGAATTTTTCAGCTCCATTATAATCTACCTTCACATAAGCAGTCCACTGTTCAGAGACCTAGTGATGCAGAACGTGACTACAGTCAGAGATTTCAGTACTCCTTTTTAAATAACTGATGAGAAAACTAGACAAAAATCAGCAAGGATAAACAAATCTTGAATAAATCCATCAAAAACTTGACATTTATGAAGTACAGTGCCTAATATTAATAGTATAAAAATTCTTTTAAAGTACACATGGAAATTCTCCATATTAGTCATATACTAGCCAATATAACAAATCTCATTTAATTCCAGGGGGCTGTTAAATGTTTAAAAATATATCTTCTGATCAATCATAATATAGGAAACAACAACACAAAGAAATACTGGATTTCTTTATCTCTACTTGGATATTAAATCACAAAGAAATCCAAAGGGCAATTAGAAACTCTAAACTGAATGAGAAAAATCCTATACTATCTCAACATTTATGGGATGCATATAGAGTTAATACATAGAGGGAAATTCACGGCTTTAATTACTTAGATTAGAAAATTAAAAAGGCCCCAAGCCAATAATTGCAGTTCGTACTTTAAGAAATTAAAAAATAAGAGAGTAAATAAAAACAGACAAAAATGAATAAAAATAGAGAAAGACAATGGAATTGAAAACAAAAAAAATTGAGAAAAATTCATAAAAATCAAAAGTCTTATTGACAAAGCTATACCTTGACTGAATACAAACTGAAAAAACACTAATTATCAAACTCAAGAATGAAAAGATAATACCATCAACAAAGATAAACTAAAAATATTACAAGGTACTATAAACAACTTTATACCAATCATGTAAGATATTTTAGATAAAATGGATAAATTCTTTGAAAGACACAAAATTCAAAGCAAGAAACATTCTAACACTATCACAAATATATTTTCCAAAGAAGACATACAAATGGTTTCTCAAAGCATGAAAATATGATCAGTAGTTGTTAGGGAAACACAAAATGAAACCACAATTGTGAAACAGCAATTCACACCCAAACAAGGGGAACATAAAATGGTATAGCCACTTTGGAAACACAGTTGGGCAGTTTCTGAAAGATCTAGGCATAAACTTATATGACCCAATAATTCCACTCCTAAATATCTACCCAAGAAAGATGAAAACATATGTCCACGTAGACTTGTTTTCAAATGCTTATAGTGCCATTATTCAAATAGTCCAAAACTGGAAATAATTCTGCTGCTCATCGATTGCAGAACAAAATGTGTTATATCAAACAACATAGTATAATTCAGCAATAAAAAAGAACCAACGAGGGCCGGGGATTTAGCTCAGTGGTGCTGCTGCCTGCCTCACAAGTGCAAGGTTCCGAGTATGATCTCTGGTACGAAAAAACAAACAAACAAAAACTATTGATATGTTCTACAACACGGATTAACCAGGCAAATATTATTCTAAGTGAAAGAGCCTAAAAACAATAGAGTACATATTGCATAACTGAAATTATATTAAATATCTGGAAAACAAAATTTATAGACAGAAAGTATATCAGTGTTTACTGTAAGTTGGGGTGGAAGTAGGGATTGGCTGCACAATTGGTAGGTACAAAGAAATATGTGGGGTGATGGAAATGTTTTAAAACAAGTATGCTGGTTATTCAACTTTATGAATTTACTAATTAATAGTGAACTTCTGACTTAGGACGAGTGACTTTTATGGTATGTAAATATATCTCAATTTTTAAAATGTCAAGAATCTGCTTGAAGCAGATCTTTGCTGGGGGAATAAGCACATCAGTGGACAACTTAGATATGTAAATGAAAAACTTATCGGCACCCATTTTCTTGAGGAGTGAGCCAACAAACCTTCTGGGGCTTGGTAAAGGCAATTCCTTCTCAAAACTCTGGGAATCAGAGATAAATAAGAGAATGAAAATAAATACATCTGGATGAAAACTAAAACAAGAATTTCTAAGGGAAAGAACAAAACCTAGATCCCATGTTTTCTTAGGTTCAGAATTACCAGAACCTCTCTCATGATGTTTAGTCATTGTCCTAGTTACTTTTTCTCATTGTTGAGACAAAATACCTGATGTCCAAAGTTAAGAGAGGAAAGGTTTATTTGGCTCGCATTTTGTTGACATTTCAGTCCATAATTGGTTGGCTCCAAGGCAGGGTGACACGGTAGACAAGGATGGCAGAGCAGAAACAGTTCATAGTAGAGAGAAGGTAGCAAAGCAAGCAAGCGACAAGACAAGCCTCTTTCTGTCCCTTATATTGTATCTTGGCTACTGGGATTAAGGTGGCACCGAACCAATCAAGGGACTGATTTAGTAATCACATACCATTAATCCTAACACCCTTAAACCTAGGATTGCACCATGAATCAATCATATGCTCTAGATTCAGCCACTTCAAAAAAAGCTCCACCTGTGAATTCATGAGGCTTTGGGTGGACATCTAGACACAAGCCATAACAGTCATAGGTATGTGACCCAGGAATAAAGGACGATCTGGGTTGGTGATTTGGGCTCAACAACAAATATTGCTGGCCAGATCAAAGCAAGGCAGGTAAAATAACAGAAGTTCTGAAGGAGAGAACAAATCAGATAGAATAAGGCTAGTTAAAGAAGATAGTTATGCAGTGCTGTCATTTTTTTTTCCTCATATGGGAAAGAAACCCAGTTCTAACGGTTCTAGAGTATGAAGTCTATATATTTATATGAATCTGTTGATGTACAGTCATAGTGTCAATGTGTGTGTATATGTGTATATCAGGAATAATCAAAATTTATTTGCAAACTTGACTTGAGTTACAGACCACAGGTTTAACATTCAAGAAAGGAGAACTTATTCTGGTACAGTGTAGAAATGGGCTCAAAGTACCTTCTCACACATCCCATCAGGCAGGGAAGCCAAGATGACTCAGTATATGATATAAATTAAGAAAATTAAATCCTGATTAAGAATCAGTAAGGTCTTTGTGAGGATCCATAGCATCACATTAACAAAAGCAAGGATACCTCAACTTTGTTGGGCCTTGTTTGTTTCCTTTCTCCCTCTTTCCTTCCTTCTTTCTTCTTTTTTTCTTTTTCTGTAGTAGGGATTCTCACTAAACTGCATCATGCTCACTGAGTTACATACCCAGCCCTTGTTGTTTTGTTTTGTTTATTTTTTGACACAGGTCTTGCTAAGTTTCCCAGGCTATACTTGAATTTGTGATCTATCATGTAACAATGGCAAAATCAATAGCAACTCAAAATGAAATCACTAGCTTATACACTAAACAAAATAAGTATCTTTTTCTTTATCTAACTTTTGAAAACAGTACTGGTTTCTTGGGAATGAGTAAACAGGAGTCTAGCAAAAGTTAAAGCAGGCTGAAAGTAGCCCCCAAGAAAAGAGCAACTATGCTAATTTGAATAATTTGGTATACCAGTGATTAATTTGAATATTTAAAAGATGAGGCCTTATTTGTATACCAAGTGAGCCATGGTTGTTAATAAGAATAACTGGGCCCAAGAGCTAAAAGCAGAATGTTTTAGGACATAATCTTTCAGTTTCCGTTTATTATCTCCTTCTAGAAAACATCTTACTTTCAAAGATTCTGTCTTTTTTCTTTTATCGTGAAAGGAGGCTGAAAATTGTCAAATAATTTTTCTCCACCTACTCAGATAATTATACAATTTTTATCCTTTACTTGTGGTGCATCACATTTATTCCTTTGTATATAGTGAACTTGCATTCCAAGGATAAATCATACTTGATCATGGTGTATAATCCTTTTAATGTGCTATTAAATCCAGTTTTCTAGTTTTTTTGAGGATTTATGGATCTATGTTAACCAGAAATACTGGCTTGTAACTTCACTTTCTTGTAGTGTCCTTGTCTAACTTTGATTATCAGAGCACTGCTGGCCTTGTCAAATGAATCTGAGTTTGCAAGCACTGCCTCATCTTTAATTTTTGTCAGAAGAGTTTGAGAAGCATTGGTATTAATTCTTCCTTAAATGTTTGGAATTGTGAAGCCATAAGATACTGGGCTTCATTGTTTTTCTTGAATTTTTGATTCCTGATTTAATCTCCTTAATTGCTATTGGTCTATTCAGATTTTGTATTTATTCATGATTCAGTCTTGGTAAATTGTAGTTTTTAGGAACTTCTTAATTTCTTCTATGTTATTTAATTTGATGCTATATAATAGTTGATAATAGTTTCTTGTACATTTTTTATAGAAATAGAAAAATCACAAAGTTTGTATAGAACCACAAAAGATCATGAATATCCGAAAAGTGTCTTGAACAAAAAGAACAAAGTGAGCCCTCATACCACTTGGTTTCAAAATGTACTGGAAACCTACAGTAATCAAAACAGCATGGCACTGGCATAAAAATAAATACACATACAAAAGGAGTAGAATAAAGAGACTAGATATTATCTGAAGCATATACTGCTAATTATCTTGAATAAAGGTGCAAAGCATACAGTCTCTTCAATAAACAGTGTTATGGTTGGATCTAAAATGCCCATCTGTCAGTGGTGGGGCTTTGTGAAAGTGCTTGGATCCTGAGGAGTCTAACTTTATTAGTGGATTAGTCCACTGATTTCTCTAATTTGATGGCATTATTGCAAAGTGATGAAAACTTGTGAAGTGGGGCCTAACTGAAGTGGGAAATGGGGTGTGACCTTGGGACACTGTATCTTGTCTCCAGTCTTTCCTTGCTGGCTTTTCCTTCTCTTTGCTTTCTGATTACCATGAGATGAGCAGTTCTGCTGTTGCACCCCCCAGCCGTAAGGTTTGTTCCTCATGACAGGCCTGACAGCAGTGCAGCCTGCTGACCACGTCCTGAAACTATGAGCTGAAATGAAGTTTTCCCATTTTGATTTTCTCAGGTATTTTGTCACAGGGATGGGAAGTTGCCTATCACAAGTAGTGTTGGGAAAACTGGATTCTCACCTGCAAACAAATTAAATTAGATGCTTATCTCATATCTTCTACAAAAGTCAACTACAATGAATTAAAAACTTACGTGTAGGGCATGGAACTATAAAAATTTAGAAGAAAACGGGAAACGATTCTTGGCACTGGTATGAGTTTTTAGATATGACTACAAAAGCAAAATAGGCAAATGGAATCATATCACACTGAGAATCTTCTTCAGAGCAAAGAAAATAGTAAAGAGACAATCTGTGGAATACAAGAAAATATTTGCAAAAAGCAAATATTTGATGACAGGGTCAATATCCAAAATCTATAAAGAATCCAATCAATTCAATAGCAAGAAAAAAAATCAAACAACAAACAAAAAAGTGAAGGACTTAAATAGATATATTTGAAAAGAAGATGGTACAAGTATCTGAAAACAAAAAATGTTCAACATCACTAATTTTCAGAAAAACACAAACTGAAACTACAAGGAGATTATTGCTTCATACCTGTTAAAATGGCTATAATGAAAAAAGACAGCTGATTATATGCATTACCTCATGGAAGAAGATGAAGATGCTTACAAGAAACAGTTCTTTCAGTACATAAAGAACAATATAACTCCAGACATGACGGAGGAGATGGATAAGAAAGCTCATGCTGCTACACAAGAGAATCCAGTCTATGAAAAGAAGCCAAAGAGAGAAGTTAAAAAGCAGTGGAACTGTCCCAAAATGTCCCTTGCCCAGAAGAAATACAAGGTAGCTCAAAAGAAGCTCAGGAGTGGGTTGCTGAGAGTTAAACCAAATTTTCTATGAGGATTTTTTCAGATGACAATCAATAAACTTATTCATGAAGCAAAAACAGACAAACCTTTAAAAGACAAAAGATAACAAGTATTACAGAAGATGTAAAGAAAAGGGAACTCTGGTAATACTGCCGTTGCATATGTAAAAGAATACAGTTATTTTGGAAAATGGTATTCAGGTTCCTCAAAAAAAATATATACAAGAACCATTATATGACTCAGCAATCTTACTTCTGTGTATATATTTAAAGGAAATGAAATTGTCATGTCGAAGAGAGATCGGTACTCTCAAGTTCACTGCAGGATTATTAATAATCACCAATATACTGTAATAAACCTAAGTGTTCATTAACAAATGGACTCTTTAAATTTGTTCCGTAAAATGTAAAAATAATCTTAAGTATACTCAAAGATTTAGCTATAAGGACGTTAATCAGTGTTTTAAAATATAACAGCAAAACATTAAAAAGCACAATAATGTTAATAGTTGTTATAATTTGGCAGGATTGTATGTGATTTTTAATTATTTTGTTGTTGGTCTGTGTGGTTTCCAAATTTTTTTGTGAACATACTACCTGAAAATTAGATTAAAATGTTATTAGGAAATAAGTGCTTCTCAAACTTTAATGTGCATATGAATCAGCCGAGAATCTTGTTGAAATATGAAATTGACTCAGCAGATTCAGGTGGGACCTGAATCTTCCTTTTTAACAAGCTCTCAGGTAATGTTAATGATGCCGGACCCACGCCATACTCTGAGGCACTAAAATACATATACATGTATATCTGCCAGCTCCTCTCACCCTGGGCTATGGCTACTTATTGCAAAGCAGAAGCAGCTAAAAGCTTCTCAGCACATTAGTATAACTGACATAGCACTGGGTGTTGCTATATAGCCTATGGGAACATTTCCTAATTTCAAATTATTTAATATCCCAGTAACTTTAGCTTTGATATAAAGTCTGTTGACTACTCCAATTCTTATTTTAAAGATTATTACATAAAACAAACAGGTACTACTAAAAACTCCAATGCCTCTGAAATGTGGTATTTACTTGGGTCAGGTTAGCAGTTTGCTCTTTTGGGTTAATACCCATAGGCCTTTCAAATAAATTGCAAAGTCCACAATATAATAAATTAAAGGAAGTTCATTAATACTAAATCTGTGCTATATTAAATGTTATTTAACAAACTGAACATTAAGAACATTGTTAGCAATGCGAAGATAAACTAGTAAGTTCTATGCCACCACAGAGTTTAAAATCAAAACAAGAGAGAGAACATAAGCACTAACAGTAATATAATTTTGGGGGTCTTTTCCTCTTTTATTGGTATATTTTAGATAAACATAATGATAATATTCACCACTGGGAATTTGTATCTGTACATGATACATCTTGCTGCTGCTTTTTCTCACTTTCCCCTCCCTTCCTTTCAAGCCCTCTTCTTCTTCCTATTTTCAAAAGCTTTGTTTCCATTTTTCTTTTTTTAATGTCCCTTCCTTCCTTTCCCCTCTCGTTTCCCTTTTCATTTGAGCATTTTCTTCCCATTTCTAGGGGTTTAGCTCAGTGATGCCTCGCCAGCCTCATAAGTACAAGGTCCCGAGTTTGATCCCTTGTACCAAAAAAAAAAAAAAAAAGTAAGTAGGTGATATTAAAGCATAAAAAAAGGAGATCATAAATTCTAATAAGGACAAAGGATAGAGGAATAGGATGCCTTGATTATTGTGTCAGAGCTGATACTTGAGAGAACTCTTAAAATTATAAGAAAATTTCACCACTGGTAGAAGAAAGAAAAGGAAATTTCAGACATAAGTATCTTGACTAAGCAGTGTTAGAAAGGGAAGCCATTATTGGACAAATCATTGTAATGTTCACTGTAGTGTCAAAAGCATTAGTTTCAAGTAAGGGGCCAGCACAAATAGAAAATGTATGGTAGCTATACTCATTTCCCTACGGTATATAAAAACAAGTTAACTTATCCCATATCATGCTAGTTAAGAATTTTAGACTTTTATTGAAAGTTGCATCATATTATTTTTCCACTTAAAAAAACCCTCATTGGCTCCCTACTATTAGAATGTAGGCCAAAATTCTGAATATTAATACCAATATGCTTTGAAAACTATGTTGCTTGCATGCTTACCTTTCCTATTCTTGCTTTTGAGCATAGAAACTTAGTTTCCCAGTACCTTGTTCAGAGACTACAGCACAGTCAATATTGAAAAAGGTCTGTCAAATGAATAGAAATTAATTACTAACAATAAGCTCATAAAATAGTTGCAAGTAGTAATATTAGGTAAAAAAGACAATGTGAAAAGTAAGGTGTTCGAGTTTCAAAGTTTCAATGATACAGATGCAGCAGACTAAGATGGGAAATAAATTGTCTGAAAGATCGTATGAACTTCAGAAAGGTAAACTGACACGAAATGTAGTGTTTTATAATCACTGTAGCTATCTAATTCTACCTGAGGAAGTCTTATTCAAAATTTCTTATTTGTTCAATATGATATTTAAATCTAAGATCCACTAAAATAGATTTGTAACTATCGGAGAAATAGCCCGTGAATTCATAGGAAGAGGCAAAGTGTTCAATGATATTGGCCTATTTACTTCTTAAAATGTTGCCGTGGATATTAAGTATGTAAATCAAAAGCTTAGAACAGGTAGAATTTCCATTAATTTCAGATCATATAACTCAACAGACCAGTTATGATTAAAGAAAGACAAGCTAACCAAAACAAACTTGCTACAAAGACAACTCAATCAACGTCAATATTCTCCTTCATTCTGGGTCAGAACAAAAAAGCAAAATTCCTCTACGCTTTTCCTCTGACCTTCAAATAGTTATATGTGCATGGAATTAGCAATGGCATATTTATGTTATCAACAGGAATTCCTGTTACTTAATTTACTAGTAAAAAAGATGAAACACTTGGAAACCACTATGTGGCTTTTATCCTAATATATTCCCACTTACAATGTCACTAGTAAAGGAATTTTGTTTAAATTTTGTTACATTTCATCTGCCTACACAGGTAGTCTTTACTCAACAGTTTGTTTCGACATTTAAAATGTTTCTTAAAATGTACTTTGGAACATATATATCCAGAGTGTTTATCACCTGGTAATACCACGTTTCTTTTTCTGGTCAAACAAGTCACGCAAGTAAACTGAATTAAGTAGCTTTGAACCATGTGTTTTATATGTAAACTTCATATAATCAAAACTCCTTCCCTAACCCACTGCACAAATAAAACTTTGAGTCTCCACCACAAAAATAAATGTTGGAGTTGTTTTTGCCATATCAGTGTTTTCTACTCCATATAAATGCATTTTATAACAGGAAACTAGCACTGTGTGCTTTCCATACTGTCCTTTCCATACAAAACAGTTTCTCTAGTACAATATGTTATTGTTTATCCACATAATATTTGGGGGTATGGAAAGGAATAACTGAAGGAATGATTAATGCATATTTACTTTCTCTTTAAATAGTTCTTATATTGTGTCTATTTTTCTTACAAGGACACAATTTTCGTTCTTTGGTGAATCAGAAATTAATTGAATTCTGTCCTTAATCTAACTTTAGGATACCTTTGAAATGCACAGCAATGGTTTCCAAAAGTGGACAGGAGACTTCACTTTTATAGAACAGGGAAAACAGAATGAATAAAAAGCTTTTGCTTGTGGTATTATTTCAGTATTCTCAATTCATTAACTTGAAATTCCTCAACTATCAATCCACTGTAAAGATCAATTAGAAATGATTGAAGCCTGTTGAGTTAAAAAATGTGTACAAATACATATTCTTCCCTACGTTCTCTTTCAAATGGCTTAAAGGTTTTAGAAATTTTTATGAATAAAACAATAATTCAGATAAGTTTCTATGAAACTATCTAGATACTATATAAACCATAGAATAAATTTTGTAAACTACTTTAGCTGAGCTTTTTTACTTAACTTCTTTGGCATACATAAACACAAAGGCAAACACCAGTGCTATTTAATGATCAAACAAACACACCAAAAAGGACAAGGGTGCCAAGGGTAATTCTACTGTTCATTTAATCAAAGTGACAAAAATACTTTGGGGAGGGTCCAAGGTGAGACTGGAATGGAGGTAATGGTATGGTTTATATGTGAAACTTATCTTTTAATCTGCACATCCTTCATAGTGGTATTGCATTACCATTGTTAGCAAAGTAGTAAGTCCAAATATTTTTAACATGCTTAGAAAGAATATGATGCCAACCTAACAGCTCTTTTCAAGTTTAGCCATATTTATAAACAACATAAAGTACAATTATGAGAGCTTTTAATATCCCTGTTATATATGTAATATTTTACATAGAATAATCACACTCTGCTTTTATTTTTAGAAATTTTGCTTGTCAAAATTGAACTTTCATACATGCATTTAAAAATGAAAGATAGAAAACATAATAAAACTTTAACTGTAAATTTGAAAGCCTTGCCTATTTCAAAGTTTAAAGTTTATAAACATAGGAATTTTAAAAAATACACAGGTTATTGTTTTATATTTTTTTCATTTTTATATAAAGGCAAACAGTAACATCTACTAGAAATGTCAAAATACTGTAGAAAATTTTATGAAAATTTAGAACTTAGTCATATGTAAAACAAAACAATAAACTACATGTTTTAGCTCAACTTAGCAACTTTCTGTAGAATTATTTCAACTTCATCTTGCAAAATGGTCTGGTGCAAATCATAAAAAGAAAAAACATGTCTTTATGTTTAACTCTAAAGCTTCAATTAGTACTTTAGCTGCTAGTTATAATCTATCATTTAAGAAAAAAAACTTACTTGATCTGTCCCATAAGGCAGTATGTTCAGAGAAATGAAGGCTGTCATTTTCCAGAGCTGTTTTCTGATCATGTGTAGTACTTTTAGAGTGTCTGTGAAATAACCGGTTAGCAAAACCTTCCAATTTCTGAAGAGCGGTAGATGTATGCTGGCTACAGGGTAGTTCTCTATAAGCTGCCATTCATGTACATTTACACTCTTCTAAAGTAACTAAAAATATTTCCAGAAGGAGCTCAACAACTTCTTACACAGAAGCTTAAAGCTCTGCATGTGTCAAACTTCCTGTTTGCAGGGTATTCAAACCACTACTGCTGCTCTGTTTCCTGTTAATATAAAACAGCACATTACTGAGCTTTTCTTATCAAAACTCTTTTCATCTCAACTAGAGATGGGGGTTTTAAAAACTTGCAATATCTGCTCAGCAGGATTTATATTTGAATGTTTTACTATTAATAGATTAATAAGAGCAAACTATAAACATAAAAGAGTAGGCCGAACAATTTTAAAAAGGGAAACTAGTTAAACATGTATTACAACCATATGCAAACAGATGAAGGCCAAATCATCCTCAAAACATAACATGTTAAAAAGACAACTTGTGCTTTTCCAAGAATTCTGCTAATATAAATGATTTATGAATCTTTAATGAGCAGTTATGTTTTCATCAAAAACTGATATGGAATGGTTAAAATAAGACTTTTACAAAACACACAGAAAACATATTATAACTAAGATAAAATTTTGAAGAAATAACTTCTGGGGTAAAAAACGCTGAATATTTCTAACTCATTGACTTAAGTCTAGTAAAAACAGGAACCATACCAGTATTGCCTATCAAATTTATCTACTGACATGTGTCTGCCTAGCAGTAGACTATTTTAAAACACTCTGAAATTGAAAAGAGGGGAAAAAAACATTTAAAATTATATAAGACAATCTTAAAATAAATGTAAATTGTAATTATATAACAGCCATACCACGAATTTTCAGTTGAGAGAAAAACAATTCCTTCTAATTGAAACATGTTAATTTTAAAATCTTAACACAGAAGATTACCTATCCTCTCATTTAGTAACTTACTCAGAAACAGCTTTCAATTAATAAATATAATTTTCCATCACCACTTTGAAGGGTAAAAAATTTACCTATGGCATTTAACATGAATTTTGAGTATCTATCTGCCTTTTGACACCAATTAAAGGATGAGAATTATGTGGTTTTCTCTTTGAAAGTTCTAAATAAGGAAAAAAAAGGAAAAGAAAGAAAGTCTTAAAAAATCTTTCTGAAAGTATCTTAGTCCATTTTTCCTGCCAACTGTTTGACAAATAGGAATAATAACGATAAATAGAATAAGTGGAAAAATAATGCAATCAAATTACAGAAACACACACAAGTCTATTAAAGAAACAAGAATTTTGCTTTGTAGCACACAATTCATTTGTATGCAGTTTTGTAATAAGATTAATATACTCTAATCAGAAAAGCTGGGTGTGGTGGCACATGCCTGTAATCCCAGCACTTGGGAGGCTGAGGCAGGAGGATCGCTGTGAGTTCGAGACCAGCTTGGGCTACATAGTGCCAGGTCAGTCTCAACTACATAGTGAGACCCTGTCTCAAAAAACAAAAACAACAACAACGACAAAAAGCCAAAAAACCAAAAAAAACAAAAAACAGAAAAGAGTATCTGTAAGACCATATTTCTTAGAGGCTGGGGATTTAGCTCAGTGGTTCCGCCTCCTGCCTCACAAGTGCAAGGACACGAGTTTGATTCCCAGTACCACCGAAAAAAATCAAATAAGACTGTATTTAAATTTTTTCATATACACACATATTATATGTGTAAAACAACATAATTTATTAACATCTGAGAGTGTCTTACGCAAAACAGACACTGATAAGTGTCTGGTGTGTTAATGAATACAGTAATCAGAGTGTGAGGACTGACTCAGTGTGATAAGAATTGGATAAAATCCTGAATTCCTTGACTTGCCTTACTAACAGAAATTCTAATCTTCAAGGCTCACTACAAATGTCAACTTTTCACTGAAGTCTCCCACATACTTCCTAGAAAAAGTAAACTGCTCTCTCATTTCCACTGATCTTAGGATTTTATATTAAAATTAGCTGTTTATGAATTTGTTTCCCTAAATTGTGATTTAGTCATAAATACATGTTATTAGACACTCACTAAATATGCTAAGTGAAGTTAACCATTCACTTTTAACAATCTAAAAATATAAGTAGAATCTTCAAATGCTGGAAAAATGTTTTCATTTATGATAAGACCATATTTGTAAATAAAAAAAAAACTTTTATATAGAGAAACAGTAAAGGGAGGAACATCATTGGATTTCTTTTCCTTACACTGTGTTACTGAATTTTATTCACCAAGTTCCATTTCCCTCAGTGCAAATGTTTCCTTCTAAAATACTCCAGGCTCCATGACCCCAGCCACCCCTTCCATGAGGTATCTGACACGTTACCCACTGCGAGACAGAACAGCCCTGGCACAGTGTTCCCTTGCGGAAGATACACGCCGACTCTAACACTGCAGCCTGACTACCTTCATTTTTAACACACAAGCCAGTGTTATGTTTACTCAACACCGCTGCAGTATAGAAATTCCACATTCCTACCCTGAACACTGAGATTATATTATTCAAAACAAGAGATAAGCTTTAAAGCAAAATTGCTATAGCAAAAACAAAGTAAGTTTCCCTAGCTGAGAATACTGAAAATATATTTTGAAATGTGTCCATTTTTTTCAATAAAACGATTTCTATTTATTACAAAACTCTTACAGAAAGTAGAATATTTCTCTCTTGGACTCGTGTTTCTCTCTACATGGTAACGTGACCAGGAAGCTGTTGCCATGGAGCTGCTCATGCAATGTGATTCTTATTAAAAGAAAGAGCTCTACTGGCATCTACTGCTAGAAAGAAATAACTACAGTTCTAACTATGAATTCCTTCATAATTCAAATTAATTTTTAGAAGTATATTACTTTTTATTCTTCTGGGTAGTATTTTCAGAATATTATTTTGTACTATCAGGTCTAGACTTATCCCCAAAATTTGTTGGGAACAGTGTATCTTGTATTTAAATAATGTACATCTTTAAAACTAGAGAGCAATCAACTTTAAAAGTTCTCAATCATTCCACATTACTTTTATTTTGTATTTAATTAATTTATTTATTAATAGCCTTGAACTCACTATGTAGCCCAAGCTAGCCTCTAACTCGCAGAAATCCTCCTGCCTCAGCCTCCTGAGTGCTGAGATTACAGGCATGTGCCACCATACCCAGTTTTTCTGCATTACTTTTAGAAATAAATAGGAATTTTCAGAGTTGAACTTGCTTTGTCATAACATACCACAAAATACTGATTTATTTCTTATAATCAGTAATCTATAATTAATAATAGTAATGAAGTGCCGCATACTTTACAACGTTTAAAAATAATTTTCATTGTGAAATTATTATAAGGCTTATGAAATCTTTACATGTGAAGTAAATAGCACCAGCACTATTATCCCTATTTTACGATAAGAAATTTGTAAACATTAAGCAACTTATCTAAAGTTACTTAGTTTTAAAACTCCTACATCAAGGTTCCTGAAATATGTGACCCTGGCTTCCCAAAAGAAGCAAACGTTTATTCAACTCTATTTTTCAAACAAGGGTGGGGATGTGGTGGTGAAAGGAGACTAATACAATTGGTCCTTAGGATACACTGTCCACGACCGAGAATCCACTTTTCAGTTTCATTGTCCGTTACATACTTTAGAAGCCTGAAGGTTGAAGAAAAAGAAAAACATGGAAGTCCATGTAAGATGTAAAATGTGCTTTCTCTACGTAGAGAACAAGTGATAGGACCACGACCCTGCTCTTCAAATAGTTTTTATGGCAACAGTTGTGCCTGTTCTACAATGTTATATAGAGATTCATACAGTATGTATCCTTTAAGACTGGCTTCTTTCATTTGGCATAGCAGTTGAGTCTCAATATTTCATTTACTTTCATTGTTGAAAAAGTACTCCATTGTGTGGATTTGTTACAAGTACACATTCACAAACGAATTGCTTTTGCATATGTCAAAACTCAATTGATTGAATTTGGGTCTCTTTCTAGACTGTTGTATTCCATTGATCTATGTATGTGTCAGTTCTTTCACCTATAAGATAAAGTTCTGGATACCACAGCTTCTAAGTTTGTCAAAAATCTAGTATCTACATTTGCCAACGTTTCCCCTCATATCTCCCCTGCCTCGTCTTGGAGATCAAACCAGTTTGGCCAATAAAATAAAATCTTGCTCGGATTTTATTGGTATTGTGTTCATTGGAAAAAATGAAATCTTTCAAAATGAGTCTTTCAATCCATGATCCCAGTATGTCTTTGTTTACTTGGGTCTTTCTTTCATCAGTGTTTCATACTTGCAACAGGTAGATTTTGTACATACTTTGTTAGATTTATACCCAAGTACTTTAAAATTTATATTTATTTTAACTGACATATAGAAGATAAAATTGTACATATTTATGAATATACTGAAATATCATGTATCAATTTAAAATTTATTATCAACAGTATTTTAAAATGTTTTACAATTGTTCATTGCTAGTGTATAGATATTTAACTTGCATACAACTTTACTAAATTTCTTAGTTTTAGATCTTTTGCTGTTTGTAGATTTCTTGCAATTTTTTAAAATAAGGTATCATGTCATCTTTGAATACAGAGTTTGTTTTTGTAATTCTTATGCCTCTTACCTTTCTTGCCATACTGCACTGGTCCAAGGTTAAACAAGAATGGTGAGTGTTCTATCTCTGCTTATTCCACGGCTCAGCAAGAAAGTTATGTTTTCTTTGTTCCTCCCACTGGCAATGGCATTAGGGTAGCTGTATACCTGTTCTGTAGATGTTAGTGATGGAGACTCTATTCCTAATTAGGTGGGAGTTTTTAACCTTAGCAGCATATTGAATTTATCTAATATTCTTTTAGGATCAGTTGATATAATACTGTGGTTTCACCTTTTTAGAATGCTAAATGATGGATTACACCAGTTAATTTCCAAATTTTGAGTAAGATTTGAATTCAGAGGAGAAACATCATGTACTTTCTTTCTGTCCTTTTTTATATATTGCTGGATTTAATTAGTATTTAATTGAAGATTTTTGTGTCTATACTTAGAAAAGATGTTGTCATACACTGCATAATTTTGATAGCAGCTTAAGGTAGACCTCATAAAACAAAATGAAGTCTTTCATCTTCTGTTTTCTAGAAGAGAGAATTGGTATAGTATCTGATAGGATTTGCCAGTCAATCTATCTGGGATGAGTTCTCTTTTCAGATTACAAATACTAATACAATATCTTCAATGAATGTATTACAACTGAGTTATCTATTTCATCTTGAATATTGGTTTGTGTTTTTCAAAAAATGGTCTCTTTCTACTGAAAATTTTATGTGACTTCAGTTGTTTCTAATAGCACCTTATCACCCATTTAATGTGGCATCTGGAGTAATTATCCCATTCTTGGTATTGGTTGTATTCTTTGCTTGGTTAATTTGATTTCTTTTATTGATTTATAGATCTACCTTTTGCTTTCATTTATTTTCTTCATCATTTTTCTCTTTTTAATTTAATTACTTCCTGCTTTTTTCTTTTTGCTTTTTTTTTTTTTTTTTTTTTTTTTTTTTTTTTTTTTTTTTTTTTTAAGTCCGTGTTTGCAGTACATAAGGTTTACATTTCCGGTAATTAGTACATGTATTTAACACATCTTAATTTCTTTTTCCATCCCTTCCCCTCTCTTCCTTTACCACTCTCTCCATCTCTTGATTCCTTTTCCGTTTGAGAAAGATTATCTGTCTTTTATTTTGCTCTTTACATTTTGAGTTTCTCACATTAAAGAAAAAATTCAATATTTAAGCTCTTGTGTCTGATTTGTTTCACTTAACATACTGCTCTTATTTCCCTTCCTCTACTGTTACTTTGCTTTTTTTCTAGTTTCATAATATGGAAACTTAGATTATTATTTAAGATATTTTTCTAATATATGGACTCAATCCTAGATATTTCCTCTGAAAAGGTGCATTTGACAAATTTTGGTGTATCATATTTCCATTTTCATTCAGTTCAAAATTTTTCTAATTTCCTTTAAGATTTTGTCTTTGACCATGGGTTACTTAGAAGTATCCTGTTTAAATTTCCAAGTATCAAAAAATTTTACCAAACTTTCTGTTGATTTCCACATAGTCCATTATGGTCAGAGAACATTTTCTATGATTTTTAATTATTTTAAAGTTGTTAGGGTTTGTCTAATGAACCAGGATATTGTTTGCTATGGAAAATATTCCATAAGACATATGTAAAAAGTGTTTTATGTTGTTAAAAGTAAAGATAACTGTAAATGTCAGAAAGGTCAATTTGGCTGATGGTATTTAGGTTTTGTTTATCCTTCTAGATTCTCTGGTTCAGTGGTTACAGAAGTCTTCATCTTTGATGATTAGATTTGTTTGTTTCTTTTCCAGTACATCAATTTTGCTTCCTCTATTTTGAAGCTGTTAATAGTGGCAGCACGTTTAGAATTGTTCTATCTTCTTCCTGCATAGACTTAATCCTTGATAAGTGTTCTTGTTTTGAAGTCTACTTTTTATGACACTAATCAACCACTATAGCTCCTATTTGGTAAGTGTTTTGTGGTATCTTTTTGCTTTTAAAGAATCTATACCAAAATACTGAAATTATAAGAACACAGTACATACCTGTATCATTTAGATCACTTCTACTTAATGTAAATATTGGTATAATTGTATTTAGGCTTACCATTTAAGTATTTTCATCCCCTCTGATTTTTTTTAAGTTTTAGTGACTATAACTGCTATATACTGCACATATTTGGCATTTATACTTTCGGAGAGTTTAGCAAGTCTTGATATATTAACACAACTGTAAGATCATAGCCACAATGAAAATAATGAACATATCCATTGTCCTCACCATTTTTCTCATGCTTCTTTTTAACTTCTCCCTATATCATTTCAATCCCCAGGGAACTGATGCTTCTTGCTAATACAGATATTTTATGTTTTGTAAACTTTTATTTAAATAGAACTATTTTTGTTAACTTTTTATTTCATAATAGTTTTAGGAAAATTGCACAGTTAGGAAGAGAGCTGTGTACTCCACAATTGGTTTCCATTATTAATACTTTATTTTATATGGTAGAGTTATATAATGAACCAATATTAATTCACTACAGTCCACTAGTTTATTCAGATTTCCTTAGTTTTTACCTAGAGACTTTCCTTGTTACAGAATCCCATCCAGTATACCACTTAACATTTAGTACTCAGTTTTTCTTTTGTCTTTTTAAGGTAGGATCTCGCTATGTAGTCCAGGCTGGTCTTGAACTCACTATGTGGTCCACGCTAGCCTTGAACTCCAGGACATCCTGCTGCCCCATCCTCCTGTGTGCTGGGATTACAGGTGTGCACCATCACGCCTGGCTAGTATTCATTTCTTTCCTTTGGCTTTTTTGTTTTCTATAGCAATCTCTCAGACTTCCCTGGTTCTTGATCCTCTTGACAAATTTCAGGAGTACTGATTCGCTGTACTGTAGGAGTTTCCTCAGATGGAGCTTAGGCGACTCCCCTGACCTCAATGATTACCCAGAATGATGAGTTAGGAAGAGAAAGATCAGAAAGGTAAAGTGCCATTTATATCACATTTTATCAAAAGTTTATGCTCTCAACATGATACTACTGTTGATGCTGACTCTGATCACCTGACTGGGGCAGTGTCAGTCAGCTGTCTGCACTAGAGAGGAACTCCTTTCCCCTTTTCTGTACTGAAGTACTTAGGAAGTCATGCAGGACATGTTTACAGCACCTCCTTGAAGGCAGAGTGGAATTTATCTGAATGAAGAATGTGACTCTTCTCTTCCATTTATTTATTTACTTATTCATTTATTTATATCAGTACACATGTATATTTATTTTTATACATTGGGCTATGATCCAATTTTATGATTGAACTTTGACCATTGGGCGCTCTTTCATTAGCCCACTGTATCCTTTTCATACACCCGTATTTTGTGTGTTCATGCATGTGTTTGAGCACTTCCTCACTTTCCAGCCCTACAAGCTGTCCTATGTTCTTATTTCTTGCCCCAGTCCTAGAATCAGCAATTTCTCCAAGTCCTTTTTCCTTTTATCAGAGAATGTGATTAGAGTATTGTTGTTTCTAGGTCCTCACAGTTGAGAGAGCAGGGGAATATGAATATACCAACACACATATATTCCCTTATTATCTAAACTATTTCTGTATGTGCTCATCTGTGTCTATAAGCTAAACAGAAGTACATTCTTGTATCTCCAACTCAAAACCATTACTGCATGGTTCCTTCTAGCTGCCTTCCCAGTTGTACCTAAAAATTCCCACTCGCACAGTGAAAAACCCTGGCTTTCATCATCCCTCATCCATTTACTTACTTGTCCAATTTCAGGATACACATATAGCAGTATCAGAATTGTTAACCTGGTAAATCAACAACTTTCTCAACTGTAATATGTCACTAAACAAATTTTATGCCTAGTCTTGTAGGCACAACTTATTTCTAAAGTTAGATTAGTATCTTTACTCTCATTCCTTTCAATGAGATTGTTTCACACATTTGTAATACAAATTGTTCTGTCACAATCCGCATGCTATCCGAAGATGCACCAAACTTCAAAATGATTATTTAAAAGCTTGAGTGCATTTAAGTTTTACTCTTTGTGACGTTAGTGTTATGGGTTTTATGCATAATGCATAATGTCATGTACTCACAATTACAGCTCATACAGAATAATTTTACCACTTGAGTAAGTCCCCCATGCTTCCCTGATCCTTGCATTTACTGATTTTTTCTATTTTTTTAATCATTGCCAGATTTGTCCTTCTCAGAATATCATAATTGGAATCAAACAGTATGATGGTTCCTGTTGTTTTGTTTTTCTTTTTCCTCTGTCCCTTCCTTGCTCTCTCCCTCCCTTTGTTCTTCAGTTCTTAAACTTGGATTAAATTACTCTTTTGTTGGTCAGTTTCCTAAGGGGGAACTTCATGTTACTGACTTGAGATCTCTTTAACAGTATGTTCATTTAAACATCAATTTATTTTGCTAAGTTCCAAAAATGTCGATAAATTGCAATTTGATTATTATTTAGCTTACAATGTTTAAATTTTCTCTTGGAGTTCTTCTTTGACCTATGTGTTACTTAGAAGTTTGTTCCTTAATTTTCGAATACAGTAAAACTTTGGACTGCTAGTAACTTGTTCTGAGTGTTCTGCAGTACGAGCAAATATTCCTAACAAATTTTAACTTGACAGACAAGCAATGTCTTGCAATACAAGCATTACATGATACCAAACATTATATGATCACCACTAAGCCAATGGTTCCTTACTCCCTCTCCATCTGCAGGATTGTGGATGATTGTCTTCCAGCAGCAAGAGGGTATAGAGGAGATTTCATCTGTGAAGGAGGAGGAGAAAAAGGCAGAAGAATCCCATACTTGAAAAGAGATTAGGGAGATGTGTAAAATGTGGGAACAGTACAAAATTTTGTAGAAAAGCACTACCCAAATAAGGCAGCCCAAGCAATGAATAAGGCAGTAACAACAATGCATTATCACATTTCTGTGAAATCCTCCAAAGGAGGCAAAAATAAATGTCATTGGTAGGTTCCTTGTTAAAGCTACATGAAGAGAAAGATTCCATTGAGCCAACAGATAGCAGTGATTCTATTAGTGATGGTGAGTCTTACTACACAAAACCCTCCTTCTCTCTTCTCCCTCACACCAGTAGTGAAGGTTTCTAAATGTAAGTGCAGGTTATTTTCTTTATGTTTTATATTTTGTTTACTATGCTATATTATATTACAACATTGTAATCATTTTATATGAATATTTAATCATCTGAGTATCCATGATTTTTTAATGTGTAAACTTGCTTTGATATACAAGTGCTTTACAAATTATGCCTGCAAACCAAGGTTTTACTATATTTTAGAACTACTTAGTTTTTATTATTGATTTATAGCTTAATTTTATTGTAGTCTGTGAACACACTTTCCATAACTTATATTTTTAAAAATTTGTTTTGTTTTGTTTTGTTTTTGGTACCGGGGATCAAACTTGGGACCTTGAGCTTGTAAAGCAGGCAGTGGCACCACTGAGCTAAATCCCCAGCCTATTTTTAAAATTTGTAAACGTGTGCTTTATGGCCTAGAAAGTAATCTCTCTTGGTAGATGTTTCATATAAGCTGGAGAAAAACACATTCTGCTAGTGTTGAAGGAATATTCTATAAGTGTCAATTAGATTTAGCTGACTGATAGCACTGTTCAAGTCAAGTACACACTGAATTTCCTACTTCCTTTGTCAAATAATTGTTAAAAGATAAATGTTGAAGTATCCAACTATGATAGTAGATTTCTGTATTTCTTCTTCTAGTCCTATGAGCTTTTAGTTTGTATGTTTTGACACTCTTAAGTGCATACGTCTAGGATTATTAAATCTCTTTTTGAGAAATTCAATGCCAAATAAATATAATACCCTTTTTTTTATCCATGAGCATCTTCACTGTTTCAATATCAGCTTTCTCCAAAATTAATAAAGCTATTACAGCTTCATTTTGGTTAGTAGTATCATGATGCTTTTTTCTCCATCTTTTTACTTTTTACTCAATTCTTTATATTTAATGTAAACTATGTACAGACAACACAAAGCTATGTCTTACTGCTTATTTTATGAGTCTTGATTTTTATCTACTCTGATGATATACTGTCTACTTGGTATATTCACATCATTCTTAAAAGTGACTATTGTTATAGCTAGATTAATATTCATCATGTTTGTAAACAGTTCTTATTGTATCTTTTTTTCTCATTGAGTTTATTGGTACATTTTAGGTATAAAGTACAGTTGCATTCATCATTGGGATCTTTCACCTTTATATGACAGGTCTTGGTTCTCATTTTTTTCCCCTTACCCCTGCCCTCCCATCAACCCCTCCTCCCTTCCCTATTTACAAATACTTTATTTCCATCTTTTCATTTTCTCTTTCCCCTTATTTCCTTTCCCCTACCCTTCCCACTTCTGCTACACCTTTAGCCCTTTTCTTCCTATTTCACATTGTCAATTATACCATTAGGATCTTATTTACAATTAAAGTTTTTCATACCAGAGTTGTATCTTTCCTTTTTATCCCTTCTGGCCACCTCTTATTTTAAATGAACATTCATGTGAGTCCACATAGTTTCTTCTCTAAGCACATCAATTACACTGCTTTTAAGGAAATTTTTGCAATTTATATTTTAAAATTAATTCAACTTCACCTTCAAATAGTACAGTATTATATGGTTTCCTTCTAGTACAGATACCTTGCAACAAAAGTATTCCTAAATCCTCTCTCCCATCATTTATCATTTGCTTGTCTGTAAGTTACTATCACATTATCTATATACTATTACTATTAACATGTTCAATAGTTATCTTTTAGATTAACGAATAAGAAAAATAATTTTTTCTTTTTATTATGTAAATCTGAATTTCTAACCTGTAACATTTTTCTTCTCCCTGAAAACTTCATCACTTCTCTTTGCGAGCAGTGAAAAACCAGTTTTAATTTGTCAAAAAAATCTTTGTCTTTTACTTCTGAAGGATAATTTTATTGGATACATAGTTCTAGGCAAGTGGGTTTTTTTCTTTCAATTCTTTTAATATTTTGCTCCACTTTCTCCTGGCTTGCATAGTTATGAGAAGTCTGCTATAACTCTTAGTCAGTCTCTCTCTAGATAAGGTCTTTTTGTTGTTGTTGTTGTTGTATTTAAGTCCTTTCTGGCATCTTTCAAGAATGTCTCTTGGTCTTTATGCAACTGGAAATGATACAGTGTACTTATTTTGGTATTTATTTTGCTTGTTAATTTCTGAGGTTCCTACAACTGTCTTTTGAAATCTGCCAATAATTTTGTTATATTCTTAGTACTTAAACATTTCTTCTAATTATTTTCTCTTCCATATCTTCTTCATATCTTAATTTTCAATGTCCCACCTTTTAAAATTGTCCCACTGTTCTTGCGTGTTGTTTATTGTGTTTCAATCTTTTTCCTCTACACTTCAGTTTAGGAGGTTTCTATGGACCTGCAGTATCTTTATAAATTCTTTCCTCCTTTGTGTTCATTCTACTGATCCTGTAACAAGTAATCTTTATTCCTACTATAGTTTATACACATCTATATGTATATGACATTTCCTATTGATCCTAAGAGTGTCTCTGCTTACATTTCCCATATGTTCTTATGTGCTGCCTATTCTGTTCATCAGAGTTAACATATTAGTCATGATTTTATTAAAGATGGCAATTCTAACATCACTGATACCTAATTCTGGTGCTTGCTTTTTTCTCTTCAGACTGCTCCCTCTAAGATTATTTTCTTTGTTGTTGTTTTTGAGTTAACCCTGATGCATTGAGTAATAGGAAGAGAGGAAACTGAGAATTTATTGTGTGGATTTATTGACCTGTCCAGGAGGTAAGCTGTATTTAACATCTGCTTTAGGTTTCAGAAGCTTCAAGTTCCTCTGGTATCATTGTCTTTGTTTCCTCTATTGATTGGGTTTCCCTTAGTATTTCTCTACAGTACTCCTTCAGCTGTAAAGCAGTTATACTCTAGTTGGTATGGTGTAAGGTATTTTAGGATTAAACCATATTTTAGGATTAAATATAAATTTTAAACTTTGCCTCCTTTCCAAAGCTATGATCTTCACAAGTATTTATTTCTTCAGTGGTATAGCTCCCCACCCAGACAATTTAAATCCTGGTAAATTTTAAGAAGGCCAGAGGGAGTTGGAGTAGGAGGAATGCCCTCCCCAAAATGGAACAGGCTGTGGCAAAGTCTTTTCCCCCTATGGAGCACACTTTTGTTGGAGAATGCCCTAGGCATATTTCATAATGATTACACTCCCTCCTTCTGCAAGATCAAGAAGGAAACCTTTCCCAGGATCTTCACCTTGAAAGCTGACTGGAGTTTCTGGTGGTAAACCCATGAAAGTGCTCCTGAAGGTTTCATATTTCCATGCTAGTCCACACTGAGCATCCCGTAACTTGTCAAAATCATTTAAAACTTTCCACCAATTTATGTTTTTAGATTTCAGGTGGATGGTGACCCTGCAAACTCACTTGTCTAGTGAATTTTTAAAACATCATCTATTTTCAGTTTTGTTAGCTCTTTACCCTTAAGAAAAGGAGTGGTAACTTCTATGTTCTTTACATGCCAGTGCCGAACCCTGAGTCTCTTCACTCTGCTTTTCATTCTTCCACTTGCATTCCTTTCTTATTTAGGGTTATTTGAGTATCTGCATAATGAAGTTGATTTTTTTTTCATGTTTAGTGTTCTAGAGATTTTCTTGGGTTCTTCTTTGATATTATAGATTTCAATAGTATATATACTTCACTTTTCACAGTCTGATTAAAATTAAAATTTTACTACTTCAAGGGGAAATTTATAAACCTCACAAATATTTGGTTCTTTTAAAACTTTCCCCTTAAAATTTGTAACATTGAATGCCCACACTAGGAAAACAGAGCAGGCTCAAATAAACAACCTAATGATGAAACTTAGACTCCTAGAAAAACAAAAGCAAGAAAAACCCAAAGCTTGAACAAGAGAGGAAATTATAAATAAAGATCTGAGCAGAAATCAATACAATGGAAACTAAGAAAATGATACAAAAAATAAATGAAACAGAGCTGGTTTTTTGAAAGAATAAATAAAATCGACAAACCCTTAGCTAATCTTATCAAAAAAAGGAAAGAAAAGGCTCAGATCCATGAAATCAGGAATGAAAAAGGCGAAGTAACAACAGATCCAAAAGAAATCCAGAGGATCATTAATACCTACTTTGAGAACCTGTACTCCAATAAAATGGAAAACACAGAAGAAATGGACAGATTTTTTAGATACTTATGAATTACCAAAGTTGAACAAAGAAGATAAAAACATTTTAAAGACCCCAAATAGTCAGTGAAATTGAAAATGTAATTAAAAATTTACCAACAAAGAAAAGCCCAGGCCCTGATGGATTCACTGCTGAATTTTACAAGACATTTAGAGAAGAACTACTGCCATTACTCTTCAAACTTTTCAATGAAATTGAAGGGAAGCAATACTTCCAAATTCATTCCTGGAAGCAAGTATTACTTTGATTCCCAAACCAGGGAAAGACCCAACTAAAAAAGAGAACTACAGGCCAATTTCCTTAATGAATATAGATGCAAAAATCCTTAATAAGATACTAGCAAACAGAATACAGAGGATTATCAAGAAGATCATACATCCTGACCAAGTCGGACTTATTCCACGGATGCAAGGGTGGTTCAACATACGAAAGTAAATAAATGTAATACATTATATTAATAAAGTCAAGGACAAAAACCATATGATCCTCTCAATAGATGCAGAAAAAGCATTTGATAAAATTCAACACCGATTCATGATAAAAACCCTGCAAAAAATTGGAATAGATGGTCTATACCTCAACTTAATAAAGGCTATCTATGAAAAACCAACAGCCAACATCATATTAAATGGCCAAAAACTGAAAACCTCCACGTTAAAATCAGGAACAAGACAAGGATGCCCACTATCACCACTCCTCTTTAATATAGTTCTGGAAACATTAGTCACAGCAATCAGACAAGAGAAAGAAATTAAAGCAATAAAGATAGGAAAGGAAGAAGTTAAACTGTCATTATTTGCTGATGATATGATGCTCTACATTGAAGACCCAAAAAATTTCACTAAAAGACTTCTAGACTTAATTGACAGATTCAGTAGAGTAGCTGGATACAAGGTGAACACTCAACAATCAATAGCCTTCTTATATACAAATAACAGACTCACTGAGAGAGAAATAA
>NW_022900945.1:17783440-17794339 GCF_012274545.1 Fukomys damarensis | reverse complement strand
AGGTGTAACAATTCCCAATTTGAAACTATACTACAAAGCCACTGTGATAAAAACAGCATGATAGTGGCAAAGAAACAGGCCTGAGGATCAGTGGAACAGACTGGAAGACACAAAAACAAATCCAGATGTACTCAGCTACCTCATCTTTGACAAAGGAGCTCACCATCCTCAGTGGAGGAAAGACAGCCTCTTTAATAAATGGTGTTGGAAAAACTGGATTTCAACTTGCCACAGATTAAAACTGGACCCTTATCTTTCACCATTCACTAAATTAAAATCCAAATGGATTAAAGATCTAAATATTAAAACAGAAACATTAAACTTGCTGGAAGGTAAGTTAGGCAGAACTCTTGAAGACACTAGCATAGGAAATGACTTTATGAACAAATCCTCAGTAGCATGAGAACTAGCAGATAGAATCAACAACTGGGATCTCATCTTATTAAAAAGCTTCTGTACTGCAAAAGAAACCATCAGCAGAACTAAGAAACAACCTACAATGTGGGAAAACATTTTTACCAGCTGCTCCTCAGACAAAGGACTATTCTCTAGAATATATAAAGAACTCAAAACAATCAGCCTTCCCAAATATAAAGACCTGATTCAAAAATGGGCATCCGAAATGAACAGACATTTCTCAGAAAAGGAAGTAAAAGCAGCAAGTAAATATATGAAAAAGTGTTCCACATCACTGATCATTTGAGAGATGCAGATGAAAACAACACTGAGATTCCACTTCACCCCACAAAGAATGGCTGCTTTCAAGAAACCACACAATAACAAATGTTGGCGGGGTTGTGGGGAGAAAGGAACCTTTCTCCATTGTTGGTGGAATTGCAGACTAGTGCAACCACTATTGAAATCAATATGGAGATACCTCAAAGAGCTTGGAATGGAGGTTCCATTTGACCCAGCCATCCCTCTGCTGGGTATCTTTCCAAAAAAACTAAAAGAATCATATCATAGTGATGTATGTGCACCCATGTTTATAGCGGCACAATTTGTAATAGCTAAAACTTGGAAACAGCCCATTTGCTCATCCGTTGGAAAATGGATAAAGATGTGGCTTTTCTATAAGATGGAATATTACTCAGCCATAAAGAATGAGAAAATAGATTCATTCATAGGAAAATGGATACATATTGAAGATATACTCCCAAGTGAAATAAATAAGTCACACATGTGTAAATACTGAATAGTTTCTCTGGTGTGAATAAACTGCAATAATACATAAGATACTAATAAGATTACTGACATTGAGAAATGAGAAGAAAGGAGCTAAAGGTGTAGGGAAGGTGGGATGGGTAGGGGAAAGGTAATAAGGGAAAAGAAAAAAATGTGAGATAAAGAAAAGATAGAAATAAAGTGCTTGTAGATGGGGAGGGGAGGAGGGGGTGAAGGGAGGGCAGGGACAAGGGGAAAAAATGAGAACCAAGACCTGTCATGTAGAGGTACAAGATCCCAACAATGAATGTAACTGTACTGTATCCCTAAAATGTACCAATAAACTCAAAGCAAAAAAAAAAACTTTCCCCTTTATACTATCATGGTCACAAGTATAAGTCTAGATACCTTAGAAATCCACAAAGCAGTGTTTTCACTTTTTACTTCCACCATCATACATATTTTAATGAATTTAAGAAAAATAACCTAGTATATTTATCTAGAAATTTATCATTTCTGTTCTTTCTCCCTTCATGAAGTTCCAAATCCCCCCCCATATTATTTTTCCTCTGCCTGTTTAGTGTTTCTTTTAATACAAGAATGCTGGTAATGAATTATCTTTGTTTTCCAATAATTTATAATGTACTGGATGTGGTTTTCTTGGTTTCATCCTAAATCTGAGAATGTATGCCTTTTGCCAGATTTGGTAATATTTATGCTCCTAATGCCTTAATATTTTTTCCCTGCATCAGTCTCTTTCTTCTCCTATTGTGATTTCATGACATTTTTATACCAAACCAAGGTTTCCTATTTTAAAAACTGTTTTCCCATTGTTTACAATGGAAAATCTCTTTTGACCTACTTCCTTCACTCCTTTTTGTGTCACCTCCTCTGTCAAATTGTTTTAGACATCCATGCAGTCATTGTGGCTGTCATCAATCCCGTAAGAGTATTGTTTCAGTAATGTGCCTTACCTCAAGGCAAGATCAGAACAAAAATGGAAAAAAAAGATTGCCATTTTTCCTTTCTGCACAGATTTCCCATCAAGGGTCTCTTACCAGAAAAAAAGACTTCTCTTGGGGTATTTTCTATCTGAATCCACTGCACAGATACTGAACTCAAGACTGTCCTGGGTATGAACTGGGCATTATGGGAAAATTTTCAAACCATGAAAATTATTATGAAATCTGCCTCTTTCAAGTTTTGATTTCCCTTCCCAATCTGCTTGCCATTACAGTATTTACTGCTTGCAGTCTTTCCATAGCTACCTTATATATTCTGTTCAAGGATTTCAGGTGTAATCAGTAGGAAAGGGCAAGTGATGTGTATTCACTTCATCTCAATTAGAACTACAGACCAATCCTATCATTTTAATAATTTAATAATAGATTTAGAAATATAAATTTTGAGACACTGCTTGACCTTCAGTATATGCTACCTTGAGGTCAGTGTGAAGTTAACATACATTTCTCTAAATTCACATTCATGATGCAGTATTTCTGTCACAAAACTTCACATAGCAAAAAGGTAAATGCACACATTTTTTTGAAAACTGTAATTAAAAAATTTTTTTTGAGACAGGGTCTCGCAACGTAGTTCAGGCTGTCCTTGAACTCACTATGTAGCCCAGGCTGGCCTCAAACTCCTGACAATCCTCCTGCTTCCTTCATCTTCCCGAGTGCTGGGATTACAAGAATGCACCACCACACCTAATTTGAAAAATTTATACAAAACCAAATGATTATCAGTAACAACAAAGGTGGTGCAATTATTAATACGGAATCTACTAATTTTGGAACAACTGATATATTATCACTATCTAAATAAATTTTTACAATCACACTCCATAGTTTGTATCTGTGGTCTCTCCATAATCCCTAAAATAACACATAATAATAAATCCCAAAATATGGCAATCAAAAAAAATACTAAATATTGTCATTCTTTTTTTTTTTTGGTACTAGGGATCAATCTCGGGTCCTTGTGCTTGCGAGGCAGGTGGCAGCACCACTGAGCTAAATCCCTAGCCCTTAAATATTGTCATTCTAAAGAAAAACAAAATCAAGTGACTTTCCCTGACCTTAAAAAGTCCAAGTGTTTAACACAATAAATAATCAAGCACCTTCACCAACTTTAAACAAACCTCTATTTAGTTCCATTTCATCTAATTATATCTTAAACAATAGTACTAACTGCCATTGCTTGAGCACAAGTCCCTTTTAAACTTTAGTCATCTGCACATAAAATCTTCCACTTTGGTGCACACTTGAGAGTTAATGCATAAGCAGAATAATGACCTTGTCTCATTAGTTCCATCTATACACTGGAACCTGTGAATAATGTTTCAATATTAAAGGCATTTTGCAAATGTAATTAAGGTTACTAATTACTGACCTTAAAATAGAGTCTACTGGATTATTAATTACATTCTAATCACATTCACTCTTAAAAGTGGAGAACTTTCTCCAGCTGGAAGCAGTAGAGACATGGCAAGAAACCATCATATTCCAAATGTGAGAAGAATTCAGAGCATCTTTGCTCGTCTTGAGACATTAGTGCCCATGAACAGGAAACAGAGAAAGGCCTCTAGAAGCTAAGGGCAGACCCTAAATGACAACCAGCAAAGAAATGGAGACCACAGGCCTAACACACACACATACACACACACACACACACACACACACACACACAACCAAACAGACCTGGATTCTGTCAAAAACATGAATATGCTTTGAAGTAGATTCATTCCCAGAAACTCCAGATAAGAACCTGTCAGAATTCTAACCTACAGAATTGTGAGATAATAAAGCATTCTTTTAAATTACTAAATTTATGATAATTTCTTATGAAATAGAAAACAAAAGCTGTAAATGTTAATAAAACGAAAGGGGCAGGAAAAGCGAGATTCTGTTTCCAGAATACTAAAAAATCATGAAACACTAAAAAATATGAAAACCTAATCATGAGTTTCTTAAATACAAAACTTCTAATGTTCTTCTAACACTTAAAGCCCTTCCAGTAGATCAGAATGTTCCGACTGATTTACTAACTCACAAGCCAAGATAACAGCCAGACAGCCGAACTAAATACCCACGAAAGGGCTCTCTAAATACAGTAGGGTCCCCACCTTAGAAACATTCAAGTTTCAAGCTTTGTCAGATGACAAATCTGACTTAGGAATGTTCTCTCAGAACTGAATTCATTTATAAATCGGGGACTTACTGTACTCTCAAAACCTACATAGATTTAATGGAATCTTAATTGAAATGCAAGTAACATTCCTTACAGAACTGGAGAAAGCAATCCTAAAATTCACGTGGAACCAGAAAGGACCTAGAACAGCGAAAGAAATTCAGGGCAACAAGGGCAAGGTCGGGGATGGGGATCAAAATCCCATAAGTTATACTACAAAGCTACAGTGAGATAAACAGCATGGTATTGGCACACACACACACACACACACACACACACACACACACACACAAATAACAAAAAATCCGAAATGTAGATCAACAGAAGATACAGAAACAATTCTACACACCCTCAACTATGTTATTTTTTGACAAGGGTTGAACTCCCTTTGCTGGAGGAAAAACAGCCTCCCATAAATGGTGCTGGGAAAACTGGCTATCCACATGTGGAAGGCTGAACCTGTATATGTAAATCTCTCTCCCCACTCCCTCACTCCTCTCTCTCGTACCAGGGATCAAACTCGGGACCTTGTGCTTGCAAGGCAGGCAGCAGAACCACTGGGCTACATCCCCGGCCCTTATATCTGTAAATATCACCATGCACTAAATGAAAACAAAATGGATCAAACTCTAAACATTAGAACAGAAACAGGCTGTTGGACAACAAAAGTAAAATTCTTTCAGTCATGTGTAGGCAAAGGCTTTCTGAATAAAATCCCAGTTGCACAAAAAATAATACCAAGAATCAACAAATGGGATCACATGAAATTAAAAATATTCTACACAGCAAAGGAAACCACTAATAGAGTGAAGAGATGACTTATAAAATGGGAAATAAAATTTTGCCAGATACTTCTCGGACAAAGGACTAATATCTAGAATATATAAAGAACTAAAAAAAATTTAGACTTCCCAAATTTAAAGACCCAATTAAAGAACAGGCAGCTAGAATTAATAAACACTTCTCAGATAAAATACAAATGGTCAACAATTACTTGAAAAACATGTTCAGCATTTGAGAAATACAAATTAAAACATTACTGAGATTCCGTCTCACTCCAGTAAGAATGGCTGCCATCAAAAAATCCACAGGATCAGGAATATAGTTCATTGGCACTGTGCCTGCCTCACAAATGCAAGGTCTTGAGTTCAACCCCTGGTACAAAAAAAAAAAAAAAAAAAAAAAAAAAAAAAAAAAAAGAATAAAAGAAAAAGAAATAAACTAAAATGCTGATGAGGTTGTGGGTAGAAAGGAAACCTCCATTGCTGGTGGGACTGTAAACTGATACAACCACTATGGAAATCAGTATAGAGATTCCTCAAAAAACTAAAAGTAGAAATTCCACTTTACCCAGCTATTATAACCTTTTTAGGTATCTTCCCAAAAGAATTAAAGACATCATACTACAGTGATATATGCATACTCATGTTTATAGCAGCACAATTCAAAATGCTAAATCTTGGAAACAAACTATATATCCACCAACAGATAAATAGGTAAAAAAAATATGGTATTTATACAAAGTGGAGAATGACTCCACCATAAAAAGGATAAACCTGAGTTATTTGTACAAAAATGGATTTACCTTGAGACTGTAAGGCTAATTAAAATAATTCAAGACACACAAGCTTAAATATCATATATTCTTATATGAAAAACAATGTAAGTACAAAATAACATAGGAAAAAAGAAAAAAACAAAGGCATTGTAATCCAGTACAGACAATGTATCTACAAGTATGTCTTGACTCTGTATAACTATTTTACATGTTTTATATGCTCTTTGGTCTATTAGTCTAGTTTTCAAACGGTATATTTGATAATTAATTGTATAAGGTCTTATGAATAAATGAATTGATGCTGGGAAAAAAGAGGGAAAAAGAAGGGAACTGAAATATGTTATGTTCATGTACCAATCTCCTACAGTGAGTGTTATTATGCACTGCAAACATGTACTAATAGTGGAAAATACATTAAATGTTCAAAAACACTCATATTACTGTGCTAACCACACATGTTACATGTTTATTATACTTCTAAATCTATATCAAAATCTCTGTGATTCTCATATACTTTTCTACCTCCAGAATCCAACATAATGGCAATAACATACCATTCAATGTTTTTTAATTAATTCATTTCACAGACATCATAGCTCTTTTATGTGAGTTTTGGGTATCTCAAGTAAAAAGAAATTGTCACAGATAGAAATAAAGAGCCTTTACTAGGCCACTCTGTATTACCTGTATTTCTATACTACTTTAGGAAACTATGCCTTTCCATTATTTTCAATTTCTTTATTTTAATTTAATATTCTACATAAACCAGTAAGAAAATATAAAACTTACTGGGTAGTATATTTTGGAATATATTTATAAGATATATAAGATCATGTAATATATTGTTGGTGCTTTAAGATTGGTGATTATAACACCAACTTAAATGTCAGAAGTTTATTCTTCAAAACAATGTACCTTTAGATTAGGTATTATTATTATTCTCTTTCTAGAGGCACTAAGAGGTTAAGTATTTTGTAAAAAGTCATAGAATTGCAATATCCTAAAAGTATTTTTGTTCCTTGTTCCTATATCGAAAACATCAAATTTCTTTTAAATAAATTACATTTTTAAAGTAGTAAGTCTTTCACCCTAAGTTCTTTAATAAACATAAAATACTTTGAACATGCAGAAACACAATGTCACAAAATGAGAAATATAGTTTTGAAGTTGTGTTAACATGCAAATGGTTTTATTTTCTAGCTCAGTGATTACTGAACCCAACACTCTTTCTTGTGAGATCAGCAGTAATTTTAGAACCTTTCATTTCTATTTCACTCTTCAAATAATTTTCTTATTCTGTGATGAAAACTAACAAGTCTGGTATCATTTTATTTTTATTAGTATGTGTTTGTGATCTATAATAATTACATTCATCTTGGAGAACTGATACATCTACATCTCACATCTTAATCACTGTTACTTCCCATTCCCCTCTCTACCCTGCTTTAATATCAAGAAATACCTGAAAAATTCAGTGCTATGGAAAAATCAAAGAAGTGGTTATAAATACCTACTATCCAGGAAACTGCTCCACACATCACCATGTGCTATCTATCCCAATAACCTCTAACAGCATTTTATAACTGAGAAGTAAATGTGAGCCTAAGGCAATGGGAAGGTGTCATAGCTTAAACTGACCTCATTTTAAATCTCCTAGGCCACAAATAAATGATCTTTGCCAAATGTAACAGGAATAGAGCACTTTCAGCTCACTGCAGTTTTATATATGGATAGGCCAGAAGGTGGCAGAACAGGGCTATTCAGGATTCAAGGTCAGAATAATCTTTTAGTGTCATTACCTTATGCTTGGGCAATATATGAAAAACACACTTTTAGGTCATTTTACAAATAATTTATTCTACTAGGAAAATGCAAGAACATTGTTCTTGTTTCCTATTTATAAATCAAAGTATAAAATTCTCACAAAGACAACCATACCATAATCCCCACCCCCATGTATTTTCATAACTTTGCCTCCATATCATTCCAATAATGCATTTGAATTCACTGATTACTGAATGGGGAATTATTGGCAAGTGTTGCATTAAGTAATGTTTAATTTGGTAAGGTCAGTAAGAATCACTACATAGGCAAGGTGAAATCAAAGAAAAGTTTATGTTGACTTTGTTTAAAGAGGTTTAGAAACTATGGTTTAATATGACAGATAAAGGGGCTGGGGATTTAGCTCAGTGGTTCGGGGGCCTGCCTTGCAAGCGCAAGGACCCGAGTTCAATCCCCGGTACCCACCCCGCAAAATAATAAATAAAATAAATAAATTAATTAATAAATAAAGGCAGATAAACCATATTGTCCTTCATATTTCATTTGTTTACAATTGATCTGTTTATTATGCATACTTGGTACCAGCTATGGGACTTAAAACACATAAACCCTAAGATAATTTGCTCAACTGAGTACAAAATACCAAGAGGAAAATTGAAGACAGAAAGTATATAATTAAGCAATACCAACCTGTATTAAAATAGTTTTTTGTTTTTCTACCAGGTGACCAGACTTCCTAAACTAAAACAAGTGGTAACTATCTTCAGATATGGACTAAGTCACCACTGAGACAAACTAAGAGATGATAAAACCGTATCTGACAATATTAGGTGATTTACATCAGGAGATGGTTAGAGAGTCCAGGAATTGTGGAGTGAGTTGGGAGAGCAGCAGCATTATTTAGGGGAAGAGGTATTTCACCCTAGTCACACTGAGGGGCTTCAAGGGAACCCCTTAGAGACTTGACACTCTATTTGAGTTAGGAGCTGTTTGGGGACTCAATAAATGCACCAGATGTAAAGGTACTAAACAGATGATAAAGCCACCTCTGCCCAGTGGCAGAGTAAAGAGTTTTCCAGGGAGAGGAACAGCAAGAAACAATGCATCCATTTCTCACTGACTGCAGAATAGGAGTGTAGGCAGCTAGAGCAGAGGTACTGTATTTCCTCACAGAAGGAACGAAAATAAGCAGTCCACAGCAGATTTATTGAGAAACTTAGTAAGCTTCAATTTCAGGACTCCTCAAATGCAGGAGAATCTTCTAACCCCTTCGAAGAGACTCTAGCCTTGTGTCCACAATGATCTATGTTCTTGTAACATTACCAAATGTACGATATTAACTATATTGGTAAAAACTGCTGTCTCTTTTCATTCCTTCACACTTTCCCTCCTATCAGGTGCTAATGAAGTGGCTGCACGCATTCTGGAGATTCTGCTAAGGGGAAGTAGAGATGGAAATAGACAATTTTAGCTGTAATGGCAAAATTTTGGCATTTTTCAATGAAAAAGGTATAAAATTACAGACTCAACTGGAACTTATTTGAGGAATATCTAATTTACATATGTAAAAAGTAAAAAAATCTATGTTAAAATTTAATGAAATGTCAGATTATAAAGATGAGTCATAAAATCAATTAAAATATTCCTACACAGAAAAATAAAGCATAACAAAATATTCAGGCCATTCAAAAGCACAAAATCACTAAAAGGAAAAAATTCTAAACTGAATAAAAATAATTTGTTTCATAATATAATTAATGGAGAATATAAACATGTTTAAAAAGATTTTTAAAATCTTCATGCTTAACACAAATAGTAACAAAGATACAAAAAATTCATAATGGTCAGGAGAGTAATTATTAATAAATACCATTAATTCAAAAATTATTTAAGATTAGCTACTGCCAAGAAAACCTGAAATAACCTGAAATACTATACCTTAAATACAAAAGATGCTTGTCAGGGATCAATAAATAGTGTTTCTTCAACCATAAAAATAAAACTTGGAACCAGATGGTGGAGATGGGGTGGTAGACTTCACTGCTCTATTGCACTGAATCTATTATCAATTGTAAGGCATTATTTTATATATCACAAAAAAATGAAAAAAGTCCAGCAATTAAGTAGTATGTGCTTTATTAAATTTTAATTTTTATTAAAAGAACTACTTTTAGATTTGAGACATAATTTTATTCTTGTACACACATTTCAGGAAAAAACAAAACACAGGCTTAGAAATTTCTAAAATTTCTCACAAAGACTGACCCTTCCATATCATTTTTTGGACTTATGATAATTACTGGGTTTTTGTATAGTTGTATTTTATGATATAAAACATATCGGTGATATTTGTCAAGTATCTCTTGAAGTGCTCTTCTACTAGCTCCTATATTTTCCTCCAAGCTGCTATCCATCTTCGTGTTTTATGCATGCAGCAATGAAATATGTCATAAGAACTGCCTGACAGATGATGACTATAACATGCCACCAAACTCAGGAAACATCCTAATCAGACAGAAAATATGAAAAAGTATTTATGTCAGAATTAATGAAATATGGTATTATATTTAATTATCCATCTGAAGAATTTCTGCTTCTCTGACAGTTTAAAAAGTATCACTCAGCACCCATGGAAAGGTGACCCAACAATGAATCCTTTGAACTACGTGAAATGGAGAGTGCTACCTGGGCATCCTGGTCTCATTTCATTTAAGTAATAGGTAAAAACGGGGTAAAATCATCATTTGGGTAATTAATCCTGGATATCAGTGAGAGTTTCTTGCAATAAAATGAGAAAGAAATGGAGATCCTGTGAGTATCTTCTTGTAATTTCCATATATACTGACGGGTATAAATAGATAAGACCTCAGCAATCTAATGCAGATGGTCCTTGATTTGTCATGGTTCAACTTACAGCTTTTGAACTTTATAATGGTAAAGAAACATTATACATTCAATAGAAACTGTACTACGAATTTTAAATTGTCACCTTTTCCCAGGCTAGCAATACACAATAGGATACTTTCTTTTCTTTTTTTTTCAAGATGGTCCTTGATGTCATGGTTCAACTTACAGCTTTTGAACTTTATAATGGTAAAGAAACATTATACATTCAATAGAAACTGTACTACGAATTTTAAATTGTCACCTTTTCCCAGGCTAGCAATACACAATAGGATACTTTCTCTTTTTTTTTTTTCTTT
>NW_022900945.1:17777912-17780796 GCF_012274545.1 Fukomys damarensis | reverse complement strand
TAATTGCATGGATCTGAGCCTTTTCTTTCCTTTTTTTGATAAGATTAGCTAAGGGTTTGTCAATTTTATTTATTCTTTCAAAAAACCAGCTCTTTGTTTCATTTATTTTTTGTATCGTTTTCTTAATTTCAATTGCATTGATTTCTGCTCGGATCTTTATAATTTCCTCTCTTGTTCGAGCTTTGGGTTTTTCTTGCTCTTGTTTTTCTAGGAGTCTAAGTTTCATCGTTAAGTTGTTTATTTGAGCCCGCTCTGTTTTCCTAGTGTGGGCATTCAATGTTATGAATTTTCCACGTAGAACTGCTTTCATTGTGTCCCAAAGATTCCTGTATGTTGTATTGGCATTCTCATTTATTTGTAAAAACTGTCTAATTTCTTCTTTAATTTCCTCTGTAATCCACACAATAGGATACTTTCTTGAGATGCTGCGCAGTGGAATAAGCCCCAGCTCCCAATATGTCATGTGATAATTGGGTAAACAAATGATACGCTGCCATGTGCTGCACTGAGAAACTACAATGTTTGATGTCTGAAAGTCTAGGTGTATGAAATTCATTTTTTCCCTTAAAATATTTTCAACTTACATTGTGTTTATAGGTTTGTAACCCCATCATAAGTCAATGAGCACCTGTAAAGAAAACAAAAGCCTCAATGACTTAAGAATGATGACTTAAGAATGATGGTTTAGGGCCAGGGATTTAGCTCAGTGGTTCCAGCGCCTGCTTCACAAACACAAGGACCCAAGTTTGATCCCCAGTACCAAAAAAAAAAAAAAAAAAAAAAAAAAAAAAAAAAAAAAAAAAAAAAAAAAAAAAAAAAAAAAAAAAAAAAAAAAAAAAAAAAAAAAAAAAAAAAAAAAAAAAAAAAAAAAAAAAAAAAAAAAAAAAAAAAAAAAAAAAAAAAAAAAAAAAAAAAAAAAGGATAATGATGGTTTGAACTAATACCAGAAAAAGCAGCTTATAGCTTATATACTGGCAATGGGAACATGAAGTGAGCAGTAAGGTTATAAATATAACCAAACCAGTCATCGTTCTGTTATATATATGAGGGGGTGGGGGTATATGTATATTTATTCTTCACCCTCCCACCAATAATCTTACATAAAGGATGATTGCAGAAGTTAACTTTATAATGCTCAACACCAGGGTCACAGAAATCAAGGTGATACTACAACTAAATGACATGAGTGACTACCAACCAGAAATTGATACAAGGATGATGAAATTCTGGACAAAAGTTGAGACATTTGGTTAATGTTCTCATTTATATGATATCAACATTAATTTAGGTGTAGTACATTCTGATTGCCCTTGTCATTTGGAACCATCAGTAGAAGGGTATAAAGTGGTAAGTGACCAAAACAGTGAAATGACATTGGTGCTACAAACTGGCTCATTCTACACATTTCCCGTTCCCTTTCTGTAATACTGCAAAAGCCTGGAAAGCTGTAAAATGTGCTTCCTGGACTCCCTGCTCCTAAAGTCTTGAATTGCTTCTATGATATTTAGAATATACATTTCTAATTGCAAGCATGGTCATGGAATTAAGTTTCCCAGGAAAAGGATTTCAATGACCTTCCACTCCAGCTTCTAAACAATGAAAGAAGCATCATATCAATACTGTAAGAGAAAGGGATGATAGAGGCAGAGAGACACAGGAAGAGACATAAATTAATGGTCATTCGAGTTCTTAGATACTGCAACTCCTTAAGTCCATTTTACCAGTTGACTTTGAAATTACTTTAGAAAATTATTCCCGTTTCAGTTATTTGTGTTTTGCCAATAGTAAAAAAATCATTATATATTCAAAAAACAAGACTAATTTATAGACTATTTACATGCATCAACTACTCTATATATAAACTTATTTTTTTAAGAGCTGCTAGGTAAATTAAAGTGACTTCCCACTTCAGCTAAAGAAGTAGTATGAAAAACAAAAATGTAAGAAGTGAAAATTGTTGTTGAATAAGAAATAGAGAAGATGGTAAGGATGTGATATGTGGCTATAAAAAATTAAATATTTACTCTGGAAGGTTCACTAGAACATTGTAGACCCTGCCAATAAAATACGGCGATCCTTAAGATCCGTTTCCAGGTAGAGCCCTGGATCTCCCTACTGCAGTCCCTGACCTGTCCTAAAGGGCAGTGACGCTCAAGGGCCGCTCTGTTCTCTTACTCCTGTCATCGGGGTCACTGCTGCCACTGTCTTTACCTTTCTTCTCCAATGCTTTACAGCTTTACATTAGGTAACCAAAGAGAACCATCATGGTTCTTTTATGTTTCTTAGATTTGGGTTTTCTCTTCTCTTGTTTTCCAGTGTCAGAAGTACCAGTATTAGTATGTTAGAATATTTGCTTCAAGTCAGTTATTCTGTTTTTATACTTTAAAAAATTATACAATTTTGAATATATTTGTTTGGAAATTAGAATTTCACAAACAACACTAACAGCCCTCCTGGTTATTATTCTCACCTTGATTCTTCTATTCCACTTCTTTGAAGCAACCATTATTCTGCTTTTGCTTGCAGCTCTCAAATCTGCTTATTTTATACACACAGTTGTATAGAAAACATAGCTGATATTTATTATAAATATAACTAATATTTATTATAATATATACAGTACCATTGTTTTAAAAAAATATATTCAGATGGTACCATGCTCTCTATATCTCTTTGCAAATTCTTTTTTAAAATTTTTATTTATTTACTTATTTTCTGTACCGGGATTGAACTCAGGACCTTGCACTTGGTGCCAGGAAGGGCACCACTGAGCTATATCCCTAGTCCCAAAAATCCTTTTTTTATTTTATTTTATTTATTTTTTATTTTTTTGGTACCGGGGATTGAACTCAGGTCCTTGCGCTTGCAAGGCAGGCCACCGAAC
>NW_022900945.1:17757630-17777412 GCF_012274545.1 Fukomys damarensis | reverse complement strand
GAACTCAGGTCCTTGCGCTTGCAAGGCAGGCCACCGAACCGCTGAGCTAAATCCCCAGCCCTTCCTTTTTTTTAAATGTAGTATATTTTTAACCTGCTTTTCTGTTGGTGGCCTTTTAGGCTAGTTGCAGTTATCACTATTACAACTAACTTAATAATACACATCCTGGCCCCCCTCAATTCCATTTTATCTAACATCATGATATATCTCTAGCCATCACTCCTTCCAGCTATCCCCCACACAAATGCTGGTCTACCTTCTCAGACAATGCTATTACTTATAAAGAAGCCAGGTATGGTGACACACACGTGTAATCCTAGCACTCTGGGAGGCTGAGTCAGGACTATTGTGGTTTAAGCCCAGTTTGTGCAATTTAATGAGATTCTATCTCAAAACACAGGCTAGGTGTACAGTGCAAAGGTGATAGACTAAGCATTTTAGTTTTCAGCTGAAATTTATGTAGCATATAATTCATCTGTTTTATGTACAAAATTCAGTGAATTAAATAAATTAAGAGTTGCACAATCTCTACTTCTACTTAATTGTAGACAACATTTTTGTTACTCCTGCCCCTCCCTCCCAAGAAAACTTCATGTGTATTTGCAGTCACTACGTATTTTCACTTTTCTCATCAACTACTAATCTTTCTGTCTCTACAAATTTACCTTTTCGTTTCTTGTTGGTAAAATCAAACAATATATGGTGTTTGTATCTCACTTCTTCCATTTATGGTGTTCTTTGAGGTTTACCCATGGGGTAGCATGTCTCAATATTTTGTTCCTTTTTATTGCTGAATGGAATTCCAAGGCACCACATTCTCTCTACTTATTTTCAGTTGTTTCTACTTTATGATTATTATGAATACTGTATGAATGTTAATGTACAAATTTTTGTACAGACGTTTTTCTCTTGGATATGTTCCAGAAGTGAAACTACTAGATATAATAATTCTGTTTAATATTTTGAGAAACTTATTTCTAAGTACCTGCATCATCTCACATTTCCACCAGCAATGTGTGGAATTCTTTATATTCTCATCAATATTTTTCTCTTTTTTTGGAGGGGGTTACATGCTTGTTTTAGACATATATAAGTGCTTCTATTCAGAAGATGCCTAAAAGAGGGATTCTTGGACCATATTTTATGCCTATTTTCAACTTTATTTAATATAACCAAACCATCTCAAGAGTGGGTATCCCAATTTTCACACAATATTCTTGTCATACATGATACTGTGTGGCTTGCTTATCTTTGCTAATCTGAATTAAAAAGGCACTTTTAAAAATTAATTTCACTGATTACAAGTTCAGTAAACTGTCCTTTCATATAACAATTAATCAAATGAATTTCATTTTCAGTCTATAGCTATTTGTATTTTTCCTATGGTTTTCTTTCCTTTACCTTTTTTGTCTCTTTGTTGGCTTATCAAATGTTCCTTCTTTTTGATATTAACCCTCTGTTTTATGGAATGAAAATATTTCCTACCAATACTTCGTTCTCAGGAAATCACAACACTGCCTTAGTTGTTCCACACTAAAACATTTCTTTGCCCTATCAATCTGACTTATAAGTTCCCTGATTTCTACTGCCAACTATCCATCAGAGTACTTTTCATTGGTTTCCTGGGAGCCCTATGAGATATACATACCAATAAGTCTTCCTTTTCTGGGAGCATATGCAAATCAGAATCTTCTTCAGTATCTATTAATAGTCAGGGTTATTCATTGAAAAAAGTGAAAAGAATTTACACTAGTTATTATACACAGAAAATAAATTTATTAGATGAGTATATAGAGAGATGACAAGGCTAGAAAACCAGTTTAGGGGAGGTATCTCAGGAGACAAGACACAGCTGAGACAGAATCCACTCAGCAGGACATTGTGCACTGTGAGATGGAAACTTACTTCCAATGCCAACTCCATTGGTACAGTCTCAATTTTGCAAAAATAATCAGAATTTAATATTGTGTTTTTGAGTTGAGTTCACAAAACTTACTTGCAATGTTAGTTTTTCATTAAGACATTGTTTTTAACATACTAACAAGTAAACCCTTACTTGAATGTGAAGTGCACATTTGTAATTATTTCCAAGGATTTCCAGTCTTCTCTACCACCAGGCAGAATTAACTTGATGGCTATTTTCACAATCTTATATTAGAAATAAATACAACAATTGTAAGTACTAGTTGCTACATTATTTAATGCCAACAGATATTTCTTACAGTTTTCTGATGTACCTAAATTGTTACACTATATTGAAAACAAATTATCTCTGAAAAAATATCTCAGATCTATCTTCTTTTGCCTATCAAGAAAACTATATTCATTTACGCATCAAGTATTTAGAGTGCCCATTATTTGGAAAGCACCATGTTATGTGATGAGCAAAAACAATTCAAAAGACTGGGCTGTGAAAAGTGTCGCATGATTGTATGAAGACAGATAATAGGAGATCTTAAAGGAGAATGGGAAGATCAGAAAAGGCCTCCCTCAAGTATAATGAATAGAATGGTTAACCTGATAAAAGGGAAGGAGGTAAAAGAGACTTCCAGAAAGGAAAATGGGTATGAGTAAAGAGTGTATCTTTAATAATCTATACTAGTGCAAGATATTACTATAAATAATCTTAAACAGGAAACAGCAGACAAAATAATTTTGATTTAGTTTAGAACTAACCCAATACATTTTTTCACAGTAGACTGTCTTGTTTTGATCAAAGCGATGAAAAAAATATTACCAGATCTTGGTAAACATGAGCTAGCAGTACAGAAGGATTCATTTTTTGGGGGGGGGCATACTTCTAAATACTAAGATTTCTGGTGTTAAAGTCAGTAATACTACCAGTGCTGTATAATGACAATATCCTATTGTGCCTTCAAAGATACTATGAAGAGTGACAGGAAAGAAATAATACAAGATAAAGAGGCTAATTTATGACAGGCCTTACACAGTACACTAACAGTAGATTCTATTCCATATGCAGTAGCACATTATAAAAATAATTATAAGCAGGCAGTATTCATATCAGAATTGGATTGACTGAAAACTGAAGGCAGGGGGACTGGTTAAGAAACTAGTATGGATATCCTGGAAAGGAATTAAGCTAGTAGTAAAGAAATTAGAAATGAGGAGGCAAATTATCAGTCATTAGTGAGAGGCAGAGGACAAAGAAAATGAAAGAATCTAGGATGAATCCCAGATTTCTGACTTATGTGACTATAAAAAAAATCACTATTTTCACCAAAATAGGGAATACAGATTTAAGGAAAATGGAATTTCCTCAATTTAAATTTACAAATATCATGTCCAATAACAATTAGGGCCAGAGTTTAGAAGAGAGGCATTTGTTAGGCATAAATACAATAAATAATAGGAAGCAGCAGAGTAACTAGTGGATAACTCACTTGTGAGAAATACAAGGAGGGAAACACTATACAATAATGATGGCAAACCTTTTAGTACTTTCAATGAAAACAAACAGCCCACTGTAGCACACATGCTGAAAATTCATCACCAAGGCTACAGAATGCTACAAAATATGGAAAAAAAAAACAAACCCTTACAACAGAAAGAACTCTAGGGTTATTGATGTTTGTTAGAGGAATCAAGCTTATCATCCTAAGAAATCTGAAGTGTAAGTAGATAACAACAGCTCTGATATTTAAATATATGACCAGGTTTATCTTCTCCAAGTCTTAAGTTTTCTTAGTGGAAATAATGATGACAATAGCAAATATTAGATAGGTTTATTGTGAGAAATTAATGATACAGACAGAGCAAACCATGCTCAAATCTAGCAGAAGGAAGAATATTACAAAGAGCAGGAATAAATAAAAAATATTAAAAGAAATAGAAAGGATCAAAGAAAATAAGAGTTGGTCTCTTGATAAACAAATCTAATAAGGCTGGGTGTATTGGTGCACACCTATAATCCTAGCACTTGGGAGGCTGAGGCAGGAGAGACTGGCTACACAGTGAGTTCTAGGTCAGTCTCAACTACACAGTGAGACCCTGTCAAAAAAAAAAAAAAAAAATTGATAGCCCTTAGCTACATTAAGAGAACATATGAAATAAAATCAGAAATAAAAGAGGAGACTTTGTAGCTGGTAATAAACAGAATCATAAGGGAGTACTACATACAGTTTTATGCCAACAAATTAGACAATCTAGAAGAAAAATGGATAATTTCCTAGAAGCTTTCAGGTTTTTGGGAAAGCAATAGATAGGGGTAGGAGCTGGACAGGGTGGGTGGGAGTGTTGGCATGGGAAAGTTTGTCATTGTTTCTAGATGATGCAAAAGAGCTGAGTGAGCAATTTAGATCCCTGGCTAGTGCAAGGGCAGTTCCCAGAAGGGTTCCTACTCAATCCAAACTGTACTGTAAGGGATGGGGAAAAACTGTAAAAACAGATGCTGGCCAGCTCTCCCTGGCCTGCCCTTTACTTCCTGCTGTGGAGCCAGGTTCCTAACCTAGTGAAACCTTGTCTCTTAAAAAGAAAAACAGAAATTAAAACTATGGGGGATGTAGCTCAGAACTCCATGGGTTCAATCCATGGTCCAAGATCTGGACCAAATGTCTGCACAGCTGAATATTACTGTTATAGCTTATGTCTAGATGCCCTCACCCCACCCCAAAGCCTCATGTGGTCATAAATAGGGCTTTTCAGAGGTGGTTGGGTCTATAATGTGTGATTACTAAATTTATCCACTGACTGGTTTAGCATAGTTCTGGGTGTGGATAATGGGAAGGCCAACCCTGGGTGTTGGTGGCACCACCCAAAGGGTGGGTAACCTGGTTGGATACACAGGGACAGAAAGAAGGCAGGCTTGCTCCTTCACTGCTTTGCTGTTTTGCTGCCTTCTGCCTGCCATGAACTGTTTTTCCTTGGAGTGGTCCCTCTGCCATGCCAGCTTGCCTTAGAGCCTGCCAACTATGAACTGAAACCTCTACAAACTGTGAGCTACAATAAACATTTCCTCCTTTAACTTTGGGTACTGGGGATTTTGTCTCTACCAAACATTTAAACATTTAAAACCAATCTTTCTTAAACTCTTCCAAAACACTGAAGAGGACAGAATACTTCTCAAATCATTCTGATACCAAAGATACTACCAGAAAAGAAAACTACAGATCAGTATCACTAATGAACACAGATGACAAAAATCCTCAACAAAACACTACCAAACCATATTCAACAGTACATCAAAGGGTCACTCACTCTGACCAAGTGGGATTTACCCTGGGGATGTAAGATTGGTTCAACATATATAAATCAATAATATATGATTAATTACAGTAAGAAAATAAAGGGCAAAAATCATATGATCATCTCAACAGATGCAGAAAAATTATCTGACAAAATTCAGCATGCTTTCATGATAAAAATTCAACCAATTAGGTATAGAAGGAATATTCCCCAATAAAATAAAAAGCCATATATAACAACAAAATGGCTAATGTATTCAATGGTGAGAAGCTGAAGCCTTTTCCCTAAGATGAGGAATAAGGATATCCATTCTCATTGCTTTTGTTCAACAAAATACTTGAAGTTCTTCTCAGTGCAATTAAGCAAGAGAAAAAAATAAAAGACATCCAAACAGGAAAGGATAAAGTCAAACTGTATATGCTGGTGACATCTTGTATAGATAACTGTACATATTCCACCAAAAAAATGTTAAAATTGATAAGTAAATTCAGTAAAGCTGAAAAATATAAAATCAACTTATAAAAAAGTGATGTTTATACACACTAACAAAGAACTATATAAAAAGAATTAAGAAAATGATCTCATTAGTAATAGCATCAAACATTTAAAAATTCGACCGAGGAAAGAGAAGATCTGTATACTAAAAGTCTATAAACTACAATTATTAAAGTTTTGACGGCTTTCTAATATTCTCCATCTTTTTATTCTCAGTAATCTGGTTATTAATACAAATCAGTTCTTTAAAAGTCAATACAACATTAACTATAACAGGTTAATTTTCCATATCTATTTTTCCACAGACCAGCAACTTATTAAAAATGAACCTAATCAATACAGATAATAGGAATTTTCCTTAAAGGTAATAACTATTATTTATTGATCATCTTTTGAGGGCCAGGAGAAACACATATATGACTTCTACACCTCACAACTAGGAACTACCTCCATTTTGCAGATGAGAAAAAAAATACTAAAACTGTGAGAGTACTGATGAAAATATTAATACCTATACTATTGCTTCTCTGAAAATACTTTCATCATTTGTATCTCTCTGTGATGTACACAACAGGTCAATAATATTAAGTGCTAAGATAAGTGACCTTTATTCCCCTTAGTTAGCATCTAAATTCTTAAATTTAGTTAATCGAGGGGAAGCAGAACAATTTAATTCCTTTCTCAATTCGATAACTTTATATTAGCTGATAATTAAAGTTGTATTTCCACAGAAAATAATATATTTCCATTCAACTATGCAGACATGAAAGAAGACATACATACTTAAGCTGAAGTATTTGTTAATCTGCAGACTATAAGTTAACATGATACTACTCTGGCTACCCACTATTAATTGAAAACTCATAGCACTAAAATATACTGAATATTTTGTCCTTTCATTTGAAAATTATACTATTAAAATAAATTATTTTAAAAATACCTTGCTAAGATTTGTATAGAATTTTTAAATAGGCATTGTAATTATTAGGCCAGCAGCTGAATTTTCAATAGAATAGAAAACAAAACACTGAAACACTGCTGAAGTGTTTAAAAACTTCTCAACCTAGAACATACTCCTTATATCCTTGGAATGTTATAACAAACAGACATTCAATTTTTAAAAAAAAATACAATATAATTCATCACTAGACTACCTTCACTAAAATAAATACATTAACATTTCTTTAGGCTCAACCAATATACAGTAATCAGAGAAATCACCACAGGAGTGACTGAAGGAAGGAATGAATGCAAAACTAAATAAATAAATATGTGAGTAATTATAAATTAATAAACACTTTGCTAACAAAGAACAATCACAATAATACAGAATGGAGTTTTAAATACACACAGAAAATGCATGAAAATAAAACCACATAAGATGGAAAGAGAAGATGTCCAATGGAATAATAGTGGTCTATAAAAAGATCTTATCTGGGAACCTGTAAAGTTAACCATTTTATATTATACTATATTAAGTCAAAGATAAACACTGTAATGTCTAGAAAAGCTAAGCGGAGATAAACAATTATTAACAAGCAAATAGAGAGGATGCTTAGAATACTGAAATCCACCTGATTACTTTAAAAGCAAGAAAAGAAAGGAGAAAATAGGTAGGACAAAAAATCCCCAATAACAAAATGGTATACATAAAACCAAATATTTAACAGTTTAAACAAAGATCATTAGATTTGATTAGCAAAATCTCAACTAATCAAATGATATGCCTTAAAGATAAAGACTGAAAAGTCAAAAGCAGAATTTTAAGAAAAATATACTAAGAATGACAGTTTAGCTATTCTAATATGTGACTAAGAAAAAAAGCATTATAAGAGATAAAGGGAGTATTAAATAAGAAAAAACAACCTTAACTTTATATGGGTCTAAAAATATAGCTTTGAAATATTTAAAATATACACAATTTGACAGTTTGAAAGAAAAATAGATGAACCAACAGTGGGAGACTTTAAATAAAACATTTCTGTACAACTAGTAAAAGAAAATAATCAGTAAGGGTGAAGAACACTAACATGTCTTATCTTAAATTTGTCTTAACTTGGGTAGTGTGTATTTAGCGGGTGAAGAGAGTGAGGAAGAAAGGGACAGAACACTGTATACAATAAACAGAGAATATATGTTCATTTCAAAATGTATATAATATTTATCAAAAATAACAGTATGGTTATAGGGTGTACCAAAGCAAGCTGTAATAAATTTCAAAAGACTGAAAATCATCAAACCATGTTCTCTCACCATAATGAAATTAAGTTAGAAACCTTCAAATATCTGTAAACTAAATGTTATTAGTCACCAGTCAAAGAAAAACATCAAAAGGGAAATTTTGGAAAACCAAATTCATTGTTTCCTAAAAAAAGACATTTAACAACCAAGCTGGATTTATTCCAGGTATTGAATATTGAGTTTAACATTCAAAACCCAGATCCAGAAATAACATTTGACAAAATTACCTAATCTCAATTATATTATGTATATTTATATAACATACAATTATAAATAATATTAATAAGTAAATAGAGAAGATGCTTAGAATACTAAAAACAGTATGATTACTTTACAAGCAAGAAAAAGACAAAATAGGTATAGCAAACCAATAACAAAATGGTACACATAAAACCAAATATATTTAAACAGTTTATAAATGAAATAATTTATATACAATCTATATCTAATGTATACACACACACACACACATATATATATATATAAATCAGGAATAGAAATGAGTTCCTTTAATTAGATAAAAGATATCTTAACATTTTTTTACCTAATGCCAAAATACTGAAAGCTTTTTCAATGATGCCAGGAGTAAGACAAGGATACTTTTTATTATCATTATTTCTATATAACTATTATACTGAAAATCCTAACCAGTGCAATAAGACAAAGAAAAATACACTGTCATAATTAGAGAATAGTATAGTCTGGTTTGGATTTTAAATGTCCCTCAAAGGTCCATGTTAAAGGCTTGTGTCACTATGGAACTGCTTTAAGGAGAAAGACATTAGGTTCCCATTCATTGTACTTGATTTCTAATTACACAGCTATCATATCTCCTTTGGCCTCAAATTTATACATGGTAATTTTCAGGCCAAAATTTAAGTGTTTCAAATCTACTCTGCTTTTTGCTCTGATGCTCAATATAAATCTGATAAAAACAGCCTGCAGTACCCATGCAACAGCCTGAATGTCGAGCTACCTTGACAATTTCCTCCACCAGATCAATTGGTTTACAGCCTTTAAATTAATCTTCCACAAAGTTTCAGGACATGGACAAATGTAAAGAAGTTCTTTGCAAGACTGTAACATACAAGGTCTCTAGTCCAATTTCCAATACAGTCTCCATCTGAAACCTCCTGAGCCCGGCCTTTACTGTTTGTATTCCTATCAGTATGCTGGCCTTTTGAACTAAAAAAAAAAAACTCAACACCAATCTCTGCCTTCAGTTTTCAAGGATTAGTCTAGGCCATATCTCTAAATCATTCTAAGCTCTATCTCCAAACCATACTCTAAAGGCTTCTGAACTACAGAGTCTTGTATAGTCACAGTAACAACCCCATTTTTCTGGTACCAATTTTCTGTATTAGTAGCATTTTTGTTGCTGGGACCAAACACCTGACACCTCTAAAAAAAAAAAAAGGAAGAGAGGTTTAATTTGACTTATGGTTTCAGAGGTTCCAGTTCAGAGTCCATTCTTCTGGTACCACTTTTCTGTAGTAGCCAGCTTTTGTTGCTGGGACCAAATACCTGACATTCACAACTAAATAGAGAAGAGTTTTAATTTGGCTCATGGTTTCAGAGATTTCAGTTCATGGTTGACCAGTTCAAAGGCAGAAACATCACAGCAAAACGATGTGGTAGAGGAAAGTTACTCACTTCATGGTAGCCAAGATGCAGAAAAGGAGAGAATGATGGCCAGCAAGAAATATACTTTCCATTGCCATGACTGCAAAGACCAACTTCCAGCTGGGTCTCACCTTCTAATAACACTTTCAGCCATCAACATATGTTAATCCACTGATGAAATATAGTATCTCTATGATCTAATCATCTCTCCAGGAGTCTCTTAATCTAGTAAAATGATAAGCTTCAGCCATCACAATGTTTGTGTGTGCATATAAAAACATATATTCACAAAAGGAATATTCATGAAAACACACATCACCAAAAATCACACACAAGTGTATTCATAGCATCGTTCATGAAAGTCTCAAACTGAAACAATCCTAATCCATCACTAATAGAATAGAAAACAATATATTTGCTACACTCAAGTAATTGTATAGTCAAGTAATACTGGAAAATTATTGAGTTACTGTCAAAATTAAAACATGCGTAAATCGCAAAAATATGTTGAGAGCAAAAAACTAGCAAAAAGAGATACATGATATGCTGCCTCATAATGTAGTTTAACAATGATTGGGAGAGGCAGGATGGAAACATTTAGGGTTATCAGCAACATTCCATTTCTTGGTATGGATAATATTTTACATGAGTCTTCACTTTATCAAATCAATCAACTTATAAAATTAGGATCTTTGAAAACTTTAAAATATTTTTACTTAAACATATATGTCTCACAATTCTACTTCACAAAATATTAGAAAGTCGATCTTAAAAAACCCAAACAGCTTCCTCCTACCCATTTACCTCCACTGTAGTCTGACTTTTATAGAAGTTTTACAGAAATCACTGAGAGAAACTTGAAGAGTTTCAGGTCACTGAAGTCTTTGGGCATAAGTGAAGATTAAAGTCATTAAAATGTTTGTTTCTCATGGTAATAATGAAGGAATAACAGAACAAGAAGTTTAAAATCAACAATAAAGAACACCAAAAGCTTAAGTCAAACAAGCTTAAGAAGATGTTTTGAGAATATGTTCCTATTTATTAAACTAAACTGGGCATATAACACAGTTTGGCATTGTTAAATGTTTTTAAATACTTAATACAACTTAATGTTAAATATTTCAATATTAACAGGCAGGCAACAGCTTTCCAACAAGTTGTGTTCTAAAGTTGGACTGTGATAAATTCAGACTGAGTCTCCTGTGTATCTTGATTTTAAGTAGATACAGCATGGCAAGGAAAGAAAAAAGAACCTTCCCTTTCTTTTTCCCCTTAGGCTCATACAAAGTCAACTGAATTTGAAATTACCAAAGATGAATGTAGGCATGGCTTGGAGTACAAAGACAGGTGGCAGGTGCCAAAGTTTTTTGATGAAAGAGAAGTGAGCAAGAGATTAGAAAATGACAGCCACTACACTGGGGAACAAAATGGTACAATTGAATAGGCCTCAACAGGTGGATTTTTCAAAAGGATGCACAACAGTTTTCTTCCCTAAACCAATGTCTTCCTACTTACCTGAGATCAGTCTCTGTCTCCAAATTAAAAGTGGTATAACTTATAAATGTCAAATAAACCAGTCTGTGCTAAAATGGGAGAGAAAGATATCCTCTTATCAGGCAAATTAGCTATTATCTCCAAATTATAAATATATTATGGAGAAAGTTCCCCCAACTGGGCAGTGTATTACTTCTAAAAGTAGGGCTGAATAGAATTTTTTATCCTTTTATCCAAAACTTTAGCTTCCACCATCAAACGAGCCAAGAACTGTGTTACATTCTGGTGATTAAAACACTAAACAAGAGTTTCTTGTGCCATGTATCACACGTTGTAGTGGGGGAAACAGCTGAGATTATCAATGCAGCATGTTACAATTACAGATGTAAAGATCTCTAAAATGAACTTGCAGTCTATTTCAGAAATCATGTACTTACTGCTAAACTCCTATGTTGCATTTTCACCCTAGTATTAATCTCTGGCACCTGTGTATCACTGTACACTTTATGATAAATAGCTGTATCCAGTTTAAGTACAGGAATCAAATCTTATTTTTATTTGCATCTACAGACTAGCACAGGGCCTGTTACAAAATAGGAACTAAATAAGTACTGATGGACAATTATCAAATGACTGAACAAATGAATAAGTGACGAGTGTTTTTTGTGTCAGTGAGTTGAAGTATGACTTATTTAGCGATCTAAAAACTAAAACTTAAAATGGAACTTTAATTTTTCTCTATTTTAAACCTTTCAAGACTCCTATTCAACCAAAAAACTGACTGGATTTAGATAAATTATCAGCATACCTGGCCACTATAAAATCAGTTAAGTAATTCCTCTATTACTATGTCTCTCAAGTTTGTGACTTATATACAATAATATCCTGGTGCTATAGGTAATCTACTTAAGAAAAATGCAGTACAGAAATTGAATACTCATTTTACAAAGTAGTGCCCTAAAGAAATCAAATCTCAAGACAGTCTAATTTTCTGAGGACAAAGTCCATGTGGAAAAGGCACATTTGACAAACACTTAAAGGTTTAGATTAAACAGTTGTTTTATAAGATTTTTTTAAAAAGTAAAATCACCAAGATAGACAACATATAAATTGCAGACAATAGTGAATACAACAAAATAACTATGGTCATAAAGCCTGAGACTTAAACCTTGTAATAGTGAATTAGGTAAAAGATATGCAATTTATATTAGGTTTTCTAAGGCAGAACTAATTTCAATTATGCTAGTTCAATTCTCTCAGTGCATTTGTCTTTGAAATAATTCAAAATTTGATTAATAATCTGCTTAAAGAGTATTACTGAATCTGTTATATCATAACAGAAAAGTGAAAAAAATTAGTAAAGTATCGGGCAAGATTATAATTGGGCTTTTACATATCCAACTCTTTCACTCAACTGTGAACTACATGAAGGCAACTCTTTATCCCCATCCCATGAACTAAAAATACACCACATGCAATTTAAACTATACCTCTATATCAAGGGAAATAATTTATCATTTGCATAATAGTAGCAAACCTTAATATTAGCAAGAAAAAGATCTATTTTAGGAATACTGATAATTATTTTGAAAGGTGTAGGGAGCCCAGAGGGATTATAAAATTTCCAAAAAGTTTTTGAAGAGCTTTAACATTTTCTAGCATTTTAAATTGTTAAAAATACTACCTGAATTTACAAGCACTGATGTTTTCACCTTTAAGTGTGACTAATCAGTTAAATATATTCTCAAGTTACTTCCTTTCATTTACACTACAACTACCTTTTATAAGTCTTGAATAGTACATGGGTTCTAGTGTATGAAGTTTGGGTGAACAATACCAAGTTTTCTCTGCTTATTCCACTTGATTGTCTGTATTTCATGTAGCCCCAATTTTTCCAGTTTGAAGAATTTTATTTTTCAATCTATCCTCATATAGTATTCCTCCCACTTTCTTTCTCATATGAGCTGCCCCTAAATTTTCTCTGGTTCTGCTATATGCAAAACACAACTACATATATGTTAGGGTTTAAAGCAGACTATATGGTTAGCCAACATTTAGATGGTTCCTTTACCTGTAGTAGAATATGAGAATATCTTCAAAGATCAGTACAGTGATTCATAAATTTCTTAAGTCACAATTTAGAGACTCTTATTCTTCAAGTATAGGTTAAAATTTTCCCCTACATATATTACCTCATATTTATGAGCTCATATTGAAGCTGATTGCTAATTTTTTAAGTATATATTTTTCTTCTGATATAATGAAATCAATGGATGATGATTTACTTATCACATTATTAAATTTATGCCTAGTTTTATATTATAGCTTGGAGACATTAAAATACTTCTCCAAACACAAGTACAAGAATGTATTAGAAAACAATTTAAATTTTTCTTACTTTCACTTCATGTTCTTACAATTAAATTACATCTGAAGTTTTCAATATCTATTTTACAAGATGCTAAAGGAAGAAAACTAGTATTTACTTAGTACATAACATGAGAGTACTGAAGTTTATATGCACAGTATTTCCCCTTATTCCAGTTTGACAGCTTAATAAAAGGTTGCAAACTTATATTAACAAGAAGACCAAACTTTTAGTAGTTACAGTTCTGAATTTATGGAAGTCATGCCAAATGCAAGCATCTAGCTTCCAAACAGTTGGCTTTGAAAAGATGAATAAAATGAAATTGCAACACAGAGCATGTCCCTTGACCATGCCAGGAGACTAGAAATACAATCCACATATACAACCAATCAGATATTATTTCTCAGAAATGCCACAAGAATCCCAAGGTTAGTATGCACCCTCCCCTTGTCAGACTTGTTCTCCCCGGAATTCTCTTCCTGACTACAGTGGTATCACAACATGACCATCAAAATAATAAAGCTAAAAACTTCAGTATAATTCTTATAATACTCAATTCCCACTTTTCTTCACTCCCCACGTGCTGTAAAATACAGCCTGCTCATTTCTATTTTCCCAATTTCTACCATTTCAGTTTCTTTTCTCCATCCCTACCTCTACCCTCTTGGTTCAGATTGTCAAAGTCCCTCAGCCAAATTACCCCCAAAATCTCCTTATTTCCATTTCATTTACTCCATTGTGATTCATCTTCACATTGCCATGAATTTATTAAAAACCAAATTTTATCATCTCTTCCTGATTTCAGAGTCTCTAATAGCTACCTGGTATCTACAAAATAAAATTAAAACTTTCCATTAGGCAGGCCTCTGTCCATTTCTTCAGTCTTTCATTATACACTCTCCACTCTTTCTACGATCAACCCCATACTCTTATCATTTAGTCACAAAGGACAATTGACTTCCTCATCCCAAATATGTTCTTTCATTCCTCAGACTTTTTGCTTACTCTTTGTTTCCTTTACTCAGAATATCCCTTTTCCTGCAAATCCTCTGGTAATTTTCCATTTCCAGTGTTCAATTCATGGCTCATCTGCCATTGAAGTCCTTTTTTAACCTTATCCTCCTCATACCAGCAGAATGACCATCCTTTCCCTTGGTTCCTGTTATGGTTTGGGTCTGTATGTCTCCCCAAAGACTTGTGCAGTCGAAGGTAGCTCAATCTGGGATGTGTGATATGCTGGGATCAACACGAGTGTAGTCTGGATGGGATAAGAGGCAGAAAGAAGGCCCTTTTGTCTTTGCTACCTTGTGTGTGTTCCTCCTCTGCAATGCCTGTCTGCCATCGCTGCAGATTAATACCTCTATCAACTGTAAGCCAAATAAACCTTCTCCCATTTAACTTTTGCTACCAGGTATTTTGTCTCGGCAACAAGAGATAAGTTACTAACACAGTTCCCCACTCAACTTTTGAAATCATTTGTTATCTGTCTCTTCCTTTTAGAGTGTAAGAACACTAGTATAGGTACTATCTTATTCCGTCTTTATTCATATAGTTTGGCATAGTTTGGCACATATCAGTTTATGTGCAGTGAATGAATGAAAAGCAAAAAGTTATACAGAATATTTAAGGGAATATTTTTAGAAGATGAAATACTTAAAATAACATAGTGCTGACCTATGTATGTTTACCTCTCATAAATTCCACATTTTTCTATTTAACATTTTTTCATCTAAATTTAAGATTTATTCATCTGCAGAAATTTGGTCACATATACATACTAACATTTATTACCACCTAGACACATTAATTTCATAAACTGTACTAATATTAATAGAATATCAAAATTAATTATGGCTTACTCTTTATTGTCTGAGCAGATCTTAATAACTGTTCTGGCTGACCCAGGATCTTCACAAGTGCTGCTTCTGTCACTCAGTTATGGCTTATCTTCCTATGCTGGCTTTCATGCTGCTAGCAGTGAAAAGCAAATCTGTCTATATGTTAAGCAAAGGACCCCGAGCCAAAGAATAGGAAAAATTGTTCCTGAATATGATAATTTTATACTGGAAATAATGTGCACAAAAAGAATCACAGAACTAGATGAGATCATACATATATCATAAAAATTGCATAACTGTTTTGACTTGGGAAGTCCATTCTCAAGTACCACTGCCAATCTATTGAATTGAAACGATTATCTGCTCCTGATTATGCTTAAAAAATGAGTCTGACAAATAAAAGTTTAAAGACATAACATAGATCATTAAATTTGTTATAAATCAATGAGTCTACAAAAAGCTTTTTCAGTAAAAGTATATGCACTGAAATTCAGCATTAAAAACTACAAACTTTTAATTCTGGCACAGCCGAAAAAGAATTTAACTTTGCAAATTATACACAAACTACTAAATTATAAAATGTATTCACTAAGTTTATAAATGGTTATTTGTAGAAAATGCTGAAGACAATGTCATGAGAAAAACTAATTCAGAATTTTGTTCCTTTACATTTACTTGATGAAGACCCATAAATTACCAAGATTCCAGAAAGGTTAGCATTTTTATTTTATGCAAAGACAGCTTTGTTCTACACCTATGTTTTGCATCATACCAAACACTAAAAGTTAAAATTTTAGTTCTTCAGTGGCACTAGCCACATTTCAGGCACTCAACTGGAGAACATTTCCATCATCACAGATGCTGGGTTGTACAATGTTCTAATCTATGGAAAAATGAGAAATTCTAAATATTTTAAAAATATTAATACAAATTCAAAAAAATTTTGACTAGCTACTTAACAGGAACAGAACATATATATTCTCACTTAAGATATTTAATATGTTGAAATAAAGTCATTATTGAAAGCAACCAAAAAGTGTTATAACTAATAATAAACTGAAACAAAGTCTAAATTATTTGATGTACCTTAGAACTTGCTTTTTCCACTAGATACACAGACTATACAACAGTGATTTGGAATTGGGGTTTTGGAGTTAGGTTGCCTAAATTCAAATGTTGCTCTTTAACCTACTAGTTTTACAATCTTAAATAGTAAAATTCTTTGAGCCTCCCTTTCCTCATCTCTGTACAAAGAAACACCTGAGCTACTTCACCAAGTTGGAAAGATTATGTAGAATACTGCATAGGAAGCAATTGGAGAACCAAGCACATTTTGAGTTCTCAAAAAAGTTAGTTAAGAAACTTGCTTTTTTTTTTTAACACAATCTATTGGCGACTTTCTCCAGTTAATTTCTATTTTCCTTCAAACTCCTAAAACAGATTCTCTGGGAAAACAATCAAAAAATTATGTAACCCCTAGGCTGCAGGGTGGCTTTACCACTCACTTGCAGTCATGGGAGAATATACATCCAAAACTCCACCAACACTTTTCACCCTTAAGCTTCAACACCTTTACCATGAATGTGTAGTACAAAGTCGCATAGGCAGTCGGTAGACTTAATTTTTAAAAGAAAATAAAAATTCTTCCCCAGGTTAAAAGAATTGCCTGTGTTTTCTGTGTTCATGACTGTAAGTAAAACAATCATGAATGACAAAAGTTTACAATATCTCAGCATTGAACTGTCACATTTTTCTAAGTTTATGCTTCTAAATATCGGGTGATGTTTAAATAACTCCATTGAAATTTGTAAGGCACTTATTTTCAAAAGCAATTTTTAAACCATATAAATCAGATATTGTGAGTTATTCTGACTATTAACTTTTACCATTGCATTGCTATACAAACTACATCAATACAGTATCCTAGTTTGCTACAGCAGAACAGGTATCCAAATTAATATTATCTCCAGAAACTGTGGACATGAGAATGGAGTTTCCCTGCTTTTCTCATCTTAGCCCAAGAAATCTGCACACGCATTAGAGAAGCTGGTTTTAATAGAGTACAACAAGACACAAGATAGTCAAAGCCAACCAAAACCCTTGTCGATTATCTCTATTCTTCTGATGTACTTTATTCTTCGGAGTATTTTTAGAAGTAAGCTCTAGAATCACCTGTCTGTGTGAAGCTTGTCCCTAAACAAATCTTAAATCTTAATTAACTTGATATATTTAAACAAATTCTTTAAACATTTACTGGTAATTTTCACAGTTCTAACTTTACTTTCATAATGTTAGCACTTCAACATTTTACCTTTCAGTGAACTGTTATATGTGCATCTTCTCTCTCACCCTAAATGGTAAATTTTTTAAGCTTGTGCTTACAGGGTCCCCAACTGAAATTAAAAACTTGGTACATATCTTGAAAAGTACATGTATAGATTATTTAGTGATGCAAAGTGGAGTCAACATAACAGGTCTGTTCATTACTCTGTCCTCATTAATAGTATGATCTCAACTCCAGTTTCTTTAGAGGTCACGTGCATTGGCTTTAAAATGGGATGATTACACAGGTTGATCTCTGTGATCCCTTATACTTCTTAGTTTATTCTGTGTCAACTGAATTTTAAATTACATTTAAATTCTGAAGAACAAATCTGCAAGAGTATTTCTTCTAAATACACAAAACAACTACGTATGAAATAAAAGTCATTCTTCACTCTTTTAAAATATAATACAATTTCTTTGCTCACTGCAGAATAACAGCAACATATACCTGATAATATTGCTCCAAATGAAATTACAAACACTGGTTGACACAGGATATTTCAAATAACTTTCCCTTGGAGACATCACCTGCTACCTTCTGTTGTCATTTCACATCGTTTTTTTTTTTCAAATTAACATAATGACTTTCAGTTTCCATAAACAAACCACTCAGAACAGGTATGTAATGCTGAGAGTTGTCCTGACTATTAACTCTCACCATTACATTGATACATGAGCTACATCAATCCCTAAAAAGCTGGCTAATATGCTTAAGTTCTAGACCTTTGGAAGGAATTTATTCATGAAAATAATTTAAATATATTCAGGTTGTCACTCTGTTCTCTGCAAATATTCCAAAATTATGTCACAGCTATAAGTTTCAAGTTAATGTATAAGGGCTCACTGCTTTGATAACTTAGTAACAGAAATATATAGCTTTTAAAAAAGGTGTACTCTAGCGATTAAAAATATAAATATTGTATAAGACAGCGCTGCTAATGAAAATCACTGACATGATTCAATTACCACTTTTGTAATACAATTAAGCACAAATTTTATCTTTAACAGAACTTTAACAATGAAATGACAATTTGTCAGATACCAATGATTCTTCATTATTTACACTTTTGTACAGTTGATTATAACGTTTGAGCAATTAAAAATAAGTTTAACCTCTACTTTGGCTTTTAAAACTCCATATTACATATGAAAGGAATTTCATTAATAGTTTGTATGGAAGTTCATCGAAGTTTTCTGAGGTCCTAAAAATTAACAAATCTTACTGATGACATATAAACCACAATCTGATCTCATTATTCACATTAAACAAAATGACTAAATCCTAAATTGATCCTTTCACAGTTAAAAGCTATTTTCTTCAACCTAAATTATAAAATTAGCATTATTCTGTTACGAACATAGAAACATTTACATGAATTTGAGTAAATTACCAGGTTCACTTCAACTGCTGAGATGTCATTTACTCCTGGCGATATACAACAAATAGCAAATACTGTTATCTAGTCATTCTGAATTATAAAATCAAATATGACTCTTACAAAGGAAAACCATTGTTTTCTTTCACAATCATTCTGTTACATATGTATCTGTGTGTTTACATATAAAACCATACAGTCATACAGAAACTCCACTTTCGTGACTTTTTTTTTTAACTGTTTGATGTAAAGTGTAGAATGCCCGCGCTTTCAGCTTTCAGAAGAAATCAACTGTTCTGGAAGCACTTCCAACTCCGAAAGACTTTTAAGTTTTACAGGCATCATAGCAGATTCTTGGCTGTCTAAAGAAAAAGTAAACCTGCTCCGTTTTTTTTCTCTAATGGGTAAAGGTGCAGTCTGGTGTATGTTTTCATCCCACATCTAAAAAGTGGCAACATCTCTAAGACTCGGGATTAACCTCACCTGCACAGAGCCACACGAGCAGCCCTCACCTTGTGAGAAGAATGGGTTGGCCTCAGGTGATGGAGGGAAAAGAGCCAACTCTGTCCCCAGCACTACCTGTAGCTCCCAAGAGGGGATCGGGTACTGGGAGTGGAATAATCGAGGTGTGCAGGGACACGGGGACTTCTTTCCCCGGACCATATTTGGGGAAGTGTTCCAGATTGAGCGCGGTCCTCCAGGCTCTAGCGCGAAAGGGACTCACTCGCTCGCCTGGACCTCTCTGCCCCTCGCTCCCTCCATCCGGCCGGGCGCTCGGCTCCAGCCCAGCGCTGGGGGAGGGGGCGGAGGAGGAAGG
>NW_022900945.1:17757158-17757491 GCF_012274545.1 Fukomys damarensis | reverse complement strand
CTTAACTCACCGCTCTCCACCTCGCTGCCTTTCTTGGCGGTCGCCGCGTTCCCCATGACTGGGGCGATGGCAAGAAGGGGTCAGGGAGGGGAACGGGGGGCTGGGGCCGTCCCCGCCGCTTCACAGTCCGAGGCAACTCCCGCTTCTGCACCGCTCGGAGCGAAGTGTGTGCCCGACGCCGGGGCCGGGAGTCCGGGCGGGAAGAACGGGCAGGGTCCTAGCCAAGGGATTCGGCGACGTTCCAGGCAGCTGCAAGCAGTAGTAGTGGCGGCGGCGTCGGCGGTCAGACACTCCCCCTTCCCCCTGCCCGTCCTCCCTCCTGCGCGCCCCCGG
>NW_022900945.1:17725494-17757065 GCF_012274545.1 Fukomys damarensis | reverse complement strand
GCGCGGGGGCGAGGGCGAGGGCGGGGCGGCCAGTGCGCGGTCCTTCCGCGGGTGTAGCTCGGAATGCGGAGCCAGGCCTGTCTCGGGTAGAGGGAGGCGGCGTGGAAACCGTTAGCTGAGAGAATACAGATCCCTCGGCAGACCGGCCCCCCGTCCCTGGAGCTGGTCCGGCGGTATCGTGTGGGCCACTCAGCCTGCCTGCTCCCCACTGGAACGTCCCTGTCTGGTCGGAGGTGACGCGGGGTGTGGATGGGGACGGGGACACCTCTGGGTCTCGCCTCTGCACGCTGCGGACCCCGCCTGCCTCAGTTGGAGAAATGCCCGGTCTTTAGTCACAGTTGTTGGAGCTTCTTTCCCTTGCATATCTAGGTATTCCTTGAACCCACCACATTGTTTCCGGTTCTTAAATCGGTCCACACGTCACTGGGTGCATTCAGGGCGGGCTGTGTTCACTTGCCATACACTTACCTGGTGACTCTCTCAGGTTTTGTCAGATTCCGAGGAAGCGATAAAGGAAAGTAATATTTTTGCAGATCTTCTGTTGCATCATCGTATTTAGCAAATTTCTACCCAATTGTATATTAATATGTAGTTAGCTAAGAGCCCTTGAATTTACTGTGAGCTTTATTAGATGATTTATGTGGACCTCTGCTATTTTATGTTCTACTTTCCTTGGAATTGTACTCTGTACACATTTATTAGAAATTCAGAATAGAGACATTTAACTTCTGGAGGGATGAACCCACATAATTTTATTTTGTGTCCTCACATCACCAAGCATTACTAGATGTTCAGTGGATATCTGTTGACTTAAGAAAAAACAGAGGAAATTTCTTATAATTTATTTTCTTTAAAACTCACTACTGCCAGGCGTGGTGGCACATGCCTGTAATTCCAGCACTCAGGAGGCTGAGGCAGAAGAATTGCTGAGTTCGAGACCAGCCTGAGCTACATAGTGAGTTCCAGGTCAGTCTCAACTATATAGTGAGACCCTGTCTCAACAAACCGCAAAAAAACAAAAACAACAACAAACAACTCTACTAAAAAATCAGAATGATAACTGGAAGTTTCTCAGTATATTCTTTCTGCTATTTGTTATGGTCAATTTTGTTACATTAACAAATACACTATCTTCCAAGTGCTATACAAGTAGTAACTCATTTGATCCTCTTAAGAACAGTATATAATATGTAATGTAACTATGAACATTTTATGTATTACCAAACTGAGGCACAAAAAAGTAACTTTCCCAAGGTTGCACAGCTATTATCGGATAGATTTAAATTGAAAGAGTTAATGGTGTGCAGTCTTATATTACGTCAAATTAGCATATTGATTTCTCAAGCTGAAATCACTTGTGAAACTATAACCAGAAAGGGGCATTTGGCTTGGCTTTCACTACATTCAGCAAGCCACATTGTTTCTGGAGGAATGTCCTTCACATACCAAGGATGGAAAATAGCCTTTATCACCAGACATTGGTAATTGGGGCTTCCATGAACCTGAATAAACAAACTCTGACATAAGACTTTATCTTCTACTAAAGGAGCTTCTCCATCCCCCTACATATATATTTTAGTAACAGCCCCACAGTTTGTTGCCCTGGTTCAAATATGTTTGTCTTTTCATTCCTGCACAAATTTCTAATTGCCTAAGACAGAAATCTCCAAGCTTTTTGTCACCAGGAACCAGTTTCCTTTTTTCTGTAGATGGGCTGCACTATTAGCATCTCCTCCTCCTCCTTGGTTAATCAGGTTATAATGAAAGCTCAGTGTACATGTAGGGTTCATGCTGCTATGAAAATTTAATGTTGCTGTTGATCTGACAGAGACAGCTTTGTTGGTAATGCCGGCTATCTGCAGTGGCTGTAAATACAGATGAAGATTTACTCTCTTGGCCTTGCTCGGTCCTGTGTGGGCTGGTTCCTAATAGGCCATGGACAGTACAGGTTTCTGGCTTAGGGGTTGTGAACCATTGATCTAAAAAGTTACAAGTTGGGGCCGGGATTTAGCTCAGTGATGCCACTTCCTGCCTCAAAAGCACAAGGTCCCGAGTTCGATCCCTGGTACCAAACCAAACCAAACCAAACCAAACAAAACAAAAAACACCCCAAAACACAAAAAGTTACAGGCATAGTATGTTGGTCATTTCTTCAGACTTCACTTTTCAAAGAAACTCTTCATATACATGTAAAATTGATAGAAACGTTTTATGTTTCTTTTAATAATCTCTCATATTAATTGGGTTTCTAGATTCAGCCAAATAGTCCATAGGAGTACTATGGTGGTATATCATAGAGAAGTACAGAGGCACAACTGTATTTTGTTTCCCTAAGCAGGCACAGAAAGAAGGGAATTGTCCCTCCCCCAAAAAAGACTGAATCTTCTATATAATTTTTTTTTTTTTTTTGCTAATCTGAGAGCATGCTGCATTGCGTAGTAGGAAAAATTGTACCAGTGGTAGCCATTTTGGAAATGATTTTCCTTGTATTTTCTAATACTGTAAGAAGATACGTTCACAAGCTTTTATTTTATCTGATCCCCACAACAAAACAACACAAACATATATATGTTCCATTTTTCAACCAAATAAAACTAAACTATAAAGAAGTTAGCAAAGGTCATTCCAGTGGTAAGTCATAGAACACTAGATTATGTGCCATAACTAGGCAACATAACCTCAGTCCTCAATAAGATTAGGTTTTAAATTGAGAATGATTATACATGGCTGTAGTCCCAGCACTTAGGAGGCTGAAGCAGGAGGATCTTGAGGTGGAGGACAGTTTGGGCTACATAGTGAGACACTGAGTACAAAAAAACAATTACAAAAACAACAAAAAATTAGGTTTGTAGTATATCAAAATTTTTAGCCCTATCCTGGAAAGAGTATTTCTAGAATTCTAGAATACTGTCCTCTGTAAAGAGTTTAAAGTGTATGCCATTTTATAGTCTAGATTTAATAATAAAAGAATGGCTGAATGCATAATTTGTCACTCTCCTTAGCGCAATTTTGAATTCTAGTTATCAGGGCAGCCATCTGTTTAGGAAATCATTAATTTACAGATGACATACTTGACAAAGAAGAACTAAAAAAATTCCACTGAAATATTTGTAGAACTAATAAATTCAGCAGGTTAGCAGGATACAAAATCAACACACAAAAATCAGTAGCACACTTGTATACCAATAATGAAGCCACTGAGAAAGAAATTAGGCAAATACCATTCACAAAACTTCAGAATAATTAAATACTTAGAAATTAACTTAATAAAAGAAATGAAAGACCTCTATAATAAAAACTGCAGTACTCTGAAAAGGAGATCCAAGAAGATGCCAGAAAATGGAAAGAGATTCCTCACTCATGGATAAGAAGAACCAATATTGTGAAAATGGCCATACTTCCAAAACTGATATATAGATTTAATGCAATCCTAATCAAAATACCGAGTGTTCTTCACAGAACTAGAAAAAAAATTCCTAAAATTTATATGGGAACAAACAAGACAGCATAGCGTGAGAGATCATGGGCAACAACAGTAAGGCAGGAGGCATTATAATTCTAGATTTCAAATTAAATAACAAAGCAACAGTGATTTTTTTTTTAATGACATGGTATTGACATAAAAACAAATGCAGATCAATGGAACAGAGAACAGAAGATGCACAAACAGCCCCAGGTATTTTCAACCATCTATCTAATCCTTGTTTTAACAAAAGGGGTAAAAATTACACACTGGAGGAAAGATAGCCTCTTTAATAAGTCGTGCTGGGAAAATGGGCCATCCACACGCAGAAGATTGAATCTAGACCCATATCGCTCATCACGTACTAAAAGAATATAGGCCAAAAACCTAAGTAATAAAACAGAAAAACTTAATATTCGGGAAGATAAAATAGATAAAACTTGTAGACAAAGGCCTAGGAAAGGACTTTCTGAATAGAACCTCAGTTACATAAGAGATAACATCAAGAATTAAAATATGAGATCATATCAAATTAAAACACTTCTGCAAAGCAATGGAAACAACCAAGACAAAAAAGACAGCCCACAGAATGAGAAAAAATTTCTTCCAGCTAGGTCTCAGAGGACTAATATCTAGAATATATTAATAGCTACCTAATTAGACCTCATACAATGAAAGACATGATGGAAAAATAGGCAATTGAAATGAGCAGACATTTCTCGGAATAAGATGTACAAATGTCCACTACATACATAAAAAAATGTTCAACATCTCTGTCCATTTGAGAAATGATAGTAAAATAATACTGAGATTCCATTTTATTCCAGAAAGAATAGTTATAATAAAAAAAATCAAATAATAGCAAATGCTTGGGAGGCTGCAGGGGAAAAAAGAAACCCTTCTACATTGTTGGTGGGAATGTAAACTAGTATTGTGGAAATCAGTATGGGGATTCCACAAAAAACTAGAGATAGAAATTCCATTTGAACCAGCTATTTCCCCTTCTAGGTGTCTTTCCAAATGTATTAAAAATGCTATATATAGTGACACAACTCAAGTAAGTTTTGGAAATGGTTTATACGTTCATCAACTGAAGAATAAAGAAAATGTAGAATTTATATGCAATGGAGTAATATGTCATAGAGAAGAATGGATAAATTCATGTCATTTGTAGGAAAATGACTGCATCTTAAGAACATAATGTTAAGTGAAATAAATCAGACACACAAGCTTACTATCACAGGGTTTTTCTTACATAAGAAATTCAAAGAATTAATGATTCAAAGAGCAAAGTAAAAGATAGATAATAGAAAATGGAGAGATAAATCTTTTGCAAATGGGAAGGAGATATATAGATGGAGGAAGAAGGGAGAGGGATTCGGAAGGGGAAGAATTGAGATGTATTAAATATTCTTAAATTGTATTAAATATTCTTAAATTAATCTTCTTTCTTTCCCCCCAGTTCAGTTTGTAAGGAGAAAATTCAATTGGCCTACACTGGATTAAATTTCTGTTTTTTATAACTTGGGCAAGACAACTCATTAGCAGCCCCCTGAGACTTGGCAATGGAGGAGCAGAAATTTCGTGTGACCTAAAGAAGATGAAATCTAAATTGAACTTTTTTTTTTAAGTCCACTATAGATAAGCCAGGCCTGGTGGCTCACACCTGTAATCCCAGCACTTGGGAGGCTGAGGCAGGAGGATCGCTGAATTTGAGACCAGCCTGTGCTACATAGTGAGTTCCAGGTCAGTCTGAACTACATAGTGAGGTTCTGTCTCTAAAACCAATGGTAAAAGTCCACTATAAGGATTTGTTTAATAGCATTAAGAAAGAAGTATTTCTTCTCTATAGAGCTTCCATGGAGCACTCCTTTCCTCCCGTGAAAAAGGCGATGGACTTTATCACAAAGTCATAGATTTTTCTCAATTAAAATCATTAAAAATTGTTGGTTACCTGATGTGGTATGCAGCATAATGCCACTCCCCAAAATGTCCATGTCCTAATTCATAAAATCTGTGAATAAATTACCTCTAGGACAAAGAGAATTAAGGTTACTAATTAGGTGACATTAAAATAAGAGGTTGTCGTGGATAATCCCCATGGGCCCAATGCAATCACGAGAGGCTTTAAAGGTAGCACTGAGAGGCGGAGGAGGAGATCAGAGTGATGTGAGTGGAGAAGGGCTCTACGCCGTTGTTGGCTTTGGAGACTGAGAAAGGACACTGAGAACAACACAATGTGAGCAGCCTCTAGAAATTAGGAAAAGCAAGGAAAATGGAGAAATTTGACCCTATTGAAGTCTTACTTTTATCCCACATTTTAGTTTATATTATATGCTACTAATAGCCATAATTATTATCTTAGAAATGATGAACTTTGCTAAATAAAAGGATTTTTTCTTTTTAAAAGGAGGAACTGGAAATTTAGGGGCGACTAGAGAGAGCTGATTTCTCTAGATACGAGAAAATTAAAAATACCAGAAAGGAAGTTAGAGAGAGGAATAAGAAGAATCGGCAAGATATTGAGGCTGAGATGTACGGGGTGGTGCAGGCAAAGCAGATAGCAGATCTAACGTGATTCTAAGTTGTTTCCTATGTGGTACTTAAGGTGACCCACAAATCATCAGTTAAAGTTCTGCTGCATGCAGTAGCCTTGCCTTCATGTTTGCTCTGAAAAATGATAAAGTATAAAGGACCATTTTTGCCTTGTCCTTAAAATGATGGTAGAGAAATTAATCGCCATAAGATATGGTGGATTGTGGCCATACTCTTAAGTGAAATAAATAGGACACATGTGTGAATACTGAACAGTTTCTCGGGTGTGAAAAACTAAAAGTGTAAATAAGATCCAAATTGTATAACTGATAATGTGAAATAGGAAGAAAAGGGCTCAAGGTGTAGGGGAAGTGGGAAGAAGTGGGAGAAAGGAAATAAGGGAAAAGAAAAATATGAGAAAAGGAAAAAATGGAAACAAAGTCTTTGCAAATGGGGAAAGGTGGGGGGGTGAAGGGAGGGCAGGGGTGTGCGGAAAAATGAGAACCAAGGTCTGTCATGTAAAGGTACAAGATTCCAATGATGAATGTAACTGTACTGTATACCTAAAAATTACCAATAAACTCAATGAAAATAAAAGATATGGTGCGACAAAGAACAAAAATTCCTGAGGCAAGAAGTCAAAGCCAGAGGGTCCATAAAAATATAAAGCCATCAAAGATGTATATAAAATTATGAAGAAATTTTGATCCTAAAATCCATATGGTGAGAATTTGGAATTTTTGTTAGTCAAGTACCCGGATGACACCAGCTGACCATTGTTCAACAAAATCATAACTATTACCAAAAATATTAATCATGATAATTAAAATTTATGATTGGTTTCCTATGTACCAGGCTCTGCACTAAAACCCTTTAAATATAGGACTTGATGTAATTCAGACAACAATTTTATGAAGTAGGAACTATGATATTCCAATTTCACAAGACTAAAGTGAGGCACAGAGAAGTGAAATTCCTTGCCCAAGGTTTTGCACACCTAGGAAATGCAGAGCCCTTATTTGAACCAGGTCTAATGCTAGAATCATAGCCAGTAAAACCATTGTTCCAAAAGTCTAGGCTAAACCATTTTCATTAATACAAATGGAGAGTAATTATCTCAAAAATGCAAATTCCTGAACCTCACCCAAACCTATTAACTCAAAATTAATCCTTACCAAAGCCAATTAAATTTTTTTTGTGGATCCCAAATCACCAGACTTTTGATAAAGTGTGATAGTGCAAATGTGATTCTTAACGATGCTCAAGTTTAAGAAGCACTACCTTACTGTGTTACATCCAAAGTCTTAACTGCCCTAGACCTTCACTTCTAACACGGGATTGGTTAGGTTTGAGAGTATTTAGGATGGTGTTTGAGTTCTTGGAATCAGCACTGAAAATGTATCAGCATAATTTTGCTATCTACTTACACGTATGTATGGTATGCGGCATCAGTGATAAAAGAGTTGAAGGAGATAAACTAATAATCATTGTGTTTTACTTTTAATCATATAACTATGAAAGGCTGTGTCAGCTTTCCTGTCAACACGACAAAAGTATCTGACAACTGAGACTTAAAGGAGAAGAGATTTATTTTTGGCCCATTGTTTCAGAGGTTTCAGTCCCCGGTTAGCTGACTCCAAGGCAGAAACATCACAGCACAAGAACATGATATAGAAAAGCTGCTTAGCCCATGGCAAACAGGAGGCAAAGAAAGCAGAAACAGCCAGAGAGAGACACAAACTCCAGAGGCACACCCCCCGTGACTCACTTCCTCTAGCTGAACCCTGCCTTTAAATCACACATTCAGCTATGAACGCCTCAGTGGATCAGTCCACTGAAGAGTAAAGTGTCCCGGGAACCAATCACCTTCCCAAAGCCCTGCCTCTGAACACAAAAGACTTTGTGGGGCATTTTAGATCGGAACCATAACAAAGACACTTTATGTTGACTCATTTAATCCCAAACGGTTGTCTAAACTGTCCCCTCTCCCACTTCCAAATGATAGGCCTGTAATTCCAGCACTCTGGGAGGCTGAGGCAAGAGAATCACAAGTTTGAGCCAGCCTAGGCAATTTATCAAGATATTGTCTCAGTATAAAGATAAGAAACCAAGGAAGAAAGAGAGAGGAAGAGAAAGAGAGAAAGAAGAAAGAAAGACCGAAAGGTAGGCTTGAAATTAGCTCAGTGCAAAAGCCCTTTATTCAATCCCTAGTACAGTAATAATAATAACTCATAGCTTATGTTTTCAAATTTCTTTTGTGTGGGTAGCTGCACTAGAATTGTAACTAGTCTCTTTGCCTCCTGTCCTATTTTTCTCCTATCCCTTGTATTAAATATTCTTAAATTATAAAGTAGACCATATCTAAAAAAGAGTATATAAATACCAATGTATGAATTCAGTAATGGTAATGATAATAAAAAAGGAAAATACACATTCACATAGCCAGACCAGAAGCAAAATATTCTCATACTTCAGATGTGTCCTATGACTGTCTCTCATTGTCCCTACCAAATAAAAACAATATCATGAAGTAGTCATTTTTTTGCTTTCCTTTATAATTCTTGTGGCTTTGTTTGTTGGGTTTTGTTGTTGTTTACCTACCTAACTACATTCCTCTAGAAAAACATACATTGCATTTTTGCTCATTCTTGAAATATATAATTTGTAAGAATTCATCTGTGACTTGCTGGCTTTAGTCAACATTGTTTTCATGGTATAATCATGTTGACGTAATTTATCTTGTATGTCTATGGTATTTTATGAATATTTACTGTATGAATCCCCAATAAATTATATATTGATTACACTTTTAATACACATGTAGACTGTAGAATATTTTGTATTTAAGCAATGTTCCATAAGTATTCTTAATTACATGAATCCAATTCATCAATTTATTTAAATACACAGGTAATACTGGAAGTGAGGGTTTATAGAGTTAGAACATGTTCAATTTTCCTGAGTAATAATAGCAAATTATTTTCAAAAGTGGTAATATCAATTTGTACATACACTAATAATGGCTAATAATTTGTACTGTTCCATATTCTCACCTATTCTTACTTTGGTCTCATTTTTCAATTTTAATAATTTCGAAAGTACTTTGAATTCACATACAGAAGTAATTGAGTATAAGTTCATATATTTGAGATCCACTGATGTATCCTTCTATGTGAAATTTCTATTCACTACTTTTACACATTTCTCTATTAGACTTTTTCATATTGATTCATGAGAGGTTTGCGTACTTACTGAGTTCTAATCCTTTGTAACCTATACAAAAATGCTAATTACCTTCTCCCCAGTCATGTTTTGACCATTTTTAATGGTTATTTTGATGTGTTCAACATTTTATCAGCTTTACTGAAAATAGTTGACATATTTAAGCATATAATGATTTCGTAAAATTTTCACAAACACACACACAAATACAAAGTCATCGCCACAATGACAATAACGAACCTATCTATCACCTTCAAAAGTTTCGGTGTACTTCCCACCTGTATCTACTTGCCCGCTAGTCACAGACAATGAATGACTTATCTACTTTCTGTTATGAATGTTTGCCTTTCACAAGATTTAAATAATGATTTTAAGCTGCAGATACGCTTTGGTGGTCTGGCTTCTTTCACTCTGCATAATTATTTTTTAGATTAGTCCACATTTCATGTATCAACAATTTACTTAGTCTTATTGCTGAGTAGTATTCTATTGTATGCATTGCTTCATACAATTGCCTATTGATTAAAATTTGATGTTGTTTCTAATTTGGGGGTATTAAAATAAAACTGCTCTGAATATTTGTGTGTAAGTCACTATAGAGAAGTATGCTTTAAATCGAGTAAATTCTAATAATGGAACAACTGGATTATATAATATGTATCTCTTTAGTTTCTAAAGAAAGTGACAAACTGTTTTTCTAAAATATTCTATCATTTTACATTCCCAACAGCCTGAGCCATCACTTTAAGATGACCAATCTTTTCTTCTTAATTTTGGACATTGTAATAAGTGTGTAGCAATACAGTATTTTGATTATAATTTACATTTACCAACAACTACCAATATAGGGCATCTTCTTCTATGCATACATGCAATACAAATGTCTATCCTTAGTGAAACATTTTTTTCTTTTTATTTGATAAAACATGAAAACTATACAATTATGAGATGCCTTATAATATTTTGATACACTGTACAATGTTTAAATCAGGTAAAATACATTTATCTCTTCATACATTCACCTTTTCTTTTTGATGAAAATATTTAAATTCCTTTCTTCTAGTTTCTTGAAATACACAATATATTATTGTCATCTAGAGTTACCTACTATAATAGCACATCCTGACTTCTTATTCCCATCTAACTACAACTTAATGCAAATTGATCAACCTTTCATCCCCCTCCCTCTACTCTCTCAGCCTCTGTTAAACTCTATCTTCAAATTCTATGAACCAATTATTTTATATTCTACACACGTCTTTACCTAAGCATGTGGAAAAAACTCCAAAAACAGGTGGCCTCACTGGGGAGTTCCACCAACATTTAACAAAGAAATGATAATTTTAGATAAAGTCTTTTGGAAAAATGAAGTCACTCTGCAGTGTCAACATTTCTCTATTTAAAATTAGACAAAGATATTACACAAAGAGAAAACTACAGATTTAGTAAGGTGCTGTTTGAGATAGCTGGGGCCATTGGGTCTTTTGGCTGCCCTCTTCGCTCAAGTGAGTGAGGCACCAGTCCTTTCCTGAGCCACTGTATCACACTGCTGTGTGTGTTCACCCTGAAACTGTACCAAAAAATCAGCCCTCACACGTAGGCATAGGGTGCCATGACGAGACTCACCCATGCCTGGCCCCTGCCACTCAATTAGCAATCCTTATGCCCTGAGCCAGTATTACCCAGAGAGCCTTCTGGAGCCCATTGGAATCTGATGCTTCTCCTGTGAACATTAGCTAGACTACAGGAATACTGAACCCTGAGCTTGGCCACAGTGCTCTTTTAGTGGAGACACAAACTAATCTTTTGGCTGATGATGTCTACAATATTGCAGATAAATTCTACAGAGTTATAGCAGATGGGACAAATGTGCTGGGGACAATAAGAAATGTATTCTCTCCTCTTAGAATTATTGGAAGAAACTGTGTTGTGCATGGTTTTGATCATGAAAGAAATTATCTCTTTTGGACAGTGACTGGAGACAACATTCATTCTTCAGCTTTGTGTGACTTTGATGGTGATAAGAAAGAAGAAAGAGCTTCGTGTTGAATCCAAGGATTTTGATGTCGAGTTTTTAAAGAAGATGAGATTGTGGCAGAAATGACAGAAACAGAGATGATCATCTCTCTGTCCCATGGATGGCAGCCAATTTGGGTAGGCTCTATCCAAGGCATGGTTCAAGTTTATGACCAAACAGCCCAATCCTGGAGAACGAAGTCCAAAAATCATAGGATGAATTGATAACCAGATGGTCTAATGGGAAGGTTGATACTCGAAGTGACTGAAGTGGGGAGCTCATCTTTAAAGACAATTTTTCTCCTGCAATTACTGGTGTAGTAGAGGGAGGTTACTGAATGGATGGCCACATCCATGTGGGGGTACCTACCAGGCACAGCTGAGATGAGGGGATACCTCATGGACACCAGCATGGAGCAGGACCTATATCTGAGAACTGAGTTAGAAAAAGCAGAATCTGTTGCTGGAACTCTGTAACTAGGAAGAAAATTCCAAGGCTGAACTGAACAGTACGCTGAATGAAGCTAATGGGCAAAGGGACATAATCCCAGCCAATACCAGGCTCCACAGTATCCTCAGTCAATCTGAGAAATGAGATGTAACTACACATACAGAATTGTGTGTTTCTATTTCAGATGACATTTTCATGCAAGCAGTATTGATTTTTGCAGAGGGAATTTTTGTAGGTGAAAGCCATGTGGTACATCCCCTCATTCACATCCTCTCCAACTCTATCTGTATTGTAGGTACACCACCCAAAGACATCCTTGTTGAAAGCCCTAGGGATTACAAAAGCAGCACCCAGTTCTATGTATTTTACTTGACAAGATAGCTGCCCCAATTCTTCTGTATGCACTGACCAGCCCAGACTCTGCCAGTAAATGCCTCAGTTCTGTTAACTTTATTTTTACAGAGTGGGGACGGGATTATTCTATGGCTCAACTGGAACTTTCAGCTACTAGAAGCCATTCAGAATGTTCCATTTCAATGTGCTCCACATCTTTATGGAATAAAACCCAGTAGAGAGATTACTGTAGATACTGATGATATTGATTTGGCTGGTGATATCACTCAGTAAATGGCATCACTTTTTGCTATTGAAGACCTTCAAGTAGAAGTGAATTTTCCTATCTACTTTGAGGAGTTATGAAAGATAGTGATTAAGGTTGATAAATACCATCCAGTGGGTCACAAGCTCAGTGCTGAACTGGCTGATAATTTTAATCTCACCTGAAATTTGCTGGCCCAAGCAGAGGATACTTGTCTGGTGAGGGACATGAAAACAATGAAGAATCACTATATGGAACTCTATGACCTTAAGACTTGTTAAGTGAATATAAAATTCACTGTGACATTCACACAGAACTATTAGGAAACGTTAAAGCAGTAAATCAAGTGAGTCAAAGTACATGTTATCTACATGTTATAAAACCAAAGAACCAAGTGATAACTGCTTCTCAAAATGCAACTTGAAGCAAAAACATCCACACACTGTTCAGAGTTACAGGGTGGGGCCAGTTGTAGTGGTGCACGCCTGTAATCCCAGCACTCGGGAGGCTGCAGCAGAAGGATCGCTGTGAGTTCAAGACCAGCCTGGGCTACATAGTGAGTTCCAGGTCAGTCTCAACTACATAGTGAGACCCTGTCTCAATCAAACAAACAAACAAACAACAACAACAACAAGAATTACAGGGTGGGGACAGCTCCTTCGTAGAAGAGTAAATAGGGAATCAAGGTCCTGGAAAGGGATTTTCTCTAAAAATCTAGGCTCATTTGGATCATGTCCTGGTGAACATAGAGTGCTAAGAACAAAAAAGCCTTAGTGAGCCTCACAAATTAAAGATAAAACATTACATCTGAAAAATGAAACAACTTTCTTTGTTTGTTTATATATGTAAGGTAAATGTATAAATTACATATTTTCCCCTTGAAATTGTAATTGAATTTGTAATTTTCAAATAGACTATCTTTTTTCATTAAAATTAAAAGGTATTATAAAAAATAAAACTATAGGCTGATATCAATTATGAACACACATGCAAAATTGATAAGTGAAATCCCAACACATCAAATTGAATAATATAAGAAAGGAATAGTAGATCATTATCATTTGGAGCTTATCCCTGAAAAGCAAGATTGCCTTAAAAAATTAGAAAATCAATCAGTGTAATTATTGCGTTAACAGAGTATAATATTAAAAATATAATCATCTCAATAGATGTAGAAAATAATCTTACAAAATCCATCATTTATTCTTGCCTTTTTTTATTCTTGCTTTTAAAAAAAACAAAAGACAAAAAGAACAACTTTCAAAAAGTTAGCCATAGAATAGAATTTCTTCAACTAGATACGTTCTATTTTTAAAAACCCTACAGATAACAACACACATAATTAGTAGTGGAATATCCATTTCTTCCTGAGATCAGAAACATTTTAACAGTGGCTGAAATAACCACTTCTGTTCAGCATTTTGCTAGAGATTATAGTCAGTGAAATTTAGGTAAGAAAATGAAATCAAAGTTAAGAGACTGAAAAAGAAGGAATAATATTTTGTTTATTTTTGGAAGACTGTGAAAAATCAAACAGTATTTGTAAACATACCTTCCAAAACCAAAAAAGAAATTTTTCAAGGTTTAGAATACCAGATTATGTAAAGATCAATTTTATTTCTATATTTTCAAAATGAACTATCAGAAATTAAAATTTTAAAATTATAATACTCAGTAGTATCAAATGCTTAGGCATAAAATGGGACAAAAAAGTTCTAGACCTATAAATTTAGAACTGTAAAACTTTGCTGTGAGAAGTTAACTAAATAAATGAAGTGATGTATCATGTATTAGCTCAGAAGACTCAGCTTGGTTAAAATGTCAATTTCCCTAAAGTTCTCAGATTCAATGCATTCTGAGAAAACATTGTATCAGGCTTTTGCTGTTATAAATTGATGGTGGATTTTAAAATTCATAAAGAAATGCTAAGGAGTTAGAACAACTGACACAATTTTGAAAAAGAAGAAGGAGGTTAGAAGACTTACACTACCTACTTTAAAGACCATGACACTACAGTAATTGAGAGAGTTATTGCTGTAAAATGAGAGTAGATCAAGATGATAGTCTCAAGAGTCCAGAAATAGGTGCAACAACATTAAAAGTACATATTCAGTAAAGAAAAAAAAAAACTTTTTAAACAAACTATGCTGCAATAGGGCCGGGGATTTAGCTCAGTGGTGTCATTCCTGCCTCACAAGTGCAAGGTCCTGAGTTCAATCCCCGGTACCAAAAAACAAAACAAACTATGCTACAATAATTGACTACTGATATTTAAAATGAATTTTAATCCATATCTCACACTATAGATGCTATACAAAAAATATCTAAAAATATATTAGTAAAATAAAATACAAACCTATAAGAGATTTTCTAGCTATAGTTTAATAATTTTAATCCCATTAGGTTGTTGCCAGAGTATATTCTCTGCAATATTTCATTTTTTAAAAATTAATTTTATTGATACATTTAAGATATACAATATAATGACGTTCATCATTGGAAATTTGCACCTTTACATAATCCATCTTGGTTCTTATTTTTCCCCATTCCCCGCCTTCCCTTTAACTCCTCCCTCCCTCCCATTTACAAAGACTTAGTTTCCATTTTTTATTTTCTCATATTAATTCCATTCACTTCTTTTTTTTCCTTCTACCCCTCCCACTTCCCCTTCCCCTTTGCACCTTTTCTTCCTATTTCACATTACCTATTATACATTTTTATCCTAATTTGCACTTTTGGTTTCTCACACCAGAAAACCTTTTTGGTATTTACACATGTGTGTTCTATTTATTTCACTGAAGAATATAGCCTCAGTGTGCATCCATTTTAGCTATAAATGTCTCTAGTTTCTCATTCTTTATGGCTGAATAGTACTCCATTCTATTTTTTTAAAGACCACATTTTCTTTATCCAGTCTCCTGTTGATGGGTAATTGGGCTGTTTTCATGTTTTAAGCTATTACAAACTGTGTCTCTATACATATATGTGTGCATATATCACTGTGATATGATTCTTTTAATTCTTTTGGAAAGATACCCAGCAGAGGGATGGCTGGGTCAAATGGGACCTCTAATCCTAATTCTTTGAGGTATCTCCATACTGCTTTCCACAGTGGCTGCACCAGTCTGCACTGCCAGCATCAGTGGAGCTGGGTTCCTTTTTCCCCCATAACCCCACCAGCATTTGTTATTGGTTGATTTCATGATAGCAGACTTTTCTGGAGTGAGATGGAACCTCAATGTTGTTTTCATTTGCATCTCTCAAACTACCAGTGAGATTAAACATTTTCTTATATGTTTACTTGCTGTTTCTACTTCTTTGTCTGAGAACTGTCTGTTCATTTCCAATGCCCATTTTTCAACTGGGTTTTTAAATTTGGGAGGTCTGATTTTTTTTTTAAGTTCTTTATATATTCTAGATAGTAGTCCTTTGTATGCAGAATATCTGGTAAAAACTTTTTCCCACATTGTGTGTGGTTTCTTCACTCTGTTGGTGGATTGTCTTGAAGTTCAGAAGCTTTTTAATGAGATGAGATCTCAGTTGTTGATTGTTTGTACTAGTTCCCATGCTACTGAGGTTTTGTTCATGAAGTCTTTTCCTACGCCAATGACTCCAAAAGTTCTCCCTAACCTCTCTTCCAGCCGGTTTAGTGTTCCTAGATTTTTTAATCTATTTTATTTTTGAGACTTTTCCCCCATGCTTTAGGGTAGCTGCTACTAGTTTAAAATATGGATCAGGGTTTCTTATTTTCTTAACACTGAGACAAAAAATACCTGACAGCTACAGTTTAAGGAGGAGAGATTTATTTTGGCTGACAGTTTTTAGAAGACTTAGTCCAGTTAGCGGGCTCTGAGGCAGGAAGCACCTGATGAGAGGCCTGGTTAGAGGAAAGCTGCTCACGACTTGATGTCCAGGGAGCAGAGAGAGAAGGGAGTTGCTGGGGGGAGGATGGACCCTCCCAGGTCATAACCCAAGTGAGCTCTCCAATCTCTCTCATTCAAAGGCTTCTGACCATTTGTGTATGTAATAGAGTATTACTCCAAAGCCTTTCTGTTATTCCCACTTTATCTCGCCTTCATCTGTCCAGGCTTCATAATATCATCTAAGAAGCATACTTAGAGTTGTTGCCAAATATTGAATCATAATGTATGGCAGGATATTCCCATGTGTATAACATTTTCCCTGATGTTTTATATTTTTCCTACCACCACAACCACTAATCTACTCTCACAGGAGTTCCCCCAGTTTCTGCCTTTATTTCATAGCCAGGTTCTGAAACTCCTTTTGTGTATAAGGTACAGTCAATTCTTACTACAGTATTTATAGGAATAATATTCTACAAAGTCCCTGGATTGACAAGAACCGAACATTTATTTCTACTGTAAAAAAATGGATACATATTGAGGATATACTCCTAAGTGAAATAAATAAGTCACACATGTGTAAATACCAAATAGTTTCGCTGGTGTGAAAAACTATAATAGTACATAAGATCCTAATGATATAATTTACCATGTGAAATAGGAAGAAAAGGGCTAAAGGGGTAGGGAAAATGGGAAGGGTAGGGGAAAGGTAATACGGGAAAAGAAAAAAATATGAGAAAATGAAAAAATGGAAACAAAGTGTTTGTAAGGGGGGAGGGGAGGAGGGGGTGAAGGGATTTTAGAGACAAGGGGAAAAAAAAATGAGAACCAAGACCTGTCATGTAAAGGTACAAGATCCCAATCATGAACATAATTGTACTGTATACCTTAAATGTACCAATAAACTCAATTAATAAAAAAAAAGAATAAGGATTCGACAAATATTTAAATGAGTAAATATGTCCCTAACAAAAACATTTAGGGGTAAAAGTCAAATGAGCCTATTAATGATACTTTCATTGCTAGTAGCCACTGTCACAGTGCCTGGCCTAATTAAGGAACTCATTAAATATCTGTGAAGCTTAAAAAAAAAGAGAGAGATATAAACTTTTGAGAACTTTTAGCCAAAGTGTTTTCCTCAACTCATCAATATATATGTTTTATGTATGTTCTGTTTAGAGATAACTTTATATATATATAGATAGATAGATAGATAGATAGATATAGATAGATATATCTATATATATATATCTCATAATGATTATCATTGCTATTTTAAATTTTATTTTAACTGATGCTTTTTGAAATATACAGTATATTATCATTGTAGTTCCCTTACTGTGCAATATACCTACCACTTATTTCTCCCATGTTACTGTAAAAAGTATAGTTTATTCAACAGTTCTTCTCCTGCCATTGCTTCATTAACATTGAGTTTACTCCCAGCAGCACTATATCACAGCCTGAATGAAGGCTACCCACACTTTCTCTGTAAGGCACATTGCAGTCTTCTTTTGCTTAGGAACAACTAGACTATTTCAGTACTGCATTTAGAGGTCATTTTAAATCACCAACTTAGCTAAATCATCAACAAAAAGCATGAAATAAAACAAACAAGCATTTACTACATTGGGGTAAAGGCACTTGTTTTGATAATCAAAGCTGAAACAAAAAAGCATAGTATGGCCTTGTTTAAATCTAAACTGGCAATGTATAGCATAAACTCAAATTTTTTGGATCTTCATATATGACCTGGAATGTCCATAAGTAATGTTTTGGGGGTTATAAATACATTTTAGCAAGTAGGTGAATTTGAAAATTCACAAATAATGAGGATCTGCTATGTTTTTATCTGAAACAGGGACTATCTCTGTATCCAAGGAAATAAGAAGTAAGGATTTTTAAAATGATAGGCATTGACTTTGAAGTATGTGTTTTTAAGGGGTGGAGCTATGCTTCTAATGAGGAAAAGGTTTGAACTGCTGGTCAGGGTATTTTATGGTATTAGTCTCTATCTTGCTTATGAATTTTAAGACTTCATCCTTTTCCCTTTAGGGTCCTGTCTTTAACATTGGAGACCCAGAAAAGCTGTGAATTCTGTCTTTATCATAACACTAGCACTCTTAGAAACAGACCCTGAGTCCAATTTTCATTTAGTCTGCAGGAGATAAGGATAGCTTAAGTACTACTTACTTACAAAATTTAAATAGTTGATGAAATCTTTTCCTATGCCAGTGTCTTCCAGTGTTCTGCCTAACTTACCTTCCAGCAAGTTTAGTGTTTCTGTTTTAATATTTAGATCTTTAATCCACTTGGATTTTAATTTAGTGCATGGTGAAAGATAAGGGTCTGGTTTTAATCTGTGGCAGGCTGAAATCCAGTTTTTCCAACACCATTTATTAAAGAGGCTATCTTTCCTCCACTGAGGATGGTGAGCTCCTTTGTCAAAGATGAGGTAGCTGAGTACATCTGCATTTGTTTTTGTGTCTTCCAGTCTGTTCCACTGATCCTCAGGCCTGTTTCTTTGCCAGTATCACGATGTTTTCATCACAGTGGCTTTGTAGTATAGTTTCAAATTGGGAATTGTTATACCCACTGCCATGTGTCTGTTGCCTAGGATGGGTTTTGCTATTCTAGGTCTCTTATGGTTCCAAATGAATTTTTGGATTCTTTTTTCTAGTTCTGTGAAATATAGTGTTGGAATTTCAATTGGCATTACATTGAATCTGTATAGCAGTTTTGGTAGTATGGCCATTTTCCCTATGTTGATTCTTCCTACCCAGGAGCAGGGGATATCTTTCCATTACAAATCCTCAGTAGCATGGGAACTAGCAGATAGAATCAACAACTGGGATCTCATCTTATTAAAAAGCTTCTGTACTGCAAAAGAAACCATCAGCAGAACTAAGAGACAACCTACAATGTGGGAAAAAATTTTTACCAGCTGTTCCTCAGACAAAGGACTATTATCAAGAATATATAAAGAACTCAAAACAATCAGCCCCCCCAAATATAAAGACCTGATTCAAAAATGGGCATCCGGAATGAATAGACATTTCTCAGACAAAGAAGTCAAAGGAGCAAGTAAATATATGAAAAAATGTTACACATCACTGATCATTTGAGAGATGTAGATGAAAACAGCACTGAGATTCCACCTCACCCCACAAAGAATGGCTGCTATCAAGAAATCACACAATAACAAATGTTGGCGGGGATGTGGGGAGAAAGGAACCCTTCTCTATTGTTGATGGGAGTGCAGACTGGTGAAACCACTATGGAAATCAATATGGAGATACCTCAAAGAGCTTGGACTGGAGGTTCCATTTGACCCAGCCATCCCTCTGCTGGGTATCTTTCCAAAAGAACTAAAGGAATCATATCAAAGTGATGTATGTGCACCCATTTTTATAGCGGCACAGTTTATAATAGCTAAAACTTGGAAACAGCCCATTTGCCCATCCGTTGGAAACTGGATAAAGAAGATGTGGTTTTTCTATAAAATGGAATATTACTCAGCCATAAAGAATGAGAAAATAGATACATTAATAGTAAAATGGATATATATTGAAGATATACTCCTAAGTGAAATAAATAAGGCACACATGTGTAAATACCGGATAGTTTCTCTGGTGTGAATAATCTGCAATAATACATAAGATCCTCATAAGATTACTGACATTGAGAAATGGGAAGAAAGGAGCTAAAGGTGTCGGGAAGGTGGGATGGGTAGAGAAGGGTAAAAAGGGAAAAGAAAAAAATGTGAGATAATGAAAAGATGGAAATAAAGTGATTGTAGATGGGGAGGGGAGGAGGGGGTGAAGGGAGGGCAGGGACAAGGGGAAAAAATGAGAACCAAGACCTGTCATGTAGAGGTACAAGATCCCAATAATGAATGTAACTGTACTGTATCCCTAAAATGTACCAATAAACTCAATTAAAGTTGAAAAAAACTTAAATAGTTGAATGATTTGAGTTTCTTTGCTCTTTTTCAAGACTTCTACTAGCTCCCAAATGCTTTTAAGAATTTTACAATCCCTATAATTATCTTTGGTATCATACATTTCAAATGCAATAGCTACTATGTAACCTAAAGGTATATCTTTCATCTCCACCCCACTTCAATCCCAGTTCACCAAAGGTAAGAGAGAAAAGTGAAAAAATCCCAAATAAACAATAAATTAATTAATGGGCAAAGACTATCAGATATTAAAATATATTCTAAAACCAAGTATAACAGAGTGAAAAAACAAATATTAAAAAATAAATCTTGTTTGAAAAACAAAAAATGTAAATAAGGATCAAAATGTATAATTGATATTGCATAATAGGAAGAAAAGGTCTAAAAGAGTAGGGGAAGCCAGAGGGGTAGGGGAAAGATATGAAGGCAAAAGAAAAAAATGTGAGAAGAAAAACATGAAAACAGTTTCTTTGTTATCAGGGAAGGGTGGAGGGGGTAAAGGGAGGGCTGGGGAATGGGGAAAAAAGTAAGAACCAAGATATGTCATGTAAAGGTACAAGATTCCAGTGAGAGAGAGGGGAGAGAGAGAGAGAGAGAGAGGGAGAGAGAGAGAGAGAGAGAGTGAGAGAGAGAGAGAGAGAGAGGAAACAGAGAGAGAGAATAAGGTAGGGTCTTGTGTGTTGAGGAAAGAATTTGAATTCTATTCCAAGTAAAATGAAAAGATTTTAGCAGAACAGTTACATGATCTTTATTATATTTTAAAAAGATACATCTGGATAATGTATACAAGATCTTGCAAGAATGGAAATATGAAGGCAAGTTAAGATAATTTCATGTCCAGGTAAATATAATTGTAGATGAAATAGGAAAGTAAGAGTGGAGGTGGCAAAAGGAGTTGGATTTGGGACACTTTGTGAAAATAGAATTTATAGGGTTTGCTGATGAAGCGATTGTGCAACATGAGAAGTGAATTAAAGATTGCACGTTGTTTAGCTAGAGTAACTCAAAGAATGAAGTTTGACATTTACTATGTTGGGGAAGCATGAGGGATCAAGCTTTGTGGGAATTAAGGAGAGTGGAAAGTTTCGACTTGAATACATTACGTTTGGAGATGACTATTAAACTTCCTAGCACGGATTCTTAGGACCTACTATATATCACTTTGGAGCTCAAGCGAGAGGTCAGAGATAAAATTACCTCTAGTGTACCGTACTTTTATGGGACTTGTTTCTTACACCCAAGAATAAAATATATTTCTTATCTAGAAGGTATTTTAAGATATCTTAATACATGCTGTACCCCAAATTACAGAAGTATAGCATCACTGTAACTTCAGGCCAAAGTTTCTCTCTCTCATTTTGTTTCTGTCACTCTGCTCTCTCCTTCCTCCCTTCTTTTCTTTTTCTTCCTACCTTATTTCTCTTCTTTTTCCTCATTCCTTCCTTCTTTTTTTTATCCTAATTTGCACTTTTGGTTTCTCACACCAGAAAACCTTTTTGGTATTTACACATGTGTGTTCTATTTATTTCACTTAAAAATATAGCCTCAGTGCGCATCCATTTTAGCTATAAATGTCTCTAGTTTCTCATTCTTAATGGCTGAGTAGTACTCCATTCTATTTTTTTAAAAACCACATTTTCTTTATCCAGTCTCCTGTTGATGGGTAATTGGGCTGTTTTCATGTTTTCATGTGGATATTATACATCTGCCATGATGTGTCTTTAAAAACATTTGCTATGATACCCTTAGGGCTACAGATAGCTGATCAGGTCTCAGATGGAAATGAAGATTGTACTAGAAACTGTATGAAAGCTTCCCCCTTTGTTATAGTGTGGCAAACAATTTTAATGCATTGTGTCCATGCCCTGAGACTTTGTAAAAGGTCAAATTTAAAGGTAATTGACTAATTTGAGGATGATTTCAAAACAGCAGAGTATTTGATTGTGGCATAGATGTCTTTGAGCATTTTTAGGTGTTTTGCAATGAGAATCAGAAGTAAAAAGGTAGCAAAGAAAAAAAGAAAAAAAAAGAAAAGTTGACAGCCTGGCCAGGAAAGGAGCAGAAAACAGGCTAAGAAGAATACAGAAAGTTGCTAAAGATAAAGCCCCTAAAAAGAAGCCATGAGCTATGTGCTTTATATAGTGACAATTGAAAAGACGTTTGAAGAGCATCTCCAGAAACCCCTCTCACTTCAGACTACAAAGCTTAGAGGTGCAAATGTGTTTCAAATATCTTCCAGAGAAGAATCCTTCCAATAAAGAGCACTAGGGTGCTTGTGCACTAAAAGCCACCTTGAGATTCATTTTCCTATATTCAGTCCTCAAAGGACATCACAGCCACTGCCATGGGCCCAGTGCAGCTCATATTCACATCAGACCTTGCATTATCAATGTGATGCTGGTTTTGTGGATGTGCAGAATGCAAGACCTAAAGGATCATGGCGGCTTCCACTATGATTTCAAAGGAAAATCTAGGAGGCCATAGGGCCAGCATTCTTGTAGAATATTACTTATGGACCTATGGAAGTGAAGCCACAACCAAAGTAGAGATTCTAGGGAAAAAGAGATGACAGCGATGGGTAACAGCCACCAGAGAGACCTTCAGGCAGTGTGTAAAACTAGCCTGAGAGAGCAACCGAGGGAGCAGGGCTGCCTGAAACCTACAGAGCCCACAGTGTGTGCAGAATGCTGGATATGGAGCATCCAGGTTTAGTGTTTTCCCTGCAGGACTTCAGGGAAGTCCTCGAAGTAAGCCAATTCCTTTTGTCTACTTCCCCATCCTGCTTCCCTTTTGGAATAGACATGTTTACTCAACATCTGTCTCACTCTTATATGTTGCAAAGATATGACTTTTTTTCTTAAGGCTCACAGCTGAGAGGTTGGCTTGAGTCTCCAATGAGACTGTGGACCTGGACTTGTGATCAAAGCCGAAACTGCTAAGTTGGGATGGAATGAATACATTTTGAGATCATTAGGAATTTAGGGGTACAAGTAGCAGAACATTATGGTGTTGTTGTGGTGTAATTTGAATGTCCCCAAAGGTCCATCATGGTAAAGGTTTGATCCCCATAGTGACAATGTTGTTAGGTGCTGCCTTCAAGAGATGGGGCTTTTTGGGAAGTCCTTCAGTCAGTAGGGAGGGATCTGGAAGGGGACTGTGGAATCCCAGAGCTCCTCTCTCTCTCTCCCTCTTTCTCTCTCTCTCTCTCCCTCCCTCTTTCTTTCTCATCTTCTTTGAGATTGTGACCCTTTACTCCTACACGCACGACCTCTATGATGTGCCTCCCTCAACCAAGGCTAATTGATAAAACACCCAATTCCTGGTCTCAAACTCCCCAGATTATAAGCTAAAAAAAGATTTCTCTTTGTAAAGTTAGCTACCTCAGATATTTTGTTGTGTAGCAGAAAACCAACTAATAAACAAATTTCATGCAAATTTTGCCTGTGGCTGACCCTAACCTGAGACTATGTAGGAAAGGGAAATATAGAAAATACAGATCTAGCTTAGCTAAGCTCATGAAGTAAAAAAACCATCACAGTTCACCACTCTTCTGTTTGGCACCCTTTAAATCATACTTAGTATCCAAATAAAGATGACAGCAAAATAATCTGTGGTATGACATGATGTGGTTTGTAAAATGTATTTTTATGCCAGATAAAGGGCTGGTATCTAGGGCATCAAAGATGTGTTGATTTGCATGAGCAACAAGACTTCATCTGTAACAGCAGCTGCAAGAAAATAAACATCTGGTTAGGTTAAAATCCTCTGTCACTTTCCAAAATTCACCTATCTTTTGAATGCTTCATGGATTCCTGTGCATTCAGCTGGCAGGATAAACCCCACGTCCTTCACATCACACACAACAAACATCTGATTTTCTTTTCCTGTTTTAAGTAAGGATTTTATTCTTATTAATTGAATTTGCTCCATTTTGAATAGATTTTTACACATGGGGCAAATGTATGATTTTTAGTATGACTAAGAAGTTGTTTGTTTGTTTGTTTGTTTGTTTGTTTGTTTGTTTGTTTGTTTGTTTGTTTGTTTGTTTGTTTGTTTGTTTGTTTGTTTGTTTGTTTGTTTGTTTGTTTGTTTGTTTGTTTGTTTGTTTTCATCAGCTCTTGCTGACTATTTCATCATTTCGGCAGTGATAAATTCCACTTTTGCCACACACCAAGATTCCATGCAAACATGAACCTGTTTTTGCAATTGTCATTTGTTCCTGTTTGTCTGTACTTCAGTATTTTTAAATTTATTAAACACCTTGAGAGTGGGAAACCTAGTGCTTGTTTACTTTAAATCTAGGCTTATTTCTCTTGTAACTGGTCATTTTTTATTCTCTGTGGAATAAGTTTAGGATCCATTCATGGCTCTGGGTAGAAAGCAACATTTGATGCTTTTGTTGTTGTTCCTATAGTCACTGATAAATCCATAGGGAAGTCAGCATATATTTTTCCTCAGCTATGTGCACATATCTCAATTTGCTCTCCATCCATTGCATGGTACCTATGACATGGATTTGTCTCTTATGCAAACAATAACATTTTAGCCCTCTGCTTTTAAGGACTACCTTTAGTTTTGATAACTTTATAATCTATTTCTCATCACTCTAATTTTGAATTTGTGCTAATTCCCAAACCTGCTGATTTTCTCTATCTTTTGAGTCCACTAATAAGTTAAAAAATATTTTGTAATTTGTGCAGTGTTTTATGTGTTTGAAGCAGATACATGGTGTATCTTCAACACCACATCAAACCCTCTTATTTACAGATTTCTATTACTTGAAATTGTTTTCTTGACATTATTTTATTTGCTCCTAAATTCTCTCTCCATTGGCCTCCTATTCACTACCAAAGGAGCAAGGCAGATAAAATCTACAACAAAGAAGTTTTATACAAATGTTCAATGCACTATTAAAACTCACCAAGAATTATAGTCTGAAATCAAAGAATTTTTTATTTGAAAAGAATAGACCTTGGGAGGAAAGTTGCTTTGTTTTGATTTCTAAAAAAAAAAGTTTGGCTTGGATCATTAAAGCCAGAAACTGCATGATCAGAGGACAGTTGTGATAAAAGAAAAATGTGGAGTAGGACAGAATACAGAATATAACCTTACTCCCTCAGAAGAAGCTCCAAAAATAGTTAATTAAAAAGATAGTGCATCTGTGTATAAAAAGTCTGCACAGAGAGTCAAATAACTCTGTTACAAAAGCTCCAGGGAAACCATCTGAAACAAGGGACCACCTAGAGCAGGGGTCACTCACCACTGATCAGGGTCGGTCCATGTCCTAGAAGGAACTGGGACAGAAGGGAGCAAGCCACAGAGTGAAGGTTCATCTGTGTTTTCATTTGCTCCCCATTACTTGCGTTTCTGCCCGAGCTCTCCCTCCTGTGAGGTCAGAGAAGGCATGAGATTCTCAGGAGCACAGACTGTACTGTGAACTGCATGTGAGGGATGTAAACTGCACCCTCCTCTTGAGACCCTAATGCTAGATGGTCTGAGGTGGAACTTAAGTGGTGATGTTAGAGCTGGGGAGCATTAGATTAACATTGTCAGGGAGGCTAGACTGCACAGAGACCATAATAAACCAACTGCTTGCAGACTCACATCAAAACCTTATCAGCGAGTTGCAAGTACCAAGCTGCATCCGGTGGCAGGTTTTACTGTGGCAAGGGAGTTGATGTACTTTAATGATACAGCAACATCTGGTGACAGGCTCTAGGTTAGACTCCAATACTTGTTTTAGTCCATGTATGTGGCCTGTCCATTATTTATTTTCTTCTTCCATCCATGCCTTTTTTCTGCACTGTACACTTTTCTCAGTCACAGTTTTGGTAAGCCCACAAGGTACCACTAGCCCAAATGTATAAAAAACAAACATCACTGGTGCATCTCTTTGAAAAGAGAGAAAGATCCCTGAAACCACTCCCAGCCCATGGAAAAATTTTCTTCCACCAAATTGGGCCCAGCTGCCACAAAGTTTGGGGACTGCTGAAATAGAGGATTCAGCTAAATCTCTTAACAATCAGCAAGCCCATGAGAGCGAAGGTGATACCTGTAGTAATCCCCAGTCCAATGCGCTTGCAGATATCAAACAAGTTATCTTCAGTGAGGAGGCAAGGAAGGATCAGGGAGCATCAAAAGGGCCAGAAACTGATAGACTAAATGAAACATTTTAAGCCTTCATTTTGAAAGGAACAGTTTAATATGTCACAGATTATTAGATCATGTCACACTGACGTGTCAGGGATTTAAATTTTTGTCGATTTGTCTCCCACCACCTGACATTCTCTCATAAAATACGTGAGTTTCTAATAAGCCCTGCTTCCATTATAATGATAATGTCTAACATATATCGAACATTCTGTGGTAGAGCTTGTTCCAGTCATTCATATGCTGTACATCATAGCAACCTATAAGGTTACTAGTATAGTATTATTGTCTTGGTTTTAAAGGTGAGACAATGAGGCACAGAAAATTTAATGTCACATAAGTAGAATTTGGTAGATGACTCAGGCTTTTATTTGTCTTGCATCCAGGTACTGAAAGGAAAAGAGTAAGGACAAAATGCTTGAGAGAATAAAGAGCCTGAGGGGTTTTAAAATTGAAAATCACTTGGTGCACATTGTGACATGGGTGAAAAATGACTCAAAATATTTGTACTGGTCAATATTCTCCAGAGAAACAGAACCAAGAAGAGATCTCTCCCTCCCCCCACCTCCCTCCATCCAGTAAGAAACTGGTTCATGTGGTCATGGATGAATGCTGTTAAGTTCCATGATCTGCTGTTTGCAAACTAGAAATTTGGGAAAGCCAAAGTCTGAAGTTCTGAGAACCAGGACAGCTTGTGATGTATATTCTAGTCTGAAGGAAGAATACTGATGTTCCAGCTCAAGCAGTCAGGTTGAAAATGCAAATTTTTCATTTTTGCACCTTTTGCTTTATCAACACCTCCACCAACACTGGGGAGTCCAGTCTGCTTTCTGCAGTTTACCAACTCAAATGTTAGTTTCATCCAAAACACCCCCTGAGACACACCCAGAATAAAGTTCTAACAAACATCTGGGCACCCTGTCTTTAAGTCAAGTTCACTTTAAAATTAACCATCACAATCCACTACTTAGCAATTTCACACCCATAAAACATCTCTTGAACTATACTTAATTCCCAAACAACGAAGAGATCAGGATAAAACTATCCTGGTACAAGTGAAAATGTACTAACCTCTTCCCCAGAAGATGTAAAGTTCTTAAGTGATGTTTACTGTTCTCTTTGACATTCCCTTAACTTAAATAGTATGATGATGAAATATTATGATATTAAGTCAACATCTCTTATGCCACGTGAAAAGGGAATGAAAGAGGGAAAAGAACAAAGACAGGTCCTACACACATACAAACACATGTTAATAAAAACTGAAGAGAAAATACTCATGACAATTACAGTTCTCACTTCTGGAGCTGTTTATGTTGTTGCGTATCATATTTATAGCTACTTGCTTCAACTACACACTCTGTATTTTCTTTGCCTTCAGCTGGTCATGATTGTTTATCTGGAGGAAATAATCCAAATTTTTGTTTCTAAAGGGTCTGGGTCATTCACAGAGCTGTCTGGCAGGCAGCACTATGGTAATTTGTGCTGACAAGCTACATGTTCTCCTGTATTTCACACATGCTCCTCTTTACTTCTGCTGTGGAGTAACAGTGCGTTTTTCCCTTGATAGTTGGGATCAACCACCCCAGCCAGCATAGTATATCCCTTCTTTGCCTGTTGATGCAGATGCATGAGGAGTCCAAAGAAGCCAGGTGGCAGTCTTACCTTCCAGTTGGCTGTGTTTCCTAGTGGAAGAATTCTTGCGTTTAGAATTGAAACCTCTAGGCCAGAAGAGCATACAGTTACTAAAACAGGAAGCTAAAATCTTCTTGGTTGGGCTGTTTTCTTTTTTTTTTTAACTCAGAACTTTGTGCTTGGGTGGCAGACATGGCACCACTGAGCAACATCCCTGGCCCTACATTCCGCGATTCCTGGAACTTGGATTTTGGCTATGAGAAAAACAGCATAATATATTGCACACTAATTTGGAACACATACATTATACTATCAGCCTTCCATGTCTTTCATGGCTCTACATCCATGGATTCAAGTAATTGTAGATTGAAACATTTTTCAAAATCACATCTATGTTCAACATGGATAGACAGAACTTTCCTTGTCATTATTCCTTAAATAATTCAATAAGACAATTATTTATAGATGATTTGTATTACATTAGTTATTATCTGCAATCCAGAGAAAATTTAAAATGTAAAGGAGAATAGGTAAAGATTATATGTGAATATCATGCCATTTTATAGATGAGATTTGAGTATCTACAGAGTTTGGCATCTCCAAGAGGTTCTGAAACCAATCCTCCACAGATACTGAGTGGCTACTGCACAGCCCCCTGGAGAGTTTTGTCTCAAACCCACAAGGTATTATCACTAGCTCCCATGATAACCGGGTCTTTAAAAGGCCATTCTACTCTTCTGTCTTCTGAGTAGGTTGGGTAAGATGACAATTCCGGTAAATTCTATGAACCTCAGTCCATCGCTGCACTTCTTTGTCTGTAGTATGAGTTCTTTGATTAGAAGAAATTCAGTATAGAATATCATGACAGTTCATTTTTAAGGCCCATGGATAGTCGTTTTGCTTAGAGACATTCCATACACATAAAGCAAATATAAATCCAAGTTTATTTTCTAGTCCAATAAGAACAAAGTGTTGTCCTTTCACGATGGAAGTGGCTCAGCATAGTGAATCTGCCACTAAAGAGCTGATTGGTCAGTCTGTTGAATGGAGCCATATCAAGGATTCAATGCTAGTTTCTGCTGCTGGCAGCTTGGGCCCTTGGGAGGGCTATATTCAGTGTTACCTTGTTGAGTAGAAGTCTACATTGTTGACTTGGCCTCCATCCCTGTCACCACAGCCACTTTGCTCATGAGCCCATTGGACAATGGCAGAGGTTGCCAGGAAGAGAAGCTGACTCATCATTTTATCCACTTGGTTATCAAGATCCTCCTCTGCTGATGTCATCCTTGAGTGATCATTCAAATGAATAAAACGCTTTCATGCTTTTTGCTCATTCAGAGATTTCTATCCATCTACCTCTTCCCTGAATTTTCTTGTCACCAGTTTTCCATATTCCTTCAAAGTACCTGACACAGCCCATGAATACACGTATAATCGTATGTCTGGCTATGTCTCTTTCAAAGCAAAATGAACAACTGTACCATTGAAGTTCCGCTAACTGTGATGGTTGCCTTTACCACTGCCCTTTAAGGATGCCTCAGGGGGCACTGGTTGTGCTATAGCTGCCCACTTTTAGAAGGTGCCTGTATATCACTTAGAATCATGTCTAAACCAGTCGCAATCCTCTTTCTGTGTCAACTAATCACAGAGAACTAACTCCCTGTGAGGTCCTAGGTCTAGTCTTGGGGAAGCAAGTAGGCTAGCAAGGATGAATTTCTTCATGTAGATTACTTGTGAGTTCTGGCCCCATCACACATATGCTACTTCCCTTTAATAATGGAATGCTGCTGTGGACATACAACTTCATAGTTCTACGGACCAGATAACAGTGAGTTCATGATAGACAGCTCTGGTTGCATGTGGTTTATTGGCTTGTGGTTAAACATCAGTCACTATTAAATCCAACCAGCAAACCAAGAGCTGTTTCTCCAATGGAGAGTATTTATCTGTGGAGAATAGCAGGGTTCAGTCCAAAATCCTGATACCTGCACTGCATTTCACCTTCGGGTACCCATGAATGGCTCCAAATAGCATCCATATCTGACACTTCAAGTATTCTTAGATCTGCCAGATCATATGACCCACATTTCAGAGAATTGCACAGCAGTCTAGACTTATTACAGAACCCTCTCCTGTTCTGAGCCCCTAGAGTAAATGGGTGAGAATAGCATGCTCATATGAGGAATATGTTGTCTCTAAAGTCCACAGACACCCAGGAAGCGCTGTGCTCTTGGTTTTGGTGCTAGGAAGGGCTAGATATAACAACTTACCCTTCTTCTTAGAAGAGATGTCTCAGCATGCTTTATGGCCCTAGATTCCTAGAAGTTTCATTGCAATAGAAGTTCTCCAAAATATTTGTTGAATTATCTCTCACCCTCAAATATACAAGTATCTTACCAATAAGTATAGGGTAGTTGCTTTATTTTGTTCACTAAGTACAATCAGTATAATGCTGTCAATGTAATAAACAATGTGGAATTTTATGGACAGGAAAGATATTCGAGATTCCTGCAAACTAAATAATGCATAGGTCTAGAGAGTTGATACACGTGCCTGAGGTAATTCAATGAAGGTATATTGAAAGCAAACTGCTTCTGCTTCTCAGGAATGGAGAAAAAAGTACTAGCTGGATCAGTAACTGCATGTCAGTTACCATAAGGATGTGCTAATTTGTTTAAACTATGGAACTACATCTGGTATAGCAACTGGAGTCACTATCTGATTCAGTTTATGCAAATCCTCTGCTGTTCTGCAAATTCCATCTGTCTGCTGAACAGACCAGACTAGTTGAATGGGAATGTGGTGGAAATGATCACTTCTGTATCCTTCAAATGCTTGATAGTGGTAACAACCTCTGCAGTCCTTCTAGAGATGTGGGATTACATTTGGTTTAGTTGTTTTCTAGACTGAGAAGTTTTATTGGCTTTCACTGACCTTTCCTGTTATAATAGCCCTCAGTGCATCTGTGTTACGACATGGGAAGGGGTAAGATTAAATATTTGCCTCTTATGAGCATAAATGAAGGGATAATGAACAATATGCATTCACTGACAAAGATGTAAAGATGACTTTTGTCGATACTTGACCATAAACATTAGACTGCTATACATTAAGCCTGTAGCATGTAGAAAATACTATAAATGTTTGTAATCATTAACTTTCTATTCTTTGCATATCAATTGTTTTTTTTTATTGAGTTTATTGGTACATTTAAGAGATACAGTACAGTTACATTCATTGTTGGGATCATGTACCTCTACATGGCAAGTCTTGATTCTCATTTTTTCCCCTTACCTCTGCCCTCCCTTCACCCCCTCCTCCCCTCCCCATCTACACTTTATTTTCATCTTTTCATTCTCTCACATTTTTTTCTTTTCCCTTTTTGTTCTTCCCCTACGCGTCACACCTTCCCTACACCTTTAGCTCCTTTCTTCAAATTTCTAAATGTCAGTAATCTTATTAGAATCTTATGCATTGTTGCAGAATATTCACACCAGGGAAACTATTTGGTATTTACATATGTGTGACTTATTTATTTCACTTAGGAGTATATCTTCAATATGTATCCATTTTCCTATGAATGAATCTATTCTCTCGCTCTTTATGGCTGAGTAATATTCCATTTTATAGAAAAACCACAACTTCTTTATCCAGTTTCCAACGGATGGGCAAATAGG
>NW_022900945.1:17718433-17720750 GCF_012274545.1 Fukomys damarensis | reverse complement strand
AGCAAGAGACTGAGTTGGAGAGAGAGGACAGAAAAAAGAAAGAAATTTTAGGGTGGAATGAGGAAAAAAGAGAAAAGAGAGAGAGATAGAAAAAGAATTTGAAGGTCCTCTTTCAGGCTATCTCTGATCTCATATTATACCACATGCATAGCCATATGCGAAACCCAATCCCCTGGTCTTAGCTAGCCAATGGCTGTTCCTCACGACTGAGACTGAACACAATCTACAAGGCCTAACTTTAGTTTCCTTACCCTCATGGATGAACTCCACTCAGTTCTATTACAGGTTTCCCCTGCCCTTTCTTTAAAGATGTTCAAAGTTGGGAGCTCAGAAAACTACCCTTCATGTTAACCTATGCCTCTGCAGAGTTGGTCTAAGGACTGGCCTGATCAGGAGCTTTCAGAATGGGGGGGGTTGTGTGGGTGTTTCACGGGCGCCCGCGTGGCTACCTTCCTTCCTGGGTCTGTTGTTGCGCAGGCCAGGAGCTCGCGAGCAGGCCGGGAGCTCACACGCATGCCACTGGGTGATCGCAGGCAGGCAGGCAGGCAGGCAGCTGAAGAAAGCCCCTCCGGGGTCTTTGGGGCCTTCCTGGGTCTGTTGTCGCACAGGCCGGGAGCTTGCGCGCACGCCGCCGGGTGTTCAATTGTTTTTATTCTTTATGCAGGAGTCTTAATAACAAACACTAGATTCTACTTTATTCCAGTGGTCCCTCCTAGACTCCCCTCCTGGAATTTTTCAGTAAGACTGTGGTTTTCTGATACTGACTCTTTGCCTTATAGTGCATACTTTGGGTCTTGCTAGTGCTACCTGCCACTCCCAAGGTCCCTGCAGTAATCTACTCAGCTTCCACAACAAAATAACCTGTACTGGATGGCTTAAACAACAGAAATTTCAGACTTCTGGAGACTAGAAGTCTCAAATCAAGTTTCTGGCTAATTTGCTTTGAAGGATTCTTCCTTCCATCTCAGTTAATTCTCATGTGACTTTTCTTCTGTGTGGGCACATAGGAAGAACCAGAGGACAAAGTAATGTTGGAGAGAATCCTAGCTTTCTTCTATCTCTTCTTATAAAAATGCTGAGTTTATTGGGTCAGAACCATACTCTTTACTTCCTTAGATGCCCCATAACAGCAAAGGAGGTTAAGCTTCAACACATGCATTTTGAAAAAACACAGTTTGTAATAATCGTAGTCCCTAAATGTAACTCCAGATCCATTATTACCTAGGTTACTTCCTTTGCTCTCAGGTGTTCCTACATTTGCTTAGTTGTCACCATTTCTTTTCAATGCTAAACCATTCAAATTGCTTAGAATATTCCCAACCATTTTTCATTTACTCAGTATAATAAAGCTATTAACCCAATAAACAATAAATGCTGTTAAGTTATCCCACTTAATTCCATTTTATATTTTAAGAGTCACTAGCACAGCGTATTTCTTTAGAAAAATATACAGTAAAATTTGTACTCATTGGCATGGATTTTTAAGACACCCTTTTTTTCAAAGTTATTACAATGGATGATAGGATGAATAGTTTGTCTAGTCCTTTTAACTGCCCCCAGAAAACTAAGTAATAAGGAAGCCACTAGTAGACCTACTTGCTTTGATTTGCTTGGCTTTAATACTCCTTTATCTTTCTTTTCTATCATTGTCTCCTCTCTGATCTGTCTACCTACCTACACACACACACACACACACACACACACACACAACATGCATACATCCTACTGAATAAGAAGCTCTCAATAATTCTTGGCCTACACAAGATTTCAGGGTGGGGCTTTGGCTTTTTCAGTGGCAATGACCACAAAAGAATGCTAAGAAACCCATTAATCTATATAACTAAATCACTCTAATAAAAGAATAAATACAACAGTGATATCAATAGAATATTTGTTGAAAATGGTGATGGCTATATTACATAGAACATCATCTTTTTAAAAAATGGATTCATTCATTTTATGCTTTGCTTGAAATATTAGTGAGGAAACTACTGTTGTTATATTCACAACTTCAGAGTTTCAAGAAATTGTTTATTTTCTTTTATTCAAACCATAAATCTTTAACTAAGTATTTGTAGCATAAGCTGGAGGCAGGAAGACATGTGTTTCAATCAGAACTCTCCCTCTTATTACCTGTGGCAAGTTATTTAAATCCTTTATCCCTCATTTGTCATATATAAGATGAGGATAGTAATATCCCCTACTTCGTAGGATTGTGATGACTGTTAAACCAGACAATGTGTGTGCAATGATTAATATGGTATCTGGCATATAGTAAATGATAAATAAACGTTAGCCATATATTTATACAGTATAT
>NW_022900945.1:17709386-17718363 GCF_012274545.1 Fukomys damarensis | reverse complement strand
GAGACAGGAATCTCACTATATTATGCAAGCTGGTCTCAAATCCTGGCCTAAGTAATTTTCCTGCCTCAGTTTCCTGAGTAGCTGGGGAGATAGGTGCACACGACTATCTCCAACTAACAATATAGTTTTAAAGTGCAAGTAATAAATATTTAATTTTGACACTATTCTTAGTGGCAACTTTTATAAACATATAAATAAGTAACTATGATGTGGTAAGAAAAGTGGTTCAATGGAAGAATCTAAAAGCACCGTAGGAAAACAAAATTGAAGAAAAATAACTGTGTAAGGGGAATGGGGGAATGCTATAGAAAGCCCATGTTGCTTTATTTAGAACAGAATGAGGAATATACCTCTCTAAGGAGAACGCATGAAGGTTATTTAGGTAGAGAGGTCAAAGGCAAAAAATCCTGAGAAGAAATGCAGACTTGAAATGATCACATAATAGTAGCTAAAGCTATTGAAGTAGGTTGTACACAATGCAAAACTTCTCGTCCATATTCAGCATTATAGTATTATTCACAATTACAAATCTTTTTATTTCTACTTCCTTTTTAAAATTAAAATTTTACTTAAATATTCTCTTCACGTAATTTGACTTTAAAAAAGTTAATAAGGGTTTAGCTTAAATAGAAATACACAGTCTGAGAAAAAAAGGAAATGATAGGTTCTCTGTTCTCTGCACAAAGTATCAACATATGCTTGGATTGCTGTTCTCAGCTTGAGCACATGCGTTTCAGGGACCATGCAAATGGTAGGGCTTTCAGGTGAGAACAACCACTGCGGCTCTGGAAAATTTAAACAATAACCTATGAAAAATATTTGAACAATCCAGAAACGATTAACCTAGAAGAAAGAAGACAAAGGGAGAGGGGAACAGAAACAAATAGCCATAGAAAGCAGAATGACCAGTTATATGGAACAAAGGGAAAACTCACTTTCATTAAATGTAAGGAAGAATTATCCAACAAAGCTGTCAAATAACGGGTTGCTCTGGGAAGGAGTGAGGTTCTCCCAACTAGGATTACTTAAACAGAAGTTTTTGATAGGTATTGCATAGACTATTCTAGTTCTATACAGGGAATTGGGCCAAAAACATCAAGATTCCTTCCAACTCCTGGCTTTTGAGGGTCAGGTTTTCCCTTTTGAACTTTGAAGATTTGGGCTACACACAAAAGTAAATAAATAATGCTTAAATGATTATAGATGAGAATGTGTAAATAACTTCTATGTTAGAGTATATGGCAGGAAGATATCAAAGTCCCACATGTATCTGTCTCTTTTTGTTAGACAGGCTGGAGTTACAAATAATTCCAAATCTTGGTGTGCCAAGATGGAAAAACGTTTCTGTTTTATTCTTATTACATATTAGCTGCAGACTGACTAAAAGTTTGGGCCATATCCTCTTTTCTTGTGGATCAGCTGAAAAAGAAGCCTGTATGTAGACCTTACTGGAACTATGAAGTTTCCAACTGCATAAAATCTCTTAAAACTTCTGCTTTTGGTTGGCATCATTGTTTCTACTCCATTTCCTAGTCACAGCAGAACATACAGTTAAGCCTACAATTCAAAAGGAAGGAAGGATGAACCTGAAAGGGAGGAACAGCAACTATTTTGTCTATATTTATTACTAATGTTGTGGTCATGTTTTGATATTTGACAATTTCACACAATAAATTAAATGCCCTCTAAGTAACAAGAGAAACCTTTTTTATAGCACTTATTTTGGAAGCATTCTTTCTGCCAAATATCAGGGTGTTCTAACTTCACTGCAGAAAGAGAACACAAACACCCACTCATTTGTAGCAGGTATATCTGTAGCATTGCAGAAAAATGGCATGACCTTATATTTTATCATTGCTTGTGAAGAGACTTACAGCAACACAAATATCAATGGATACCAAAATATAGCCGATAAAGACTTTATGTTTTAAGAATAGTTTTTGAATTAACTATAACATAGATTTCTCTGCAAATCCATGTCCAGAACTACTTGGCTGATGGGAGATGAGATTTCCTTTCATATAGGGGCTGTGCAACTGGATCAAAGAGTTGGTGAGATTGGGCTAAGAGAGAGGGAGAGAGAGTAAATTTTCAAAGTTCTTCTATATGAAACTGAGAGTCTGGACTTAGTTCAGAGGCATTGAGGAGCCAATGAAGACTTTAAGTATGGAAGTGGGAGGACAGTATGTGTTGTTAAAACAAAATCACCTGGACAATAAATAATACAGAGGATGGATTTGAGGTGAGAAAAAATTTGAGGCAAGATTGGATAAGAATTAGAAATAAGAGCCATTTGGAAAAAGCAAAAGATCCTTGAACTAGTGCAGCCGTAGGAACAGACAAGTGAGAATAAATGGAAAACTATTATAGAGATCAAAAGAATAAAATTTGGTGGGTGTTTGATTGAAAAGCCTGAATGAGCAGAATTTGGATGATTGTCAAATTTTGGACTTGGTGCAGATGGGAAAATACAGTGAACTGTTTCAGAAATGCACACTTAAATTTAAATTCCTGTTACTACTTCCTATAGTTATAAACTTGGACAAGTTTATCTTACCACTATGTCTTACCTTTGGGCCTCCATTTCCTATCTGTAAAACTGAGCTGGTAATAAATACTCCTATCATAGACCTTTTGGAAGAGGTTATACACTGTTATCGAGGCCAAGATTTAGAGACTATTTAAGACATGTCCAAGAACTGGGGAATACATTAGCGATAGACCAATCTATTATTTTATTGTGTTTCTAGAATAAATGGGCCACATGGGGAAGAGGGCATGGTTGTCTCCATTGTTTCTACAAAATAGATATTCTGGAAAGCACTTTTATAAGAAAACTAAAAATGTTGTCTCTTATCTTGCCGCAGTTCAAGTCTGGTTTGACTCACACATATTTATCCTCAGTTGCCCTTCTTCTCTCTTTAGCTCCTTACTGGATATCTTTCAGTTTGAAACTTCATCTAGATTTACTGTACTAAGTACTCAGAATAAATTTGGACCTTACACATGCTCTAGTCAGGAAAGATAACAGATTTAGGGATTAAGGATCAACAAGCATTTTGTTTAACAGAAAAGAGAATTGCGTAGAAAATTGGACAATCAAATTTTAAAATCTGGCATCATTTATTACTATAAGACTTATACCTTAGTAGGGAATCACAATTCTTAAGAAATTCTATTAACACCAAACAAGTACAATTGGCCACCCAATGGAAGTGACACATGTGAAATAGCTTATTATTTTTATTAGCTATTATTGCTATGGGTAGATGAACAATTGAAGTGTTTCCAAAGACTTTAAGATTTCTTGAGGTACATAAAAAAACAACTCTCAATACTAAACTTGGGAGATGTCTTTGAGTACTATTTGTGTCTCAACAATCATTCTTTCCGCTGTTTTTTTTTTTTTCAGTAGTTGAGCTGTATGAATTTAAATGCAGCTGAAGAGTACATCTCTCAATCTACTTTGCAGCTAGGTCTGACTTTGGGGCCATTCTAATTGGTCAGATGTAAGCATGAGTGGTGACTACACTGGGTAACATTCTTGAGACAGTAGCCTCGACCTTGAGGGTGGTAGTTACTACCTTCAGGCCCCATTCCTGCCCTTCATTCCACGTCCTTTCTCCATTGGAACTGAATGTGTCTATCAGGTGGACAAGGACAACAGAGATATAAAAATCCCAAGTAGGTGCATGAGCTTGTGGAACAGAGCCACCCACAGCCCGCCTATCACTAGACAGTTAAGTTACATAACAGCATTCATTTCTTTTTTTCTTTTTTTTTTAGCACTGTATTTTTTCGTCTCTTCCTTATCACAAGTTGGCCAATTGCATGAAGTAAAATGCCTGGCGTAATGCCAAGCAACTGGAAAAGAAAAGAACAACATTTAAAAAGATGTGCAATTGGTTAAAATATGTTATTAAGGATGGTGCCTAAAAATGTGGGTAAAATTGTTTAAATTCTCTGAGCCTGGAAACCATCACACCCATACAATCTGAATGTATATGTTTATTGTCTGCGTCTCACACATTCAAACTCAGCTCAGTTTTTGAGAAATACATTGTAAGTAAAAGTAGGGAATTGTTTTTAAAGACACACATTCTCTGGGAGTGTTGTGAGTTTCTCTGGGCTTAGGACATAGTGGAGTATTTGTTTTGCTATAAGTTCCAATGGAGTTCCATTTAGTTGTCAGACAACCAAGGGAGTCTGCTCCCCTCCCCCATCATATATCACAGATGAGTGTGAAAGACCCCAAGTTATATAAAATAATGCAATGGTGGCCCCAATGCTAAAGAAACAGGGAAGATCAATCCAATTCAAAAAGAAGAAAATAAATTTTCTGTTTAGAAAGAAAATAATGTTTGTTTTAACTTACTGATTACCAATACTTCCATCAAGCACCTGATCCTTTCTAAACTTTTTTTTTTTTCCTTTAGCAGCAGGGATCGAACTTGGGATGTTGCACTTGTGAGGCAGGCAGCAGAACCACTGAGCTAAATCCCCAGCCCACTCTGTGCTATCTTTTGATGTTGAATATATTAGACACACCTAACAGATGCAACCAATATTATTCTAGTATTTTTATTTCCAAAATTCTTTAAATGTACACATTATGTTAGATTTCTTGATCTTCTTATGACTAGATTTTTCTGGACAAGTATAAAACCCCTGAATTTATATTTCTACAAAGGAAAAAATCTATCAGTTAAAATAATCAACAGATGGACTTCAATGGATCACGAACCTAGAAGTGATTTCTACTCTGATTTCTACTCTCTTATGCCTAAATATGTGACTTTGTTCTAGTTGCATGATTGATTTGGGTTCTAAACTATAAAAGGAGAGAATTGAACTGAATAATTTTCTAATGGCCATATGCCTGATTCTGTGTTCTATGCCTGTGTTATATGAGGTATTTTATCCATGAGGAATCAAATCTTTGTTTTAAGCATTTTCAAGTAACGAGGAATATACATTTTAAAGACTGAATTTGTTCCAGAATGCATGTTTGTTCCAGCTTCATGTTTTCATGCATTTAAAAATGAAACTTCTGAACCTAAGAGACTATTCCAAACAAACTTTTATTGGGTGGTTACTAACTTGTAGGCTATATGGGTAGATTTAGGAACAAGACAGACATGATCCTGATCACTCTGGAGCTCAGAAAAGGCTGGTATCAAAGAAGCAATTCACAGGCATGGTGAGATTTCTGAAGTGAAGTGAAGAAAGCCTTCACTGTACAATTAGCTGACAGGATAATCTGTGTAGGCTGCAGGGTAGGCATAAAAAGGGTGAGATCAGCTTTGAATATAATCTTTAGGAAATAAATGACCGTTTTTCCTATACGGAGTAGGTTTCAGAGACCATATCGGCCTGGGTTTGAATCCTGCCTCTGGCACACACTATCATATTGGGTAACCTCTCTAAACCAGACTTCTTATCTATGAAATAGGGAAAGCTTATAGTGCTCACTTTACAAGATTTTCAGCAAAGCAGAATGGGATACAGCTCTGCTTTGCACAATCATCACAGCAGTGATCATTATTGCTGCTAATGCACAAAATTGTAAGTCTTTAGAGTTAGTCCAGCATTAATGCCAGTCTTCTAATTGCAATTGGTGATATAACTGTGATGTGCAGCGAAAATTTTCAATTTACAAATTAACCATCCATTTGTAGTTTATCCAAGAGGGGGCTTCATTAAACTTTCCCAAGCTCTTTCTTTTGCGCCAAATACAACATTCCCACTGCCGGCCAGGTGAGAAGTGTAAAGGGCAGTAAGAAAAGAGCAAGGAAGAAGCAAGCAGCATCACCTCTCCTGGGGAGCTGCAGCGTAGTCCTAGATACCAGAAACATAAATGGACTTGACTTTGTGACCACCCAATACCATTTGAACAGGATGTGGACTTGACGGACACACTTTGTACATAAGATATAAACCTCAAGATGCGTCCAAGTATGTTTAACTTCAGACAGGGTAGAAATGTTACCTGGCCAAACATAAAAAGGAATGACAAAAATAGGAAAAACTTCTTTGACCAATTTACCATTAAATGCAAAGAAAGCAGTTGTATTAGTTTGTTTTAATTTCTATAAGGAAAGACCTGAGGCTGAGTATTGAAAGGAAGAGTTTCATTTGTTTCATAGTTCTAGAGATTTCAGTGCACGGAGCTGTCATGAGTTTAGCTCTAGTGGGGACATTGTGGCAAATGGCACCACAGGGACAGAAGCATTTGTGGGAGGGAGTGACGACATGACCAGACAGGAGGCCGCAGAGTGACTCAGAGGTCGGGTTCACTCTTCTAACAACTTGCTCCTCCGAGAACTAACTCAGAGTCCCGTAAGAACTACCTAATCCCTTCCGAGAGCAGTGCCTCCTGTGATGTACTATCCTCTCCGTAGGCTTCACCTCTTAGAAGTCTGCCAGCCTCCTGACTCTGCTACACTGAGGAATGACTCTGTGATGTACTATCCTCTCCGTAGGCTTCACCTCTTAGAAGTCTGCCAGCCTCCTGACTCTGCCACACTGAGGAATTTTCCAGCCCGTGAACTTTGGGGGACAATCTCAATTCCTTCCAAGTCAGCAGTGTGTAATACTCTCCCGGCTGCTCTGCTAAGCTGTCCGGGCAGACACACTCCAGTGTGTAAGACAGTGAGCTTGCAGCCTGGCTTCTTTGCCTTCTTCAGGATGTTCATGCTTCCTTCACAGCCTATATGCCATGCTGTGCTATGTTATAATACATGCATAGTATAGGACGTCGTAATGATACTTCTAGAACATAGTATGACAAAGCTCCAGAAGAGATGATCCACTCTATAATTAGTATCTTAATATCCAAATGAGAAACTCGTTGAGACTGTCACAGTACCAAGTCCACAATCTGAACTGGTTAGAAACTGATGACGAGTGTCACTTCTATTCATTGATTTATTCATCAGAAATATAGGCAGGTAAGTAGAATCCAAATGTTTTCAATATTTCAGAGATTCTTAGGTAGAGTCCTCCCCATAGAAAACCCCAACTATAAGTCAGGGGACTTTTAAAAGTAAAATAAAATACTTGGACTTATGATAAAAAGGCATAACAAAAACGAATGCAATGGTGAATTTTGTTCTGCTTCAAAGCAGGTCCCATAGTGAACAGTAGCATGTGCTAGTTTCAGCCAATTTGAACTTCTAAATTCTACAGACATTGATTTTATTACCAATACTGATATTTACGATCTATCACTCTATAAAATGTTCAGCCTAAGCCATCCTGAAAACCAGCAGAATTTAGTGACGGTGACTCCTCTTCATGGAATGACGTCCCAAGAGAGGTTTCCTCACCTACAGATGTATACTACGTGTTTCAGTGGCACTGAAATGGAAGAGACAGAGACCCGGAAGGATATTTAGGATTGGTCTTGAGATGCGGCAGTTGGATATTCTGGAGGCTTAGGGTGTCTTCTTTCATTTTCTTGAGGCAAAGTAATCCAGTAAGTAATGCCAGAATGTGAATATAATGAAAGAATTGCCTGTAGGCCCTGGCATTGTAAAAAAACACTTATGAAAGACAAACATTCATCCTGCTTCTAATTTCATCTTACAAATGATGAGCTAAGGATAAAAGCTCTCTATATCCCCTCCCCCGTAGAAAAATATAATTAATCTCCCTATTCATGACTTCCATGAAACTATGTCAAAAGAGCAATTCCGTAAGTCTCAACTTGCATTAATTTGAGATGCAAAAATGAGAAGTAAAAATAAAGTGGCTGTTCAGAATTGTCAGAAAACTGGAGAATATAGTAGAATTGAGGCAAGCTCTGAATCATTTCAAAGAATAATAAGGAATTGCTCAGAGAAAAAGAGAAAAAATGTCAGGTTGGGTGTTGTAGCATCTGCCGATTAATCTCAAGCACTCTGGGAGGAAGTCTCAGGAGGGTTGCAAGTTTGAGCCCAGCCTGGCCTAGTTTCTTAGTGAGACCCTGTGTTAAAATAAAAAATAAAAAATGAAAAGAGCTGGGGATGTAGCACAGTGCAAACAAGCTGGGTTCAATCTCTAGTAATACACCCATTCACAGGGATAGTATCTAAAACTTATCTACTTAAACTTTCTGTCTTGTTTTCTTTTATGTTACATGGTAAAGATGGAAAACTATTTTCCCAGCTCATTCTCTCTGCAGTAGCAAACCAGAGAGGAAAATGTTTCCTTTGTTCCCTATAATACAAAGCCAGGTAGATGTTAAGGAAGTCTAAAACTGGAGGGTTTCTGCCCCTTTTAAAGCTAGCCTGTCTAAAATAAAGGGGTGGGGGTATTGTTATAGTAAAAGCTATTCCATGAAGTAAAATGCATAGAAGTTTAATCAAATACCCAAACTTCATTTTAACCAGTGATAGTGAGATAGCAAAACACAGGGCTAGTTGTCATCAGAGAGAATTTTGTAATCAAAGATCTCCAGAAACAGGTGAAGTGGCCCAGGGGTTGGGGCTGTCCTGAGGCACCTGGAACCTGGACTGGAGTGTGCAGAGTGGGTGGACATAAGGGAACCTAACAGAAATGGGGTATGGACTCTGGGTTTGCTGGATTACATAAGAAAGATGAGTTGGCAGGTAAGATGCCTGCTATGGAAAAATTAGCTATCCCTGGGAGAGGAAGTCCCTTTAGTGTCAATAAGGCCCCAAATGTCAAAGCATCACATTTTTAAAGATGAGAAAATGCAGTTATTATGCATAAATACATAAATAATCTCCCACTCATGCTATAAAAAGTATAGCCAAAACTCACATTGCAAATATACAAAAACTTTGAAAAACAATAAAATTCTCATCAGTATACACTTTATTTTGCTAAATGAAAATTATTTTATAGACAACCATTATGAAACTTTTAAAAACATACTGTATGCACAGAAAATAATTCTCTTTCTTTAACTGAAATACCAAATAGTTTCTTTGGTGTGAAAAACTATAATAATTAGTACACAGGCCTAATGAGA
>NW_022900945.1:17693610-17709273 GCF_012274545.1 Fukomys damarensis | reverse complement strand
GAGGGAGGGCAGGGACAAAGGGAAAAAATGAGAATCAAGACCTATTATGTAAAGTTACAGAATCCCAATGATGAATGTAACTGTATTGTATACCTAGATTGCATCAATAAACTCAATAAAAAGAAAAAAAGGAAAATAATTCTCATTAAGTTTGTCATATTAAATTGTTTAGCTTGCAAAAACCAAGTAGCTCCAAGACCTGTAAAAGAATATTATAACTGTTAATTTTATAAAAATTCCTATTACCATTTTTTTTTGAGACAGGGTCTTGCTGTGTAGTTCAGGCTGGCCTTGAACTCTCAATCCTCCTGCCTCAGCCTCCTGAGTGCTGGGCTTACAGGTGTGTGCCACCAGTTCATTTTTCTAGGTCATTGAAATGGCCTTGGCCAGGGATTTAGCTCAGTGGCACTGCTCCTGCCTTGCAAGCAAAAGGTCCTGAGTTCAATCCCCAGTACCAAAAGTAAATAAATAAGCAAATAAATGAATAAATTAAATGGCCAAATATTGGTCATTGAAAGCTTTTAATTAATGTGCATATTTTTAACTCTCAATTTTATTTCTCCATCCCAGATACACCTTTCAAATTCCAGGCTCATATATTGCATTTTTGTTTTACTTGTCAGCTTCATCTTAAATTTAACAGGTCTAAAAGAGGATGACTTCTTTTTCCCCTACTCTCACAACCTTCTTCAATAGGCTTCTGTACCTCAGTTGATGCAGTTCCGGGCTCCAGTTAGGATGAATGGGAACCATCTTAACTCCTCTTTCTCTTTTAGTCTATGTCCAATCAAATCATCCTTCTAGACAGGTCTTAATGCAGCATTCCATAGCCCATTTCTTTCTAGGGTAAATTTGGGCCCCCAGAATTTGTTTTAAATCCCAAATAGTTAAATATTGTTTTCATTAGGGTTGATATTTTGTTTAGCAATATAATTTCCTCAAAAATATAGACTACCTTTATGTATGTTTTCCTGAAGTTTTGCCTTGGCTGTTACATGTCAGTCTTTTTTTGCATGTGATCTTTTTGCACATAAATCATAATTATTTCAGATCGATGATGCCAATATTTAGGTAATTTCTGAATTAGTTTTATTTTTTTCTTTATATCTTCACAGTAAGTTGTTTTTTCTTGCTTTTTAGTCTTCTAAATTTTTTTTTTTTTGATGAATACTGGTCATTAAGGTACAACAGAAAAGATGAAGGTAAATCGTATTGATGCCTGGATATGGACATACCTCTTATTGTCAGGCCATTAGTGTGGAGTTGCATCAGTATAGGCAGTTGAGCATTATTTTTGCTTGTGTTACCTTTGGTGCCCAACAGATTTCCAGTTTATTCAGCAGTTATGCTGCTGCAGGAGTCTTTATTCTAGCATGGCAAACCTTTTAGAGACCGAGTCTGCAACCCCAAACCCAGTTGTTTATCACAAAGCACTAACACTGCAATTAAACCTGAATACTGAGGTTTTAGTTTAGATAAAATGTCTCATGATTAACATCACTTGTCTTTCAAAAAAAAAAAGCACAATAATGTGCATGTTATAGGTTCATCACCACTACCCTATACACTTCTACTGTTTCCTCATGTAGTGAGTCTTTGGCTGTACTTTGTAGGTAAGAAGTTTTGTTGTAGCTTTCTCAGTGATTCTAGGTGTTTGCTTCATAGGGGAAAAGAAAACAGAAGCAATTAAGGCCTTCTTCATATCCCCTGACAGTTGCCAATTATTACTTTCACACTTGTGCTAACGATGAGGTGGCTCTCAGATTTCTCAGTCTTTTTGTGAGCATACAAATCAGTGAAATCTCTCCTTGTTTCTGGGATGTTCAATTACCCCAAAGTGACATGCTAGGTCATATGCAGATTTAAATGTGTTATAAAATTTTATTTTGGCTCTTATGTTTATTAACCACTTATATGTTGGCCAGCAGCCAGTATCATATTTTGCCAAAAGTCAAAAGTTCCATGTGCTCTGCCTGTCCTTGAAGGAGCTTCTGCCTCTTTGAAATTCAGATTACTGAGTTGCCTTGTGATCACAGTTTTCTTAAATTTTCAAGGCTGGTTAATGCTTTTGCAGACTAACCAGATTTTTCTTGCTATTAGATTTAGCTACAATTTTGTATAAGAGGAAACTAAAATCTGTGTTCTTCAGTTTTAGGTAATAGAAATCAGTTGTGGCCGACTTCAGCAAAAAGGACATCTTATATCGTTTTTGGACAGCTAATTGAATCCACAGGTAAGCTAAAGAAACAGGTTCAAATTACATAAAGCCCAAAGTAATTTCCAAGATCTAGGGAACAGGGACTGCTTAAATATCTTATTAGGGTACGTCTACTGTGAGGAATGAATTCTATCCTAGGTGCTCAAAATATAAAGTCTTGGGGGAAATTCTGATTGTCCAGTAAAATCCTTATCTCTCTCTCTGTTTTAGGGAGTCATCACAGTTATATACAGTGGAGAGCAGGTAATGCACCAAGATAGCTGTTAAATCCCTGAAGTAGGATGGATGTAGTCACATCAATTTTCAGTATGCCTATAGATGTTATTGATTTCAATCTGTTTTGATCCAGATTTTATTAATTTACTTATTTGACACAGATTTATTTGGTATTTCTTGTATGCGAGGCAATATTGTTATTGGAATTTTGGGCAAATAAGCACAAAATGAAGATATTTATTGGGGTTTTTTATATCTTGGTTTTGTTCTTGAATATTTAGGCAATCACGAATATGTAAAATGCAAATCTACATTGTTTTGGCAGTGAGAAATAAAGGGTAGAAAATAACTCTATGGAAATTATTTTTACTAAGTGAAAATGGCAAATCATCACCTGAATTATTTCATTGCACTTTAAAAGGGTTAGCATAGCATTTGGAAGAGAAATACTCCGTAAAGTATAAACATATATTTTCCTTTGTTTTAATTAGGGGAATTTCAAAGATTATTCTATAGGTCTTAAGAATATCATGGGATTTATTTGTGTTGACAGCGACTTAAGGCCAAAGGGCAAGGTTGATGGCAGTACGGAATTACATTTAATACTATTTTCATGAGTCAGGTTTTCATTCCTTGTGCTTCTAAGGAAATTGCTCTCTTTGGAAACTGAAAATGGGCCAAAAGGTTAGCAGGTTGAGTACTGTATTATTTACTTGGTAAATTGAATGGTTTTCCTAAGGAATGGGTCTGGTGATGAAATATTCTGTGTCTAGGATACTTGATTCCCTGAATGTGATGGACTGTGCTGATTTCTCTTTCTTAATGTATCAGTAGAGTGAAGAAATAAGGGTGGATGTGGGCTTGGAAATAAAAAAGATCTGGATTTAGATACATTTAGTTGAATTCTGCTTTGCCAATTTCTCATTTTGTAATCTGGGAAAATTATTTAATATGTTGAAATTTTCAGTTTCCTCATCTATAAGATGGATGCAGTATGATATCTTTATAAGGACTAAATTATGCACTTTGTACAATATAATAGGCTTTTTGAAAGTTCAATGTATCATAGGAAAATGGATACATATTGAGGATATACTCCTAAGTGAAATAAATAAGTCACACATGTGTAAATACCGAATAGTTTCTCTGGTGTGAATAAACCATAATAGTACACAAGATCCTAATAAAATAATAGACAATGTGAAATAGGAAGAAAGGGGATAAAGGTGTAGGGAAAGTGGGAAGGGTAGGGAAAGCTAATAAGGGAAAAGAAAAAAATATGAGAAAATGAAAAAATGGAAATGAAGTGTTTGTAAAGGGGGAGGGGAGGAGGGGGTGAAGGGAGGGCAGCAACAAGGGGAAAAGTGAGAACCAAGACCTTTGATGTAAAGGTACAAGATCCCAACAATGAATGTAACTGTACTGTATGCCTAAATATACCAATAAACTCAATGAGGAAAAAAAAAAGAAAGTTCAATATAAATATATTATTATTAGCTCCTTTACCGTAATAGCAGCTAACCGTGTAGCTTCTGTAAGTGATATAGGTTAAATTGTATTTTATAGGTATATCTATTTTTTTCTTTTTTTTTGGTGCCGGGGATCAAACTTGGGTCCTTGCCCTTGTGAGGCAGGTGGTGGAACCACTGAGCTAAATCCCTGGCCCCTGTATTATATGTTTTTACAGAAATGAATTTGATACACTGAAATCCTGTTATTAACACATTGACTTACTATAATTATCAACCAGACATTTTAGTCTCACTCTTAAAATAATCAGACTTGCAAATTGCAATGTAAGGAGAAGGTGTCTGTCACTGAGAGCAGCAAACAGAAAACCTTAAACTGCATTGCTAAGAAAGTGGAGAAGTGGGAGTTGCGCTGAATAACAGGAGCCATGTTTCTTTTTCAAATCACAGCACCCTAGTGTGAGAGCCATGCCCAAGACCAGAGATCATTCTGCCTGTGAAGCTAATAGTTTGTAATTTTCAAATTCCATCATAAAACTGCCAAGATATAATCAGTAGAACAAATATTTCAGAAGTTTAAAAACGTCTTTGTTGGTGATTTCAGTTGAAGAATTCCTTCTCAAGGTGAAAAAGAGGTGACTTATGGGTTAATGGAAGAATCAAGTTAGTCCTTGGGCCAAACATCGATTCCTTGTGGGACTAAGATTGTGTCTTCCTATTTATTTTTGGGGTTTTGAGACAGGGTCTCACTATGTAGTTGAGACTGACCTGGAACTCACTATGTAGCCCAGGCTGATCTTGAACTCAAAGCAATCCTCCTGCCTCAGCCTTCTGAGTGCTGGGATTACAGGCATGCGCCACCATGCCTGGCTATAGTGTCTTCTTATGCTTCAGAGCATAGGGGTAAAAATGTAAATGCAGTAACTACAAGTAGTCAGCCTTGATCCTTTCTATATCTGCTCTGTCCTGAGTTCCACACAGCCTGGTTCTCAGTTATTTCCAGGAGAGCAGGGTGGCTGGTAGAGAGTTGCTAGCTTGGGACACTTGATAACCGTGTGGCAAACTTCCCCTTTGCTTGAGCTTGCAGGGAATCTGACTCTGCTGTCAGCTGTGTTGTTTGTCCCTCAGTTTGCCGACACTGCTGATGCCTGTCATGAAGTACCGTCCTTAAAGTGGGTTCAGCTGAAGTTAGGAAAACAAACAAGTAGTAACAACTCCCTGATTAAACAAAATGACTTACGGTTTTGGAGGGCTGAGTATTACTGCTTTGTGTTTTACTCAGTTTCTGGTAAAACAGGATTTTTAGTTTTGTTTGAGCCTCCACCTTCCAGGACTTGAGCTTGGGAGCTAGGCTGGACTACAGTGTGAGCAAAAGATACTAAGCTAAACTCAACTTAATTTTTCTATTCTGGCACAAGCTCATTGAAATGAGCTTGTATACTTTACTTTTTCTCTCCCTTGGGATGAGATGATCTCTCTGTCTCTCTCTCTCTCTCTCTCTCTCTCTCTCTCTCCTACTATATATTCTTGGCTGACATTATTCTTTTAAACAAGCTCTAAACAAGCCCTAACTAATCTTCAAAGCATGAACTATGTGGCCTCAGTTGGGAGGAACCCTACCCGCATTGTCCTTCAGGTATCCTTTTTAAAATGAGAAAATAGTGTTAGAATGTGTAGGAAAAATGAATGCAGACAGTCTGTCTCTCTACGGCTATGAATGTGGATAGACGACTCAGATTGATGCCCATTTCTCTTGCAGCATCACGCAAGAACTCCAGAGCCATAACCCAGCTCCAAGGAAAATATGGGAAGATTTTGAATTGATTGAGATTAAATTGCCTGATAGAGTGAGAGAGTCAAATAAATGTAAATTTGAGTTCTACAAAATACTTTTAGGACTAAAAGAGAATTTGGTAACATGTTGACACAAACAGAGCTCCCAATTCTTTCATTTTCAGCTTTAATGTGTCTGTCTCCCGAGAGACTTATGGTAACTTGCTTCCCTGGGCAGCTGGGTGAAAATGAGGCATCAGGCTCTGTTGGGATTTTAGCAGAGGGAAATAACAAACCCTTTCTCCTCTAGGGGACATCATCAGGGAGCTAGTTAGGACTAAGAGCAGTTAGAACTAAGAGCAGTGGATGTTAGAAAATGCTGCATGGTTACAAATCTGTGCGTCTCTGGACAGAAAACAATGTTGGCTCAGATCTCTTGAACCTCATAAAGCGAAGATAAACCTGTGCAGGCAGCTGGATCTTCCTGATTCTTAGGCTATCAGAGTATGGGGAGACCTGAGAGCTGGACACTTTCCTTCAGGACCCACACCAGGGGCTGGCAGCTTCTCTGCTTTCATCTACAGACCTCTGTAGGAAGAGGTAGCTTCATCTTTTACTGTCTGTGAGATGCCTGTTACTTAAAACATGCACCCATGAGCTGATTTAGAAAAATAACCCAACCAGTAGCTCAGAGGAGAGCAGCCTCCAGACAAACATACTTGAAACAGTAGTAAAGCATTCAAAAATAAATATCAAATCAAGCCAAATAATGAAAATGCATAGAAAGCCATCAAAATGGCAATATTAATAGCAGATGATGTAGCATATAAAAGCACTTAAAATGATAATGACACACTTTATGAATTGGTTAAATATGCTCTTTTTTGTAAACAACATAAGAAACTAAATACACAAACAAAACCTCTAGGAACTCAGGAGAATATTTCATTTCAATTTAAAAAATGAAAAGTGAGAGAATATGATAAAAATGTAACTGCATTAAATCTTTAGTGCTTCTCTCCCAGAATTGAAAGAATTTAATAGACAAAACAAAACAAAAATCTACAGAGAGTAAATAGAATATCTAAATAATACAAGCATTAGATTTGACTTAACATATTGTATGTTGTCTATAGTCCATTTTGGTTTTCATAACAAAATGCCATAGAGTGGCTAACTTCTAAACAACATAAATTTATTTCTCATGGAACTGAGAAGTAGGGGAAACTGAAGGCCAGGAAGTTTAAGACGAAGGTGTCAGCAGATTCATTATCTGGTGTGGCTTTCTTTCTAGTTCACAGATGCTATCTTCTTGTTATATCTTCACATGGTACAAGGGCAAGGTAGCTTTCTTGGGGCTTCTTATTAATTCTGTTTATAAAGACTACGGTCCTCATAACTTAACAACCTTCACAGGTCCCAGCATTTTAACACGATCATGTTGATGATCAGATCTTCCCAAATTCATTTTGAGAAAATGTATCAATTAAAAACATTTCTTTTCATGGCCATTTTTTTCCAATTTTAAAATTTTTATTTTTTTAGTAGTCCATGTTAATAATACAGTCTGATGACTTTTATTTTGGAAATGTTGTATTTGCATTTCACATATCTTGATCATTTTAAATCCGATTGCTTCTCCCCCTCCCCTTAATCCCCTACCTCATCTTCTAAAGTGTACCTTTTAGTTTCCTGACATCTTTTTCTTAATTAATAATTTATTTAGCTAGGCTTCTCATTTAAGAGAGCTCATGAAATATTTAACTTTCTGAGTCTGGTTCATTTTGCTTAACTTGGTGGTTGCGAGTTCCTGCAGATGACATGATTTCATTCTTCTTTATAGCTCACTGGCATTACGCGGTGTATAAATGCCACATTTGCTTTGTCCATTCATCTGTTGACAGACATCCAGGTTGTTTCTAGAACTTAGCTGTTGTGAACTGTGCCATTATAAGCACTGGTTTGCATGTGTCACTATAATATATTGTCTTTCGTTGTTTCAGGAATATATCCAGGCGAGGTGCAGCTGGGTCAAATGGAATTTCTCACTTAGTTTCTTCCTTTTTTTTTTTTTAGTTTCTTGAGGACTCTCCATATTGGCTTCCATACTGGTTGTACTAGTATATATTCCCACCAACAGTGTAGCAGGGTTCCTTTCCCCCGGCATCCTCCCTTCCTTTAATTATTTTTGTGTTCTTATTTTGTCTTTTTTTTTTTTTTTGTGAGACAGGGTCTTGCTGTATAGTTCAGGCTGGCCTTGAACTTACTATGTAGCCCACGTTGGCCTCAAATTTGCTACAATCCTCCTGCCTAAGCCTCTCAAGTCCTGGGATTATAGGTATGACCACCATGCCCGGCTGTTTATTTTGCTTTTGAGTTCTAGTCCCCCCACCTCCCATTACATTTATTGGTACATTTTTAGGTGTATAATACAGTTACATTCATCATTGGGATCTTGTATCTTTACATAATGTATCTTGGTTCTTATTTTCTTCCCCATTCACCTGCCCTCCCTTCACCCCCTCCACCCTAGCCTATTTATATTTTGTTTCCATTTTTTCCTTTTCTCATATTTTTTCATTTCCCTTCTTTCCTTTCCCCTACCTATCCGTTTTTCCTTACTCCTTTAAACTTTTTCTTCCTATTTCACATTATCTATTGTACATTTTGATCCTTATTTAAACTTTTAGTTTTTTACACCAGAGAATCTATTTAGTATTTACATGTGTGTCCTATTTATTTCACTTAAGAGTATGGCCTCAATGTGCATCCGTTTAGCTATAAATGTCTCTAGTTTCTTGTTCTTTACGGCTGAGTAGAACACCATTTTATAAAAGAACCATATCTTCTTTATCCAGTTTCCAGTTAATGGGTAATTGGACTGTTTCCAAGTTTTAGCTATTATAAACTGTGCTGTTGTAAACGTGTGTGCATATATCACTGTAGTATAATTCTTTTAATTCTTTTGGGAAGATACCCAGAAGAGGAGTAGCTGGGTCAAATGGGACCACTAATCCTAGTTGTCTGAGATATTTCCATATTGCTTTCCACAGTGGTTGCACCAGTCTGCACTCCCACCAGCAGTGGAGAAGGGTTCCTTTCTCTTTACAACCCAGCCAGCATTTATTGGTTGATTTCTTGATAGCAGCCATATTTTCTGGGATGAGGTGAAATCTCAGTGTTGTTTTCATCTGCCTCTCTAGAATGACCAGTGATGCTGAACATTTTTCATATGTTCATTTGCTGCTTCTACTTCTTTGAGAATTGTCTGTTCATTTCAGCTGCCCATGTTTCAATTGGGTCTTTATATCTGGGAGGTCCGATTTTTTCTGAGTTCTTTATATATTCTAGATAGTAGTTCTTTTTTTTTTCAGCTTTAATTGAGTTTATTGCTACATTTTAGGGATACAGTACAGTTACATTCATTGTTGGGATCTTGTACCTCTACATGACAAGTCTTTATTCTCATTTTTTCCCCTTACCCCTGCCCTCCCTTCACCCCCTTAGATAGTAGTTCTTTGTCTGAGGAACAGCTGATAATTTTTTTCCCACATTGTAGGTTGTCTCTTAGCTCTGTTTTTGTTTTCCCTTGTTGTGCAGAAGATTTTTAATAAGATGAGATCCCAGTTGATTCTTTATGCTAGTTTCCATGCTACTAAGGATTTGTTCATAAGTCTTTCCTATGCCAATGTCTTCAAAAGTTCTGCCTAACTTATCTTCTAGAAAGTTTAGTGTTTCTGTTTTATTGAGATCTTTAATCCACTTTGATTTTAGTTTAGTGCATGGTGAATAACAGGGGTCTACTTTTAATCTTTAGCATGTTGAAATTCAGTTTTTCAAAAACCATTTATTAAAGAAGCTATGTTTCCTTCTGTGAGGATGGTTGGATCCTTTGTCATAGATGAGGTAGCTGAGTATGTCTGGAGTTGTTCCTGCCTCTTCTAATCTATTCCATTGATCCTTGGGTCTGTTTCTTTGCCAGTATCATGCTGTTTTTATCACAGTGGCTTTGTAGTATAGCTTCAAGTTAGGGATTGAGATACCCCCTGCCGAACTTTTGCTATTCTAGGTCTCTTCTGGTTCCAAGGGAATTTTTGGATTGTTTTCTCTAGTTCTGTGAAATATACTGTTGGGATTTCAATTGGGATTGCAATGAATCCATATGGTAGTTTTTGGAAGTATGGCCATTTTCATTATACTGGTTCTTCCTACCCAGGAACAGGGGATGTCTTTCCATTTTCTTATGTCCTCTTTGATTTCTCTTTTCAGAGTGCTGTACAGGTCTTTTGCTTCCTTCATTAGATTGATTCCTAGATATTTCATTTTTTGGGTGCTATTATAAAGGAATTATTTCTCTAATTTCTCTCAGTGAGTCTGTTATTTATGTACAAGAAGCCTATTTATTTTTGAGTGTTGACCTTGTATCTAGCTACTCTATTGAATCTGTCAATTAAGTCTAGAAGTCTTTTGGCAGAGTTTTCTTGGGTCTTCTAAGAGTATCATATCATCAGTAAATAATGACATGTTAACTTCTTCCTTTTCTTTCTTTCTTTCTTTCTTTTATTTCTTTCTTTTGTCTAATTGCTGTAGCTAATGTTTCCAGAACTATATTGAATAGGAGTGGTGCTAGTGGACATCCTTGTCTTGTTCCTGATTTTATCCTGAAAGTTTTCAGTTTTTAAACATTTAGTATGATGTTGGCTGTTGCTTTTTCATAGATAGCCTGAATCAGGTTGAGAGAAAGACCTTCATGGTCATTTTGACTTTGGAAAGGAGCCAGAAATCACACAGTGCCAGATTCAGTGAATAAGTGAATGAGGAAACGCTGTAATGTTTTTATGAGCCTGTCTTTCCATTGGTTGAACTTTTATAGCATCATCACTGTATTTTTAATTATTTTTTTGTAAAGACACTCATGAAAGAAAACCCCCAGAACTGCTCTGGAATGTAGCAGGAATGATGGGATAAGTATGTTCAAAATGAGGGGAAGTATTTTGAAGGGTACTAATGGCAATGTGTCTTTTACTGTAATAGATTTTTAAAACTTTAAACTGTTATTGTATATTTTAGTCATACATTATAAACAAGTATAACTATATTACATATTTCCATACATTTTTTTGCAAATTGAGTATACTAATAAGAACCAAAGAAACTTTCAAGAAGGCATTAATGATGTTAGAAGCTGAAATTCTTAAAGTAGATAAGATTAATAGAAAAAGGACATAAATTCGAAAATTGGTTCTTTAAAAAGATTAGTAAAATTGAATAATACTATGTGAGACTACTAAGGAAAAAAATAAAATTGCAAAATAATAGGAAATAGGAAATAGATTAAAAGGGATATATTTGAATACTCATAGTGGCTTGATACTAATATAATTAGAAAATAAAACCTAGAGGAATTTAGTACTTTCTTAGGAAAATATTTTATTACATCTGACACAAAAAGAGTGAAAAAGCTGAATTAAACTCTTATTATAGAAGAAACTGGAGAAGGGATCTATTGAAAATGACTGCAGGCAGATGAACTCATAGCTGAATTGCTAATCTATCTATTAAAATAGATAATTCCAATATTATTTAAAATATTATAGGTGCTAGTAAAATATGGAAAGTTCTTTAGCTAATTCTATGAAGCTTGAATAACTTGGATACCAAATCCTAGGAAAGAATGGAAAAACCATTAAAAGTATATGTCGATTTCATTACCGATTACAGGTGCCAAATATTTAAATAACATATCAGAATCTGCAACAGACAAATAAATCTAAAGAGTAATACGCCACAACAAATCAGGGTCTATTAAAGCAATAAAAGTGCAGTTCGATATCAGGAAGTCTAGCTACATATTGACTACATTAAAAATTAAAGGGAAAAAACTCTGACCATTATCCATAGGCTGTGAAAGGGAATAACATCAAGGTCAAGAGACCAATTCCAAGGGAAACTCTAAGTGAAATAGAAACAGAAGCGAATTCCTTATAAAGAAAAAGTCACTTAGCCATCATTGTCTAAATGACAAAAATTAAACCTGCTTAAAATGAGCTATCAGGCAAGCATTACCAAAAATCACTCACACTGGTGATTTAGCAGTGGTAAATAACATAACTGGTATAACTGATGGATCAGGGGATAAAGTTGCTTGTACAGTTGATGTGCTTATTTCCTTTGAAAACCCAAGAGACTATTATGAAAAACAAGAGAATTTGGTGCATTGGATGAATGTAAGATAAATTATAGAAATCAGCTCCCCTGTACTCAGGCAAAAGCACTTAGCAAAGGATGTGGAAAGAACATTTGATTCAAAAGACAAACACTGTAAAATAACTTGGCCTAAGTTTGGTAAGAAAGGCATAGGTTATATTGTATGAACAAAATTATAAAGATATTATGAGGAGATTGTAAAACAAAATACAGGCAAACAAAAAACTCTATCACCTTCTTAATTAGAATGACACTGTTATAAACATGTTAATTCTCCAAAAACGAATACATTAATCCAAAAATCTTATTTCTTTTACATCAAATACCATATGGTAATTGAAAAGAGCCCTTAGTTTAAATATCTGCATACAATAATAATTTTTATTGTGTCATCTTTAACTTGGGTTTTTAAAAAAGATTTATGGAGAATCATCAAAATAACCCAGAAATGGCTTTAAATACATGTATATTTAGTAAGAGTCAAATTATATATAGTAGAATATATATATATATATGTATATATATATGTATTGGGGTTAAGTAAATGGAGTATTATATAATATATATACTATATATATATATATATATATATGGTGGGGTTAAAAAGTGAATGGAATTTAGGAGACAGGTTTTTATTTTTTTGTTTTGGTTTTTTTGTGTGAGTCTCACATTGACTTGGTCAAACTTGGTTGTGTAGTAGAATCACTAATGGAACTGCATAAAAATATAGATTCCAGATTTGCACCACTAAGACTTCCTGCAATCACTATCAACAGCAAGAATTTTAGGAATTACTGGCCAATGCCGCAATAACAATTCTTTCAATATTTCTTTTCAGAGCAGAGAAAACTCAATGTTCCCATTGAGAGGATTTCATTTTAATCTTGTTTGTGAAAAAAAAACTCATTTTTTTTAAAAAATGAGAACTGAGAGAGACATTAAAAATAAACATTAAATTATTTTCTACTTTAGAGGAACAAAATATACTCTTTTTTATGTAGCAGTAAGCAGTGAAAGTATGTTGAGAATAATGTAACTTATTAGTTTGGGGTTGCAACCAGGTTCTAGTCTAACTGTTGTTTTCCTCATTCAAAACAAGTGTGACTATAGTAGCTCCCTCCCTTGATACTAGGGCTTACCTTGAATACACTAATGATTTAGCCTGTTATCTGAAAACAGAAACAACAGGATTATCTCCTCAGCAAGAGTATTTGTGATGATGCTGTTAATGTCTTTACAAGCTTCCAGTGTGAGGCTAACATATGCTAGGTACTTAATGAATATTTTTGAGTCAAGATTTAACATTGTGTGGCTTTCAGTGAAGTTTTATCAAAGGTATTAAGTAATCTGATTCTACTCTCTTATTATTGCCACTTCAAAGTAGTATCTTTGAATGCCCTGGTTTATGAATACAAGAGAATTCACCTTATCAGTGTCTAAATAAGTAATAAACTATTCTCCCCCATTCAGACACCTTCATTCACCACAGGAAATCTTCAGCCATGTCCCAGATGCTTGAGAACAATGCTATTCCTTTTCTCTTCTGTGCTGGGAATCCAGTCAAATGACCATGACTTTATTTTGGCCACCTGTGTCTCTCATGAGAAAATGCTCAGGGGGACGGTGTGTGTGGGGCACAGTAGCAGTTCTTTTTTGATTGCAAAACTGCTCATAGATCTAGGCAGACTGGCAGACAAAATGACTATCTCTCCAGCTCGGTGCCTACAGTATTTCTCACCAGGCTCACAGTAGTAGTTCGTAGATCTGAAATCTGTCACAGTCATTTGTGCAAATGATTCTGGACCTACTGTGTTTCCCCCAGGGGTTTCAAAGCTAAAGACTGAGTGAAAGCAGAGAACACAGGCAACAAGCATTCCCTCCATTGCCTTTGTCAATTTCCCTAGGCCACCATCACAAAAATTCTCTTCTATCTTTATTCAGAAACATAATGTGCTAAGAATGTCAACTATACAGTAGAAACAGATGGAGATGACACCCATCTATCAGGTCCACAAATGATAAATTATAAATACCACCTTGGCCCTCAAGAACCACACATTTCTGAAGCTATGGCTCCTTTTACCCTGAGACGCAGTTGCCTGGCTTCTCTGGAGACCCAGTGTTCTTGCTGCTCAGCAACAAGGAGGTCTAGGGATTTCTGTTGTGCTGGTGCTGATGTGTGAACATTAACAATAACAGGTAATAACAGCGGCATACCGTACAGAGACAATTTTATTCCCGATTCTGAAAAAGCTTTCTCCCGGAGTTGTGACAGTTGTGAATGCTGTCCTTTTACTTTTTTCTTTAAATTCTGCTGAGGCATTTGAAGAACCATAGCAGTGAGTTCATTCTAAAACTTTTGCTCTTTCCTGGGATTGGAAGAATGATAAGATGTATTATAGTATCATTGTAGTGCAGTGTGTAATATGGTGTAAATGAATGATAGTGCAAGAATGATCAGGTAAGCAATGGTGAATGCACCTTATTCTCACATGATCCTAAAAATGCATTTTTGACAGTGGTGCTCCAGACTAGTTCCTAGTGAAGCTCAGCCTCTTCTCTCTAGTCCCTGTTTCTACCTTAGGGTGCTGTAGGTAAGTGTCCCCTCTCCTCTATGAAACCCAGTTGCACAAAGGAAGGTTTACATCTTCAGTCACATTCAGACCAATCTTAGAGGTCAAGCGGCTTGCATTCATCTTTCCTAGTGACATTTTACTGCACAGGTGGTCGACAAGAAGTCCAAGCAGCAAAGTCTGCTCTGCCACTCATAATCATGAGATCCAACCCAGCACAACAAACTCTTGCGTCTAGTTTCTCCATTTAAAAATTAGGAAAGATGTTACCAATCTTACAGAAGTTTTTAGGACAAATGGAAGAAATTATCAAAACCACCAGCAGGTATTCAATTTATTTTGACTTACTCAAAAGAGGAAATAATTTTTATCCAGAAAAATGATTTTGTGAAATTTCATATTATTTGAGATTTATTTGAAGGTCCTTTTTTTTCCTCCCTTTACTCATACTTTATAGGTAGCTGCTAACTCTGTTCCAACTGTTTTTCTGTAAGTAAAATTGTACACTTGTCTTGATCTTCTCCATGGTTTGAAATGAACCTAAGTCTAGTTTTGAGATAGTTTTAACAGGGGGAAGGACCACGAAAGTCTAAGGAACATCACGTGTGTGAACTTTTTCTACTTTATTTAAGGACATGATTTGCTCCCGGTTCTCAAGACCATCTTCTCTAAAGTAATGAACAACAATGAACTTCAAATATTCTCGAATTTATTTTGCAATCTGTAAGTTGAAATGGCTTCCTAAATCTGCACTTTTCCAACTGCCGCGGTCCCGCTTAGCTCAGGAGCAGCTGTGATTCAGCGCTGTCCTTCACCTGCTCCTCTACACAGCACCTACAGGATGGGGCCCCACCTGATTTTATTTTCTAACTTTCAAGGTGGCCTCGGAAACTCTTTCATCCCCTGCTACTCAAAGATGCTTAGATCAGAGATCCGAAGAACCCCTTCAAAGATTCTGGACGTCACACTTTTGGGCGAAGCTGTCACTGACACAGGCCGGGACCGCCGGGTGGAGGCCCGCGCCCCAGCGCATCTCCAGAGCTGGACCCGCCCGGGCGCTCGGTTGCTAGGTCCTCTGTTTGCCGCGTTCTAAAGGAGCCCGAGCGGGCCCAAGGCTTCCGGGTAGCGGGGGGTTCCGGAACAGCCTGAGCACTGCCACCAGGTCCCAGCGGGGACCCGCGCGTCTCTCGCGATGGTCCCCTCCCCC
>NW_022900945.1:17595181-17693101 GCF_012274545.1 Fukomys damarensis | reverse complement strand
GGCTCCCGCGCTGTCGCTGCGCTCTCGAAAGTGTGGGGGCTCAGCGTCTTTTCCGCGCCTCCGAGTGAGGTCCGGGGCCGTTACAGATTCCTCTCCGCTCCTCCGCGGCTCGCAGCCTTGGGTGCCTGCGGTTAGCCACTTTCAGGTCTCGGCGTTTTTCCTTGACTGTCGGAGTTGCCCTGCGTTCAGGGTGGGGTTGAGCGGTCCTGGCGCTTTAAGATTTGAGGGAGATGGGAAATAATACTTTCAGGTGCTAGGCTCTTACATTTATATATAGTATTTCACGAAATCATCACAACTCAGAGCCAAATGTGGAAAGTGAGGAGCAGGGATGTTAAATTACGCTCGGACGGTCACGGAGTAGGAATTTGAACGCAAGTCTTCCTGACTCCAAACGGACCTTCCACAGTATCGCTGAGTAATGGGTCCAGGTGTACAAGTTCATGCAGTATTAGATAGTAAGCGCAGACTTAAGTTTCCCAGGAGTGCTATCAAATAACAACAGTGACAACTTGGAAACTTCCTGCAAGTGGAGTTTTCATTCTTTTATTATGAAAGAGCATTTTTGAACCATATGGAAAAATACTGTTTTCTTAGAAAGCATCTAGCAAAAAATAATGTCTGGACAAACTACATAGAAGAGCTGGGTCAGAACAAGAGATGTTCAGCACATTTTTTTGGTAGTGCTATATGGTGGATGCTCAGGTCTTGGAGAAATCAGTCAGGACAGTAAAAAGAAATCTGAAAATCTTTTTGTTTTAAACTTTAGCTAACATTTGTTGTTGTTGTTGTTGTTATTATTATTATTATTATTTTGTTTTTTTGAGACAGGGTCTTACTCTGTAGTTGAGACTGACCTGGGACTCACTGTGTAGCCCAGGCTGGTCTTGAATTCACAGCGATCCCCCTGCCTCAGCCTCCCTAGAGCTGGGATTACAGGTGTGCGCCACCACGCCCGCTAACGTTTGTTATTGTTATTTATTTTTGTTATTAGTTATGTAGCTCAAGGAGTTACACAGATAAACCCAGTCTCAAACCATGTTATTTGATTCCTTACAATTTTGTGATTTGCTATTGCAAACAATAATTTCATTTTATAGACTGAAGAGCTGAAATACAGAGAAGGTCCAAGATCACTCACTAAGTAAGTGGAGGAATTGAGGCAAGTGTTTACCCTAGGTGTTGCCTTTCATTTAATAAATATGCATGTTGTAGTAAAATGGAGCTTGTTGACTAGGAAGGGCAGAGCAAAATCAATTATTTGACCTCTGTGCTCTTTCTGCAGAAATAATGAATGCTAGGTCTTCCTTTCTCTTTTGGTAGGTCATTCGACTGGCTTTCATTTATGATTTATGGATTTTCTCTTAAGTATGCAACTCTTGTTGGTATTGCAGGAGGCAGGTTGCTATAGTACAAATGCTCGTTTTCTCTAAGTACTGACATAGTATTCGATGGCAGGAGGAACATAGTGATTTAGTCCATCATTTCTAAAATATCAAACTGATTAATAGTGGAGAATTCTTGCTTAAGTTAGTTAGGATATTGATAGGCCAGAGACCTTACGGACACAAAACTGTATTTGCTATTCAGTAAGAGAAGTTGGGTCCTGTAATAGTTTTCAGGTTGATTCTTTGGAGGTCATTTATTTTTTCTTCGTATGGCTATTGGCAATACCCGGAACTGTGGTGAGGCATCTTGTAGTCCATTCTGATGAATCCCAGGGAAAACAGCAGAATTGATATGAATGAATTAGCAAAAAAGCTTCATTGCTATTTAAAAAGAAAGAGGGTGGAACAAGGGAGGGGGAGGAAGGAAAGGACAAAAAAACTGCAAATAGAGGGAAAAATAGAAACAAAGCTTTTGTGTACAGGGAGGGGAGGGGGCATGGAGTGGGGTGGGAAAAAAGAGGCAGGATGTATTATGTACAGGTGCGTATTCCCTATGATGTGTATCTAAAATGTACCAATAAATGTTTGCTTCAAAAACAAAAACAATACAAAGAGGTAGGAAGTACGTGTCCTAGTGGTAGATGGTCAGCAGGAAAAATTTTAAGCAGAGGCAGCATGTTTTTTAATAATTAAAAAAATTATCAGTACATCTTTGCAATTCATGTAGTTTATGATCATTTTGGGGAGTGGTCACGTGTACATATTGCAGTTTGTTTCTTTTTTAAATCCTCTTCCCTCTCGCTCTCCCCTCTTCCTTCAGTTCCCTTATCCCCTTGTTGATACTAAATGTTTTAGCTCATTTTTTGGCATATATGTTTATTTATTAACTTCAGTTATTAGGCTTCTGTACATGACTTGTCTTTATCTCATCTCTCCTCCTCACCCCTCGCTGCCCTTGTTCCATATTGCAAAAGATCTGTCCCTTTTAAATCCATCCTTTGCAATTTTCTTTGTACTTGAGGGAGCATGTTTTATCTGGAAAACATCATTTGGAGTTTGAATATAATACCAACATGGCTGTGCAAGATATTTATTCAGGACCATTTAACAAAGGAACTTAGAATAGGCTTAATACATGCAAAAGGTGGTGTAGACTTAATGGCTATAACAATACCTTAAGAAAAGAAAATAGTCAAAGGATCAAGAAAGTGATCAGAGCCAGACTGTGGGTGATCAGAGGATGAGGAAAGCCTTCATGGGAAATGAGTTAAGTCAGTCTCAGAGCTGGGAAGGATTTCCATAGGCCGGGAGAATGCCAGACAAAGGTTCAGCTGAGAAGTGTTCTGACACTGTTTGGAGCATAGTGACAGATTATGTCAGTCGTGAGATCTGTGTTTGCTCTGGTAATTAGAGAGGTGTAGATTTTTGAGCAGGCCAAATTTCCCCATTCATGTTCTACATATCCTTGTCTAGAGGACCCTTCCAGAGGATGGGGCATTTCCTGGTTCTAAAAGAATTTGTCAACTAAATGCACAAAAAGTTTTCTTAACACAAGTAAAAATTTTCACATTCCAAGTAAGTTTGCCTTTTTCAAAGTCCCTGCCCCAATTATCAATTACAAAAAATTTAGAAACTGCAATAATATGAAAAGGAAAATTACCGTAGTCTTATCAAGTGAAGACAGTTGTTACTAATACTGTGATTTTTTCTACTCTTTTTTATATGTTCTTTTAATCATGCTATATTGCTTTATATATTTTTTTTTACTCTAAATTCTATAGTATTAGTTTTCACTGAATTACAACTGGGCAGTAGTTTATTAAAATGTCTGCACAATTTTCTATTAGTAATTGTGCTGGAATTTCTTAGTCATCCCTCATTGTCAGTATGTTTTTGATAACACTGTGATGAACATCTTTGGGCGTAGCTTTTTTATTTTGAAAATTCCTTAAAATAGAATCTGTGAGTATAGACTATGAGTTTTTAGTGTTAGACTATTTTATGTATGTTTTGAAACTACTGTATATTTAATTTGGGACATTTATATGTGAGTATAGAGTATTTGGATTCTAGTAACCCCCAGATCTATCTGTGGCTCCTCAGTTACACTCTTTCAGACGATTTATTTTGATACAAAGGATTAACGAAATCATAGGAACTGGGCGAAAGTTGGAAAGTTGCTACTGCCGAAGAGAGAGATGAAATACAAGTTGGAAAGCAGGTTTGGTGAGGGTGAACAGGAATTCATAGCCAGATAAGAGGGGTATGTGATAGAATACTTTCAGGCCCTAGGGGTTGTATTTGTGAAACGTGACTTTAAACCCCCACCTTCCTGCCCCTAACCAAATACCATGTTTGTCTCCTTGAAATGTCAGCTTCTGTCCTTTTGTACTGGATTCCTAGATCTGTGTCCTGATAATGCAAACCACTGATATGAACTTACTCTTTTATTCTTAATTTGCAGAATTTACATAGTTGAGGGTAAGAATAGGGACCTTTGCATAATTCTAAGCACAGGCCTTGAGTGCAAGGTACAGAAATGTTTGTGAGGGGCACTCAACAGGCTGAAGACTTGTGTCCTCCCTTGAGCACATTTTCCAGAGATGATCTTTGAGAACAGCAGCCATTGGGAGAAGCGTAACATTCCCGACCTTATCTCCCAGCTTTCGGATGCTCCTTCCCCTTTGTCCCCAGTCTCTAGTTACCAGAGAAAATTCCCTTCCTGGAAGAGGGGCGCTGTGCCCACTTTCCCTTGTCGCACAGCACTTGCTCCTTGTGATGGAAGGACAGGGGCCCAGTGTTGAACAGGTGCTTTGACTGGGCCCCTTCCTTACTCCTCAAGCACTCACCTGAGCTTGCTCTGGGACCTACTTCTGCCTGCCTTGGGCTGGGAGACTGGAAATCCACTGAGGCAAGTAGGTCATTCAGTGTCTCTGAGTACCATGGAAAGGGACTCAAGGGATAAGGAATGTAACTTTGAGGTCTCAAACCATCAGTCTTGAGGAGACCTGAAATAAAACATGAAAAAAGCCTCACGTTACAAAATGAGTCCCCGTCTCTTTCAGGTCCCCTGGGAGATGATTTCTGATGGAGGTAGACATTAAGAGGAGTAGCATATTTGAGGCAGAATATGTTCTGTGTTTAGTTGGGGCCTCTTTTTAAAAAGTTTGCTTAAGTTCTTAGAAGGCAGTACATCTATTTTCATTTTGCTCAGGCAATATCTGTCAAACTTGAAGCAGGCTTAGCAAACATTTTCCCTAGAGTTAAAAGTAGAAAAGTTAAATTTAAATAAGCTAGCTTGTTTATGCTCACTATCCTTAATTTTCCACTTGACATTTATCTTTTAACACACTCCTGTTCTTTGTACACATAGAAGTTGACACAGATCAGGCACTGGGATTGTTTAGGCTCTGGGAGGGTGAGTGATACATTTTCTTCTTTTTTTTTCTTTCACTTTTTGCTTTGAAAGTATCTGGTTGGCCTATGTTCTTTTGAAGGCTTAGAGTTAAATGATCAAGTGGTCACTGGATCTTTGCTGGGGCTGGCCTTAAGGTCTCTGAGAATGTTTTCCTTTTTGAACTCTTTTAGTTGTTTTTGGATTTCAAATATGAGTATATTTCTTTTCTGTGGAAAGTTTTGTTAGAAAATGTAAGTGATACAATCAACAAGCATATGATATTTATCAAATTAATAAAACCAAGGAGTTTATAAATCATAAAATTTTGAGGACAGTTTTTCAACTATAATATGTAACTTTGTTTTATTTGTAAATACAATATTTCAAAAATATACGAAAAGAAAATGAGAAAGAACATATAATGTTTGAAGATCATATCAAACTAGTAATGCATTTGGATTATCAGTCTGTTGCATACATTTTTGTTTATTTCATATCCTTTTTTTGCTGTCATATATACGTATATTTGAAAGTTTTATTTAGTATCTTCCTTTCTTGTCATGTATGTTTGCAATCTTTAATAAATTTAAAAAAAGGAAATTGATGATATGGTTAGTCCACTGGGTGTGCTGAACCATACACATTGTTTGCTTTGTCTAAATTGCACTGAGCTTTCAAGCTTGTATTTTTGTCCCTCTGCCTAGCCATGTGGAATGGAACATTATATTTGACAAAGGATTGCTTTTGGACGTTTCTTATCCATTGCGTTGCAAAATGTGAACAGGTGCCACAGCTAATTTGAGAAGGCGAGAGCCTATTTAAAAAAAAAAATTATCCTTCCTCTTCCATTAGTGTACGTGCAGCAAAGTTGTCTTTTAAGTAAATTGAGCATTTGTAGATTTGGAGATAGAACTGCAGCAATTCAGGCAACAACTTTAAGACAATTTCAAGGCTATCTTTTGATCAGAATTGTGTAGCTGCTCAGGTAAAGCTCTTGATTCAGGTAGTGCTTTCTTTGTAAGTGAAGTGACTCTGCTTAAACTTTACTTGTGTAAAATCTGTTTTAATTGATATGGTTGTACTACATTATAAATATAGAGCATTGGTAGAAGGTAGCAGCCGTGTAATTTTGTGATCATCATCATTTAAAACCTAAATTTTCAAGGTACTTACCAAATAGACCATATATAAAATTAATAGTGATTGCTAAAAGATCAGGACAATAATTTTAGCATACATTTCACTCTATCTTTAGAACAGTCTGCAGCTAACCAAAAACTATGATAGTTCTGTGGAGAAGAAAGATAGAAACTGAGCACTTTGTGTAATTAGTTTAATATTTATGAAACCAGATGGGGACATTTCCATTTAGCTTTAGACTTGATAACATCTGACATTATATTGAGTTACTTAACATGTCTCAATGTAGAATTCTAAAGATTAGTGTGCATTGCTTTGTTCATTTAAGAGTGTGAAGAAGAGAGCTAGAAAGGAAAAAGAGGTAAAATTAGTATGTATAATCAGTAGGATTAGAAATTGTTCTATAACTGCCTCTTGTAGATAACTAATTTTGACACTTGATGCTAGCATTTACTGTTTTATATATATAAAGGAATGATTTTCATTGATTATTGAATGGTCCTTTGGGTTTTACTTCATGTAGGATATTTGAGGAAAAAATAAATTCTGAGGTTTATTGAATGCTTTTTGCTAATCTCTGACATCTATTTTCAGTTCACCTCAGCTTCCTCTTTGGACAACACACACATTCAAACCTGTTATTTTTGGAAAACATAAACAAGTTGTGTATCACAATCACTGAGGCACATGCCACATTCAACTAAGGAAAATAGACATCTTAAAATATTCAAGGAAATTTGAAAGAGAGGGATTAGTGAGTGCTTCTCAAAATTAAGTAGACCGTATGTATGTTCAAAAGCTTTTTCACTTGTTAAGAATCGGTGCCAAAGAGATATTTATTTTTGGCAGAAACATTTACTATTACATATGTTTTGGGGTTGTCATTTCACTTGATCTTAGCCAAAAGGCCGAGAAGTGATGGGGGTTGTCATTTCAAAAGAAGCATTTTCTCTTTTAAAAATTCATCTTGGGTGTATATTTCATGAAATATTTTTATCTTTGACTAAGAATTAAAAATTAAATATGTTCTCCATTAGTCATATAGTATGGCATATAATTTCCATCTGGTGCTTAACAGTATCTGTGAATTTTGGGTTTTTTTTGTTTTTTGTTTTTTTTGGTAATGGGGATTGAACTTGGGTCCTTGTGCTTGCAAGGCAGGCCACCGAACCGCTGAGCTAAATTCCCGGCCCCTGTGAATTTTGTTTTTAAAGTCTATAAAAATCAGAATAATATAGATAATGAATTCATGAGGGTGCTAACATGTAGCTTCTGCTGGGAACACAGTTAAGCAAATGTGCTGAGTATAATAATCTGAATATCAAGACTTAGATCTCCAAGTAAAATTATCTAGCAGTGTTGCCCAAATATTTTTCTGTCCTTATATAACTGCGTAATCTGGTAATGTGAAAGTGAATATCTTATCTTTTCAGAAGAAAATATAGAGTAGTTCTTCCTTATTTATGGTTTTATTTTCCATGGTTTCAGTTATCTATGGTCAGTCATGGCCCAAAACTACTAAATATAAAATTTCATAGATGAAAGTTTGTAAATTTTAAATTACATGTTATTCTGAGAACGATGATGGAATTTCATGCTCTACTATTCCGTCCATCCTGGGATGTGAGTCCTTCCTGTTATTCAGTGTGTTCAAGCTATATACACTACCCCCACTCCTACACTTGTCACCTAGTGGCCATTTCCATAACCCTTATTTTATTTAATAATGGCTCCAAACACAAGAGTAAGGATGCTGGCAGTTCAGTTTGGATAATTTCAAGAGAAGCTGCAAAGTCCTTCAAGTGAAAAGATACAAATTCTCAACCTAAGAAGGCAAAAAAAAAAAAAATCATCTGTAGAAGTTACTGAGCTCTGCAGTACAAGACATGTAAAGAGAACATACGTGAGAGTGAGTGCATTTACATAATTTTTATTATAGTGTATTGCTATAATCATGTTATTTTTGTTAATTTCAGTAAACTGTACCTAATCTAGAATTTAAATTTTATCATAAGTGTATATATAGTGACCAGTTTATCTGAGGTTTCAGCCATCCAGTGGGAAAGTCTTGGAATTCATCCTGGGACTACTATAGTGACTTTTTCCTTCAGAATAGTGTAAAAATATTGGTATTTATGTAATTATTTGGGTAACTCTTGATATTTTATAAGCATTCCACAAAGATAACTTTTTCTGCCAACTGTTCAAAACTCTTTTTTTTCAGTATAATTTTTATTGCATAAAAATATGTAACAAAATTTCATCTAAGCCATTTCTAAGTATATGGTCCAATAGTATATAACATATATTTGTTTTGTAAAGCAAATCTGCATATCATTTGCATCTAGCATATCTGAAACTCTACACCCTTTAAGTAGCTTACTCTTCCTCCCACTTCACTCCAGCCCCAGGTAGCCGCTATTTTACTTTATGAATTTGACATGGTAGATTCCTCATATAGGTAAAATCAATGTTTGTCTTTTTGTAAATGTCTTATTTCGCTTAATATTGTAATATATGTCAGAATTTATTTTTTAAGGCACATAATCCATTGTATGTACATATCACATTTCATTTATCCAGTCAGTGTCTATTTGTGTTTGTTTCTACATCTTGTCTGTTTTGAATAATACTTCTGTGAACATGGACCTGAAAATACTTCATGACTCTGCTTTCAGCTGTTTTTTTATTTTTTATTTTTTTTTCTTTTTATTGAGGTTATTGGTACAATCTAGGTATACAATACAATTACATTCGTCATTGGGATTCTGCACCTTTACATAATAGGTCTTGATTCTCATTTTTCCCCTTGTCCCTGCCCTACCTCCACCCCCTCCTCCCCTCCCCATTTACAAACACTTTATTTCCATTTTTTCAGTTTCTCATATTTTTTTCCTCTCCCTTATTACCTTTCCCCCACCCTTCCCACTTTCCTTACACCTTTAGCCCTTTACTTCCTATTTCACATTATTAATTGTCTCATTAGGATCCTGTGTACTATTATAGTTTTTCACACCAAAGAAACTATTCGGTATTTCAGTTAAAGAAATCGCTGTATGAACATTAAAAATAGGGAATTCTAAAATAAAACTAAAAAGGAAAGTAAAAGAGAAAAGGCAATGATGTAACATCAAAATAATCCTTAATTCTGGAGATGAAAATGGTCCCTGAACATATTTAAATTGCCTCTCACTCTTATAGTCTAATATTATTCTTTTTTCATTATTTAGAGAATACTTTATTAGTTTCTGTAATCAAACCCACGTAGATATGACCTTACATATTTAGTATGATGTGTTATCCCTGTACACAATGGAAAAAATAAACGCCCAACATAGGAAAGAAATGGAATCCATAAAACAGATTCAAACAGATATCCAGGAGATTAAACACTCTATTGAAAGTGTACACAACAGAATAAAAGAATGCGAAGATAGGCTCTCAGATATACAAGATAAGATTGCAGTCAGTGACCATGAAAAGAGAGGTCTCTTAAAAACAGTAAGAGATCATGAGAAATCCATCCAACAACTCCTAGATGATGCAAAGAAGAATAACATAAGACTGATAGGAATCCATGAAGTAGAAGGAGAAAATACAAATGACTTAAAAAAGCTGTTTGCAGAATTAATGACAGAAAACTTCCCAAACAGAGGGGAAGAATTTGACACTCAGATAACAGGCATATAGGACCCCAACTAGCTACAATAAAAAAAAATTTACACCTAGACATATAATAATCAAGATCCCAGAAATCTTCTCCCAACAGAAGAACAAAATACTACAAGCAGTAAGAGAAAAGAAACAAATCACATACAAAGGAAAGCCCATCAGAATCACAGCAGACTTTTCAGCTGTTTTTTTAATTATACCCAGAAGTAGGATTGCTGGACCACATGGTTCTGTTTTGCATTTTTTGAAAAATTTGCATACTGTTCATAGTAGTTGCACCATTTTCATTTTATCGTCAGTGTACAAGAATTCTGATTGTACCACACCTTTACTGTTATGTTTTGTATCTAGATGTCCCCCGAAAGTCTCAGGCAGTCATACATGGGGCTTTCACAGGTGGCTAGATCGATGGTGTGTGTGTGATACTGAGATTAAGGATGCGTAACTACTAACTCAGTCCACTGATCCGTTTAGCCTAGCTCTGGCTGTGGATAATGGCCCATCCTTGGTGTTGGTGTCATCACCCAAAAGGTGGGAAGCCTACAAAGGATGTAAGGGAGAGACAGGCTGCTGCTGCTGCTCTTGCTGCTTTCTGCCTGCAATGTCATTAACTGTCTCTTCTCTGCCCCTTTGCCATGCCACACTGCCTTAGAGCCAGCCAACAGTGGACTGAAACCTGTACAGACTGTGAGCTGAAATAAACCTTTCTTCCTTTAACTTTGGCTGTCAGGTATTTTTGTCTTGGCAATGAGAAAAATAAATGACTAAGAAATTTACCAACTTTATTTTCTAGTATTTTTGTGAAGTGGTAGCTCATTGGGGTTTTGATTTGCATTAGTGTTGCTGAGCATTTTTTCATATGCTTATTGGCCATTCATACATCATCTTTGGAAACATGTCTATTCAAGTCCTTTGCCCATTCTTAAATTGAGGTGTTTATTGTGTGTGGAATTTTAATAGTTTTTATGTATTTTAGTTGTTAATTCCTTACCAGATGTATAATTTGCAAACATTTTCTCCCATTCTGTATGTTGCCTTTTTACTCTGATGATTGTGTCCTTTATTGATGAACTAAAATGTTTATTTTGATGTAGTCTCATTTGTGTATTTTTGCTTTTGTTTCTTATTTAGCATTGGTTATCTTTAGAAGTTTAAAAAACGTATTGTTGGTATTGTTTCAAGTTGATGTTTGTTATTCAATTTTTCCTTATTCTTTATAATTTTGATTATACAGGTCTTGTATCTACTTTGTTAGACATTTGCAGAGGTGTTTAATTTTCTTTAGAGCAATTATAAATAATATTGAATTAAAATTTTATTTTATTTCTTTTTTGTTCTCTATGCATAATGAATACATTAATCATGGGGAATCGGTACATGTACATATCATATCTTCATCCCTATTTTTTTCTCTTCATCACCCCTGCATCCTGTCTTCCCCATCACTAGATCCCCCATCCTATCTCCACAGTCTATCTTCATTTGCTGTCATCTTTCTTTTATTTTGCTTTTTGCCTCACTAAGTAGAAATGCAGTTGTTTTTGTATTTTGATCTTGTATCTTGCAATCTTTCTGAATTCAGTTTTTTCTCCCAGAGGTTGAAAATTTTTTAGTTTTTTAAAAATGTAGATGATCATGTTATCATGCAGTAGTATAATGTTTTTTTTTTTTTTTTTTTTTTGTGGTACCGGGGATTGAACTCATGTCTTTGCGCTTGCAAGGTAGGCCACCAAACCGCTGAGCTAAATCCCCGGCCCAGTAGTATGATGTATGACAACATAAAACTACAGTACTATAATATATAGTACAATCAACAAAAATTACTGTATAAGCAAGGTATACCTATAGTACAAAAAAGACATTGAGTCTCTATAAACAAGATATATAGAACTGTACAAGAAAAAAAGATGGGTTGCAAGTCCAAGTAGTGGATTGTAAGTCCAAAAAGTCATTAAACAGGCAGGCCATTAAATGAGGAATGTCTGTCTGTCTTTATATAGATTTACAAGGCAGGCTTACAATTCCCTCTGCAGAGTCAGGTGTAAAGAATGCAAAAGGGTTGTCTGTGCACTGCAGATCTGAAGGATCCAGTCAAAAGCTGAAGGCTTAGAGCTCAGTGTAGAGTCCCATGAAAGTCTGTATCAAGAATCCGAAGGTTCTGTGATGGAAGGCCGAAGAGTCTGGGCTGAAAGCTAGAAGAAAGATGTCAAGGCACAAGTGAAGACTGCAGTTCTTCTAAAGAAACGAAGCAAGACTTCCTTCTTCTTTCCCTTTTTATTCCATTCATGCCTCAGGCCTATTGTTGATGCAGCTCATACTCAAAGTGAGTCTTCTGCTTTAGTAAATCATCGAATCATACCAGAACTGTGCTAAGCCAATCAGTTTGGCATTTCTTATTTAAGTTGACACAGCAGTTAACTATTACACATTTGTACTGAACATGTACACAAATTCCATTCTTGTAATTATTCTCTGAACAATACAGTATATTAACTATGTAACATTTACATTGTGTTAGGTATTGTAAATAATAGGTGACTTAAGAATACGGGAGATATGTATAGATTATATGCAAATACTACACCATTTTACATATAGAACTTGAGCACCCACAGATTTTGGTATCCATGGAGAGTCTTGGAACCAGTCCCCCACAGATACAGAGATAATATGCTCTGTGTGGGGTTGAGAAAGTTCCCCTCTGTTCCTAGTGCACCGTTCCTAGATAATACTGAGTGGTTGTTGAATTACATCACATGATTTTTCTCAATTGATGTGAGTGTGTGATTTTTCTTCCCTTGCCTGTTAATGCAGTGGATTACATTGGTTGATTTTTAAGTATTGAATCAGCCTTGCACATAAGGAGTAGGTTTCACTTAGTCATGACTATACACACGTTATTTACATACATATATATGTTACACACATGCACATACATTGTTGGACTCAATTTACAAAATTTTAAATATCTTTGTATCTAAATTCATAAACATAATGGACTATCCTTTCTTTTTTGTGTTTTCTTTATTTAGTTTTGTTTTTCATAATACTTTTGCCCTATTCACTTGTTTTCAGGTTCATTGATTTTTGCATACACGCACACACACACACACATATAATTTATTTCTGCTTGCTTTGGGTCTTGCTGTGTTTTTCTAGTTTCTTAAGGCAGGTACTTAGTTTATTGATTTGAGGTTATTTCTCTTTTCCATTGTTAGCATTTAAGTTCTCTAAATTTTTCTTTTAATGTGGATTTGCCTGTATCTCACAGATTGTGATATATTGTTTTTATTTTCATTCAGTGCCATATATTTTTTAAAAAATTTCCTTTGAGACTCCTTTGACCCATGTTTGTTTGTTTGTTTGGTTTTTTTGAGACAGGATCTCACTATGTAGTTGAGATTGACCTGGAACTCACTATGTAGTCTAGGCTGGTCTCAAACTCACAGCGATCCTCCTGCCTCAGCCTCCCGAGTTCTGGGATTACAGGCATGTGCCACCACACCCTGCCTCCTTTGACCAATATTGAGAATTTTTTCCTAAAGATAGGATGGCACTATTTTGCCCAGGCTGGTCTCCAAATCATGAGTTCAAATGATAAACCTATCTTAGACTCCTGAGAATCTGAGGCATACACTATCATATCTGGCTGATGTGGCTCAGAAAACATAGTTTGAGTTGATTTGTCATTTAATTCTACTCAGAGGATATACTCTATATGGTATAAATTCTTTTAAATTTGCCTAAATATGTTTTATGAGTCACAAGAGTATATATGGACTTTTGAAAGAATGTGTATTTTTCTATTTTTGATTAATGTTCTAATGTTGATCAGATCCTATTGGTTGATGATACTGCTCAGTTTTCCTATATTCTTACTGATATTTTTGTCTAGTAATGCTTTTAATAGCTGAGAATAGAGTATTGAAGTCCTCAACTACATTTGCAGATTTTTCTGTTTTTCCTTTATCAGTTTATCAGTTTTTGCTTTATGTATTTTGAAGTTCTTTTGGTTGGGACATATACATTTAGGACTGCCTTATTTTACTGGTCATTTAAACTTTATCATTTTGTAATGGCCCTTCTTTTTGTTTTTTGGGGACCGGGGATTGAACTCGGGTCCTTGCGCTTGCAAGGCAGGCCACTGAACTGCTGAGCTAAATCCCCAGCCCTGGCCCTTCTTGTCTCTAATATTTTTATTTCCTTTCAACTCTATATATGATAGTAATTGATACTTAATGCTTTAAAAATTAATGCTAGCTTGATACATATTTTTCTTTTTATTTTTAACTTACTTATATCATTATATAGGAAAAGAGATTTTTGTAGACAGCATATAGTCAAGATGCATTTTTAGTGCCAGATTTAGCTCAGTGGTTCTGCCGCCTGCAAGCCCAAGGACCTGAGTTTGATCCCCAGTACCAAAAAAAAAAAAAAAAAAAAAACAAACAAAGATGCATTTTTAAATTCAGTGTGCCAACTCTTTTAACTGATGCTTTTATAACATTAACAATTAAAATAATCATTAATATTTAAGTCAAGTTTTTTTTTTTGATTCCTATTTTCTGTTCTCTGTTTATTTTTCTTGTTTTTCTGTGGATTATTTGGACACTTTTTAGGGTTACATTTTAATTTATTTGTGATTTTTATGACATTTTGTACAGTTTTAAGAGTAAGGAATATTTATTTGTTTGGTACCGGGGATTGAACTCGGGTCCTTAAGCTTTCAAGTTAGGCGCCAGAACCACTGAGCTAAATCTCCGGCCCAACAAATATTTATTGAGGGAAAGGCAGCGCCTGCCTGAGAGGGGCAGGAGGAGATACTGGGAAAGTAGGTTGCCCTTGCACAGTTTTCTTAGTGGGGTTCTTATCATGGTCTACTGTTGACATTTAACCACTTTAAGTTAAGAATAGGAACCTATACTTTCAGTTAAGATATTTTACTCTTTCTACTTTTTAAATATAATTTTAAAAATTACTCTGTATACATTGTTACATACAGTGTTACATACAGTGTTACATTTTGCTTTTTCCATAAAATATGATTAAAGAATTTTTTGAGGTTTGTGGTAATCGATTACGTATACTTCTATTTTTACCCTTTCTGTTATTCTCTTTTCTTTTTTGGAGGACTCAGACTTCTGTTATTTCTTTTGCTAAGAAGGCTCCCTTATATCACTCTATCAGTGCTAGTAACATCATTTTCTTTCGTACAGAGTGTCTTTTTAATTTTTTAGGGTAATAGTTTTGTCAGTTATTGTAGACAGGATTAATGTTACTGAGTTTTAGCCCTTAGGAAAAGGACCAGTCTTTCTGGATGAGATGGTTTCAGAAGAGATAATATTAGCTATCATTTGAATTGTTGTTCCTTTATAGATAGTATATTATTTCTTTTGCCTATTTTAAAGATTTCTTTCTTTTGCTTTAATTTTTTTTGGTACCAGGGATTGAACTTGGGTCCTTGTGCTTTCGAGGCAGGCGGCAGAACCACTGAGCTAAATCCCCAGCCCTGCTTTAGTTTTAATAAATATAATTTTGATGTATCCTGATGTATTTTTCTTTGAATTCATCCTGTGTAGATTTCACGTAGTTTCTTAAATCTGGAGACTCGCTGTCTTTCTGACAAATTTAGAAAGTTTGCGTCCATTGTGTCTTAAATACTGCACTACTTTCTGACTTTCTCTTAATAATTAATAATGTTAATTTTTAAATTATTGTCCCTTAGATCCTGGAGTCTTTTTCTCCCAGCCTTCTTTCCCACTGTTTTTCAATTTGAGTAAATTCTATTGATCTGTCTCAAATTCAGTGGTTCTGTATTCCATCATTACCATTTTATAATTAAAACCATCAATCAAGTTTTAAATTTTTAAGTTGTGTTTTTCATATTTATAGTTTCCACTTGGTCTTTTTTTTTTCCATTAGTGGGGATCAAACCTAGGTGTATTCTACTAATCTGAGTTATACACACACCATCCTATTTATTTTTTGAGCCAGGCTCTTGCTATGTTGTCCAGGCTGACCTTAAATTTGTAATCCTCTTGTCTCCTGAGTAGCAAAGTATAAAGGCTTGTGTCACGATGCTCATCCATTTGGTTCTTTTAAGATAACCTTTATTTAATTCCTAAGATTTTCTATTTTTTCATTTGTTTCAAGAGAACTTAAAATTGATTTCTGAAGCATTATATTTTAAAAATAAGACTGCTTTAAAATTCTTGTTAGACCTTTCCAGTATCTATTTTATCTTAATATTGGCATCTTTTCTCATTCAATTGTGATTTTCCTGGATTTTCATCGATAAATGAATTTGATTGTATCCTTGATGTTGTAGTTATTATGTTAGGGACTGCCAATCCTATTTAACCCTTATATTTAGGAGGTAGTCACCGTGTTTAGATTTAGTGTGTAGGTTCTGGCTTATTCTTGTATACTTCAGTTCTGATGACAGTTTAAATTTTTAGAGCCAAAGCAGTGGTACTTTGCAATTTCATTTTGGGGTACTCGTGAGGATTCTGTTCATATCTGCTGAAGCTGTCTGTAGAGATGAGAGTGAAAAGCATTTCCATGGGCTGCCACCTTTTTGGAGATGAGGAAAAGACAGAACGTGCTGAGCCTGGGTCTCCTTATGCCTTTCGGTAAAGGGAAGAGAGAAAACAAGACACCGCTCCAGCTAAGCGATCAGGCTGTCTGAGGTTTCTTCCCTTGTGAAATGGGAGCATAGGCTGCCACTGCATCTCTGCTTGACATTCTTTTCCTATTATTTGTCCAGAAAAACCAGGGTTTTCTTGTCTATGCCTACTTGTATATTGGAGGGCTCTGATGCCCAACCTGGAACATACAGGAGGAGATAAAAGAAACCCAGAATGTTGTTGTTTGTCAAATCTTGAAGTTCTAGTCATCTGCCTTCTTCCTCCCATATTTGAGATGCCCCATTTCATTGCCTGATGGATAATTTGGAGGGGCGTTAGTAAGCATGTGGTTAGGAGCATGTAAAAAGGAGGAGCAGGGGAAAGTAAATCTATTTTATTTTGTCCCCAAATCAGAGCACAATGCTTTCTTACTGTTTTACTCAATGAAAAACATGCAAAGGGCCTTTCTGCTGCATATCAAACAAAGTATGGTGACTTTCTCAAGAAAGCACTTGTGTGACATTTTGGAATTACGTCCTGAATTAGCTATCTTTGTAAATAGAACATCATTTTTGCTTGATTTTCATATAAATCATAGATTTCTAGCTTTAGGTGTTTGGCCTTTTTTTTTTTTTTTGAAAATGAATAAAGAGAGCCTATTACTTAAAAAAAAATTGCTGACAGTATTTTTTCCAATGACAGAATTTGTGCTTGAAGGAGAAAAAAAATCAGGACTGTAGAAATTTTAATTCACCACTGTGACCTTTCCAGCATCCCAATATTTAAGTACTTTGCTAATGACATCATTTACTGATTATTTTTGCATGTTGTATGATTATGGCAACATTTGAAGATCTGCACAGCTGACCAAACCAGTGTTTTGCAGTGAGGGATGCATGATGTTAAATTATGCATAGATAAAAGTTCTATTCAGAGTGTAAAATAGACCATTGGCTTTTTAAAAAGTTATCAAAATATCATTTTTGATTTATAAATCATAATTATATGCATTTTGAGGATACATTGTATCTGTGTTTCGTATGGTTAATTTGTAGACCCAAAGTGGCATGATTACATGAAGCCAATTAACCTGTCCGTCACTTTGTTTACCTATCATTTTTTTATGGTGGGACATTTGAAATTTACTCTTTAGTTATTATGAAATAGATAATTCAGTCATACTACATAATGTGTTTGGATAATCATGGATTGTATATATGGTGATAGTCACATAAGATTGTAAATGGAGCTGAAACATCCTTATATTTTTACTGTATCTTTGTATGTTTAGATGTGTGTTCAGATACATAAATACCATTGTATTACAGATGCCTGAGGAATTCAGTAGAGTAACATGCTATATGTGTGTATATTCTAGGAGCAATTGGTCATATGTACTATACAAGCTAGGTGTGTAGTAGTAGGTGATGTAATCTAGGTTTGTGTATGTGTACTCCATGACGTTTTTACGATCACAGAATTGTCTCATATACTTTTCTCAGGATACATCTCTGCCTTTACGTACAGTCATATGACTATCAATTACATTACTTTAGACTATAGTCACCCCCTTGAACAATAGAGCTCAAAATCTGTTCTCCCTGTCTATCTGAAGCTTTGTTTCCGTTTATTAACAATTTTCTGTTCCATTTCTCTTTCCCGTCCCAGTCTCTGGTAGTCATCCTTCTCTGTATGAGTACAACTCTACTAGATTCATATGTAAGTAAGATCAGCCAGTATTTGTCCTTCTGTGCTTAACATATTTTACTTAGCATAATGTCCTTTGGATTCATCCATTTTATCACAAATGACAGGATTTCCTTGCTTTAAAGAATGAATAGTATCCCATTATATATGCACATTTATTTCATTTTCTTCACCTGTCTAAAGACACTGTAGTGGTTTGGCTCTAAATGGCCTCCAAAGCCTGATGTATTTGGAAGGTGTTTTGATTACTGGAGTACTATAGCTGACTTGCTGCTAGGAGGTGGGCCCTGGTCACAAGAGGAGGTTCACTGGGGATGTGGCCTAGAAGGGTGTGTCTCCCTCTTCATCTTCCTTCTCTCTGCTTCCTGGATGCCAGGAGGTTAGAAGCTTTCCTTCACTATGTCCCCCTGTTGTGCCATTTTGGCTTTTCAGTCAAAATTGTGAGCCCAAATAAACCTCTCCTCCTATAGGCTGTTGTTGTTGCATATTGTATCTCAGTGATGAGAAAAAGGACTAAGACAGAGACACATAGGTTGCTTTCATATCTTGCCAGTTGTGGATAATGCTGCCATAAACATAGTGATTTCAGTTCTTTTGGATATAGTACATCCAGAGGTGGGATTACTGCTTCACATCGTAGTTCTAACTTTAGTTTTTGGAGGAACCTCCCTATCTTTTTCCATAGTAGCTGTATTGATTTATATTCCCACCAACAATGTGTAAGAGTTCCCTTCTTCTCCAGTATTTACCTTTTTGATAGTAGCCATTCTAACAGATGTGAGATGGTTTTGTGGTTGCTATTTTATTTTTTATTTTTGGTACCGGGGATTGAACTCGGGTCCTTGCGCTTGCAAGGCAGGCCACCAAACCACTGAGCTAAATCTGTGGCCCCAAGTGGTTTCTATTTTAATTGGTATTTGCCTCACAGTGATGTTGAACATTTTTTCATATACTTTCTGGTTATTTCTCTGTCCTCTTTTGAGAAGTGTCTTTTCACATTCTTTGGCCATTTTTAAAATCTGATTATTTGTTTTCTTGATATTATTTGAATTCCTTGTATGTTTTGAATATTAAACCTTGCTGGATGTGTAATTTGCAAATATTTTCTTGCATTCTAAAAGTTTTCTCTGCTCTGTTAATTGTTTCCTTTGATGGGCAAAAGCTTCTTAGTTTGATGCAATCCCATTTGTCTATTTTTGTTTTTGTTGATTATGCTTTTGGAGTCATGTATACACATGCAAAACCTTACTCAAAATCAAGTAGCTTTTTCCTGTTTTCTTCTAGCAGTTTTATAGTTTCAGATCCTACATTTAAGTTTTTAATCCATTTTTGAGCTGGCTTTGTACATAGTATAAGATAAAGATCTAATTTTATTCTTCTCTTTGTGAATATCAATGTAATTGCTGTGATTTGAACATGATTTGTCCCCTCCACAACTCATATTGAATTTGATTGGCACTGTGGTAGTGTTGAAATTGGGGTCTTTAAGGGATGACTGGGCAGAGCCCTCATGAATGGGTTAATTTATTTTTGAATTTATGGGTTCATGGATAAATGAGTTGTTGCTGGAGTGGCCTTCTCTGGCTAGCTGGCTCTGTCTCCCTGTGTAATTAATTTCCTCTGTCATGTTATGACACTGCAAGAAGTACTTGCCAGATGTCACAGTTGTGCTCTTGGACTTCTCAATCCTCGGATCTTGAGTTAAAAAAACAAAACCAAACCCAAACTATTATTTTTTATAAATTACCTGGTTTCAGGCATTTTGTTATAGCAGCTGAAAGTGGATCAAGAGACCAGTTTATTGAAGCAAATGTCCTTTCCCCATTGCTTGTTCTTAGTACCTTTCTTAAAGGTTAGTTGAAGGCTGAGGATTTAGAGCAGTGGCACTGTGCCTGCCTTCTAAGTAAAGAGTCCTGAATTTAGTCCCATACTGGAAAAAAGAAAAAAAGTTTAGTCCCATTACTGGCTTTCCTATACTGTTACATTGGTCAATGTATCTGTTTTTGTGCCAATATCATTCTGTTCTGATTGCAGTTTATTTTATATAATGTTTTGAAAGTAGGGAATATGATGTCTTGTTCTTTTTTGTCAAGACTGTTTTGGATGTTTGGTAAGCCATTGGATTTAGGTGTAACAGAAAATTATACATCTATTAATGAAATTTCCGGCTTCACATAGCAATAAGCCTAAGATACTCTAACTTAATGGATTTTGGTATGCTATTGAATTAGAATATCCATAATTACATGAAAAAGGGATTAAAGTACTTTTCTTCCCCCACAACTGCAGATCTCTGTGGTAGATTATACTTTAACTGAAACAACTTTGAATGTGGAAGCATATGTAAAAATTCAGCTGTCTTCTATGAAGCAAGATATTAAAAAGATTTGATAAAGTATAAAACAATTTCACCATTCTCCTTTTTTTGTTTTGAAATTGTTTTAAAATAAATTACTTTGACACCAGTACATATGATCCTAATGAGATAATTGACAATGTGAAATAGGAAGAAAAGAGCTAAAGGTGTAGAGAAAGTGGAAAGGGTAGGGGAAGGGTAACAAGGGAAAAGAAAAAAATATGAGAAAATGAAAAAATGGAAAAAAAGTGTTTGTAAATGGGGAGGGGAGGAGCGGGTAAAGGGAGGGCAGGGACAAGGGAAAAAATGAGAACCAAGACCTGTCATGTTAAAGGTACAAGATCCCAATAATGAATGTAACTGTACTGTATACCTAAAATGTACCAATAAACTCAATTAAAAAAATAAATTACTTTCATTAATATGTGATAGTTTTATTAGTTGTGTAAAAATTTGTGAAGAAGTGTTTTAAACTTTTAGCAAGGTTTAATTTCTTACATGGTAAATATTGAATATATAATCCACAAAACAATAATTTTTAAGAATGTATACCAGAGTTTGAGAATCACTAATTTAAGAGAGCTAAGGCAAGGAGAAGGGTGAAGACAGAGGCGTGGTGGGCATGTGGCATCTCACATTTGACAAGTGCATGACATTCATCTGACAAGTTGTTTTATATGCTTATTTTGTCCTTTCTTCTTGAGTAATTTCATTTTCACAAAAGATACTTTTTCTTTTACATTACCACATTAGTATACATTCCTTTCTGGGAAGAAATGTAATTAGTAAACTAGTAGAACTCAATAAACTAGTAGAATTCTTCACAAAATTACATCTCTCAGTACTATCCCCATTGTAACTTTACTGTAAGAAGTATATAAAAATATAACCGTACTTTGTTAAGAATGACAAGTAGAACAATAATATTAATTCATTGATTACTCATGCAAGAATGGAGTAATCAAAAAATTTATGAAGTACTGATTCAAAAGACAATAAAATATTTGAGTTACTTTTTAAAAAAATTTGATTGTAAATGACTTTTGTAGTTTTCTCCAATTATTTATTGAGATAATTTACATAATAGTAAAATGTGTAACTTAGAAATTCTTCACAGGATTTTCATAAAAATGTTTTATAGATATAAGTTGGTTTTATTAGTATTGATATAGAAGATGAGATAAATTGAAAGTATTAGTGGAAAAAAATAAGACAAGTGATCTAGGGAAGAGATTAAATTAGGGAAGAGATTAGAAAGATGCATGCACTAAAATCCTACATGTTTATTAGGGTGTACCTTTAATTCTTTCGTAACTTCCAGGTAAAGAGGGAAGCAAAACTTTAATGAGTGATGGAAGAACTGATCCTCAAGAAAAGCAAGAGGCACAAAGCTGCTCCTGTACTGAGCTCAGATTTGAATAATTTCTTTTAAAGTGGATATAATATTTCTGGTATAATGTCATTTAAAGTGGATATAATATACTGAAATTCAAAATGTTCTCAACATCTGATAGAAGTAACAGGATTCACTGGGCTGAGCTCCCCATCGTTGGAAGAAATAAGTGTTAGAGTGTCTATGACCAAAAGTGTGGTATGGTGCAGGTATATAGATCTCTCTTGTTCTGGCTTTTTCCAGAAATGACCATTAAAATGTCCAAAAAATGATGCTACATTTTTAAGGTGAATCCTGTGTCTGTGTGTGTGTGTGTGTGTGTGTGTGTGTGTGTGTGTGTGTTCGTGTGTGTGTTCCCCTTAGTTGAGATTTTGAGGGTATCTATGCAGTTTTACTTCCTAAAAACTAACTGCTATTATTTGTTTGCATTCAGATGAAGAATCACATAATTTTAGAGAGTTATCTGAGTTAAGTACAAGAGGAGCTCACCAAGTATATGTAATTGAACAGAAAGCCTGTGCACTAAAGTGTACAAGAATTAACACACAGTGTTAACATTTTTTCTTAAATCAACCCTGATTTTGTTTCCACACATACAACAGTGAGTGATGCAGACCAAACTTAAGATATGAAGTGAGACTCTAGCTGCCCATCTCAGGACGGTCTTATGCACAAGCAAAATAGGCAGTGCTTTCACTACCTTCTCTTCTCTTATAGGAAAGAGTAATTTTTTTTCAGATTAAAATAATTTCTTCTGATGTGTTCTTTTAGCTACCAGTCAAATCCCTATCAAAGTATAAAACAGTGTTGTTACGGTTAAGTACAAGTTCTTGCTCAGAAGTTGAATTAGACTCTAATTCAACATCTATTTTTCCAGGTTGAACAGAGAGAAATCACGTAGTAATTGCTTAACCATTCCAGAATGTTAGTTTGCTCCCTTAGTGATCTTTTAAAATTAATTTTTAGAAGAAACTAACAGGTTTTTGATTTTTCAAAATCTTTCATTCTTTTATTCTATCCTGTTATCAACATGTCTGTTTTTGTGTCAATACCATGTTGTTTTTATTACTATAGCTTTGTACTTCATAGTATATCTTGAAATTCAGCATTATAATGCCCCTTGCTTTATTCTTTTTGATAAGAGTTACTTTAGCTATTCTGGGTTTCTTCTGATTCCATGTAACTTTTAGGGTTGCTTATTTTAGTTCTGGGAAGAATGCCTTTGATATTTTGTATAAAGCTTTAAATTGTTTTTCGTAATATGGCCATTTTATGGTACTAATTCTCCCTATCTAGGAGCAGGGAATGTCTTTCCATTTTCTAATGTTCTCTTCAATATCCTTCTAGTTTTCCTTACAGAGTTCTTTCACCTCCTTGGTTAAGTTGATTCCTAGGTGTTTGATTTTATTTTTTCGAAATTGTCAGGAATGGAATTGTTTTCCTGATTTCTTTCTCTGTGAGTTCGTTATTGGTATAGAGGAATGCTATTAGTTCTTGTGTGTTGATTTTATATCCTGCTACTTTGCTGAATTATTTATTAGTTCTAAGAGTCTTTTGGTAGAGATTTTTGGGTCTTTTGTCATTTACAAATAAAGTCAGTTTGGTTTCTTCCTTTCTGTTCGTATTCCTTTTATCTGTACCTCTTGTCTGATTCCTCTTGCTGGTCTTGAGTTCTTACTGTATTGAAGAGGAATGGTGAGAAGGGGCATCCTTTTCTTGTTCCTGCTTGACAGGGAGTGCTTTCAGTATGAAACATTTGGTATGATATTGGCTATGGGTTTGTTCTAAATGAACTTTTATCATTTTGAGATAAGGTCCCTTTATACATATTTTTATCAGGGTTTATATCATGAAGGGATGTCGGAGTCCTTGTTAAGAGTAGAATTTTCTTTCATTAGTAATTCTTTTATGATTCACCTTTAGTAAATGCTGCAATCTCCACACATTTTCCACGTCATTAAAAGCCATCCCAGCCTACCAACAGAGGACTTAGATTCACTTTGTGCCTTCAGGCTGCTGAAACTGGAGCATGATCTTTTCTCTGCCTCCAAGGGAGGGCTGCCTAGTCTTTGCTGTCCAAACTAGTCCAGTGGGAAAGTCATGGTCATAATTCCAAGTCCATCAGGCACTTTTGATACATGTTAAACTAATGAATGAAAACTGAATTACATAGACTTGCCCACATAACTATTTGAAATTATGAGTACTAATTTAATAATAACCAAAAGTATTTCATATATGAATTTTCATTTTGATTGCTGCTAGATTAGAGTGTCAAGCGTTTGGATAAATGCTCTGTCATCATCCTCATTTCTTTCCTCTCTACTTGATCTTAGCCAAAAGGCTGAGAAGCAGTTATTATTTCCTCTCCAAATGCCAAAGAACCTCTTCCTTTATTAGAAAGTCTTATGATATAATTTTGATTTAAACTGATCATTAAAATCTGATTTATAAAGAAATCAAATATTGAAATGTTAGATTTATACCACCTACTTATGGGTCATATTTTCATAATTGAGATTTATAATTTCCCACAGGAAAACTAGGTGACTGATTTTGTTGTTATTGTGTCCTTTATTTTTATCTTTAGTTTTAAAAAAATTAACATACACGAAACATAAAGTTAGTACATATTAAATGGGTATTATATAATGTTCAACACATATAAACACTGTAATATTAAATCAGTATACATTTATTTATCACCTCAAGCATGTTATTTTTTTTGTGGTAAAATCTTTTCAAATCTTTTGGCTTTTTGAAATGTACAGCGTGTAATTATTATCTCTGGTCACCATTCTGTGCCCTAGAGCTTCTTGCTTGTATCTAACTGTATACCTATTGATTAACCTTTTCCCACCCTTCCTGCCTCCAGTGTCCCTGATCTCTGGTAATCACCATTCTACTCTCAACTTCTGTGAGACCAACTTCATTAAATTCCACACGTGGTGAGAATATGTGGTACTTGCCTTTCTGTTCCTGATATTTCACTTGGTGTAAATGTGGTACCTGTCTTTCTGTTCCTGATATTTCACTTGGTGTAATGATCTTCAGTTTCGTCTATATTGTCACAAATGATAGGATTTAACAGGATGAATGGTATTCATAGCTGAATAGTCGTTCATGTGTACCACATTACTTTATCCACTCATTTGTTGATGGATACTTAGTTTGTGGTATTTCTTGACCATTGTGAATAATACTGAAATGAACATAAGAATGCAAATGTCTCTTTGACATAGTGTTTTCATTTCCTTTGGATATGTACCCAGTAATGGATTCCGCTGGATCTGCTGGGCTCCTCTGTAATTCTGTGGATATCCTGGATCATGTGGTGATTTTAATTTTTTTTTCTCATTGAGTTTATTGGTACATTTTAGGTATACAGTACAGTTACATTCATCATTGGGATCTTGTACCTTTACGTGACAGGTCTTGGTTCTTATTTTTTCCTCTTGCCCCTGTCCTCCCTCTACCTCCCCTCCCTTCCCTATTTACAAAAACTTTATTTCCATTTTTTCATTTTCTCATATTTTTTCTTTTCCCTTATTTCCTTTCCCCTACCCTTCCCACTTCCCCTACAATGGAAAGATATTCCCTGCTCCTGGGTAGGAAGAATCAACATAGTGAAAATGGCCATACTACCAAAATGGCTATAGAGATTCAATGCAATGCCAATAGAAATTCCAACAGTGTATTTCACAGAAGTAGAAAAAATAATCCAAAAATTCATTTGAAACCAGAAGAGAGCTAGCATAGCAAAAGCCGTCCTAGGCAACAGAGACATGGCAGGGGGTATAACGATTCCCAATTTGAAACTATACTACAAAGCCACTGTGATAAAAACAGCATGGTACTGGCAAAGAATCAGACCTGAGGATCAGTGGAATAGATCGGAAGATACAGAAACAATTCCAGGTGTACTCAGCTACCTAATCTTTGACAAAGAAGCCAACCATCCTCAGTGGAGGAAAGATAGCCTCTTTAATAAATGGTGTTGGAAAAACTGGATTTCAACCTGCCAAAGACTAAAACTAGACCCTTATCTTTCCATGCACTAAACTAAAATCCAAGTGGATTAAAGATCTAAATATTAAAAAAGAGACACTAAATTTGCTGGAAGAGAAATTAGGCAGAACTCTTGAAGACATTGGCATAGGAAAAGACTTTATGGTGATTTTAATTTTTATAAATACATTCATACTGTTATCCATAATGGCTGTACTAATTAGCATTCCTACCAATAGTGTGCTAATGTTCCCTTTTTTCAGCATTGCCAGCACTTGTTATCTTTAGTCTTTTTGATATCAGCCAGTTTTGCTAGGGTGAGGTGATAAGTCCTTGTGTTTTATATGACAGTATTTGATCTTTGACAAAGAATATTTCTCCTATATAACTTGCAGAATCTCCAGTATACCATTCTAGAGGGTGATGGAGAAAGGTAATCCTTCTTTCTTTTTGTTAAGTGATTATAATTTATGTGTCTCATTTACACTTTTGATAGAGTTCTAGTTAAGGCTTTGTCCTCTGGTTGTGTTTTTTTTTTTTTTTTTTTTTTTTTTTTTTTTTTTTGCTTGTTTGTTTGTAAGAAGCCATCAAAATGGATTGGGAAGCTGAGAAAGAAAAGCTTCACGAGTTCATATAGCCTCCTGGGTACATTAGTAACTTAATCTCCCTTTCTGACTGGTATTTGTATCATTTTTACCCTGATAGTCTACTTATGCAGCTACCTCAGATTCCATAACGGGTGAAAGATTATTATTTTAACTCTATGATGTTCAGTTGCATATTTGGCAAGTGAGATCATTGTTATGTAAAAACTGATGTTCTACATGAGCAAAACAGGAAATTCATTGTTTTGTTGTGCACTACCTGCAGGGAATGATAACTATAGAATAGTTCAAATATTTAGGTAACATGGTCATAGAACTCTTGTAAATGGCTTTGAAACAGGAAAATATTGCTTTATTTAATAAATATATTGTAATTCCGTAATGGAATCGCAGTATGGTTTTGCATATTTTTACACTTTCCATATTCCTATCTGTACTCCTTTTTTGGCCTGAAGGAGCCAAATTTAATTGAAATTCAAGTTGTAACAAGCTGTGAGTCTTGTCTACTCTGTCTTTTTGTGCTCTAAGAGGAAATACTTGGCTTATGACCAACTCTTCACCTTCTTTGGCCATCTTCAGTAATGTGGGTGCTGTAGTTGTCTCTTCCAGAGATGTGTCATCTGTGCTTTCCACTGGTCGGTGCCAGCCATGGCTGGCTTTTGACTTCAGTAGCTAAGCCTTTAATGTTAAGTGAAAGCTGTGTCAAGTAGAAGATCGCGAAGTTATTTTATTTGGATCAAAAGCCCTAAATAAATAAGTGGTATATAGTTTCCTGCTTCACATTTTAAGATTGTATGGTATGTTGTAATTAGAAAATTTGAAGTTTTTTTTTCTTTCAGAAAGATGCAGAAATTTTCTCATGAATTCCTGAAATAGATTTTTATGGGTTAATATGCAGGTTCACTGGAATTCTTCAAGTTCAATTCTCATTTCTATCCTGTTATAATTTTAAACTTGTTTTCTTCTGTTGAGTCTACAGCCCTCTACTCTGCCATCTGAGCTTTCAAAAAATGCATCAAATTCCTTTTTTCCCCCAAGGTTCAATTTAGATTTATATGTGGTTCACATACAAACTGGAATCTTTTAGAGCTTTCAGTGACAACCCTTTGGTATGCATGCTGTAAGTTTGCCACCACTGTTATATACAACTTCTTAATCATTCATATTACTCTGATATATATGACTTCCAGCTGACCAGGGATATAAGATATAAAATTCCTATGTATTCATACATAATATTTATTTGTCAAATCTTTTTTGAATTATCAAGTTCCAGTATTTTAATTAAGCTGAAAAAGGAGAAAGATGATAAAATGGCTTTATGATAATGGAAATAGGTAATGAAATAGTTTGGTATAGCTGATTAAATTGTTGCTTCTCCTGGATTAGTGTTTTTTAAAAATCTGTTTCCATTATAATTTATAAAATAGAAATAAGCCACAATTTATTTAGTGAATTTTACTTAGTAGCTGTTCAGTGAATGCCTGTTGAATTAAAAGCAAGCAATAAAACATGAACCAGGAAAGTCCATTTTATATTAATATGGGTAAGAGAATAGGATGTAATTTTTGAGAAAAATTTGTTAGGAATTAGATGGATAATCCAATTATTAAAAATCACTCTAGTGGTAATTTGTGATTTATTCAGACAGGTGGGAGATGCAGTTCATTTTCAGTAATTTATATTCCATGTCAAAATGTTGTGAGTAAAATATTGGAGAGCTGCTATGCCTAATTTTTAAAAAATTAAATTATACTATATGTAAGATTCTGGCTTTGTCTTTCTTGCTCCAAAGGAGAAATACTACCCTTTCCAATAAAAACTTTAAAGTAAATACTTTAAAACTGTGTCATGCTGTGGTAAGTGTTCTCACAGTGGGAATGCACCTGAAGGACAGTTAATTCTATCTTGGAGAGGGAAGGAAAGAAAGAGAACAACTAAATGGAGTTGAAGATGGGTAGAGAAGGAAGACAATTCCCCATTAGAGAAAACTACAAGTAAGACTAGAAAATGAATGATATTTGCAGGATTGTCTTATTTCTAGAATATCTTTTAAACTTACTTTTGCTGCATCTGTGGTAATATGATTTCCTTATTTATATGTTCTCCTAAACATTATACATGTTTCTTGAGACTCACTAAGTCTATTACTTGACCCCTGTGTGGTTCATGGTCTATATTTATAAATGAAGCAAAAAACAAATAAGCAAAAAAGCTCAGAACCGAGGTTCCTTTCTTATCCAGCATGCATATTTGCAAAAGAAGTATTTGTTTCCTTCTAAGTAGAATTTCAAAACGTTGGGAAACAGACTAATGACTGTGGCACTTTTACCATTCAAAAAGCAACACAGTATGGTACAAAGGTCTTGAGAGTCCACCAGAACTGTCCAAATCTCTCTGAGCCTCAGTTTTCTCATCTGTAAAATGGAGTCAGTAAAGTAACTCCTGAGGATGAGATGAAGTGATAACATTTATTTAATCAGTGTTTCTCAAACTTGGCTGCACATTTAAGTTACGTGGGAAGCTTTAACAAAGCCCTATTACCAGGCTGCATTCCAGAATAATTATTTTAGGAATTTTGGTGTAGGACCCAGGTACTAGCATTTTAAAATTTTCTTTTGGTCAAGTCTATATTAGATTATAATGTAACATTATAATGTAACTTATGTAACATGGAAGGCACATGAAACCTGTGTAGTTACCTTGATTAAATCCCAGCAGTTGTGTAGCTGGCCCTTTATGGTGCTTACTCTGTCATAAGCACTGTGTAAAGAAGCTTTTCATAGCATATAAAAAAGATACTTGCTTTGTTTTTGCTATTTTGTCAGATGATGGAGTAGCACATGACTGAGATAAAAACAACACTGATTATTAGATAGTAAAATGGGCACTTTTATCATCAGGAGTTAGGATATCAGTGTAATTATCCCAGTGGATTATGGAATTGACTTTCATTATTCAGTCTCCAGACCAGAAATTTAAAAATTAAAAAATATTTTAGATTAAAATTTAATTCATGATGTATAGGGAAGACATAATATCAATTTGACACAGATGAACATTTCAAACAGACATTCGTACATATACTTTCTTCCTTTACTATATTTTTTACCTTCCATTTCCTTATGAAAAGTTAAGTATAGTAATTTGAAGCACTTTACATATAAATAGTATATTATATACATATTTTCCACTCTACATTTCCTTCATTGAAGGGCTTGAGATGTGTTAAAATGATGCTACTAAAAAATAAACCATGGCATTGTTTGCAATGAGCATACAGCTATGTACTCCTTAAGGTGTATTCCCAATGACTTCACTGATCTCTGAAAAGAGATAGTACACAGAATGCTCACTGTAGACATCAGCCATGGTAGAGTTGGTGAACTTCAACATTACTAACAGTGGAAGGTTGAATTTGAAGCCTGAACTGGACCCTCTAGAACCCCATACAACCTTTGTTAAATCAAGTATCTTTTAATCTCAGCTTTTGTATTTATCAAATGAAGAAAATTCTTGTTAAGTTGACTTTTTAGTCTTGTGAGGATGCAGGAATTAAGAGAGTCAATGCTGATCTAATCTGTCTTTCCTATAGATAGAATGATGTCAGTCTTACCATATAAAATATGTATCTTTATCTACAAAATGGCAATAATAATAGTATCAGTCTCAGTGTGTTTTTGTAACTATTATAAAAGAAAACCCAAACACTTAATATAGTGCTTGACTCAGAACAAGTGTTCATTCATTCAACAAATATTTATTGAGGATTTATCTCATTCCAGGTGTTTTTCTAGGTTCTTGGAATTCGTGAGAAGAGCCAATAAGTCTTCTTATTTATGAGTTTATAACAATGAGAGGGATAGAATTGAATAATTAAGAATTAATGTAAAACTGCTATGGTAAATGCTGGGAAAGAAAGATGCCTGAGACTGAGAATAATGTTAGGGAAGGTGGATTCTAATTAGACAAAGGCTAAAGACAGGTGGGATTGGATTCTAAACAGAAAGAAGAGAATAATTCAGTCTGTATAATAGGCATGATGGGTAATTACAGTATAGAGAGTGAAAGAGAAGGTAGCTCAGGATCTAGATGGAAAGACTGGAATACTAATACGCACTTGGATTTGTTTGCAGTCCCACCAGGGAGGCAGAATCTCAATGACATAGGACGAGGTATTTATTAAATAGATTGGAAGATATACCTAGGGAGGGTTTGTATTTCTGTGTTTGGTGGTGAATAGCAGGGTTAGCAATCAGGAACAAATGGACATGAACTGGAACCCACAAGGACAAAGTCAAAACCTGTATCAAACCTTAGCTGTTTGACTTCTTTGACTCAGGACCTTACACTTGCAAGGCAGGCTCAGTACCACTGAGCTAAATCCCCAGCCCCTTAGGGACAATATATTTAGAAAAAATGGTACAGATCTTAAGGAGCCAGCTTAAATACACTTGTGTAAGCATCACACAGGTCAAGATGTAGTACCCTTTCAGCGGTATAACCACTTCTGCTCTGTGAAAGACAATGCCAAGGGAATGAGAAGACAAGCTACAGACTGGGAGGAAGTACCCACAAAGATAAATCCGACAAAAAGAGCTGTTATCCAACACCTATAAAGAACTACTAGAACTCAATAATTAGCAAGCATTCCAATTAAAATGTAGGCCAGAGACTAACAAATACCAATGAACATATTATAGAGGGCATATAAATTAATGGAATGCTATACAAATATGTCAATAGAGATTTGTAAATTAAAATAGAATACTACTGCACACCTCTTGAACAGAATGCAAAACACTAATAATATCAAATACTGATCAGGTAGAGTCACTGCTTTGGAATTAGTCTCTTGGAAGCTGTCAAACCCAACCCATTTATACCATGCCTGTTCTTGAGATAGCCTGTTAACCTATTAAATCATTAATCCAGTATTTGCATGAATGTATTCATCATTCATGCAGACAGTAACCTGACCACTGCATAAAGGTTCCATCTGGTTCTACCCGTAATATCTCAATGGGGATTACATTTAGGGATAGAGTAGATGCCTGCAGAGCCTTGCCCACATCCCTTGTAATTTAGCACTTCCTTATAGTTTTCCTACTTCCCACTGCCTGCCAGAATCTGTCTGTCTTTGCCTGAGGGCTTGCTTACGAGGACTCTCCTGGAGGCCTTTTCTTTGCCTTCCCAGGCCCCTTCTTGCCACCTCTTCTCCAACTTCCCCACACTCCCCATCCCGGCTCCAGAAGAACAGAAGGTGCCATGGAATTAGCCCACATCCACAGCAATCTGCAACCAATGATTCGCCCTGCTGGGCCACCTCTGGAGCTGTGTGTTTTATACTGGTTCTCAAAGTTTTCTAAGAGATTAAGCTCCAGGTTCTGACAAGGTAGTAATCTTTATAATACACCATTTATTGGCTGCTTTCCTGTCCCTGTTCTGCTTCTCTACAGTCTTAAACTTTCTCAAACTGCTGGCAATTGAATCTTCCTATCAGGGTTTGTTTTCAGGGAACCTAAACTGCAAAAGACTGCTGGAATAATACCCACAACTAAATGATAGATAGAACTAAATTTATTTCCTTAATTTGTAAATACCTTTAATTTATAACTGCTTCCTAGAATTTCTACCTAGACATGCTATTGATATTACAAATCTGACCCATCCAAACTAAGAAGCAAAACCTTGTAAAAGAATGTTTCCATATTGATTAGGAGGAGATTTCTAGGATTTTTGTCTTTGTATTTCTTTTCTGTTCATCTCTGAAGGGAAAAATCTTTTAAGTGATTCAGTATGTACCTTGTGTTCCTGATTTTCTCTTATTTGGGTGTGAACTGCATCTCATACAAATATAACTTGTAACTTCACTGTTAGCTATTTTTAGAATGATGATCTCAGTCTTGGCTTGAATTCCTGGAATCTTGGATCAGTTAGTTTACATTTTGATTTACTCTGAAAGTGTTAATCTCAGAGGTGGTATAGCAAATATTCCAAGTACTAACATAAACACAACATGTTGTGATTCACAGTCATAATCCTTGTGTACTACTTAGTAATTAGTCTCTTAGAAGTCACCACATTTACAGATTATTTTAGGAAGTTTTTATTGATATTCTACATGAAAATTCATCCTGGAATATGCTTCTTAATTTATTTCATATCTCTAAAACATTCTGAACTTTCAAATATAAGTTAAATATGACACATAGATAGGGAATGAATGTAATCAATTTTGACATGTTTTAGGCTTAGTAAATTAAAGGAAATCTTTTTAGATTTTTGTCATTCATTCTTGGTAAAATAAATAATGCTTCATTTAATATAGGACTTCATATCCTTTCTCAAACAATTATATATTCTTAAAGCAGTAAAAGCTTTATGTGGTCAGTTTGAATGACTGTATATAACCCATTGTTAGATGTTTCCATATTGAAGGGAAAATTACTCTGTTGTATATATTTTGCACATTTACTATTAGAAGTGAAAAAACCCAAGTTCTCATTCTGAGAATTAGTTTTATATTCAGATAAATTTGTTTATGTACACTTTCTTATTGTTATAATTAAAAAGAATAAATTGTCTTAACACTGAACCACCAAGAAAGAAATCTGGAAAACAATCCTATTCACAGTGAGAAAATGACAGTACTGTGAAAAAGGGTTAAAGAAGATGTCAGAAAATGGAAAGGCATACCCTGTTCCTAGATAGGCAGCACCAATATTATCAAATGGCTGTATCTCCAAAATGATATATAGATTTAATGCAATCCCAGTGAACATACCAACAGCATTCTTCATGGAACTATAAAAGAATCCTAAAATTTGTTAAGAAACCAGAAGAGATCCAAAATTGCAAAAGCAGTCCTGGGCGGTACAAACAAAACAGGAGGCATCACAATCCTGGATTTCAGGTTGTATTACAAAGCTATAACGATAAAGACTACGTGGTACTGACACAAAAAGTATTGACCAATGGAACAGGACTGAGGATGCAGAAACAAACCCAGACACATTCAGCCAACTGATCTTCAACAAAGGGATCAAAAATTTACCCTGAAGAAAAGATAGCCTCTTTAACAAATGTCACTGGGTCATCCACATGCAGAAAGATAACATAGACCTATATCTCTCACCTTATACTGAAATCAAAATAGATCAGAGACCTAGTTATAAATATAGATACATCTACTCTGCTGGAATATAGAGTAGGTAAAACTCCTGAGGACAGAGGCATAGGCAAAGACCTGAACAGAGCTCTCTTGCACAAAGAATAACACCAACAATCAACAAGTGGGACTATATCAAATCAGAAAGCTTCTGCACAGCAAAGGAAGCAGCCCAACAGAGTAAAGAGTCTACAGAATGAGAAAACAGTTTTGCCAGCTATTCCTCTGACAGAGGCCTAATATCTAGAATATATGAAGAGCTCAAACATTGGACTTCCCAAAGACTCACTCAAAAAATGGGCAATCAAAATTAATAGACTCTTCTCAAAAGAAGTAGTAAAAATGGCATAGGGTTAAATGAAAAAGTCTTTGGTGTTTTTGGCCACTGAAAAAATGCAAAAATCATAAGGTTTCATCTTTATCCAGCAGGAAAGACCATCATGAAGAACTCACAAAACAACAGATACAGATGAGGTTGTGGGGGAAATGAACTCTCTGTACTGTTGGAGGGACTGTAAGCTATTGCAGCCTCTATGGAAATCAGTATGGAGATTCCTCAGAAAACTAAATAGTGTCCATTTGACCCAGTTATATGTCTTCTGGGTGTCTTCCTGAAAGACATGTTATATACCTATGTTTACAGCAGCACAACTCATAACAGTGCAATCTTGGAAGCAGCCTATATGCTCAACCACAGATGAACGGATGTAGGAAATGTCATTCATATACACACACACACACATATCCATGCATACACACAGATATATCTCAGTAATAAAGGAGGATAAATTTGAGTCATTTGTAAGAAAATAGATGCATCTTGAGATCATAATGCTAAGTGAAATAAATCACAATTAAATATCCAGTGGTTTCTCTTATATAAGAAACCCAAAGTGTAAGTTTGAAGAGCATAGGAAAAGATAGGTGATAGGAAATACGGAGATAGACTGTGGAGGTGGAAAAGGGCCATAAGGATGGGGTAAATAAGAGGAAGGGGAAGTAAAAGGATTAGAATTAGGATGTGATATGTTAGGTATACTGATTCCCTACAATGAATGTATTATGTATAACAAACATATAATAATAAAATTTCTCAATGTTTACAGAGTAAATTATATACATTTTTAAAGTACAATATAAAAATAAAGTACAGGGAAACTTCATGTGAACAACAGTGTTCATTATTAATTTTCTTACAAATTACTGCCTTTGGTGCAGAAAATTCCATTTGACTGGTACATAGCTTGACCTTGGGAGGTCAGCATTTTCATTTTTCTGTGGACAACATATGATGAGAACTCCATGGGAGATAATAAAGAGCAACTTGTGAGCTGAAAAAAGATATTTCAGTTCCCCAGCCTCACAGTTATAAGATACCAAAGCCAAGTGCTAATTTTCCAGGCCAATATTCTGGCTGTCTTTGAATCTAATAATATATTCTTTTTTTTAGTGTTAATCTCTATTGTTTACTCAAAGGTACATTAAATTTGCTTGCCATAATTGTAGATTATTGAATAATCTGTGTAAATTTGTGGATACATTTTATTTATTTATCTATTTTTAGTTTATTGGTACATTTTAGGTATATAGTAAAGTTACTTTCAGTACAGTTACTTTCAGTACAGTTACTGGGATCTTGTACCTTTACATGACAGGTCCTCCCCTTATCCCTGCCCTCCGTTCTTCCCCTCCTCCCCTCCCCATTTACAAACACTTTATTTCCATTTTTTCATATTTTTTTCTTTTCCCTTATTACCTTTCCCCTACCCGTCCCACTTTCCCTGCACCTTTAGCCCTTTTCTTCTTATTTCACATTGTCAATTGTCTCATTAGGATCTTATGCACTATTATAATAAAACCTCTTTGGTGTGAAATTAACCCTTTTTGTAGTTTCACCTTATTAGAAGCCAGGTGAGACTCAAGAAGTAAAGTAATTGACTTTTGGTTAACCAAAGTAGAATAACATCCCCCAATGAAACACTATATTATACATATATATTTGTCTATTATGTATGTGTATACATACATATATGATTGTATAATATGTATACATTTTGCATATGTGTACATGTATATGTAATTGGCATATATGTAATATGTGTATATTATATATATATATATATATGTATGTATGTACTGTTTACCGTTGTATCTCTTGCTAAAGTTCTTCTTGGTGGGTGAGGAGGGGAGGTTATGAGTAAGGAGGGCAGAAAAACTGGCAAGCCTTCTCATTTTGGGATTAGGTGAGATGAAGGCTGCTATTCAGGATTGCAGTATTTTTTGGCCAGTAATTTTATTGCCCAGGATCGCAACTATAGGCGGTTATGATAATGGCCTTCCACTATTACAGTGAACCTTCTACTTAGGAACTGTATTGGTTTCTGAGGGCTGGTTGTAACTCAAGTTGATTTTAAGTCCATACAGCTGAGATACGGATTTTACCCTGGTACATGCTATAGATAACAAGAGGCAGATGAATCTTCCATTAACCTAATTAACCCAAGTTGTTCCTGGGTCCGGCTGGTCGTAACTTGAGGGTCCACTGTATTTGCCACTGAGTTTGTTCATGGAGTTGGTGCACTTTGCCGAATCAAATCAGTGCCCTCCAGTAATGGTGTTAGTTTTTGTGCCTCTCCAGTCCTGGGCCCTGGTGCAACTACTGCAGGGATGGAGTTGGAGGAGTTGGTGTGTGGGAATGGTTTTAGGTTAAAATGTCACTCTCTTTCTTACCCCATCTTCGGTAATTTTCTTGGAATTAAAGATACTGAATTAAAAAATGAGAATCAAGACTTGTCATGTAGAGGTACAAGATCCCAACAATGAATGTAACTGTACTGTATCCCTAAAATGTACCAATAAACTCAATTAAAGCTGAAAAAAAATACTTAGTTACATGTATGCCTTTGACATTTTTTAGAATCTTGAAATGGTTGTTTTTAAAGATTTTGTGCAGTTCTATCATTGTTTTTTGAGGAGAAGAATTACAGAAGGCATTTCTATTCTGGGGCTAGTTTTAATTGGAATGTTAGAAGTTATATTTTGAGTGAGGCGTGAGTAACAACACACATCTAGATTTGAGTTCTACTTCTCTGTTTTCAGTTTTTAATGACTGTGAACCGGAGTGCCTTGTGCAGTTGCCCCACAGATCATTGCTTGTTAGAATTATATTTGAAAATAGATCCTCGCGTCCCTACACTGTGCAGCTGCAGGTGGTGATGTCCTCCCTCTGCAGTCTCAGCCCTTTGTCCCTCAGTTCATCGTGCCTGGGTCAGATGTGTGAGGATTCTCAGCACTGCCCGGGGTGAAGTCCACCATGAGCCTTGCTGCAGCCCAGTGTTCTCCAGGACTGATGTGTGTTTCAGTGATGACTGATGCTGTCATTAGTCTATACATAGACAATTAAGTTGTCGCTTTTCATCACAACTAAGATCAAATTCATTGTAAGACATACCTTTATTTACTTACAAAAATCCTTTACAACTTCACCTTTCCACAATAGTTTCTTAATAAGTGTTATATATGTTGAAAAAGCCTTTACGTGGTATTTAAAAAATATTACACCACTTTCATACATTCAAAAGAGGGCAACTATAAAAGCCCATTATTTAAGGTGTTCCTTACATTTTTCCACTTCGGAAGATGACTTCTGAATCTCTTCTTATTCATTCCTCACACAGTGTTTTTCAGCCATTAAGAGTTGATGAAAGATCTCCCTATTTCCCATTATCTATCTTTGTTAATACTTTGGGTACAAGAGATGAGTGGGGAGGAAAGAAAGGGAAAAAAGGGTTTAAAAAAGACAATTAAAAATGAAAATAGAGCTTTTTCAGATGGTAAAGGAATCAAGATTTGCAGAGAACAGGGAGGGACAGGGGGGAAGGGACAAAAATGAATTACGATGCGTTACATACCTGGACCAGTTCCTCATGATAAGTGTACTGCAAACATGCACTAATAAAATGCACAATAAATTTAAAAGGTTGATGCATTTCTTAAGAGAGTTCCACTGTGTGCAAGGTTTTTGCTTTTAGCTTCTGACGCCGATGCTGCTGAGTCTGATGTATACGAGCAGACAGTGGTTGCTACATCAGGACTGCCACCTGGCTGACAGCAATTACAAGACGTCACAATTTTAGAGAGTTTTAAATGCTAAAAAAAAAAAAAAAAAAAAGTGTGGTGGTTTAGAATCAAACATGAGAGTGATTGTGCATAGTCTCTGTTATCTACACATTTCCTCACTTCTATTTCAGAGATAAATCCTATAGATTGTTCTTTGTACAGCTGTTCACATGTGCTTCTTTTATAATAGTCTAACATTCTTACTTTAGATCTTGGTTATCTTTGTTCTATTTTTCTTGCAGAATTTTCTTACCCTTTGATATATTTTTAAATCAGATTTTTGGTTGCATTAAATGTAGCTGATCCTATGGAATAATGAATGTGTTAGGGTTCTCCAGTGGTGTGTGTGTGTGTGTGTGTGTGTGTGTGTGTGTATGTATGTAGAAGTAAAAGGGATAGAAAAGAAGTATGGGAAGGAGAGAAAAAGAGGGGAGGGAATGAGAGGAAGGGAGAAAGAGACATGAATAATAAAAGGGGAATGGGAGAGGGAGGAGGAGGAGGGGAGGCGGGGAGGAGATGATTTAAGGGATTAGATCATAGGATGGCGAAGGGTTGTAAGTCCCAAATCTGTAGAGTGGGCTGGCAGAGTGGATACTGGGGAATAGTTAATATTCACCCTGAGTCGAAAGACAGCCCAGAGGCAAAATTCTCTTCTTTCTAGGGGAATGTCAATCTGTTTTCTCTTACAACTTCAACTCATTAGATGAGGCCTACCCAAATTATGGAGAACAATTTGCTTTACCCCAAAAATCCATGGGTTTAAATGTTAATTTCACATACAAAGCATTTTCATAGCAACATCCAGACTGGTGATTGAAGATGACCCTACTGAGTTGATGCACAAAATTAATCCTGACAGTGAAATCGCTTTCATTCATGATCTTATTCATGTGATGACAAAACTTCATCTGCCATTACTTACGATGTCTGGGTGAATTAATCTTTCCTCAATGATTTTAGCATTCCAGTCTATTACAACTTAATAGTGGGCGACACGTTTAAGTTGTTAGACTTTTTACCATCTTCGGGGTAATAATGGAGATGTGGAACTCAGATCTGCTGATGAGAAAGAAAGCATGAATAGAAGATTTTGAAATATTTCATTTCTTAAATAATCATTAAGACTTTTAAATGCAGATAAGATGTCAGGTGCTATGGAGAAGGTAGAAGATAAATAGTATGCATTAATGTTCAAGAAACTTGCATTTTAGTTGTTAAAGAAGATATTCAAATTAAATACTTGATTTAATAATCAAATAACAGCAACAACAATAATACAGAGTATTTAAAATTGCATTCCAAATGTATATATTAAGATTCATTTTTTCATGTATTTGATGTAAACAAGTCTTTCTAAAAAAAAAAATTGTGTAAGTTGCAGCAGTGTGGCAAGGCCATCCAAACTAGTGTAAGACAAATTAAAAGTGACCATTTTTTTATTGCATTAATTAAAGCTGTTCTAAACAATGCACTTTTTTTTGTTAATGAGACTTGTATATTGGATGATTTTGAATACTAGATAAGATTAAAACATAGTAAGTCCAGATCTCATGAAGCACAACCGAAAGCCAGCTTTGTTGATTTAGTATAATATTTAATTTTTAATACGGAGATCCATGCTGTGAGTGTATGGTTACACATATTCTTATAGATATCTAGGGTCATTGTGGAGTATATTTATTATAGTTGATATTAGTGTGTCATGGGTTTCAGATAAATTTTTATTTTTATTTTTCAGGTGGTTTTTGAGGTTATAGACATCTTTTCTGTTTTTTTTTTTGTTTGTTTGTTTTGTTTTTTTTTTTGAGACAGGGTCTCACTATGTAGTTGAGACTGACCTGGAGCTCACTATGTATCCCAGGCTGGTCTCGAACTCACAGCGATCCTCCTGTTTCAGCCTCCCAAGTGCTGGGATTACAGGTGTGCGCCACCACGCCCAGTTTTAGGCATTTTTTCCAGAAGAAAACTGTATGTATATATTGAAAGCAGGAGGTATATTTTTTTCTTGCTAGAGCACCTGATACAGGAGCTTTAAAAATATTTAGTACTTCAACATGATATTATTGTATGATGAAAAAATGAACAGGTAATTAAACCCACAAACAGATTGATGATACACCTTTATAGTATTTATTTGCTATTCATGAAAAGGGAAGGTAGTGGTCAAGAAAAGGAATGAATGAAAAAGTAATTTGTAGTATGTTGTGCGAGTATCTGTGGAGACTATTACTGTGCTCTGCTTAGCTTCAGGCATGGATTCTGTTCTACATTCCATGATTATGTTTTAGAATGAGGGACAAAAATAGTTCTTTTCCTGTGTAATTCTATAAAAGGATTGGTTTCATGGCAAAAATTGTACCAGATAGTTTTTAAAGACCTGGAATGACTTTTGGGAAATATTCTTATTTTTAAATGATCTAATCTCATGAAAATACAGCTTGGTTTGGTTTTCTTAACAGATGGTCTGTTTGGTAAAAGGTTTTTAGTATTTTTATTTCTTTCCAAAGATTATCTTGTGAATTCACTTTGCATCTAGTGTAATGATCCAGAAACACAATACCCTTACTATTTTTTTGCTCCTTAAAATCTTATATGCACATCTTGTGTAATAGAGGCATACAGAGCATTAGGTGGACTGTTCATGTGATGTTACTCTTTTCCTTCAAGATTTTCCAAACTTTGAATGATTCATGGACCATGGCTTAATTTTAATGGGATTTAATTTAAATTAGAAATATTTAAAACTGTGATGTTTATCTGATTGTACAATTCAGTTCAATTGAAATTTTCTAATTTTAAATCGAGAACCTTTCAGAGTATTGTGTCCCCTTACATAATAGCCTAGCATTTAGCTCCTGTGTTATAGGATCAGTGTTTAACAGTGGAAAATATGTAAATGAAGACACTTTTTAAGTTACTGCCTGGTAGCTGTGGATGAAATAAACATGAGGAAACCTCTTCTTGTTTTATTTGAGTTAGGGAATTTTAGGCCAGAATTTTTTGAAGTAAATTTCTTCATTTAAAAACAAATTTAAAAGCTAAAACTAAATTCCTCCTCATACTCTGTGTAGAGGGAAGAAGGGGACCAGCAGCAGGAGGTGTGTATCTTCTCAAATTCAAATCCAGCTCACAAAAAGAATCTATTTTCTTCCAGAGTCTGAAAATTAATCCCAGGGCTGACTCTCACTATCTTTAGTTGGATCCTGTGTTCTGAATCCTGAGTTGCTCAGCCAACTCCAGGGTCAAGAGAATGGGATTCCATGGTTGCTTTAGACCTAAGTCATTAGTCCATCTTTGGAGTTGGGATCAGCTTCAGCTCCCTTGAGTCACATGTGCAGGAGTTAAAACAAAGTATACCACACGGTATATTGCTTTTTTTAAAGCTGAAACTGAGAAACTGTAACTTCAGAAAGGGCCATTTGTCTTGTTTTCCCCTAAATCTGGCAAGCTATGAAGAATGATTAGTGAGGAATAGCCTTCACATACAGTATAAAGGTTGCAAAAGAGCCTCCATCACCAGTAATTGGGTTGCAAGGAACCTGAATAAACACACACCTTTATCTTTCACTAGCTTCTGTACTGCCCCAAAATATCTCTTGATGAGGTTCCTCAAATTTACTACTACCTTAATGTGGATATCCTAGTGTCCTTCACAGATTTATTATTATGTGTCTAAAAATTATGAGAACATCATGATTTGGTCATTTCTTTTGACTTCACCTCTTTGGTGAAGATCTCTATGTACATGGAAAATTAATAGAACTTTTAAATGTTTCTCTTGTTAACCAGCTCTTGTGTTGTTTGGGTTCCTAGATCCGGCCTGTGAATGCACATAAGACCTAAGGATGTTGGGACTCTGTCCTGACACATGGATTGAGAATGAGGAGGCAGTGCTTTATTAGAAAGTGGGGAAATAGAGACTATGGCTGAAACAATGAATGTCTAAAATCATTGTGCCAGCAACTTTAGATTTTAGCTGATCTACATTTAAAAAAATCAATGTAGTAATTTCTTTTCAAAAAATTTATTAGTATATGTTTGTAGTATATAATGTTTACATTCCTTGTGTGGTATTGTTACAAGTACATAACACCTCTTAATTCCTTTTTTTAACCCCCTCCCATCTCTTGATTCCTTTCTTTTTTTTTTTTTTTGGTATATATTTGCAATACAGAATGGTTACATTCACTGTGTGGAATTGGTTCATGTACAGAACACATCCCAATTCCTTTATCTCTTTCCCTTCCTTCCTTCCTACACCCATCTCTTGATCCGCTTCCCATTTGAGAAAGGTCTCACTGTTTCCTCTTATTTCCCTTTTTATTTTGCTCTTTATTTATACTCTGGGTTTCTCATATAGGAGACACCATGTAATATTTTGGCTTGTGTGTCTGATTTATATCAATCACTTAACATTATGTTCTTAAGAAGCATCCTTTTAGAAACAGATGACTCAACGTTACTGCGGATTTAGCTCAGTGGTGCCGCAAACCTGCCTCGCAAGCGCAAGGACCCAAGTTCAGTCCCTAGTACCAAAAGAAAAAAACAAAAAACAAAAACAGATGACTCAAGTTTATCTTTCTTTATGTCAGAATAGTACTCCATTGTATGCAAATACCATTTCTACTATAGCATCATGCAACTTAAAATATGCAGTAAGAGAAACTTAAAATGCCAGTGGATTAAACAAGATGAAAGTTTATTTTCTGTGGAGATAAGAAGTCTAAGATTGATGCAGCATTTCCAAAATAAAACCAGTGTCGCTTTAAATTGCCACAGCTCCAGCAACCCTATTTGCGTTCCAGTTTCGAAAGTGAAGTTCACTTCTCTTAGATTTGGTACAGTTCTTTATAGAAGGAAGAAAACAAATAAATGACTCTCTACTGATCTTGTGTTTCTCTTAAGGTACTTGAAGTCCTCAGCAACTTCCACTTCTCTTAATTGGCTTATCAGAGCCTACATTTTTTTAGTCACCTGGCCACATATGCCTGTAAGAAAGTGTGGGTGATGTAGTTATTTAGTTAGAATGGATGTTATATTAGTAGAGATGGTTAAGTGAATAGCTGTCTTAGTTACTTCTCTCTTGTTGCTGAGATAAAATACCTGATACCGAAAGTTAAAGTGGAAAGAGTTTATTTAGTTCACAGGTTTTAGTTCATAATCAGCTGGCTCCAAGGCAGGTTGGAACATAGCAGAGGGGCAGAGAGTTCATGTTGGTGGAAGACAGCAAAAGCAATAAGAGACCTTAACGGTGTCTCCTGTGCCCCCTTTATCTTATTCAGACTACTTAGTGCCTGTAGCACTCACTCTGAATCCTAGGGCCCTCAGGCCTAGCCCTACCACAAATCAATCACATACTCTAGATTCAGCCACCTCTGCAAAAGCACGAGGCTTTGGGAGGGATATCTAAACACAAGAAATAACGGTGGCTATTAAGTAGGTGGCTAGTAGTTTTCACTACATGTGAACTTATTAACTAATATGGATGGCAAAGGAGGCTTATTTAGCAATCAGTTGATTTTTTTATATTTAAGATTTAAAATTCATACAAATAGTTGGAAATATAAATAGTAAAACTACCATCTTAATTTTGGTAATAAGGTATGCATAGAGTATCTATTAAATAAGGAATCTAAAGGAAATGTGAAAGATGATTCTGATGTATTTGTCTCTTAGATGTTTTGCTAGATTGTGATGCACTTTACCAAGCTAGGAAACATAAGATAAATGCTAGAGTTTCAGGGAAAGTTAGAGATAAGTGTTGGACATTTAGAACTCTAAGTGCTGGCATCAGATGACATTCTGGTGATGTCTGTTCACCAGCTAAGCAGTTGCACATTTTGATATTCTACTGTGCATTTTCTGGCAAAGATAGGAAAACTCCCTATTTTTAGAACTTCTCCACTTTCTTTAGTCCTTCTCTTTTACTCTGTGATACAGGTTACTGAACTCTGGAGAACTGGGTCCAAACGACACTCTCAGTTCCAACTCCATCCTTAGCACAGGACAGGTCTTTGTACAGTGAGACTTGGGTTGGGTTCTCTGGGTACATGAAGTTCACGTTTCTTAGATTTGGTATAGTACTTTACAAAGGGAGGGAACAGAAGGAGGGAAGTGGACCCACAAGTTTTGAGATATGCAAAATTTAACTGATATTATTGCATGTTGATTATATAGAATTGAGGCTTTTGCTTTTTCTTTTTCATTTTTTAAGGCTACTGGAGAACTGTTTAGAATTGCACTATTACATTTAAAAAAATATATCCAAAGGGGCTGTTGACTCTAAGCATTTTGATAGATACATTATGAAATAATTTTGTGTTCTGTTACTTTAATAATTGAACTATAACTGTTACTTGCTTTGTACTTTAATTCACCGAGTATTGAATGAGCTTTTGCTTTTTTATTATCCTATGAGGGTAGTAGCACTACAAATATTAATAAGGGAAAAATGCCTTCAAGTAGTTTGTGTTACCATTACCTCTTTATCAGTTTCTGCTTTTAAAATTTCATACTAGGCTAAATTCTACAGATAAGATACTTGACAAACCTGAGTGGACATTTTTTTATGGGTGGTGCAATTTAACCACAATCATTGAACACCTACTAAGTAGCCTAAGGCGACTTTGAAAAATGAAGAGTGAGAGCTACTATTGGTCAAGGTCAACATTAATTCTGTTGCCAGAATGATTAAACAGTTCTGTTTATTCTTACTAATATTGTACTTGGTTCCTACCAGGTTTTAAACAGTAGTTGACCAAATGGTTCTTTCACACTATGTATCTCGATGTAGCACTGTATACCCGGCCTGGGAAAGGGAGACAGAAGTTACTATGTTCAGAGAGTAAGTAGCTTCTCTAGAACCCTTTGACACAGTGAGTATTGTTAATGCATTATTGTTATGAGAGTTGTTTGGGTGATGTCATTTGTTCACCAATCATGCAGCTGTGCATTTTGAAATCCATTGTCATTTCTTGGCAGAAAATACAGAAATAGATCAGTTATGCTTTGGAAGGGACCTTTCTGTGTTAAAGACATTCATTTATAAAAACAGAGGTTTTCCTCATCTCTTAATCTTCAAGTGCTAATTTTATTTTATTTCCTGTTTTTTTCATTGATCTTGTCCTGCAAATACAAAACACCCAGACTAAATGGATTGGAATTTGAACTTCAACAGTATTCTCAGGTGGTTAATATGCACATTGATATTTAAGAAACATTGGTGTAGAATCCTAGTAATATTTTAAAAATATTTCAGATTTTGATGTCTAAAAAGTAGCACGTTTCACTTACTTTTATTCTTATTTTCACATAAGAAATAGCATTTTTTACCTTAATAATTTCTTTATGATGAGTACATTTGAAAGGATGTATACATGAATAAAAATATCACATTACAACCCATAAAGATATATAGTTCCTATATGTCAATTAAAGCATCTTTAAGCTGGGTGTGGTTGTGATGTTTGTTGACAATAAAGATAGTATATAAAATTTGGCATGGGGTCTAAGTACTGAAATTTAATGAAGCGTTATTGTACAAAAGTGGAAAAAAATACCCTATATTTATGACCTAGTGCTTGGAAATACTTTTTGCATATGAAAAATAAACTATTTCTAAAATTTGTATGGGTAGTAACTGCTGCTTATAATAACCTCTCTGCCGATAATATATTATGTACTTGTTTTTTATAAAATTTATAATACATTGGACCTTTGACTCATAAACTCAATTCATTCCCCAGTGCTGGTTGTAACTCAGGTTGGTCAGTTGAAGGCTCAGGCTCCTCTGCATAGCCTTCAAAATCTCTTTCATATACAGGAAGATCTCAGTGTCTTTAGAGAGGCTCTGGCCCAGGATTTCTCAACCCCGCAAAGGAAAGGATGTGGTAATGTTCTTCCAGAACTCTTTAAGGGTTAAATCTGTATCGGCAATCATCTGGAAGCATAAGTGGCTGCATTTGGGTCATAACTCAAGATTTTGATTGTAAGTTAAAACTGAAATTCTTTTTGTAACCCAAGTTGTTCATATGTCAGGCAGATTATAACTCTGGGGTCCACTGTAGTTTTTTTTTCTTTAACTTCTTTCTTAATAATTTTCTGTATATTGTAATTATTTGCTTCAGTGTCTTTATGTGTCTACAGTTACAGTTTCCACTTTGCACTCTGTAATCTCTTGAGAGCTTGAGATTACATGCTGTTACATGTATATAACACATTATAATTCTTTTTTCATCCCCTCCTGTCCCCTTCTCTCTCCTTCCCTCCATCTCTTGGTCCTTCTTCCATTTGCAAAAGAACCATCTACCTATTTCCTACTATCTGTCTTTTATTTTGCACTTTATTTATATTTTGAGTTTCTCATATAGGAGAAATCCTGAGGTATTTAAACTTGTGTGTCTGGTTTGTTTCACTTTATATTATGGTCTCAAAGTGCACCAACTCTCCATGAATAATATAACCATTATGTGCTTCACACATGTATTAATAAAAAATAAAGTGAAAAAAGTGCTTATTGCTGGCCCCTGATTGGTGTGGAGGTGCAGTCTGGATACCAGACTTTTCAAAGATTTTCAAGTGATTTTACTTTGCAGCCAGAGTTGGGAAGCCATTGGCCTAAAGTACTGTATTTCAGAAGTAACTAAAACACACCTTGGGCTTTCAGAAAGTAGATAACTATAGTTTTCTTGAGTGATGTGATGGCTCTTTCATTTTAAATTTCTTGCCTAGAATAAAGTGAAATCATTCAAGCAGAGATGATATAATGTTAAGCACTTTCATCAAATTGTAAATGGTATTGTTTATATATGGAGAATATAATTTTTAAATTCTCAAATTTCTATGTGGATGAAAGGAAGGGATAAGCATTCTTATTTTGAATTTTATATAAATCACAGATGTTTTTATCATTGTTTGTTAGAAATCAACAAATTCCGTTTTAGAGCCAAGTATAGTTAGGTGTACACCGTTAACTCTTGTTAACTTTGTCACCTACTTTTAATGGACTGAGTACTCTGATACTGTAAAGGGGACTTTTGTTTACTTCAGTAACAAGATGTTGGGCAAGAACTCATGAACTCAAATAGTTATCTCCCTGAAGCAACAGAGAGCCTCCAGAAAGAAATTGAACTTCATAGTACTCCTTTGTTTTGTTCTGAGACATGATCTAGTCCCTTTCCACTTGGAATTGGGAGCTGAGAGATCAGTATAGAGGTGTTCAGTGTGGTTTCACTGTTTGATTTTAGTTACTGTGAATTCCTAGCTCTAGCCATATCTGGCAGTATGTACTGCAATAGGGTTGCAAACTCCTGTGTAGTATGTAGTATATAGCATATTACATGGGGTCTGAAAATAGTAGGGCTCATCTGATAGACTGTTTTATCAGAACCGAGTTCAAAGTCTAGCTTTTCAATTTTTAAACCATATTGCCTTGATTTTTTAAACTTATCTATTTTTGTTTTTTTAAACTTACCTAGCCTTAGTTTTCCTATTTGGAAAATGGGAATAATGAACTGAAGTTCAGGGTTTGTTAATGACATAAACTGTTTTCAGATGGTTTCATCTCATTGCCCCTTGGAGTTGCCTTTGATGATCTGGAAGTCTGGTTTTCAGCCTTGTTTAGCTGTCTTCTCATTTCTATTTTGTTGTTGTTGTTGCTTTTAATTTAATTCCTGGGTTGCTGCTTGTAAATTGCTTATTGCAAATATCTTTATAGCTAGTATTTAAAACCCTTAGGGAATGGCTACTTCTTGGATTGTCTTCCCAGTTAGTTGGCCTCTGAATTTTGAGTCTGTAATGACCCTTAGGCAATCTCAATGTTGGTATACCAGCAAGGATAACTGACTAGCGTCCAGAGTAATACAATCAGCATCAACAATAGCATCAAACACAGGCTAGAAAATGACAGAAACTATTAATCTACTAACTTTGATCTCATGAACCAGACTTGTGGTTATAAGTCAAAATCTTGAATCAACCAGAAATATATTTGCAGTAAATATGCCCTTCAGTGTACCAAATTTGCCCTCTGGGGAGATTTAGAAGGAGTTGGGGAAGGTAGAGAAAGGAGAGGGAAAGGTTAGAAGTAAGGCTAGAGACAGAAAAAAAAAAAAAGTAAGGCTAGAGGACGCAGGAAGATCATGTGAACTTTGGGAAAGTGGTGAAGACAGAGGAACAGAGAGAATGAAGGAACGAAAACAAGAACAGAACAAACTGACAGCAACAGAAAATCCAGAAACTGTATTGTCCCTCCTATAAAAATAAGAATGATCAAGAAAAAAACAAACAAAAAACAGGTAAAAAACAGGAACAAAATAGGTGAGAAATGAAGAAGAAGGAGAAAAGAAAAGAAAGAAATAGCCCCCTCAAAGCATGTCTCTGCTGTCCCCTGTGTTGGACAACGTGGGTAGCAAGTAGCAAACCGATTTGTGTCACCTGATCTCTGTGAGCCAGCCATGGTCCACTGAAGTTCAGTCTGGTTTCTGGCTGTGAGGATGGAATTAAACTTCCTGACCTCCTTTGGGTTTGAACTCTGCACAGTACTACTGAAGGTTCTAGCTGCCTTTCCCGGCAGCAGTCTGGTTCTGGTAGGGGGTTTTGACTCCAATAACTCACTGACTGCTGCAGTCTGTGGTGCCTTTATTGAGGTGACTCTTTGCTCTCTCAGTGGGCTTTAGTTCTCAGCAAGCCTTGGAGAGGACTTCTCTCTGCTGCTCACCACTGCGCCCATTCCTGGGCTCAGAATGCTGGCCTTCTGGATCCCTGCATTGTGCTGCTGTCCTGGCGGGCCTCCGGCAGGCCTCTGCCTGGCTCCTGTGTCCCCGTGCTGCTGGTGTCTCAGAGGGCCTCTGGCTGGGGCCTGTGTGTCCACGCCTCTAGTGTCCTGGCCTTCACGCTCTTACCAATGGTGTCTGGATGGGGGCTCTCCATAATATGTTATTTATTTGTTTATTTGGAACTAGGGATCGAACTCTGGACCTTGTGCTTGTGAGGCAGGCAGCAGCCCCATAATCTGTTTTAAAAGCTTAACACACTACCTGTCCACTGTTAGCCTGTAATAAAAATTTCCTAGCTTGGATTATACTGAGGAATTGTAGTAAAATGAGAACAAAGTTCTAAATTTTCTTTAATGAGTTATTAATAACGAGTGTTGGGATACGTGAATTACATTTTATGTAACAATATTTCTGGATTTCTTATAAACCTGATCTCTGAGTAAAGGTATCATCATACCTTGTTTTTCATAATAGGTTAAATTTTTTATTGTGTTTAGGGACATTTTACAACTACTCTAAAGATTCTAATGTGAGGAGAGAAATCAGAAAGTTGATAGTGTAGAGTTGCAATCTAGTTTGGTCAGGGCATGGGTTCATATGTTCACAATGTGAATATAGGCCTGTACTGAAGGCCGTGTCAAGTGTAAGCTAAATCAAAGTAGTTCATTAATAAAAAAAGTTAGTTGTGCTCTTCTCTGTGCTCAAATGAAATTGTCATAGTAATGACTTCTATTTTCTGCCTTTCAAAATTGTTCTCATTTTGTAAGTCACAATTCACATGTGATCTGCTTTGTGACTTTTTTTCTCTATCCCTTTAAAGATAGATCATTTCTCTGCATTCAGTTAGAAAGCAATCTCTACCCTGGTGGTTATTGCGCTCTCATATTAAAAGCGTTGCTGCATTTACATTTTAGGTATTGAGTTGAAGTTTGTTTGGGTTCCTGGTTACAGGACTCTGGCTTTGATACAAGAAGAATCTTCATTTTTAATTTCTGCTTTGTCACTTACTTTCTTTATAAAGACTGAGATAAAATCTTGTCCTTTCTTGAGCTCCATTTATTTTTCTATAACATGGGGCTAAAAGCTTCTACCTCATAGGCTGACTAAAAGATTTAAATAGTATAATATTACTGCCTAAGATGGCAGGTGTTTGATAAATGGTAGTGAATTTTGTCATTCTTGTCATTGCTTGTGTATGTTATTTGTTGTATATAGAAATGTAATCAAACCTCCTGTACTAGAGTGTGTGCTCTTTCAGGATGGTGAACCACACTTTGACATTTTGTATAAAGTTTAATATATTGACAAATATTTGTTGATTGAACACATTATTTTTTGTCTTTGCTTGACTTTTGCAAAGAAACTATTGGCATATACCAGAAAGAAAACTTTCTAAAAGTTATTTTGTGAATGATTTTGTTAAAAATTCTCTACAGGTACCTTTTCGCCTGTAATTTGTGTTTTGAAATCTGAGAATTCCACCAAGATAATATGATAGGAACTTTCAGTGATTTGGGGCCATATCCTACTTAGACTGACGCGGTACTGCCACATTTCCTGAGAGCTTGCTACAGAGGTGCACACAGCTTGTTAACTGCCACGGACAATAATGCCATCTCTGCCCCAAGAAGGAGGTAAGCAGATTGATGTTACATGTCATGAACATGTTAGGGATAATTATTGTTAATTTTTTAAATCATTCAAATTAGTTTTGAACTTTTAAGATATCATAGTTATTGTTTTGTGGTAGGAGGGACTTGTATTTCTGGTGTGGATTTTAAAAAAATTACAGTAATATTTGATTAATACTTTCTTTTAAAGTTATCCAGGCACCCTCTCCCCTGAATCTGAGTACAGAATTACCTTATCAAAGCACCATGAAAAGGAAAGTCAGAAAGAAGAAAAAGAAGGGAATCATTACAGCAAATGTTGCTGGGACAAAGTTTGAAATTGGTAGGTTTCTTGATAATAACAGGATTTTCATAGCTGTTGGAAGAATTAATTTGGTGTTGAAAACTGTAGAATTTCAGAGAGATAAGTACCTTTTATGTAACAGATTTTTTAGTGCCTTCTATAAAGTTTATGACATGTTGGAGGAATTCTTTTCCAATGCAGTGGAGGAAGATTTCTTTTAAAAAGATGTTAATTGAGTTTTATAATTTCAGTTAAAACAAAAATGCAGTTAAAATAGCTTAGATAAAAAAGGATTGAAAATGTAATACCCGAACTTTTCCTTAAAGCTCGGCTTTGCCAGTTCTCAAGTTTGACATTGATAATAAAAGAAATTTATATAAGACTGACCGCATAGATTTGATTTTGTGAATATCAGAAAACAGTGTTTTCCACTATTCTTTTTAAAATTTTATTGGTACACTTTTGATATACATAGTTATCATATTCTTCATAAGGAATTTGTACCTGTACACGATATATCTTGATTCTTCTTCTTTTTTTTCTCATTCCCCTCCTCTCCCTTCAAGCCTTCTATTCTTCCTTATTTGGAGAAGCTTTGTTTGCATTTTTCTTTCTGTTCATGTCATGTATGTTACCAGCCTCTCCAGCTTGTGGAATGCTCACCAACGGGTTAAAGATGCTTATTACATGCGCTCCCTCCACAGTTTCCAGGAGTTCCACTTATTTTGTCTGGGTCTTCTCAGGTATTACCAAGAGGCTCCAGAAAGTGTCTCACTTCCTCAGGAATAGGTCTGATCCTGTGCTGGCCTTCTGAAGCCCTCATTGTTTTCTGGGTGTGAGCCAGTTATAGGAATCTCCCAGGCAGTGGTGAGGTTGCAGTTGCCCTCTGTGAGAGCATTAGGTAGCACACAGCTGCTGAGCCCCAGGATGCTAAGGCTGCATGGTAATCTATAGCCTAGGAAAGAGGTACAGTGCTTGTGCATTCATTGCGGTCACCGGGGGCTGCATTCCATTTCCACTCTTCTGGAAAACAGCAGCTCCATTCACCTGCCCCTTCCCTGACCTCATCTTCTCCCATTCACTGTGCTCTCAGTTATGCTTGCATTCTGGGAGGGTTTGCATATGAAATCCTTCTCCTCAAGCAGCCAATGGTGAAGAGTTCTAGGACCCCAGACCAAAAGATTATCAGTTTTGAACAGAGCTGTCATTCAGACAGTTGATATAGAGGGTGCTCATAAAAAGAGAACTTTTAAAAATAAAACATTAAAGTACTGCTGTATAGGTATACCATTCGTTAGGACTCAGAATTCTGTTGGCACCCCAAATTTACCCTAAATATATTCCTTATTTTTGAAATTTGTTGGAAGGAAAGTGGCAGTATGTTGACTGTGAAATCTAGATCTGAGAGGAACATGTAAATAGATTTTACTCAGAAGGAAGCCTTTTTCTGAACATGAGTTTTTCAATAGAATTACAAGGTCAGGACTGCAGGAGGATCAATATGCAAATCTTTCCTGTGAACTCCTCTTTATTTCATGTCCTGAGTAAACAAAGATAACTTGGATTAAGTTCCAGCAATAATTTCAACTAGGGATGTGGAAAGTATAAGGTAGATCTGATGATCAAGGGTTATTTTTACCTTTGTCCTTGGTTACCTAGCTCCAGGTTATGAAAAAGCCATGAAATTACATTTTCCTGAGTAGAGGTGTTGTCTCAGCTATCTGTATTTTCATGGTGCTAAAATTAATTGTGATGTCCTTTGGCAGTTTTGTGTACCTGTTAAATCTGAGAGGAAGGAAACTAAGGAATGAGCTATGCTATAATATTGTTCTCAGTTACTACAGAGAACAATTTGGTCCCAGATAAAGCTGTTATAATTAAAAACATGACTATGCTATAACTAATGGATATTTTGCAAACAAAACACTGTGAATTAATATATTACATTATGTGTAAAAGATAATATATATTGTTTCCAACAATGACTGTATTTCAAAAGTATTTTAATTCCACCTTAACTGTTTACTTTCAGTTCGTTTAGTAATAGATGAAATGGGATTTATGAAAACTCCAGATGAAGATGAAACAAGTAACCTTATATGGTGTGATTCTGCTGTTCAGCAGGAGAAGATTGCAGAGCTACAAAATTACCAGGTGGGAAATTAATCATGAGAAATTATTGGTATGAGGAAAGTTATATGAATTCCATGATAGTTTTCTTTATATAAATTCCTGGTGTGTTGACATATTAGATTTCATTTCTAACTCCTGAATAGCTGTTTTATTGCTATCCATTTGACTCACTTTCGCATGAAACTTGTATCCCTTTCAAACTTCAAATTCTTCTTTAAAGAAGAATCAAGAGAGAGAGAGAGAGAGAGAGAGAGAGAGAGGGAAAAAAAAACCCTTACTAAGATTGTGCTTTGCATTATACACAAATATGAGTAATGAAATAGATTGCATGGGGAGATGAGGTTGTGAAAGTAACTTGTTTTGTCAATTTTATGTAATCTGGTGTTTTTATAATAGAATCTTATATTCAGGAGAAAATAAACATCAAATTAAGAATCCAAATACTAACAAGTTTAGACAGTTGTGATTTTTGTATAGTCCTTCATCTACTGATTTAGAGATTAGTGCACAAGTGATCAGCGGGAACAAATATTATACTTCCATTTTCATAATTTTTCTACAGTGACTGTATGTATAAATATATTAAATCTAGTATACCAAAACAATTTGCATGTTGAATTACCATTTATTCAACAAAGACCACTAGAACATTATCATCTATGTTATCTTCTGATTCTTTTGAAATGTTGTGGCTGGGGATTTAGCTCAGTGGTTCTGCTGCCTGCTTCACAAGTGCAAGGTCCCGAGTTCGATCCCCAGGACCAAAATAAAAAAAGAAAATATGCTATGTGAAATTTTATAATTTTATTCTCTGATAACTATAGATAGGTTGATTCCAGAAATTAATTATAGGCCACTTGATTTTAACCTTTTAAAAGTTGTCAGTTTGTTAAGATATAAAACTCAAAGGGAAGACTTAACTGCATTATAGTATAAATAAATATATTCAATAAGTCAATGAGAATAATTATCTTTTTATTTTCCAGAGGATCAACCATTTTCCAGGAATGGGGGAGATCTGTAGGAAGGATTTCTTAGCAAGAAATATGACCAAGTAATCTTCATTTTCTTGTAATAGAGAACTGTTCAGAATTTGTTTTGAATATTACAGTATTATCTTTGTATAAAGTAACATTGAATTGAAATGATATTTAGATTGAAGAAAGAGAATTCTAGCACTAGAATGACGTCCCCTATTCCAATCTTTTACTTTACGGAGGAAATAATTGGAGGTCAAAGAAATGAATAGCTTGCACAAAGTCAAACAAGTAGTGACCAGCAGAGCTGATCAGAATCCCAGTCTTCCGAATCTCCACTCTTTCAGTTGCACCTTGCTGTCTCTTAAGCAACAGAAGTTTGTCTTTTTTTTTTATTAGAGATTGCAAACATACATGACAACAAGAAATGAAGATACTAAATAAAAATTTTAAATATACATATATATGACAGCAAAAATGGTCATAAAATAAACAAAAATTTTTGCAACACAGACTGATAATCTGAATACATTATTAGTTTGATATGATCTTCAAACATTATATGTTCTTTCTCATTTTCTTATATAATGTTTTGTTTTGGTTTTTTTTGGTACTGGGGATTGAACTTGGGTCTTTGTGCTTGCAAGGCAGGCAGCAGAACCACTGAGATAAATCCCCAGCCCAAAATATACTTATATTTGAAATCCAAAAGCAACTAAAAGAGTTCACATTTTTAAGATCAGATTTTTCTGTTTCTGTTTTATTATATCCCATACTTATTTTTATTATATTTTTTATAAGCATAATGATAGAATTTAACACCAATACATGTGTAATATTCTTCCCAAACAAATGACTATGAATTAAATCAAGCATGTAATTTAGAGAAATCATAAAGTTGGCAGAGAAACTATCGATATGTCAAATGTGCACAATCCTACCACATTCATGACCATGTTTCTCATTTAATAGTGCACACATATGTGTAAAAACATACCCCCCCACATATACACAATGCATATTTTCTACAATACAATATATACTTTGGTATAATAAAACAGTGCAGTAATGTGTAAAATGTTTGTGATTTGTGTGATTTGAGAAAAACAAATATCATCTTTGAGGCAGTTGGAGAATTTGTAATATGTACCAGATACTAAATAATATTAATGATTTATTATCCATTTATTTAAGTATAGTTATGATAAAATTTACTTAAAAATAATATTCATTAATATTCGTTTGTCTTTTAAATAGAAGTGGTAATTTGTATATGGCATTCAGTAGATACTTATTTTCAGTTTAACCGTGAAGAAACTAATTTGTTGTCTTTTGTGCTGTGTGTGTTCATGTTGGTTTCTGCACATGTAGCATGTGTGAGGAACTGTACAGGTGCATGTGGGTACACAAGTGAGCATGCCTGCCCAGGCATATGCGTGCATCTGTATTTATCTCTGAGGCTGCTAGTCACTGTAATCGTTTACTTTCTGAGAAAAACTATTTTGATAAATGGACTGAAGGATTTTTATTCAGTTTATATTTCTGTTGTTTAGAATCTTTAAAGATTTCTTATAAGAATGTTGGGTGCTAAGCGGTTTTTTTTTAAAAGAGGACTATTCATATTAATCAATTTATGTTACAGTTAGAGAAATAGTGATATGATTTTATGTAAATGTTTATAATTATGTACTTACTCGGCAATTTTGGGTATGTTCCAGGGACTGCTGATTTTTAAGATAGGTAAGACCCAGTCCCTGCCTAGAATTCAGTTTTTAGTAACAGAGGGATACTACTAATAGGCACAACAGTTTGGAGATATGAGGGGACAGAGATGGTGGGTGAGGTCACTGGTATGAGGTCAGGGAAGGCTCTCTTGCACTGTTAAAATACGAAATGGTAGTAGAAGTGTGCAGAAGTTTGTCTTTAAGAAGGAGATAAGTAGATTATAGGCAAAGATAACAGTGGAAGAAGATACATGGCAGCTTGAGCCACCATAATTTTGGGGATCTTAAAGCATTCCTGTAGATATGTAGGATGTTAGGAGGTTCAACATGACGAAGCTGAAGATACACATTCCATGTTACTTTATTTCTTCATTCAGTCATCTCATTCAGTACTCAACATACACATGCACACAGGCACACATGTACACACATCATTTCTGAGATAAATACAAAGCTTTTGAATGAGTTTACGCAGCATAATGTTTCAGAAAATTGTGGGGCACTGTGGACAATGAATTCATTAGAGATCGAACTAGAGGGACAGAGCTTGCAAGGAGATGACTGTATCTGGGTAGGAAGTGATGATTGTCTAGTGCGCCACAAAAGTGATAGTGGAAGCGGGGGAGGGAGAATACATCTGAAAGATAGTAAAAAGATGCAATTGATAGGATTTGAAAACTGCTGTGATGTGAGAATTAAAGGTGGGAAGGAAGAAGTCTTCAAGGTGACCCTTAGGTTTCTGGCTTGGACATTGTGTAGGTATCCATAGTATAATTTCAGAGATTACATGGAAAAGAATGAGCTTCAGAAAAAAAGGGAATTACTTCCTTCAAGTTTGGGATATATGTTTTACTTGATACTTCATACCTTTATTATGTGCCTACTATATAGCCGGCATGGTGCTGGGCTCTGGGCACGTGAGTTGATCAGAAGCAGACTTAGGTTCTTATAATATTCATTTGCAACCTTGATAAGTGCCATGAAGTAGAGTCCATAGTTCTGTAATGGTTGCATGGAAAAGAACTCTGATCTAATTTGGGAGATTGGGGAGTATTTCCCTGTGGAAGCCATGTGGAAACTGATACAGGAGTGATGAATAGGAGCTGACTGGTGCCTGCTATAGGTAAGAACCATCCAGGCAGGAAGAACAGCATGAACCATGGTCATGCAGTGGGAGAAAATGTGCATAATCAAGATACTGAACGAATGCTAAGTGCAGTTGGAGCTCAGAGATATGGATGGAATGGGGAGAGCTTAGGTAAAGGGCGATGTTCAGAATTAGTCTTGCCCTGGACGGTGTATGGGAGGTGGGGATGAAACTGAAAATAGTAGTAAGTTGGCCAGATTTGCATTTTGCAAAGATCCTTTCTGGCTGCTTTGCAGAGAATAGTTTGTATGATACAAAGAGGTGAGAGGGTAAGCAGTTTCTCATTCCTTAGGATCCTTGGAACTCTCCTTAAGGATGAAATATTTTTCTATTAGAAAAAAATGTTATGACCTGGTAGTACAAAGTTAACTAAATTACATATTTAATGTCATTTAGTAAATCTGCGATAAAACAAATTATCTAACTGCCAAATTCCTAACTAAAGGTATTGCTTTTCAAGATAGATTACCTAAATGGAAGAAAGTATTCTGCTCATTTATAAAAGATTTGCACACATTTTGAAAAACTTTTTTGAAACATTTTTTCATAATAGGCATTATTTTGATTTTTTTCATAATTTATTTTTGGGGGAATTAGTATTACAAAATAATATTTGGGAATAATAAAACAATTAACATTTTTGGGTCTGCGATTTAGCTCAGTGGTGCCACCACCTGCTTCACAAACACAAAGTCCAGAGTTTGATCCTTGGTACTAAAAAAACAAAAAACCCAAAACCAGAAAAACATTTTATGCCAAGTATTATGTATAAATTATGCATCAAATAGGCAGCCTAATTTATAGCAAATACAAAAACATCACTTGCATGCATTGTAGTTGTATAATTATCCAAGTAGTAGTTCATATAAATAAAACCTGTATACACTATCACAAGCTGTCATGTGGTTTTCTTAGAAAAGCAGTTAAATTCTCAAAGACAGTGCATAAAAAGGGATCACAGGCTGCTCTGAATGGATGACCCAGAAAACCCAAAAATCATGTTTAAAGAGAAAAAATGAATGGCACTTGGCTTGGAAACATACCCTTTTCCCTAACCCTGCACACTAGATTGAGGTAAATAACTCCTACATATTATTTTGCCTTACCTGCTGTCAGTCTGTTTATAGCATGGGTTTGTAATTAGTAACCTCTGTAAATTCATCAGGGACAGAGATCACACTATCTTATTTTAATATCACCAGTGTTCAGCACAGCGTACAGCCAGATCTTTGTAATGTAGTAATACTGACTTAGTACTTCACAGTGCAGATCTTTTTGTCTGATTTTTTTCCACTTGTATCCAAGTGTACAGTGTCTAGTACATAGTAGATGTTTAGGCAAGGTCTATTAGCAAATAGATATTTATGAAGGAACAGAGGGAATTTAAGTCTTTGTAGTATCAGTAGCTCAAGGAAATACAATTTGTAAAGTTTGAAGAGAAATTATTTTTCAGATTGTCTCTACTTTACAGAATGATCAAGTCTCGTCCTCTGGATTACACCTTTGTTCCTCGGACATGGATCTTCCCTTCTGAATACACTCAATTTCAGAACCATGTGAAGGAATTGAAGAAAAAGCGGAAGCAGAAAACCTTTATAGTAAAACCAGCTAATGGTGCAATGGGACACGGGTAAGTTTAGTTTTACTTGAAATATATAAAAATTTTTAAAATGGAAAAGAATAAATGTGTCTAATTACCAGGTTGAGTGCCATTATTAAAAAATAGGAAGTTTCTAACTTTTACTTGTTTGGGACTAATTTTTTTTTGGGGGGGGACTAAAATGAGCCTTATTCTTCTAACATGTCTCACAGGCTTCAGTAATTCAGTTTAAGAATTAAATCAACAAATTGTGAGACTTTAATAGGAGATAAAAACATAAGAGAAAAAACTTCTAATTTCTTCATAAATGTAATATTTATGATAATTTTAATAAGGTTGGAGAATGAAGTAAATTGTTATTGGAGAGCTAAATTAACCTGGAAAAAGAAACAGAAAGGGAGTTACTCTTTCTGTAGCTAAAATTCTTGAAGCAAAATATGTGTGTTCTTTGCTTCATAATTATTTTTCTTTGTGTAGCCATGGTAATTGTATCTAAAATAAAGTAGAATGCATCTTAAGGTAGAGTGCCAAAAACTAGAAGTGTTAGCTGAGAATAGAACATGCAACTTAAAATTCCTGTTTGCTTTTTGCTCACTTATGTTTAGTTTTCTGCAATGCACATTTTCAAAGAAAATATGCTGAGGTTGTTTTTAATAAAATATACTTGAATCATTTTAATTTTTGAAATTAGAAATTACTTGAAAAATTCTGTGGGATTAAAAAATACGTGAAATGGTAGCTATCAGATTAAATTATTGTTCAAGAAATTTGCTTTAACTTTTAAGCATAATATAATAATGCAATCATATATTATTTTAAAATGTGGTTTAGTAGTTTAAAAATAAACACTTGTGTGATTTTATATTGTCCAACGTTGACTTTTTTTTTGGAGACACAGTCTTGCTTTGTAGTTCAGGCTAGCTTCAAACTCACTGAGTAGCCCAGGCTGGCCTTGAACTTGTGGCAGTCCTCCTGCCTCAGCCTCCCAAGTGCTGTGATTACAGGTGTGTACTACCCAGCTATCAACTTCTTTTTTGGGGTTACTAACTTCTTATATGTTAGTATAAAAAGAAAATTTGAGTTGGAAGAGAATTGCATTTTACATTTAATCTATTTTTAAAAATTTAATATTAATATATTTATATTTACAAGGTTATCTTTATTGTTAAATCATACGTAAGTAAGAACTTTCCAGCTTAATCTTCCTGTTTCTTTTGATGACAATATAGCAAGTAACTGGTGAGTGGTAGTGCACACACCTTCAGTACTGAAACAGGCAGTTTACAGCTCTGCCTTCACCTTTAGCTTGCTTAGGTAGAGTTTCATGATTAGCCAGAGATGAGAATTTAGGGCCTTCTCAGATCTTTCCGGAGCATACATCTAGGTTGGGCGTACACATTGACTTCTACTCCGAATGAATATGTTAGAGCTATACAAAGACTCAAAGAATTTCATCCCCTAGCATTTGCCCAGTCTTTTTAGTTACTCCCTTCTTTGCTCTGAGTGTTATCTTTTGGCCTAGCCAGCAGGGATATTTGCTTTAAATGTTTCCAACGGTTGCTCCTCAAGGTAGGCAACTTAGCACTAGCAGTTACAAGTTAGGTAAGGTGAAAGCAAGCCCCCCCCCAGGTAAAATAACCACAAGAATGGAGCCCATTCTGTGGGAGCAGCAATGTGGGCTGTTGTTCAAGGTCTCTGCTGAACTGGAATTTGGTGGTGGAAGGAGAGCAACTTAAAATGCCAGGGGTGTCTTTTTGTTTGTTTTTAGTACAGATCCAGCTGTTATTTTCTTGATTAATTATTTTCTGGATATTGCAAACTTTAAGCTGTTTCTATAATTGAAAAGTTGATGTATTTTTTTGTTGTTGTTATTCATCGCTTTTGTGGAGGGACTGATGTTGGAGTTTCTCATTGCACTGTTTTCCTCTTTAGTGAGTATGGAGGTAACTTTTGAACATCTTGCCTCTAGATTGATTTGATTAAATTATTCTTTTTGTTTTTTTCTTTACACTTAGGATTTCATTGATAAGAAATGGGGATAAACTTCCATCTCAGGATCATTTGATTGTTCAAGAATATATTGAAAAGCCTTTCCTAATGGAAGGTTACAAGTTTGATTTACGAATTTATATTCTGGTAACATCCTGTGATCCATTAAAAATATTTCTTTACCATGATGGACTTGTGCGAATGGGAACAGAGAAGTACATTCCACCTAATGAGTCCAATTTGGTAAGTGATGCCATAAAGAATCTGTTTCATTCATTTGTTCAACATCTACTCCTAAAGCATCTATTATTTATAAACATTTTATGAGTCAAAGTTCCTCCTCTTAGGTTTTTATGGTCTAGAAGAGTCATGCTTATAAACAAGACTACTTCTAACTTACAGGAAACTTCTGAAAATTCGCGAAAGCGTGTCTTGATATAGGCAGGCTAATTAGGAAAAGGTACATCTGGGTACTGCAAAAACAAGGCTAGATTTCCTAGGACACATCTTTATGCCATGGGCATATACAGAAGGACTGTGATAGAAATAAAAGTAATGTGCCATGGAGTACAGGTTCAAGTGCTAATGGAGCGTAGTTCAGCGATAGTTAAGTGCTCAGCTCCTCATTGAGGGTCTGGCTTTTCAGTGGGTTTTGTATAAGAGAAGGAGTGTGTGTGAACCTGTAGAATGTGAATATATAGCTTATGAAACCAAAAGAGTGTAAAATTTGCCAAGTAGTTTTTAATTTTTATAGCATGAAAGAGAAATGAGATTGTAAATTTACACTAACCAAATGTGAAATTGAAACAAATTAGTCATGTGCATTTAAAAAAATATTAAATGGAGCGTTTTGAGGTATTTTTCCATTAAGATTTCCTTTTTGCAACTACAAGACATTCATAAAAATAATAATTTATTGTAAAAATCACAAACTATAATTTACAGTTTATATAAGTTGAATTGTGATGTATGATCTATACTTTAAAATTTAGTTAATATGAAATGCTATTTTGGGAACTAGTAACTATATTACAATTAATGTTTCTCAGTTTGTCAGAGGCCTGATTGTTCTCAACTATCATGTACACAATTATTTGTATTAAGATTGGTCATGTTTTCAAAATTAAATAGTGGCTGATCATAAATGTTGCTATGTTCAATAAATTAAAAATGCTGTAAAACTGACAAAGGAAACATGAAGTAACTGTCTAAAAGTTTTGATAGGAAACATCTCATTAGAGGTCACAAGGTGTGGATATAGCCAATTACCAAGTAATGTTTGAACTCTCCTACATTCTAGGCATTTTGCTGGTTTTGAAAAACAGTGACCAAGGCAGACGCAGTGCCTGCCCTCACAGAAGCAGTAGTCTAGTGGGGAGGCAGAAAATAAAATAAGCAATTATAATACCTAATGGTAAGTGTGATGGTCCAAGAGATTGAGCTATTGCAGTGTGTAGCAGGGTCCACTCACCCAGCTGAAGATAAAGGATAGAGAGGGAGGTTGTAAATTGAAGTCTGACTGATGCAGAGTCAGCCAGATTGGGTAGAGTGGGATGCAGTTGGATGAAGCTCCAGGCAAGAGAATGGATTGGAAGTAAAAGAGACTGGAATGTCTGGGCAGGTTCCCATTGGCTAATGTACAGGCTAAGAAGGAATGTTTAGACCTGGCAGAAAGAGTCCTAGGAACCAGATCTTTCAGAACTTTGTAGCCCTTGCCTAGGGTTTTGGAAGTTAAGATGAAGGAAGGAATGAAATTTTTGTTTACAAAAGGGTTGATTGGTCTGCATTGTGGAGAATGTGAGAAGGCAGCGGAGAAGGATAAAGCAGACAGCAATCATATTTTAGTCTGACCGTATATGAGAGGAGATGTAATTTGAATGGAAATAATAGCAGTGGGGCTGGGCTTACGGGACAGACATGCATCTGAACTGTATCTAAGGTTACACAGATGGCATTCATGAAGTATGAAGATAGGTTGGATTTGTGGAATGAGAATAAGAGAGAGGGAAATCAAGGCAAAAACTCAAATGTGTGTTTGGGGCCCTAGGATTGTAGGGTATTACTGTCTGTGAGAATGGAATACAGGCGCTATTAAAGGTTTTGTGAGAAACTCATGCATTCAATTTAAATGCTTGTGTGACATTAAGAAGACTTACTCTATAGGCATTTGGATATACGCATGGGCTTGAAGTTCAACCAAGAGATCTGAGTGATAACATAATTTGAAAATTATCATCTGATTATGATTAAGCTAATTGAGGTTTTAAAATTGAATTGCATATATATAAGGAGGTAGTTATCTTTTGATACTATTGGAGAGAGGAAGACTTGGACATTCTTTTAGGTGATAAAATGCTTCATTCTTATGTACTGTTGTTTTTATATCCTTTGCTTAAATACACTGGGTTAGGAAATCATGAGAGACAGGGAGAAGAGAAACGTAATCTCTTGTGTGTCATTTTGCCAAATGTTTTTGGCAAATAACCATCTCGCTTTGTTTGTTTATTCATTTGTTATGCTTATTGGTACATTTTTGGTGTACATTATGATCCCATTCATCATTGGGAATTTGTACCTGCATGTGATATGTCTTAGTTCTTATTTTTCCAATTCCCCTTCCTTCCCTTCCACCCCTTCCCATTTACAAAAGCTTTGTTTCCATTTTTTTCCTTTTCTCATTTTACATATATAGAAAAGGATGTTCTTTTAGTTAAATGCAGAATTCCTCATCTGTCTCTACACTTTCATAGTTGAGTTTATAGATTGATATATGAAAAAATGAAAAAAATCCAACATTTTATGTAAACTGAGACCACAAATATATAAAAGGTAAGTTTAAGAAAAAAGACTTGAAAAAAGGCACAACAACAACAAAATGCCTTCACTGGTCAGCTTTGAGTGACACATCACTGTATGTTTTTTTCTTTATATTTCCAGTTTTTAAGAAATATATTCTGTAACAAGTGGTGCATTTTTATGACAATTAAATGTTCTTAAATTACAGAGATAAGACAAATTTTCAAATGTTGTTGAAGTGTAATAAATCTTTATTTTTCCCTTTTTTTTTTGCCGCCATATAGTGGTTGGTCAATCCTTGAAAATTTCTGTATGTGCTAATTCATTATGTTGAACCTATATACTGACAGGCAGAATAGGGTATGAGTTTTATTATTTTACCCCTTTCAAGTAGTTATGTGGCTCATAACTTCCTTCACTTCTATAGTTGCTCCTTAAACATCATTTAGTAAATACATCCTTAATTAGTGGTAAGCACATGAACTTTTCAACATATAACTAAGCCATCATCTCTCTTTACTTCTAAGATTTTATTACAGCAGATCTAAGGAACTTTAGTAAAAATAAAGTAAAACTTGACTATAGTTATTATTAAGAAATCAAAGTAATAATCAGGTGGATGAAATATGTATTTGTTCAAATGCAGTATTTGTATCCAAAGTAATCTTTGGGAGAAGGATAATGAGGAAAGTTGGAATTAAAGATGAAATTTGAGAAATATTTATGTAGCTTGATAAGGAACCGTTCAGTGTGTATTGACATGAGAAATTAAAATTTTGGATTATTTTAAAGTTTAAGGAAAACCACTTATTTAAGAATAAAGAGGACAGAGGAGGGCATGGGGATGTATACCTGTAATCTCAGCACTGGGGAGGGTGAGGCAGGAGAGTGGCTGTGAGTTAGGGTGAGGCCAACATGTACTACCGTGAGCTGAGGGCTAGTCTGAGCTGTATAACAAGACCCTTCTCAATAAACTAGAAAAAAAAAAAAGAATAAAAGACACTAATCTTAAGGAACCCTGGTATGGAGCATAATTCATTTCCTTTTAATCATTCAGATATCTGTCTGCATAGCGTTATGTGGGGCATCCCCCTCTCTGGCTGGTCCATGAAACACAATGGCTTCCCAGCCAGTGCCATGCAGTTTGGCAGTCCTGCCTCTTGGTCTGAATATTAGGGCTTTCATTTTTTTTTTTACTTTTTTTTTTTTAAAGACATGGAAGCCTTTCTCAGAAGATTCCTTTTCTCAAACAAATCTGTTATACTGTAAGGGCCCAAAATGTTAAAAATAAAAATAAATTTGGAGATTTTTCTTCCTTAGCAATATGCAACTTTGTATTTTAATTACTTTCTTTATTCATATTTATTTATTGTTATTATTTTTTTGTACCGGGGATTGAACTCAGGACCTTAACCACTGAGATATATCCCCGACCCTTTGTTTAGTATTTTTAATATTGTGAATGACACTTAAAGTCATACTGTAGATGACTACATTCTCAGGTCCTTCAAGGAAAATCTGTCATTCCATTTTACTTGAAAATTAAATAACCATGAGGTTGTCAGCTTGTATTGTTTCAACTTTGAACTTGTTATTAGTCTTAGAATGACTTCTTTTCTGTGAGCCCATAAAACTGTAAAATGTCATAGGCGTTAACAACTTTGTTTCTTGTTACAGACCCAGTTATACATGCATCTGACAAACTACTCTGTGAACAAGCATAATGAACGTTTTGAACGGGATGAAACTGAAGACAAAGGCAGCAAACGCTCTATTAAATGGTTCACTGAATTTTTACAAGAGAATCACCATGATGTTGCTAAGTTTTGGAGTGATATTTCAGTAAGATCATCCCATTCCACAATTGTAACTGTCGATTTAAAATGCCATCAAGTAATTTAAATAAAGAAGAGCTTTCATTAGCTTGGGCAGAGAAAGAGCATTTCTTTGTGATTGACCTTGACAAAAAGAATTTCGCTGCTAGGGAGAGAGGAGTTTTAGGTGGAGAAGGAAGCCTACATAAAGGCACGAGAGCATGAGAATTGTAGGTGGCTCACATAGAGCCTGTGGGAGATTTGTGAGGACTTGCTGCTGCTGAGAAATGTGTGGAGGTAAAGCAATGGGAATTCGTGCAGTTTTTAATGGAAGAGAGAAATATGACAAAAACCTCCATGTATTTAAAAGCGAGATTTGAGAATATGAGTAAGATACATTAAAGCAAAGACTGAGAGTAGGTAGAGAGGACATGTGGGAGGCTCTTAAAGGTAGTGGAAATGAAAAGAATGGTCTGAATTGGATCATAGTATATGAGGGGACCGTATGGTAAACATTGAGATTAACTGAATGTCCAGGGTGGAGAGTTTCAGAGGTCCCTCTGAAGTTTCAAGGAAGAATGGTAGGGAGAATGGCGCTGTCTGAACTAGAATAGGAAGGAATTTATTTTAAGATGTAGAACTTGATATTGAAGTTAGAAAATGTTTTATTTGCTTATTCATTGTTTATTTATTTAATGCATAGCATGAGCCTCTGGTTGATAAATATCTAGAAGACACCGCTCTGATCCTCAAAAACTTAGAGTCTCGTAAGAAAACATGCACAAGAATTGTTTGTGAAATGCAATGTAGCAAATGCAACAGCAGAGACAGGCATTGGGTTCTGTGGGGTATAGAGGAAGACCACATATAGCAGCTTCAATGAAATGGCTAAAAGAATCTTCCTGGAAATATTGACACTTGATTTGAGGATTTTAAAGTCCTTGAGGCTGTGATGTTGAGTTCCACTCTAGATAAGTTGACCTTGAAGTGCTGCCTCAGGAAAATAGGCAGTCAAGGGTATGTATTTGATGTGCAGTTGACAAAGGCGTGACAAGGCTGAAATTCCAAAGGGTTGATGATCAAAGTGAAACTAGATATAAAGATAACCTTGGTGAAGTAGATCCTGTATCAGTCCTAGCAGAAGTAGTAAAATAGTATTTAAATTTAGATGAGTGTGTCTGTTGAAAATTCTTAAAAGATTGGGCCATACAATTCAATTTAGCTTTCTTTTAGGGACACACAAGATATACTTTAAATAAATCTTGGAAGATGGCTGTGAAAGTTTGGAGTTGGTTGATCTTGGTTTTCTTCATCACGAGAATCAGAAAGAAAAGTCAGTATCATTATATTTATGCTCTGGGTGACTGTATTATTGGTTGATCAGTCTACCTTTTCATTAGCATAGGCTGTAAACCCAAGGTCTTTAGGTGTCAGAGATGTAAGGTAGATCAAGGAGTGATCCAGGTAGAACACAGCAAGGAGTTCTGGGAACCTTGGGAAGAGGTTGAGAGGGCCACATGTAATGGCCACTAATCAGAACCAGCCTGTCAGTTACCTTGGGTCCAGTGTGGCTCTTTCTGCTAATTTGTTAACATATTAGTGATTTATAGTGAATTTAAAAAATATAAAAATCTGTCATCTGGATATGGCCAGATGCCTACAAATTTGTTAATCTTCCATTATATCTTCCTGAGAGACAATATTCTAAATAGGGAATTTGATAATACAAATGCATGTTTAATTATTTAACTTACTGAGGCCAGTTCCAAAGACTGTTATAAAAATGGCAGTTTACTATCTTAGTGGGTTGGAAGCATTCCCCTAAGCATAGTGAAATTTGTTATTTTTGACCTGTAACTTATCGATGGAAAGTTCTACCTAATGATAGCTAGATAATTCAATAAATAAGTCCTTAGATTAACTCAGTAGTACCAAGAAAGTTTTATATATCCTCTGGCATTATATTTTTGTTTCTTTCTTTTTTTTTTTCCTTGGGTACCGGGGATCGAACTTGGGTTATTGTGCTTGCAAGGCGGGCAGCGTAACCACTGAGCTAAATCCCCAGCCCTATTTTTGTTTCTTTATCCATGTATGTTTTATTCATTGTGAAATATGGAACCCATTGGGCTGCCTTAGGGAAGAATACGTAGAGACTCACCCAGAGTGAAAAAATTAGCCTTAACACCCTTGAAGACATTGGTTTAGATGTTACTTTCCGCTCATGGGAATTAAGGAAAGATGTAGAAGCCAGACTAACAATAATATGAAGGTATAGAAATTAACTTTTCTGTTATAGCCTATAGCACAATTTTTAGATGTAACCTAAAAATGGTCAATTTGGGCCTGTAATGACACTCTAGTCTCTAGTCTGTAAATGGGTGAGCTTTGCATCATTCTTGACTATGTTAGTTAGAATGTATATTAATAATCCATAAGTGACCAGTGAAATAATCAGTTAACTTTTTCAAGTACTTTAGTGCAATCATCTTATCAATTTGTGTACATTTATGTAAGTATCTGAAAGTTTGCTTCAAGAATCGGTATATTTTATGCAGATATCTTTTAAAAGTGAATCGATGGAGTAAATTAAAAATAATTACAAGAGGAGTAATGAAAGCAATTACCTAGCAAATTTTTTATTTTAATGCTTTAGTTTACAAACTCCATGAATTTAATTTAAAACTTTTTTGGGTGGGGGTAATTTCTCTAAAAAAATAACCATCTTCCGTATTAATTCATGAAATACCCTGTGAAAAACAGAGTTGTGTGCTTTGTGTTAGTCAAGAATGAATAAGAAATCCATAGAAAGTCTGGCCATGGATATAAAAAATGAGTAGAATGACTCCTAATGGCTCCTAAAGTAGAATGACTCAGAGTTGTGTGCTTTGTGTTAGTCAAGAATGAATAAGAAATCCATAGAAAGTCTGGCCATGGAAATAAAAAATGAGTAGAATGACTCCTAAAGGCGTTCCTACTGAGTACCGTTTATGTACTTAAGAGATACATCATAAATCATATCAAATCAAGAACACATGTTGGAAATGCTGAAAAGCAGAAATAGAATTTCATTTGTGTTTGGTTATATTGCTCCTAATTTTCACATCTATTTATAGTTTTGCCCTTACTCTCTAAAAATGCGTTGTTTTCTATGTAGCAAGAACACAAATTTGTAATTCAAGGTCTATTAAATAATATTCACTGTTACCCTGTCCAGCCTGTGTTGTTTCACAGAGATACTTTTATTGGTCAGAGGTGGTTTTTTTCTTCCCCCACTCCTAAGTTGTTTCAAAGATATCTCCATAGATTTCTGTGAAGTCATTTTTTTTATCTCTCATCTTATACATTTTGAGATTTTAAACACAACTTCTTTTGTTTTTCACAACCTTTTGGGGCATGCCTGATATTTATCCCCAAATATCTATCTGATGTTTGTCTGAACTGGACTGTGGTTCTGAGCGACAGTGAGGCTAATGAGTACCCCCTCCTTTTCTCTCCCATGTGATAAACACTACTTCCCCCAGGTAGAGTAATATTTGTGCCTGACCTAACTTACTGTGTGGAGTTCTAGAAAAATGGTAGTTTAACAATAATAGTTAAGTAGCTAACATGTATTGCAACTTTAGTATAGGTATTATGCTACATGGAATCCCATTTTGTCCTGACACCAGCACCCTGATTTGAGGCTACCCAGGCCTCAAGTAGCAAAGCCAAGAGCAAACCCAGAGTCTGACTCAAGAGTCAAGTTCTTTTTTGCCTTCCTCTACTGCCTGTGCTTGTAGGGCAGAAGTTAGAAAGCTAATAATATACTACATTTTAAGTGAAAACTGTAAGATTGCTGGATTTTTCATAAGTCATTGCTTGTTCTCAAACTTCAATATAACAACTTTTAAAAATAGCACTAGAAACTTCTATATAGCAACAGGGAGATAGATCTTTTGCAAAAGGAAGGAGGCCAAGAGATGGAGGGAAGGAAGGGGGTGAGAAGGATAGAGAAGGAGATGGAGAAAGAATTAAGACGTATCACATCCATTTGCCGACTCCCCGTGAGGAATGTAAACATTGTGTACTACAAGCAGGTGCTAATAAAAATGAAACGAAAAATAGTGACTTGTTTAGGAGCTTCAGGAATCGGGATGCAGTGTGTTCTCTGCAGTCAGTTTCACTGTGTATTTGAGAAACTTACTCCAGTTTTCATATTACCACTTTCAAAATTCAAGATTTAAAAAAAAGTGTTGATAGTTCTTTATTTAGAAGTATTATTTTCTGAGGTAAATCTTATGAATTACAAAATCACCACTGTATGTAGTGGTGAAACTCAACTCTTGTAGATTCTGTGTCTCTGATCCTTTCAAACTTCGTCTAAAAAGAGGTTCATAGTGTAGTTTGCAGAATAAAGTACTGTCCTTGGAAATTTTCTTTCCAGTCATCCCCCTTCCCTTTTGTATGGGGTGAGCACACAACCCTACTCTTGCATATTTAATAAACAGAAGGAACATTCATGAACTTTTACTTATTTGTTCACAGATGTTTTAAGGATCTACTAAGTATGATGCACTGGGAATGGGGCTGCTTTTAAATAAGAAAAGAACTATGCTGTCATAAAAAGAAAAAAAAAACAAACTGTATGCTGTGTGCTGCTATAAGGAACGATTGGTAGTTACTTTTAAATGGTGTCCGTGGAGGCCTCACTGAGTATCACAGGCAGGCTTAGGGGAAAGGGTGTACCAGGAAGAAGGAATAGCCAGTGCCGAGGACCTACCCTCACTGGATGTGACACTGACTTGAAAAGTCCAAAAAAAGTAAGGTTCTGGGAAGGGAAGAGGTGAAGGAAATGTCTAAACAGTGGCAGGGGCTGGATGGCATACTTCTGGCCAGAAAACCAGTTAGGAGGCCCACATCCTGTTTGTTCAAATGTAAACGGGATACAGGGAAATAAGCATTTCACCTCTTTTGTCACAATCTCTATAGGAACTGGTGGTAAAGACTCTGATTGTAGCAGAACCTCATGTCTTACACGCCTATCGAATGTGCAGACCTGGTCAGCCTCCAGGAAGTGAAAGTGTGTGTTTCGAAGTTCTGGGATTTGACATTTTATTGGATAGAAAACTAAAGCCATGGCTTCTGGAGGTAAGGTGTTCTTTAAAAAGGAAGAGAGGTCATCCTAGTTCCTGTGTATTGAAACAAATGTGCTTTAAACCTGTACTTGGCATAGTTGTTCCCCTTAGCTGACTGTGAGGAGGCCTACAGTGTGTGGGAGGAAGAGAATAAAAATTAGGGGACTAGAACTTCTAGGAATGAATCAATATGTTTTTTGACACTGCCTTTCCCAGATTAGCATTGTCGAGTGAGATTTTTGAATATAAGGGCAGATCTTCTGTTACTGAGTTAACTGTTGTACTATTTTCCCAATCTTTACTGCCTCATGAGCTCTAGACATCCCTCTACTCAGCGTGGGTTTCTCCTATTTGGCGCCCTATGTGCCAAGAGGGGGGGGAGGGAGGGAGGGAGGCAGAGAGAGAGAGAGAGAGAGAGAGAGAGAGAGAGAGAGGCAGGCTACAGTTGGTTCATTATTCATTATTCAGAGCTCAGAACCCCAGCAGGCATACATTTCCTTAATGCCTTGGCTCTCCTTCTGTACAGCTAGTCAACTGTATGCCTTTGGTTTTGCTGCCCAGCCCTGGTAAAGTCAGAGTTGTCATTATTTTTCTGTGGTTATAAAAGGTCACCTAACAGTATTTGACAAATGAAAAAATATTACTGAGAAAATAAAGGTGATCTCTGTTGAAGATTTTTGCATTTCCTGCCGGCCATTCTTAATCACCCATTCGCGACCTTAGAAGTGATGTTGTCCAGCAGTGCCCCATAGCAGTCCCCTCTAGGCCCTCGGACCTTGGATCCTAGTTTTTTCTCAGGGCTTTAAAAATATTATTTAGGCCACTACCAGGAAAGTAGCATATATCTAAGCAATGTTTTACCAAGTTACATTGTAAGGAATGTATTACTATAGAAGATGTAATCTCCGTCTACTTTCATTCTAAATTGATTATGTCTTTTTTTGGTTAATGATTTAGAAGTTGGAAGTTATATTTGTAACATTAAGGCATGTACATGAACACTTTCTCATGTAATGGAGAGCAATTGAGAGAGTATTCATCTGCTAGGAACAAATTATGTGTGTTACATTTGCGAGCAAATAGTGGTTCTCAACTGGCTGTTCGTATTGGTCTAGCCTGGGTCCTAGAAATAAGATCTGAGGACTTTGCTAAACCTTTGCTTCTTCCATTGCCTAGGCCCTTAACCTTACTAAGGCCTGATATTTTTATCTTTAGGTTTGCTTCTTTGTCTAAAGTAGCCCTTTCCTGTTTTTAGCTGTGCCTTTTCTGCCTCTGCTACTTGTTTTTTTACACTCTTGATAGGTAGAGAAGTGGTGGAAGTATTTTCATGAGGAAGAACTGAAAGGATTGCAGAGAATAATGACTTTATAAATATCTTTATTACCTTTTTAAAAAAAGGCATTTGACTTACTGGAGTGTTTTTTTTAAATTAATTTCCTACACCATAGCTTACTGAATAATTGAATGCTGTATATATTTTTTTAAAGGCTCTAAATAATATGCTTCTTTATTCTTTATCTTTTCTCCTTCGCTGTTACCAGATCAGTGAGTCACTAAAAACTCCACAGTAATCAAAAACTGTGTATAGTGGGCATTTAGCATTTTAGAATAGTTAACCTTTTTAGATTTTTGATGTTTTTTTTTTTTAATTTTAAATTGAATTTATTGGTACATTCTAGGTAGACAGTACAGTTACATTCATTACTGGGATCTTGTACCTTTACATTCCAGGTCTTGGTTCTCATTTTTTCCCCTTGTCCCCACCCTCCCTTCACCCCCTCCTCCCCTTTAGATCTTGGTTTGTATATTCTCTGCTGAAATTGTAGTGGGTCTGGTAGTATATTGTTACAAGCCTTTTGGCGCCACCAAGTGGAATAAAGTAGAAGATACTTCTGAGAAAATGCCCAGTTTTAGCTAACTAGCATAATTTCAGATATTGATCGATAGTGGCAAAACTGAAGAAAATTTCAAGCATTGAAAACATTTTTAGAGCGGAAAATTGTGACATAAGAATATACTGCCAATATTTTAAGTCCCTGGAATTAAACAAAGGCAATTGTAGTCACTGTGTTAGGTGGTGGGAATACAAGGATTGGACAGAATACTTGCCCTGGTCTAGTGGAGACTCAGATGTGTTGTAATAGTTGTAAATTTTTTCAGGAAAACAAGAAAAGAGTACACAATAGAGTGATTATTGTCTCTGTGTTAGTGTGTATATCAAAGAGCTATTTTTTTAAGTCTTTGCAGAAGGAACATTTGGGCAGAGATTTTAAGTCTGGAGAAGGTAGGATAGAGGCTGGTGGGGGGGAGATGTGAGGTGAGCGGCTGGGAGAATGCCGCAGGTTAGAGGGAACAACACCGTGTAGGCTCCCAGACTCTGTTATGGGTACCTAGACGTGTGTGTGAAATGATAAGCCTGTTTGTTTTGGGCCATTACTAACAGTGTTCATTAATTTATTTTTCACTTTGAGATTTTTATAAGCTACTGAACTTTAAGATTCTAATATCTGCTGGGATTTCTCTGTTTTAGAATTGGAGTAGGAAGTGAGAACCAAAGAGACCACTGACATCGCAGAGGAGCATTTTGCTGGCTAGAACCCCATGTAGTGTTAAGTTTCTTTTGTCAGCCATTGTGGTTCTTGTTTTATTTCTTGATTTTTCTCATAAAACTTGATAAAGTTTTACTGTCTTTCCACATTAGTTTGTCATATGTAGGTAGATTTCTTCATAGACTATTTCACATTACAGGAAAGGGAATAATCTGGAAGAGGTAAGGAGGAGAAATATGAAGTTGTTCTATACCAGGACCTATCCTGGATTAAGGATAGACCTGGAGAAATTCTCAGCTACAACTTCGATGGAATGCAAAGAACTCTATAAAGATAGATAACATTCCAGTGTATTGCTCAGTCATCAGTTCTAGATGTCCTGGTTATTTTATAATCTTGTTACATGTAATAGTGGGAATATCATTAATTGTCTTACAAATCCAGATTTGAATAAATATAGGTGAAACTTTTTTCATATAAAATATATTACCCCTTTTCTGTACATGTAAGGAAAAATGCTTAGAGCTTTGAAGTAACAGATTAATAACCTCTCTTCCTTAAACTGACCTAGAAGACATAGGCATTCTTGTAATTTTCAAGTGATTTCCTTCTCTTTGATACTGCTTCCTTGTTACCACCTTCTAAGTCATAAAGATGTTAAAATATAGTATGACAGAGCTGTCTGAAAAAAGTACTGTGAATGCATAAAAATGATGGTATGATGAAAGATTGTTGTGATATATTGTTAAGAGAAAAACTTGGCTTATAAAATAAAGTGTAGTTGTTACCACACACGTATGTAGAAGATAAAGTGAATTTTTATTATACATGTATAGAAAATACCTAAATACTGTTTGTCAAAAGGTTAACAGCACACTAGGGGGTGATCTTTTGTTGTTAGTTTCCCTTCTATTTATAGTTTTTCTGCAGTGAACCTACACCACATTTATAAATAGAGACACAATCTTCCCCAATGGGTTTTTCAGTTTATGTGGCATTTCCTCAGTTGCCAGTGATAGAATGCATGCTATCAGCTATGAGTTGTTTTGTCTTTGTGTTGATGGTTTTGGACAGTTTCAACTAGCAGAAGACATTTTTGTTGAAATAGCCTAAGGAATTAGTTGGTGTTCTAGAAACAAACCTGTAGTTTTGAACTTAGCAATATTTCTAACCACCCTATTTAAGCAATTTTCTTAAACACCTGCTGTTCTTGTTAATTTTTACAACATTAATGGTACCCACCTCTTAAAATAAAGTAAGAAACACCAGTTCTTGAAATGATAGACTATTGTATGATGGATTTCAAGGTATATAAAGTTGCTTTTTTTGTTTTCCTCCTAAATGAACTCTTGGAGCTGATGACAGGAAGTAGGATAAACACAAATGGCTTATTTCTTTCTATTACTCCTTACACTCTTAGGAAAGCCCACAGAGGTTGGCCTGAAGCTACCTTTAAGCTTAACTTCTGAGTTGTTCAGTTGATACCTTTTGAAATGGAAATTGATAAAGTACTGTTTGAGCCAGGTAGAAAGAAACAAAATTTATTTTTTAAGCAGAAGGAGATGAACTCATAGATTTGAATAGATGAAGTAGCAAAAAGGGGTCACTAATACTTTCTACGTGCTGTCTGTTCATGTATATTTGTCACTGTGTTGGTGCTGTGAATAGCACTTTGTTTTTCTACCTCTTTGTCAAGACAAGTCACCTTTAACTTTTCTCATCTTAAAATCTTGAGGATATGGAGTAGTGGGCTGGAGAGAATTCCAGAAGGTGCTCTCCGCACAGGTCTTGGTCTGAAGGTGGTAGGGACGGGTGATGGACAGCAGAGATGGGGCAGAGGTACCTGGGCCTTGCACCTCACAGAGCTTTGAGATTCACTATGGCGCCCTGGTAAGGACTGGAGATCCCATTAGATGAAAACGCATTTGCCTTTCCTCATTGTCTCTTGGTAAATTTCAGATTAATCGAGCCCCAAGCTTTGGAACTGATCAGAAGATAGACTACGATGTAAAACGAGGAGTGCTGCTGAATGCACTGAAACTGCTAAACATCAGGTAAAGTGTTTCCTCCATCTTCTGAATCTTTTTTCAACATTTGGCATTGATAAGTCATTTATGCATGAAATTTTCTGTAATACTGTATTTTGAATTCTTTGATTCCATTCTTTTAAAACTAGATAGGTTCAGATCAATCTTTCCCCTTTTTACACTGCTTTTCCTGCCACTGATATAATGCTCTGCCTTCAGTAAATGTGGTTAGATTCCAGTGGTAATTATTTACTGAAGTGTAGGAGGTTGAATTGGGCAATATCATAGAAGACTCTGGCTTTTCCTCATTTTCCAAGAAGAAACTAAAGCACACAGAGGTAATTCAGGATATTAAAAAAAAAAATCAGACATAGATTCCCTACTTTTCTATTCATAGATCTTCCCACTAAGAACAGAGATGCAATTGTTCATAGTGAGAGTGACCTTTATCATAGAAGAGCATAGACAGAAGTGAAGTGTAACTTGAGAGGAGACTTATCTGGTGTGGTTGCATTGTACGTGTTCATGGATTTTAAGCATTTGAAATACTGTTATGTGGGGAGAGCGTTTGGCACACCACTAAAGAAAATTGTTAGCAGTGTAACTGAACTCTTCACGAATAGCGAGCTGTCTGCCATTGTAAGTGTTCTACCAGCATGGGTGTCAGATAACTGGACCTTTGATGCCAGGTAGGCTCTGCGAGTTTATGATTTTTTGGTTAGCTTTTCTTGAATTTTTAAGAGAATTTATCAAAAGATTACAAACTTCAAAACAAACTTAAGAATTTAATGAGGGGAAGAAAACTACAAAATGTTTTGGTACACAAACTGTTAAATTTCTTTTAGATTATTCTGTCTTTGTGATATTTTTGACGAAGAATTCAGTTGATCCCTTTGTAATTTGGATGACTGAATATAATTTGAGGTCAGATTCAGATAATCTTTTTGAAACATCAGGCTCAGGATCTTCAGAGACAGCAGAAAGCGAAAGGGTCTCTACATATATATCCCTTATTTGCAAACTAAATTATGGACTTCTGATTGGCAGATTAATACTACATTGACCTTGAAGATTTATTCTTGCTAATCCCTTGACACTAGTCTCTCAGTACACTTAGGTTTGGGTGTTCTGCTTCCTTACACTGTTTCTCTTAGTTCTTGGTCTCTTTTGGTTGTTTGTTTCTCCCTGTGTCCTTGCCTCAGATTTCTTCTTCCGTATGAGTTTCATCCACTTGTGGCATCATTTGTGAGTGCACTTGGAGTCCCCAGCCTGCACATGTATAGAGTGAGATATACACTGGATGCTTCTTGCTAGCTTTGACCTGCCGTAGAGCTCCAGACTGCATTGGCAGCTCTAGTTAACTGTGGGTCCTGTGCATGTCAGGCCTGGTAGGTTCAGAAAGCGAGTAGTGAGTGAGCAAGCAAGTAAGCAAATAAATGAAGGGTGCACCTTCTGATGACACTGGAATTTAATATGATTAAGGTTGAATTATTTTCTCTTTCAAATGTATTCCTCTTTCTGGGTTCATCTTTTTTTTCTGCTAATGATAATCACATACCTCCAAACCACAAAGGGTAAATCTAATTCACATGTTACTGGGTATTTTTAAAGAACCCATACTGTCCTAGAAGCTAAAGATTTAAAAAAATGCAGTTTCCTTTCCTTAAATATCTTAACTATTAAAGGCAATAGTAATCACCCCAATGTGTTTCCCATCTTTCTCTGTTAGTTAATGGCAAAAACCATCCACATGAAAGCCAGGCTAGTAAGCTGGACATTATCCTGAACTCCTTTTTCTTTTTCATTATGAATCAACTAAATTCTGTCAGATTTGTGACTATCCCTTATTTGTCAAGTTTAAGATCTTCTTTGTGTCTCCTTGATTATTTTATTGATTTTGATTTTCTTTCTGTTTCCAGTACTAACCTCCTCCCTGTTTTGCAGCTTCTACTCTGTTGCTTTGCTAATCATTCAGCAACTATTTATTGAGAGTTGAGGGTCCACTGCCACTGTAGGGAATACTGGGGATTCTGAGCCCCTTGTGATTCCTCGTGCTTTGGCTTGTGCAAATTTGATAAAATGACATTAAGTAAAGATCATAGGGAGTTACAAATTGAGAGGAATAATGGGGGACGGTAGAAAGAAAGATAATTCAGTTTTTAGCATGCTAATTTTAAGATGCTTTGAGATACCCAGGAAGAACTGCTGAATGGAAAATTTGTATACAGAGCCCCAGGAGCTGGAGATACCTATTTGACTGACATCCACATATTGATTGCATTTGAAACTAATGGTCACGATCACACATTTGTAGCGTATATTTTAGAAAGAGGGGCAGGAACAGAGTCCTGAGGGGTGCCAGCATTTGCAGCCACATTTATAAACTGATTCTGATCAGCTAGTTTCTGTACTGTTACTTAAAATATAAACTCCATGTTACATACAAAGTACTTTTTGATCTTTTGATTATATTTAAGATACTTTTTTATCTGGCACTTGCATCTCTGCAACCTGAGCACTTGTTCTTTTTTCTCTGCCTTCAAATTGATTTTTATAAAAACTCTTTTGTGGTGCTGTTTCTCGTTTATATGTCTTTGCATTTAATCTCATTTAACTAGTCATTCACTTTTGTCCGTCTGGTGAATGTTAAGTTCATTGTTTTTAGTTGTGGTAAAATATACTTCCCATGAAATTTACCATTGTAACCATTTATAACTGTGAAACTGATTGGCACTGCACGATGCTGTTATGTAAATAATAGTATCCATCTTAACAAACTCTTTCCATCTGGCAAAATTAAGTTTCTATACCCATTAAACCCTGACTCCCCATTCTTCCCATCCGCCAGTCTCTGGCATCCACCATAATACCTTTTAGGAATTTTGAGTTCCCTATGTTAAGGTTCTGATAGCAGTAGAGTCATAGCATTTGTCCCTTTGCTATTGGCTTATTTCATTTAGCACATCATATTCAAGTTCATCTGTTATATTTTCTGTCAGAATTTCCTTCCTTTTCAAGGATGAATTACATTCAATTATATGCTGTCTTAGTATATGTTTTCTGAAGCTAGCGCAAAATACCAGAGACTGAAATTCATAAAGAATTTAGCTCACAGTTCAAGAGCACGGTGGTGGATCCCACTCAGCTTCTTGTAGAGGCTTCGTGCCGCGCCAGTTCAAGGTGGAAGAGGAAGTGTGATGCGGATGAGGAGACGCATTTCTCGTGGTAGCTAATCAGTCCCTAAAGACCCAGCTTCCTCCTGTGAGACCTAATCCAGTTTTGAGAGAACTAACCCAGTCTCTGGGGAAAGCTAATCTGTTCCTGAGGGTGGTGTCCTTTGACCTAATTACCCCAGTAGGTTCTGCCTCTTAAAGACCCTGTCACTTGTACATACTTTCCAGTGAGACCAATAATGAATGTAACTGTACTGTATACCTAAAATGTACCAATAAACTCAATGAGGAAAAAAAAAAGAGACCAAATTTTCAGCATGTGAACTTTTAGGAGACAGACCATGCCTAAACCATAATATATGTATTGACAATATTTATATCAACTTACTTTTAAAACCTAGCTGAAGCCTGAGTTTATAAAGCAACATGGTTTACTTCCTCCTTTGTTCTGTTATTCTTTCCATGATACTTTTTGCCCTATGTATTTAGTTACATGTCAGCCCCACCTGTTAGCCATCAGCTCCTGGAGGTTAATGCTTCTGTCTTTATCCCTTGAGTTATATCTGGAATGGCATATACCAAGGACTAAATACAGTTTTGTTGGAAGGCAAGGGTAAGAGGACATTCCATTCAAGGTAACTTTCATAGAAAAATAATGAAGTCAGAAGTCAATCATGTTCATAGACTTTCCAGTGCTTTTATGTTACCGGAACATAGAATATATGAGGCAAGTAGTTGGAGATGTCCCTCAGATAAAATCACAGAGTAGTAAGCACTGGAAAGGCATTGAAAATGCAAAACAAAACTCCTTAGGTCAGTGTATGGATACAGTTGAGTAGAAGATGTTGATTAAAACACTGAGGGAGTGGGATCTTTTGGTCCTTGGTTATTTTATTCTAGGATGTGAAGTAAGTACTAAAAGTCATTAGTGTTAATTTATGCCTGCATTTATTGAAATACAGACACAGTTTTTCCAGTGACAATATTTCTGAAGTCTAGCATATAAAGAGAATTTTCTAAGTAAAATATTATCTTAATCACAGTTGTTGCTTTAAGGCTTACATTTGTAATTCTGGTGTGGTTCTGGTTTGTGAATTCCAGAAGTAATCATGCTGTGTGTTAATTTACCTGTTTTCTAATAAAAGGCTATATCATAAAAAGATAGGTCTCAGTATGTTTGGCTTTTCTTCATTTCATGATATATCTAAGGTAACCTCTGTGCATGCTTATTTTTGTTATTTTTGTTTGTATGTTTAATGACTGATGTGTCAGTATCCTTCTGTACTTGTTTTGTTTGCTGTGAAAGTGCATGTAGATCTGACCAAAGCATTTCAGTATTTGTGCTTTTTATTCTCTTGTTTTTACTTCCTTTTTCTATTATTGTTTGGTCATTGTTCCTTTCTGTTTTTTTCATTTTCAGTGCTTTTTAAAAATCTTTCCTCTTCTCTCCTTCCTTTAAACTGAATGTTGTATAGAAATGACCATTTTGGATGAAACAAATATAAAAATATAAAACACTAAAACTTATTTAATCCATGGCATTCTCTTTTGTTAACCTAGGAAACAGAGCCAAATTATATTCGTCATTGGAAAAATAGTATTCAAAATCATCCAGTCACTAAATCATGAATCTTGGTATCATTGCAAGTTCATCCTTTTTTCTTATTTTAATTAGTCACCAAAGCATATTTATTATTCTTCCAAAACATTCTATAATTACACATTTTGTACAATCTCATGGTTGTTCCTCTGGTCATGGCCTTCATATTGCATACTTGCTAATGAATGGCATCTCATCCTAACATCTCTATTTTCTCATCCACTGTCTCCTTATTTTCTAAGCCATTATACACCGCACACACTGCCAAAGGCATAATCTGAACATGTGCAAATGTAATTACCTCCTTCTCTCTTTAAAATTCATGCCCTTTTCATTGCCTGAAGTTAAATTTGAAACTCACTAACCCAGTAAGTAATAAGCCTCTAGGATTAGCTGAGTTTCTTACATTCACCTGTAGCTCCAGCCAGACATATCATTTAACTTCTGATTTTTTTTGGATGTGTTCGTTTTCTCAAATTATTCCTTTTATTCTGGTCACTTGTGAACCCCTGCCAAGAAGCCAATTTTGTCATAAAAGAATGGGTCAGTTTCCTAGCTCTTTTCAACTAGTGGGAGTTGTAAAGGTGGCACATACTTGTGGCAGAAAAACACTCTTTTCTGCCTAGACTTAGCCTCCTGTTTTCAGTGTAGTCTTCTGATGAATGGAACCAAATAGAAACTCAAGCACGACTTTGGCATCTCTGTACAATAGAGTGGTCAAATACCCTTCTCATCAGCTTCTCTTTGCTTTACATCCATACTGGTTCCTACCAGGCTAATGACAGTAGAAAGCTTGGGAATATAAGCTCAAGGACAAGACCTGTGTTTTTTACCTAAGAATGAGGCAGAATTGGCTGTTTTTCTTTTCTCCTGGATCACACCCTATTTCTGATAGGTTTTAAAAGGGTGGTATGTAAGAGTGCAAGATGGAGCGGTTGTGGAGAAGAGACCTTGGATGTGGGAGACAAGAGAGAAAAGTGGTGCAGGGAAAAATAATCCCACCACAGAAGTACTTCTGTAAAAGCCATAGCATTACTGATACATATTTATGGTTGAGTGAAAATGAGAAGAACTGCATAGATTTTTTCAAACAAAAGATGACTATTAGGCAGGGATTTCAGTTATAACTGAAAATGTACTGAAGACCTGTCAGAGTAAATGAGGGCTCCTAATAAAATGGAATTAGCTGAAGGAGGAGAGAATACCATTTATTAATGTTCATACAAGTAAATCTTCATAGAAACTCTAGGAAGGATCGCTTCTTGGCCTTTCAGTTAAAATCACGTGAAACTTTAGGAAGGAAACATTATTATTATTAACATTTAATAGATGGGCATACAGATGGTGCAGCTAATTGAGCAGACTAAGATTGTAGACCTAAATTGCTAGGACAGAATATAAAAATAGTTCTGTCTGACTCTTTATGTAATGCTTCCATTTTTGTTATCTTCAAAACTTTGACAGCATATACAGTACCATATTTGATGGGTAATTAGATGAGTATAATACATGTGAGTATATAAGTTTAATAACCTTGATACCTTTGTGCACTCTCTCCACTTCTGCAAATTCTCTTCACAGGGATAAGATCGGACCTTGTTAAAATTCTAGAAAATGATCTTGTGTTTCATATTTTAGGACCAGTGATAAGAGGAGAAACTTGGCCAAGCAAAAAGCAGAGGCTCAAAGGAGGCTTTATGGTCAAAATTCAATAAAAAGGCTCTTACCAGGTTCCTCAGACTGGGAACAGCAGAGGCACCAGCTGGAGAGGAGGAAAGAAGAGTTGGTATGAATATTTTATTTTATTTTTCAGTGCTAGGGATTAAACCCGGGGCCTTGTGCATGCTAGAGAAACACTTTTCTATTGAGCTGCATCCTGTAGTCAGTATGAATATTTTAACAGACTATCCACAATTTGTATAGAATCACTCATTTATCAGGTTTTATTTGTAAAATTTCTGCATTTCTAGAAAGAAAGACTTGCTCAAGTACGAAAGCAGATTTCACGGGAAGAACATGAAAACCGACACATGGGGAATTACAGGTAACTATACTGCCATTTTTGTGTAGATTGAAGGAGTAGTGAAGGGTCAGAACAGTCATTCCTTAACCTTTCAGGCTTATTTTAAGAATTGTTCTTTCTTTCTGAGAATGTACTTTTTGCTTTGTATTTTTCAAAATAGAAAAGGTAGTCAGAAAATGATTTTAACTTGAAACCTCCTGCTAGCAAGCCTTGGGTGCCTGTTGGAAGTCTTATAACCAGCTGCTCTTTTGTGATTATATTTGCTTGGTATGTGGTATTTTAAGAAAAGAAACAATTCAAGTCTTCTGGTATTGTTCTTGCCAACTCATGGTGGTTACTGTACTTTGCTGTAAACCCAAGTGCTCAAGAATCAGGCAAAATGAAATATTTGAAGGAGCCAGGTATAGAGACATAGACAGGGGTGTGAACAGGGTTGACCTGGAACCCTCACATTATCACCCTTGACAGGATCAGAGGAGGACCCTATAAGTTCCTTGCGTTCCAGGAACCATTGCCTTCTTCCCAGACATTGACCTTGCCTCAGCAAGATGAAGGGAGGTGTGAGGGCAGGCGTAGAGTTCCTTGTCCTACCTGGTAAGATGTTCTTTCCTGGCTGCCGCACTGCCCTACTAGCGAGGAGAACCCATCCCTCTCACCCTCCTCTTCCCCTCTCTCATGTTATTACCCCAAAATAGATGATCATAACTAATGCTCTTCTTTTGGATACTTTGGTAACTACGGTGAGTCAGAACTTTTGCATTGTCCCCTGTCAGTGAACTCCCCCGCCAGAGTTCTGTATTTCCCCACTTTGTCCAACTTCCAGTTTTTCCCACCCCTTTCTGTCAACTAATGCTCATAATGGTATCTTCTGGCGCTGCATTCTTTAATGGTACTTCCCTAGACAAACTTTAATTGTGTAATACATGAAAATTTATGAACTTTCCATAATTATTCATCTTTATTTCTAGCTCCTAGTAAAATAACTATCACGGAAAAAGAGGGCAGTGATTAAAGCAGCTGCCTCAGCTACTGAGCTGTAATAGCTTCTCTCTCTCTCTTTTTAACAAATTGGTTTATCTGATTTTATTGTAGACGAATTTATCCTCCTGAAGATAAAACACTACTTGAAAAGTATGAAAACTTGTTGGCTGTTGCCTTTCAGACCTTTCTTTCAGGGCGAGCAGCTTCTTTCCAGCGAGAGCTGAATAATCCTTTGAAAAAGATGAAGGTGAGAGGGTGAACACTTACATACATGAAAATGAATGACACCAAACAATATGTCTTCAGCGACTATCACCCCTGCTCCTACATGTACATTTTTACTGTTAGGATGCACTTCTGTCTTTTTATTTTAGCAGTTGGTAACATTTCATAACTAAGTGATTTTGTAATTAAGATATTTAACAAAACGAATTTTGGAGTAGTGAATTTTGGTGTGATATCATAATATGACTATTATAATAATATGTTATATTGCATAGATTTATATATGTAACTGGATGAAGAAATTCATTGAGTTAACATAATGGCTTGTGATAATCTCCATGAATTATAACTAACGTTAGTTGCATAGTATTTTTCTTGATACTACATAGAACTGGTATATGAGAGTACGTAATTAAAACAGGCACACTCACATCTCTCCTCCCTCCTTCCCTCACACCCCTCGTTTATCCTAGTGAGAGGTCTGTCAGTTATTTCTTGCAACATGCAAACCACTTTATGTATTTGCTCATTTTTCTGGAGTCTTGGTAGCAACAGTTCTTTTGCTGATCTTGCCTACAGTGAATGATGTCGTTTCATTTATCTGAAAGAAGAATTTCTTGCACTCATCAGGGCTTAGATGCCCAACGTGGCTTCACTGACATCTGGTCTGTCAGATGGGACAGCTGAACACACCTGGTGGTATCTCAGGGTTTCAAGAGTGAACATTTCTTGATGCCAGCAGAATTTCTTTGCCTTGATAGACGTGATTTCTACCCATCTTTGTGAAGCCTTGATGAAAGACCGTAGACCAGAAAGTGCCACTCGTCTCTGTCCACTTAGGAAGAACTTCTCTCTTGTTCCCTTCTCTGGAATTTAATTCCTTTACATTACTTTTTACCAGCTTTCTGATTTTATTTTAGTTTATTTTATTATTTTTTTATTTTTTTGGTACTGGGGATAGAACTCAGGACCTTGTGCTCAATAGGCAACTGGCGGAACCACTGAGCTAAATCCCCGGCCTGAGCTTTCTGATTTAAAAAAACAATTTGGCTGCTTAGTTCATCTGGATTTTTATACCTCTGAGAATGAAAGTACAGTACAGTCTATTGTGATCATTCTTAGAAACAGAACTTTTGAGATTATTTTTAGCTATCTTTTGTTGCTATCCATGGAATTCATTGTAGGATTATTCCTTAATCAAATCTATGGCAAGAGTCTTCTGGTATTTTAATAGCTAATTTCCATTAGGTTTGGATAAAGAGTAACTTATTTCATAAACTAAACTCTATAGCAAGGTTTCTAGTTTTTTCTAAAAATTTTTAAAGAGGATATTGATGTAGAAATCATAAATATAGTTTTGCTATTTTTATAGTTTGAATAAATGACAAAATGAAGTGGTTGACTATGTCCTTTGCAACATACCTGTTACTCTGATTTCTTCAACATCCACTGGGATTTGTGCTTTTGTAATTTTTCTGTTTGACTTCAAAATGACTCTAGAAGAACAGAAGAGATGATTACTAGGACATTTACACTATTATAGCTATAGAATGAAAGCTTTTTATAAAGCTATAAAAATACTCTTGCAATAGTTAAGTTTTCTAAAGTATTTCATTAAATGGGATTCATTAACCAGATAGTATAATTAATTTGCTTCTAAATGAAGCTTCTTTGCCAAGTGTGTATAACTCAGCCTCAAGGCTTGGACAGCCTTGCTTGCCTGGCTCCACTGAGTGATGAGGAATTACCTTGGGTTGCATATAATCTTTAATAGAGTTAACATACATAAGCAACAAAACTTCATTTATTTATATTTTTATTATGACACAGTTATATCCTACCCATCCATAGGTTGCATATTTCTTGTAGGCAATCTTCAGTTCTCTTTCTGGAATTTTAATATTATTTTACATAGTCAGTATAGAAATGTTTAGTGAAATTGTAGTCTGAAGAATTAGAATGAACTTACAAAACTTTTAGTGTGCAATGTGTAATTTATTGGAGTACTGTATTCTAAAATTTTAATAGTATACTGTGATAATGTATGATACATTCAGCTATGCATTTATTTATATTGACAGATTTTGGTGAATATTTCTTCAAGAGAGCTTGCCATGAAGCTTTATTTCACTTTTGATCTGAACAATCTTCACTGAATAGTTTCACATTACTTGCTCATTACTTTATGGAGATTAATGAACTTAGAAACATTCTGGAGTCTGTTAGTGATTATAACTGTATAAATATGTATTGTTGCAGGAGGAAGATATTTTGGATCTTTTGGAACAATGTGAAATTGATGATGAAAAGTTAATGGGAAAAACTTCCAAGCATCGAGGACCAAAGGTGCCATATCTCTGTTATTTTTAGTATCTAAGTAGATGCTACCAAGTATAATTGGTTTTCCCCTTAGTAGCTCTCATTATAAGGATAGTGCTGCTTTCAAGAAATTGTAGGGACTGTGTGTCCAGTGCAGATAGAATTGGAAAGATAGTGTTATTTTTATATACAATAGATTATTTTTATACACAGAATTAGTTTCCTTCATTTTTTGGTTCTCCCATAGTACCTCATGAATCTGAGTGACCTAGAACTGCAGTTGTATCCCTTTTCTAGACTAATTAAATTTTCTTTATACCAAATTAGGCATAATTATCAAAGATACATGTAGCATCAGATATAAGATGAATCATCACTGTAAGGACTCTTATTGGTAGGGAGCCCCATCTTTGCCTAACTAGCAACGGTGATAGGGTGGTAGTAACAATAGGTGGTATTCCTAGGAATAAATTTAAGAAAGCAGCCATGTAGGTGAAAAAGAACAAGTGTTTGTCTTACTTTCATCTGCTCTGTGGTGATAACATCCATATGTTCTTCTGATACATGTCAAAGTCTTTGCTAGTAAAAATGGAAAGAGTTGAATTTGAAAAATCTTGGAAATTTGTTTTCATTCTGTTCCTTTTATTGTACATTGCAGCATTACTAAGTTATCTCTTCATCTTTACAATCATGCTGTTTTGTGTTCTCATGCTTTCCCATGCCTCAGAAATGTATGTACACTAAAACAAATTATTGATTTGTTGCTGGATTAAGTAGAGACCCCCTTACTAATCTAGTTTTAGTGTTGCTTCCTTTGTGAATCCTTTCCTGGCTCTCCCATTTAGTACCTGTGAACAGATCTCCCTTTCCCCTGCTGTACTATAAATAACACTTTTTTAGAGCAGTTATGACAAATAAGTGTTTGCATGTTTGCCTCAGTGTAAGAGTATAAGCTCCTTGAAAGTAGGAAGAATATCTTTTTCTCTGCACTTGTAGCACCTAGTATGGTGTCTGGCAAATCATTAGTTCTAAAAATCCATTAGTAAAATTTGTTGAAAGTGTCCATGAGGACCGTATTGGCTAATGGAACATCTGTAACCTTCAAATCAGGAAATCATATGTCAAATTCTGTAATAGAGCAGCATAAAGAACAAATCAATAGAATATGGATGACTTCATAAAGACATTGGCATTTGAACTGGATATTGAAAAACAAGTAGTACTCCATACGTTTAAGAGAAGTAGAAGGATGTTCAGGACAGAATGAACACTTTTTGAAGGTGAAGATATGGAAGTATTATACTGTGTAGGTTGTTGTAGAAACATGAAATAAGTGGAAGATTTGGAGGGTGGCATGATTCATGACGGGCCTGGTGACAGATATGTGAGTATGTATCTGTGGAGCCCTTGTGTGTCAGACACCATTCTGAATTATGTGCACTGTACTGAGGCACTGCGGAATATGCAGCTGATAACTTCTTTGAAAGAAATATATTTAGAGTACTTGTAAAACATGAATACCTCCAGTGTCATGTCTTCATTTGGAAGATACTTAGGAGTTTCTAAGCTTTGCATACTAACCGGACCTTAGATCATCAGTGGGATACAATGTTCATGGTAGAGAGGCAAATGTGAAAGTCCTGAAATACTCTTATATTGTCTTTTCTTTTATTCATATAAGACATTACTAGAACAAAAGTCTTAACATTTTGGGAGACAAAATTCACATTGCATATTTTTTTCAACTCATTCTAGGAAAGTAGTGGAAATTAAGAATGTATTTGTTGACGTTTAGTCACTTCAAATTACATATGAATTTGATTGTACCTGTAAATACTAAAGTCCACAGTATTTCCAAGCAGCTGAAAGCTGTATAAATGAAATAGAATTTTTTATAGCTTTTAACTTTATGTTTATGAAGGGTCTAAAGTTATCCAGATGTCAAAATACCTTCCTTTTAGGAGGGATGCCCAATCTTGATGTCCAGTTTCTTTATCAGTAGAAGAATAATTGGAGATAATGACAGTTATATAAAACTTGTATTTGTCCTAGGAGAAATAATAACTTTTCAATTATTAGATAATTTAAGAAATATTATTAGCTACATAAATAATAAGTGCTACAAAAATATTAGCAATATTTGTTTTCTTAGGCAGGATGGTAAGTACCTGGATATTTCTTTTATTATTCTTTATGTGCTTATATATATTTTATATAAATCTATTTAATAATAAAGTTGGACATAGAATAAGGTCCACAGTTTGTGTCACAACTCTCTACTAGATTCTGTATTCTAGTTGATAGTTAAGGCCCTAGAGTTTATGCTATTGGGACTTCTAATACTGCTTGAATAGTATTGTGGTCAGAAAGTACTAAATACTTACGACAGAAAGATTCAGTTATCTGTTCCCTTGTGATTCTTTAAAGGGTCAAATAACTCGTTATATAGTCAAGCTCCTTAAGAAACCTTAAAGCTGTTTGCTACATGAAGGAAGGCATTGCTAGCAAGCCTGATTGTGCCACTGTTTCTTCTGGTTATGCTAAACTGCTGCAGAAACACGCTCCCTCTAGAGTTCCTATTCCCCAAGCCTGTCAGAGTGTTGATGATTGTGTTACTGGTAAATGTTTTTATGCATATCTTTTTGAACATTGTTAGTACTCAGTAAATATTAGACCATCAAAAGGAGAACATATGTTTAAACACAAGTTGGTACCTTAGTGTATTAAGTTTCTTTCCTGCTCTGGTTATATTTCATCCTTTGCAAAGGCTGCATCTTCAAGACGATCATGTTTTGGCTTACTCTGTATTCCAGGCATTTCAGTAAAAGCTATTTTTCTATCTTTCATCCTACACTGTTACACTGGAGAATATACCTTCTTTCAGTGAGATCCCATGGTATACAAGGATTTCATTATGGTGTGTGCTAATATCAAAACATTTTGTTTGATTTAGCAGAGAACAAACTGCTAGTATACAACTGTAGGAACTTCTCCCAACAGGAAAAGGAGGCATATGGTGTGTGTAACAAATAGTTTCTTAAAATGCCTGCATTACGGAACTGGCTTATTCTTGTTTATGCACTTTCTTTTTGATGTGAGTCTGTTTCACATCCTTTCTCTTTTATTTCTTCAGCCAGCATCTTTGCAAACATTGATAGAGAGGGATTGGAAACAAATGGAGACAGTGAAACATAATGGCATGGCATTTTTTAACTTTTACAGATTTTTCCTTCTACACAGTACCTATCCTCTAAAAAATTTATACCATACTGATTGATTTTCCCATTATATCACCATGTAAAATGTTGGCAAAGAAAAGCAGTGTTACTCCACTATATCCAGAGTCAGTGTATCAAAGATAGGAATCCTTTGCAAAGAGACATGAGTTGTTCATGACCAGTTTGGAAAGTAGATAATTAAAATGTTTGTGTTTATAACTATCCACTGCAGGGACTAGGAGTAGCTTAGGGGTAGAATACTTAGCACGCACTAGGCCCTGGTTTTAATTCCCAGCACCCAAAACAATCAAATGTACGTTCATTAGAAAATAGGCATGCCAGGAATACTTTGTTTTTTGTTCCATATCGTCTGAGTGGATAGGCTTCGAGTCTGTATTTTAAGGTGTGGACTTCTAGTGGCATCTCAGGCTGTTGTATTCCCTTTCTCTTTGTCCTTCTTCCTCCTTCCTCCTTCTCTCAAACACCCCCCCCCCATTTATTGAGTGACTGAAGGTTAATGGAACAAAGAGTGTATCTCTGAGTCTTACGAGTAACTTATCTGTAAACAGGAAAGCTGATTACGGTTTTAATACTTTTTTGAAAATATTTCCCATCATTTTTGTTATTGTTCATGGATACAGTGGTACCTTGGTTTAGAAGCTTAGTTTGTTTTACAATTTGGGGGAAGATGGTCCTGTTTGTTACCTGATATGGAATTTGCAAGTGGAAGCAAAATTCTGCTGAATGCTTTTGTATGTGAACTGAGTTCTTTGCAAACAGAAGTGTTTATGAACTGAGGCATTACTGTATTCTGGTTCTTATTACAGTAAATAGCATAAATAGCACATTGGGATATTTTCAGCCTTCAGTGAAAAGCAGCAAGCACAAGGGGAAAATTAAAATTAGTAACTGATCATGTTACTAAGTCTTTTAAAAAATTGTCATATTATAATCCATTCCCTTCTATTTTAGCCTCTGTGTTCCATGCCAGAGAGCACTGAGATAATGAAAAGGCAGAAGTACTACAGCAGTGACAGCAGTTATGATAGTAGCAGCAGCTCTTCAGAATCCGAGGAAAATGAGAAAGAAGAATATCAAAATAAGAAAAGAGAAAAGCAAGTTACGTATAAGCTTAAGCAGTCCAGCCACTGCAAATTAATTCAACAATCCAGTAAGTCAGCTCCTTCTAATTTAGTTGATATAAGAAGAATTATGGAATTTAAACTGTTGAACTCAATAAAAGGTCCTTTGGTTAAATGAACCTTTGTCTTGTGTGAGGAGACCTGCATTTGACCCTCCTTCCTTCCCTGACTAGACCTGGGCACATCCCCGAATCCTCTTCAGGTTCTGAAAATAGAAAAGGCTGAATTAAGGATCCATTTTTCTTGTACATTTCATAGCTTTTGTTAAGTTCTAGATTTTTGCATGAATTTTGTAAATGTGCCCATGACTGGTTACCCTTCTTCTTTAAGTCGGTGTGGTCGTCCTCATTCCAGCCTCCCACCATCCACTTTGGCACTACCGTCAACGTTTGAAAATATGTGTGTCTCTCTGGGCATTTAACTTTATTTATTTTTTTTTTTTATTGAGTTTATTGGTACATTTAGGGATACAGTAGTTACATTCATTGTTGGGATCATGTACCTTTACATGGCAAGTCTTGATTCTCATTTTTTTCCCCTTACCTCTGCCCTCCCTTCACCCCCTCCTCCCCTCCCCATCTACAAACACTTTATTTTCATCTTTTCATTCTCTCACATTTTTTTCTTTTCCCTTTTTGTTCTTCCCCTACGTATCACACCTTCCCTACACCTTTAGCTCCTTTCCTCCCATTTCTAAATGTCAGTAATCTTATTAGAATCTTATGCATTGTTGCAGAATATTCACACCAGGGAAACTATTTGGTATTTACACATGTGGGACTTATTTATTTCACTTAGGAGTATATCTTCAATATGTATCCATTTTCCTATGAATGAATCTATTCTCTCGCTCTTTATGGCTGAGTAATATTCCATTTTATAGAAAAACCACATCTTCTTTATCCAGTTTCCAACGGATGGGCAAATAGGTTGTTTCCAAGATTTAGCTATTACAAACTGTGCCGCTATAAACATGGGTGCACATACTTCTCTGTGATATGATTCTTTTAGTTCTCTTGGAAAGATACCCAACAGAGGGATGGCTGGGTCAAATGGAACCTCCAGTCCAAGCTCTTTGAGGTATCTCCATATTGATTTCCATAGTGGTTGCACTAGTCTGCACTCCCTGGGCATTTAACTTTAACGTATCTGTGAGACACACAATTGCAACATAGTTAAATTTTGTTCCCTCCCATTTTCTTGATGGGTGAGTACTTAAATGAGGGCTTTCGGTGTATAGGAAGTATTGAGAGCAGCCACCTCCTGCTCCTCCATCTCCTTTCCTTCCTATCTTTCTATCTTTATTACTTTTCATATCCTCTCTCTTGTCTTTCTCCTGTCTTCCATTTCTTCTTCAATCCCAAATGTTAGTTATTGTGCCTGTGATTCTTTTTTCATCCCCCGATGTCCAAATGTAGCAGTGATGTTTTCCAGGACTCACTGTCTTCTGATCAGTAAGACGTACTTGGAAAACCTTTCTGATGCTATCTTAACCCCACACTTTTATTTACTAAGGTCTCTGATATCCATTCTTAGTGTTCTGCTAAAGGGATCAGTTCAGTAATACAATAAACACAATTGGGAGCCTTTGTGGACTTCCAGCAAGGGTTTATTGTGTAAGCTTCCCTGATGACATGTCTGTTTCAAAACTGGTCTTCTATGCCTGTGGAAAAATACATGCAGAACTAATAAATTAAACTTTTAGAGGGATGATTTATTCCTTTGCTTCCAAATTATTCCACAAAGAGGCATGGTATTACTGTTCCCCTTTTTGAGGGGTTGTGTATTTGGAGGGGAAATAATTTATTATGTTCCATTTATTTTATTTACTCATTCAAGAGATCCTTACTGAGCACCTGTTCAAGGGTTTGTAAGCTATTTTACTTCTTTTTTTAAAAGGATCCTTTAAGTACTTTCAATGTGTCTCATTCTAAGTATGGCTCTAGTTTGGTTTTGGAAGTTGACATTTACTTTCTGAATTTTGCCCTTTTAAAAATTGCTCTCCTATTATCTGACATGTCTCTCTAATAGCGTGAACTGTACAGAAAAACAGAAAGAAGAATAGTACAGAAAGCAATCACTAAACTTCTTATAGTTCTGAAATGGTTCTTTGTTTTCTGATCAGTAGGTTGATAAGATCAGACAATAATGTATTGAATATTTTAAAAAGTTTTAAGTATGAATTTTCATTTTAAAGTTAGGCTAACTCAATTACATTGTTTTCCGTACTTGTATCTTCTTTTATGTGCATTAGGAATTACACTTAGGGTTTTGTCTTATTTTATGTTCTTTTTTTAATCTTACACTAAGGGGCATCATTGCCACAAATTACCCGTGAGTTTATCACCAAAGTTATGCTGATGACCAAGGACAAAAGTCCATTATTTGCACTTCCTTCTGCAGATAGTTAACATGGGAAATTCAGCCTTCAAAGAGATACATTTGGTTTGATATAAGGCAGTCATATAAAAACCTATATAAAATTATTTTCTCATGTATTTGATGGCTGGAAATTATAATCACTTTTGTTGTTTGCTAACCAAGTTAAATATCATGAATGTGTTCAGCTACTTTAGCTATTCTGTCTGAATTTTAGTTGTATGCAAGTGAAAAAAATGGAGATCTAGGACGATTCAATAGAAAGGATATTTTCTTTCCACCCTTTGATCAGGTTATATACAGCCCAACCAGCACCTTAGGCCCTCATAGGGAACTGGACTGCAGTGTAGTGAGTAGCAGATGATATGGGCACTTGCTTAGTAGAAGCTTGACTTTCGTGTTATACTAAATATATGCAGTTCTTTGCAAAAACAACAAAAATGTGGACTGTCAGTGGTACTTCATCACATAGCCCTTTCCTGCAAGCAGTTATTTCTTCAAAAGGTGGTGTGATCATCAGATTCTGAAAGAAGTTAATATTATGCAACAGACATGGTTTTAATCTTCTATAACTTGAATGAGTATGCTTTTTAATAGTCTCCCAAACCTAAAATGACAATTACGCCTGTTGTTTATTCAAAATATCTTGTAGAAATACATTCCTAAATGTTTATTTCCACTACCTTCATCCATGTTTAATTTTTTCAGCAGCTAATGAGAACTATTTGGATATTCAGTCTGACTTCATGTGAGTTTTATTAAATTATTTAAGTAGTGAAGATTTATATAATCCGTAGTAGACAGACTGTAGCACTGAGGTTATGTAGAACTTGTGAACAACAAAACACTTATATTATCGAGTGACAGTCTATTTTTCTGTCAGGATTCACAGTTTATTTGCAACAGTTGGTTCCTTCTCTTAAATGTACTCAGTGTGCTTTGAGGAAGATATCTTCTTGTTTTCCTAGGAATTTGTTCTGATAACATTCCTATTCATATTTTTGTGTCTTTTCTTACGTCTTTTAAATCTGTCTGTGTGCGTGTGTGTGTATTTGTCTGTCTTGTGGAGATGGGATTTTTTATGTTTGTGAATAAAAAGACTGTTAAGTGCTACTCTTGCCATAGGAAATTATTTATTTAGACTTCATTAGGATAAGTTTTATATTTTCCCTCCCTCTGTCTGTCCTTCTCTCCCTCGCTCTCTCCTTCCCTTCTTTTCTTTTCATGGTTCCCAAATTCTCTAACTTACCTATTTGCCCTGGGTACTCTCTGAAATCGTTTTGTACCATGAATCTTTCTGTAAAATAGTCTGTAACTTAACACTGATTCTAATGCATGGCCAGTCTGCACGAAGTACAGTGGATGACATCATGGAATTAGGTAAGGATTTAGGCCTGAGGTTGGCCAGTGTATCTCTTTGTGACTTTGAGAAAAGTTTTGGGTTTTTTGTTTGTTTGTTTTTTTGTTTTGTTTTGTTTTGTTTTTCCCTAAATTCTGGGCAATGGTAATCTCTCCTTTGGAGGGTTTCTGTGAGGACTAAGAAAAGAAGGGTGAATATGGCATGGTGCCCAATCACAGTGGTTGCTCCATAAATATTAATTTTTCTTCTTTTTTAATGTCATGCTTTGAGAACATAACGGTAGAGTGCCACTTATAGTTATTGTTCCCACAGTATCTGCTATTTGTACATCTGAGGGGTTCTGAGCAGGTTTACCATTTACATTGAAGTACTGACCCTAAACTTACCTTCTCATGAAGATAGGTATGATTCCACATTTATTGCCCCTCGGCTGCCACCTGGTCTAGTCTTTAGTTTATATAGTTCCAATACAGGGGAACTTCCAGCAGTACTACTGTACTATCCCTCTGCTCCATTGTCATTAGGTTCCATGAGGCGTTCAGTCAGTTGCCCTCGGTCCATTTCTGCTCACTCACCTTTCGGCGGAGACACTCGCCCCTTTTCTGCTCAACACATGATACCAGTATCACGGCCAATGTCCGTATCTCGGTCACATTCCTTAAACCGGGCTTCCTCCTACACAAGACAGCTGCTTCACAGCAACGATACCAGCTCTTCCAACTCTCAGGTGGTAAGTCATCTGGCGTGCTGTTTTAGGATCTCAGAAAACATTATACTCACAATCTTTGTTGGTGAAGGTGATCAGCTAGGAAAACAGATTGAACCTCAGATCTTTTTTACAGTTCAATTCATGGCCTACTGAAATTTGGATTATTTATCTATATTATGCTTCAGTTTGGTTTGGACTCCTGAAAGGCAGACTTCACTATGTCACAGAACTCGATGAAAGACACTAGAATAGCATTATTTTATTTTCCATTTGCTTCTGTAGTAGGATAAAATTGTTAAAAATCATCTGACTAAATGTATGATTTTAGGAATATCTTATATTGTCTATAAATTTGTTGTATGGAAAATTTTATATAATGAGGCTATTAATGGATTAAAATTGATAAATTATCCTTAGAGATCTGAAATATACTGCTGTTTATAATGTTTTCTATACTTTAACATATTCTGTCTTTAGAATGGTTTCCATAAATTTAGAATTGAAGAAATCGGTGATTTTGCGAGTAACTTCACATAGACCAAGGATTCATTTGATTTGTGTATTTATTTAATCTTGGTATTTCCAAAGGACAGAATTAGGAAAGATAGGTGGATGAATTTTACTTGGCAACAACTGCTTTTGTTTTTCTAATGAAGAAGAATTGCCTAAGGTATATGTAGCAAGAAAAACTGATGAAATTCTTTTTAAACATTTATGGTTTTATTTTGTTATTTTAAGTGAATAAAATACAACCATTTGGAAGTTTGAATAACACCCATGGGATTTATATCCATTTAGTGTTAATATTTCATAAATGTAAAATAATTATTTTCTTCTTTTTAAATTTTTTTCAATTAAAACTGCATCATTTTTACCTAGAAATATCTTTCAGATTATACTGGCACAATGAACTAAGACCCCCTCCAAATATCTGTATTCTTTCAAATTTAAGAGTGAGTCTTTCCGGCAACTGAAAACCAAAGAACAAGAAGATGCTTTAACAAGTCAGACCTTATTTGTTCTCAAGGACATGAAGATCCGGTTTCCAGGAAAATCAGATGCAGAATCAGAACTTCTGATAGAGGATGTGAGTACTTATTGCTTAGTATATGCCAAGAAGTCTGTTTTTTCTTCTTGAAATGTTAAAATGTATTTCCTGATGGCTTTATCTAAAAAATATAGCACACTTACTTGATATTCTTTCCAAATACCAAAAGCTTTATAAAATAACAAAGATTTATTTTAATTACTGTGATTCATGAACAGTGAGATCTCACTGATAATCATTAATGTGGAATACCTTTAAGTATAAAGTGATATTTTAATGGTATGACTGCTTCACTGAATGAGAATAATGTTAAAATTGTTCTTATATTAAAGAAATGATCAAGGTACACCTGCTTCTATAAAAAAATAAGAGGAATGAAATGTAATAGAAATGGGTTTCTGCCATAAACTGTCTACAGAATTCGAATGTGAACACTTGAATGTCACCTTTTTGGTGACTTTTGGAGTGAGATGCTGCACTGGTTTTCTTCTTGTCTACACATTTGCACCACCCAGTGGAATGTTCTAAAACCACAAGTCTGGGCTCTACTTCACAAAGAAGTCCAAAGATTTTTTTTGATGAAATGTTTTTGATGAAAGAGAATTTCTTCACTCAAGCTTGTATGTTTTCGTCCAGACAACTTTTTCAAATACTCATTCTTCGATAATTCTTTAGTAACAGAAAGTTATTCCTGGATTCCCTGGATTTTTTTTCTAGAGGAGAAGTCACCATGTAGTGGTCAGCTGTAGGATAAAAATCACAGACAGGCACTTCTTAGTTTAATATTACTTTAGGCCTTTAGGAAATACGCAAATCTGTGCCGTGGGTCTCCAGCCTGGCTGCCACCACCCAGTGTCCATCAGGCCTAGTTCTTCTCCCCAGGATGTGGAGCTCGGTAGTAAGATGTTTGCCTAGGAACCACTGCACCTTATAAAGAGCAAGGAGGAGGATATATGACAGTAGTGGGATGGAATTGGGAGTCCCGGGGACAGGGAAGGGCAAAGGACGTGGTCCTGGCCAGGCACCAGAATCAGGCACTGTTGGACCCTTGATCTAGTGAGAATTTCACGGGCTTACAGAGACTGGAACCTGTGACAGTGGGAGTAGGGGAGACTTAGAGCAGCACCAGCAAAGCTCTCTCCTGCTGGTTCCCAAATGCTCGTGAAATGTCAGGATGGTGAGATACCCTAGAAGATGCTAAAGAGCTGGGACATGTGGTCACCGGGGAAGGAAAAAACTCCAGCTCAGTGCTGCAGAAGCTCTTTCCTTCTGGATCCTAGAAGCCTCAGAAATAATGGGTCAGATAGAAAATCAGCAAGCAGGAATATACTGGAGGCATCCAAGAGAGTACAGAGGGCTGAGAAAAGCCCCCGTGCTCAAAGAGCACTGCCTCAGTCCCACCCCCTGAATCCACTGAAATTGCAGATGGAGCAAGGTTTGGCCAAAAAGAGGCCTAGCTGTAAACTGTGAGTGCTGGACTCAAAGCGTTGGGGTGGAGAGAATGGCAAACAGAGAATGGTAGGAGGACAAGGAGCCAAGAACTGTGGGCTGAAGATATAGAAGATACAGAGCTGGGGTGAGCATCCTGCCAGCATCCTGAGAACTCCAGAGGCTCCTGAGCATGGTGACCCTGAAGACAACAGCACAGATGAGCTGCCACTGCTCAGTGTCCACCAGGCCTCAACAAAAAAGCAGGACAATTATTTTCTTCCTTTTTCTCAAGACCAGTTTTTACATTAAGAATGGCCTTTTAAATATATATGCACATGGGTATGGTAAGCATATACATTTTCTGCTGGTATATCTAACCTTGCATGGCTGTCAGTTCAACAACTGGATACAGTTTTCCTAATTCTTTCACCTCACATTTATATTCTCTTCCTTCTTTATTTTCCCTACCTACCTTCTTCCGTCTCTTGCTCCTCCCGAAGAGTTTTTTTCTTATTCGTTTTTTCCTTTTCCTCTCTCTTATAATAGGATCAGTAAGATTTCATCTTTTCTAGTATATTGTACTTAATTACTCTCCCTGTCTTTCTCTGGGATAGCAAAATAGTAGAGATCTCCTAAAATGAGTTCATAATTACCTGATACAATATAGAGCTGGCTTCTCAATAGTTGACCCTGCTGGTAGTTACTCTTTCCTCTCTAAAGAGTGTTTGGAGTTTCTATTATACAGAGCAGACTAAGGAGAAACTCACTTGGAGATAACCCCACAACTGCACACATGTCAGAAAGAGAAAGCAGCTCACCAAAAAGTTTCCACATAACAGTGGAGAAGACATTATTTCTTCCTGTTTAATACACTTTTGCATAGGAAGCACAACTACAATGAGAAAAGTAGACATGATATCTACCAAAACTTCTAACTTCCCAAAAGCTGATTCTACAGACACTGAAGTGGATGCAGTTACAAGTAATTGAAGTCCTAATAGTTAAAAACGGTCAAACAGAAGATAAGCAACTAAATGAATCAATTACTAATATGATTAATAAGCTTTAAAAAGAGACAAATAATTAGATAAATAAAAGGAACACACTGTAGGACAGTGCCACAGAGGGCTGTTTGTATCATTGAAAGCTCACTTTGCCATCACTTCTGTAGGATGTGAATGATCACTTCAATTAAAAGTCAGATATAATGAGAAAAAAATCAAGCAGAAATTCTGGAAATTAAGTATTCAATTGAAAGTCTTTGCAGTAGATTAGCCAGAAGAATGCATAGAAGGACTTGAAGACAAGGTATATGTAATAGAACATTCATTCTGTAATGAGACAGCAAGATTAATGAAAAGATTATATAAAATCTCCTTGATAACACTGAAAGAACAACCTTAGAGATAATTGACAATAAGGGGTTGAACTAGAGGATAATGGGGTAAAATTTATTCAGTCAAATCATTGTAAAATTTTTCCAAATATAGGGAATGAGATGGATACCCTAATAAAAGAGGCACTTAGAACCCCAAATACACATCAGAAAAGAACCCCTCTAGCTGGGCATAGTGGCACATGCCTATAATCCCAGCACTTGGAAGGCTGAGGCAGGAATATTGCCATGAGTTCCAGGCCAGCCTGAACGAATAGGGAGACCCTGTCTCAAAAAAAAAAAAAAAAGAAAAAAAGAGCCCCTCTGTGACACACCATAGTCAAAATGCCAGAACCTCAGGATAGAGAATCCTAAAAACTTTTAGAAGTACCAAATCACCTCTCAGGGCAAACCTATGATAGTAATAGATTCCTCAGGAGAGCTTAGAGTGAAATTCTTCAAGCTGTTAAAGAAAATAAATGCCAAAACCATATTACAAAAGTATCTTTCAAAATAAAAAGAAATAAAGACCTTCCATAATAACCAAAAATTAATTTATGGCCACCAAGCCAGAACTCTAATGAATTCTAAATGAAGTAAAGGACAGAGGAAAAAATAAATCTACCGAGAGAGTAAACAAATACAACATCCATCAGGCCAAAGGAAAGAAAAAAAATCTTACTTGAGAGAGTAAACAGAAGCAAAATAAAAAACAAGAAGGAATCACATACTAGAAAAACAATATAGTGACAGGAATCAATATCCATCTCTCTCTCTCTTGATATATATATATATA
>NW_022900945.1:17546275-17595171 GCF_012274545.1 Fukomys damarensis | reverse complement strand
TATATATATATATATGTATATATGTATATATATATATATATGTATATATAGCCTCTTTAAATGCTGTATATATATGTGTGTGTGTGTGTGTGTGTGTGTCTTTAAATGATAACATATAAGGTAGATGGTCTTAACTCTCCATTGTGGCAATTGCAATACAGAAAACAAGACCCAGATGTACTCAGCTTCCTCATCTTTGACAAAGGAGCCAACCATCCTCAGTGGAGGAAAGATAGTCTCTTCAATAAATGGTGTTGGAGAAGCTGGATTTCAAACAGTCAACAGAACTACAAGCCCATAGAATGGGAAGGATTTGTGCCAGTTACTCTTCTGGTAGAGGAATAGTATCCAGAATATATATAGAAGTCAAAAAAAGTAATTCCCTGAAAACAAATGACTCAGTAAAGAGTAGGCAAATGAACTCAATAGTTATGTCTGAAAAGAAGACATACAGCCAATATGTACATGAAAGAAAATGTTCACTGTCTATAATTATCAAGGAAATACAAATTATAGTAACTCTTACATTACATTTTACCTCAGAATGGCTGTCAAGAACACACACACACACACACACACACACACACACACACACACACACAAATGCCAACGAAGATGTGGGAGAAAAAGAACCCTTCTGCACTACTAGGAATGTAAACTAGTATCACTTCTACAGAAATACAAATAGGGCTCCTCAAAAAAGTAAAAATAAAAATTCCATTTGATTTAACTCTTCCTTTCTTTTGTATATTCCCCCCAAATTAAACACATCATACTATACTGAAACATACACATCTATGTTTATAGCAACATAACTCACAATGGCTAGGCTCTGGAAATAGCCTAGATCCCTGTCAAGAGAAAAACTATTACAGAAAATGTGGTATGTATATACAGTGGAATAGAATTCAGCCATAAAAATAGTGAAATCATGTCATTTGTAGGAAAATGGATGGAATGTGAGGCCATAATGCTAAGCAAGGTCAAACACAAGAAGTCAAACTCAAAATATAAATAAAGTAATACAGTAAAGGTGAAATGGTAGGAAACAATAAGACAGACTTCTGGAGATGGGAAAGGGGAAGGAGGAAGGAGGAGGTAAGGGAGACGAGGGTAAAAAGGCAAAAATGATTAAGGTGTGTTATATGCATTGACCAATTCTCCAAAATACCACTGTTCTATGTTGCAAACATATAAGAATAAAAAAGAACATACATAGGTTTATGTAAGTAATGAAATAAAATTAATAATTAACATCAGGTATTAGATTATATATGTACACTATATGCTGTAAATGCTTTCTACCGTGTACATCACACTGCAATATACATTCAAAAGTTCTGTAGATTTATAAGGAGGATAGTAGAATTCTTATTAAATGTTAGTTGTTTCTAGTGTGTTATTCAGTATTTCACTGTTGTGGCAGACTTGTGATTTATAGTGTTACAGCTCTTAGTGGTTTAGCGGGATCAGGCCAAGAAGAATTGAGAACATACCCAGAGGTTGGAGGAGAGTGTACAGTTGTAGTATGCTGGGGTACTGACTAGGCATTTCTCCACAAAGCAATCAGTCCAGACCTGGCAGTGAACAGGGAATATGGATCAAGGGAAAAGAGGCACAGATACAGGAGCAAGGCATTTAACATCATCAGTTCATTGGTTGAGGAAGTTACATTTGGTTTACACGATCGGATAGAAAATTACACAGGAGGGCCAGGAATTTAGCTTAGTGGTTCCGCCACCTGCCTTCCAAGCACAAGGACCCAAGTTCAATCCCTGGTACCAAAAAAAGGAAATCACACAGGCGCTCATCTCATTTACCTTTACTGAGAACAAAAGACCGTGATGGAGGATGTGTTTTAGGGGTGGGAGGGGCATGATCTGGGAGTGGCTCTTAGGTTAGCTAGCCTCAGGAAAAAAAACTTTGTTCAGAAATCATTTTTCTGGCTCAATACAACTGTGGCTGATGTGGTCAATACAGCAGTGAGAATAAAGATAGAAACATTTATGTCTTGGATATCCTCTCAGAATGCATGTGATTATGTTTTTGGTACACGAAGAAGAAAAAGTTTTGGATTCATATAGCTTCTTTGCCTTATGTTAGAAGTCTTTGTAAATGCCTTTATATGAAAATTCACATTCTTTCTTATGAGTGTGTTATAATGCTTTCATTACACGTATTAATTTCTCAAATGGTTTTAAGCCACTTACGTTTTATTACTTTTGATGACTACTTCAGATTAAACTTCTTAATGTTTCGTCCTCCAACAGATCATTGATAACTGGAAGCATCATAAAACAAAAGTGGCTTCATATTGGCTCATAAAATTGGACTCTGTAAAACAGCGAAAAGTAAGTAATGCTTAAAAACAAGTTTGCCCTTGTGGATTATGTACTAAGCTAAGGTTGGTATTCCACATTCATAGTCAAACCTTATACATGCACATTTATTTACTTCTTCTATAAATGTTCACTGAACACCTACTATTTTGGGCATTGTTTTAGATTCGGAGGATAAAAAAGTGAATAAAAAATCCATGCTGTCATTGAACTTACATCCTAGTTAAGATGTTTGATAAAAATCTGTAATAGAATAAAAGTAGTATAAAGTAGTACTGTATGTTGAAAAATAAGGCTGATAAAAATAACATCTGAGCAGAGACAAATGAAATAAGATTAATGCTTTGCTGACATCTGTATATATAATGTGTCAGGCAGAAGGAAGAGTAAAACCAAAGATTCAAAAAATACCTCCAAAGCCTTTTCTTCTTCTTGAGGTAGAAATTACAGCTTGTTTTGCTGAATGAGTGATATGGTAGTGGTAAGAGATGAGGTTAAGCAGATAGGATTCAGATTGCAACTTTATGAAAAGATTTTAGATTTTATGCTAAGGGGTGGGAAGCCACTGGAAAATTTTGAGAAGAGTTTCTCATTCTAGTACTGGGGATTGAACTGAAGACCTCATGGATGCTAAGCAGTACGACTGAGCTATATCCCAGCCCTGGTTTATAATATCTTTTTATGAAAAATAAAAATTTCATAACTGGGTAATAAGAGAGTAACAATAGTTAATACATTATGCAATCATTATCTTCAAAGTAGTTGTTCAGAGTACGAGACATAGGAAAAAATTATTTTCTCTTACAAAGAAGAAGCAAACAGGTAATAGCACAAAACTTTCTTTTCAACAAAGAGAAATTTACTATAGCAGCATGATTCATAATAACTAGATCTTGAATACATCAGATGAATGGATAAGGAAAATGTATTTATATGCACAATGGAGTATTTATACACTCTGCAGAAAGAAAGATAAGCTTGAGAAATATAGGTAAATGGGTACAACTTTGAAACATAATGTGAAGTGAAATGAGTCAGGCATACAAGCTCAAATATTACATGGTTTATTTTATATGAGAAAATAGAAGAAAAATAGATAAATAGGAAGTAGGGAGAAGTTCAAATAATTCTCCAGATTCCTTTCATTTATAACTCTTTTTTTTCCTCTCATTGAGTTTATTGGTACATTTTAGGTATGCAGTACAGTTACATTCATTGTTGGGATCTTGTACCTTTACATTGACAGGCCTTGGTTCTCATTTTTTCCCCTTATCCCTGCCCTCCCTTCACCTCCTCCTCCCTTCCCTATTGACAAAAACTTTTCCATTTTTTTCATTTTCTCATCTTGTTTTTCTTTTCCCTTATTTCTTAAAAAAACAGGTGAACTACCTACTTGAGGAGAGTAGAATTTAGGGAGAGAGAATGTGGCATAATAGAATTAGAGGCTAACTAGAAGATTTTTAGGGTAATTAAGGCAAGAACTAATAGATGCTTAGCTAAACTGGTTATTGAATGGGTGAATGCTATAGAAAGTATAAATGGCAGGGTTTTATTGGTGCTGTTTTGTTTTGATTTTGGATACACTATGTTGGATATACGTACTGGTGAGACATCCAAGTGCAGATGATGAATGAGTAGTTACACTTTTGAGTGAGTTCATAGCTGAGGTTGGGTATGGAGATAAAAATTTAGGAGTCTTTAAGATATTTAAAGCCATGAACTAGGTGAGATTACCTAGAGAGTAAATGTAGTTAGAAGAGAAAGGAGTTTGAAAGACTGGACTGTATGCTTCTTTACGTTGGTGTACTGATGTACAAATCAGAGAATGGAGGGCATTCATCCATGGAGACTGAGAAGGAGCAGTCAATGAGGTATAAAGAAAACTTGAGAACTGCTTGTCCTTGAGGCCAAGTACAGGAAGGGCAGAGTACTCAGCTGTGGTAGATGCTGCTTCTAGGGGTGGGGACTAAGAACTCTCTGTTGTTTTTTTTTTTTTTGCCAACGTGGACGTTTGGGGGACCTCATTCATAACAAACTCAGAGGAATGAGTGATACGTAATGAAACTTGATCCTGCAGCCTCAATCTATGAAAAGTAGAGAGGAAAAAACCACAGCTAGTGAGTTTTCCTATAGAGAGGGGGAAAGGGAAATGTGATAATTGGAGAGGAATAGGAATATGGACTAGTAGGAAAGTTTTTTTTCTTATTGTAAGATGAACATATTATCCATTTTTGACCTGATGAGAATGATCTTGAAGAGAGGAGTAGCACAGGAAAGAGGGATGATAAAGGAATTCTTAGGTAAACTGGGAGATTTGTCCTAACCAAGAGCATCTGTTCTCATTGTAGGAAGAGCAAAGTGTATGGTAGTATGGTGGGAAGATATGAAGGTTTTCCTCTGGTGGGAGATTCAGGAGAGAGGAAAAGGTTTGTAACAGCTGTCATGAAGAGCTGATGAGGGAGCTCCCAGAACCCCAAGGCACCTGTCAGATCCCCTGGAACCCTAGTTTTTAGACATATGCTATTAAAGTGGCTTTAGTGAAGTTGTCATGTTACTTTAACAATACAAGCTACCATTTACCCTTCTTAGGATTTATTGTTAATGATATGAAACTTGGCCTCTATCAGATTATGACTTTCAGATTACATATTTAAAGTAAACTGATTGCACTGTTGTGTATTAGCAAGCTCAGCAGATAGTTAGTGTTCTTCACATGCAAATACAGTGCCACTGTTGATCAAGGGGTGTCCAGCCTGGTAACAGAGATCAATTGTAAAACACATTGTAAATCCTGAGTAAATGTTTGCGCAGTTATTAACTCTGGCCTTGACCGATCCAAGTAGGGACATTTTATTAGAATTGGAATCCTGAATTTTCTCAAGTCCATACTGTTTTTATAATCTAGAAGCACAAGAAGAGTATAGGTAAATTGACAATTAAATTGAGAGTCCAGAATAGACTCCATTGTTTTTAAAATATTAAAACATGGTAAGTATGGCATTTCAAATCATTCAGTAAAGATGATTTTTTCCAGTAAGTGATACTGAACAGTGGATTTTCTATTTGTAAAACGTTAAGTTGGAACTTATTTCTCCTCATATATGAAATAAATTCTGTGCACATTACAGTTTGAAATTATCAAAGATTTTTTTAAATACAAAAATGGTATGTTTCTAATCTTAGAGTGAGGAAAAGACATCTTTAGGAAAAGACCTAAAACCTAGAAAGCTTAAAGGAAAAGATTGACAGGCTTGATTATATAAGAACCTACGAGTGGCCTAAGACATCTTAAATCGTTATAAGCAGAGATAATGAGAGAAATAGGGCTGGTGGAGCGGTGGTTTGAGGGAGACAGACATTTGCTGTACATAAAATGAAAAGTAATTCCAGTAAACCTATACTTTCTGCAGTCAGTCAGCAAAAGACAAACTGTCCTTTAAATATTAATAAAATAGCTAAACATATTAAAAAGACATGAAAAGTCAATTTATGGGTCTTCAAGTAGCCAATTAGCACGTAAACAGATCCTTGGTTTCACTAATGATGAAGTAAAACCATCATATTGGCAAAATTAATAAGATAGATAATATCCAGGGATGGGAAGATTATGGATTACAGGGCCTTTCCTGTACTATTAGAAGCTGAAGACATTGGTGTACCTACTTGGAAAGGTAATGTGCAATACCCATTAAATTACGGATGTTCACAGCCTTATGACTTAGCAAAAATCTATTCTAGCATTCTGTCTTAAAGAATTATAGCCTGAATATATAAAAGATTTCTGTACATGCGCATTCATTGTAGTGGTATTTATGAAAGCAAAACACTTAAACATCTACTACTACTTAAACATCTCTCGGTAGATTTATGGTTAAGTAAATTTTAGCACATCCATATAATTTGGTCGCATTCAGTTGAATACTGTCCCAGAATTGTATATCTTAACCTAAGGTATAACACAAGACTATGACTTGTTACCTGTGCAACAAAAATACACAAAACTTCACTTATCATGAATGAATTGAAAGCAAGCAAATAGTCTCGGGAAGGTGGTGAGTCCATCTGATCTCGGGTGCCCCTTTTCGGGTAGCTGCCAACTATATGTGGTCCAAGTTAGTACAGAGGGAGCCTTTCAGATTTGGAGGCCCTTTTGTTTTTATTCTTTATTCGCCTGTGTGACTGACATACATTCCTCAGATAAAGTAAAAATTCTAGTTTTATGAACTATGAGCTCTGTCTCACAGAACTTTTTAAGGATGGAAATGTTTTGTATTTCTGGCTGGTGTCCAATACAGCAAGTATTGGCCACATGGGGCTACTGAATACTTGAAATGTGGCTATTGTTCCTGGAAGCTGGATTTGCAATTGACTTGTAATTAATTAAAATTTAAATGTAGAGAGCCAGCTGTGTTTAGTACTTGTACATTTGACCATTTGGATCTACACAGAGCAGGTACAGTCTTCTAAAAATGGAGATAAAGACTTTCTCATTTACCTTCCTGCTTATAAATTCAGAAGGTTTGTGAGAATTTCCAGTAAAATAAGTATTGCTGTGGGCATCTCAAAGAAATAGGGACTCTCTTCTAAACCATCCTAAGAAGATATTAGGATATTAAGCTAGTTACACAATAATATATATTTTTCCATTTTAATCTACATATGTAAGTGTACTTGTCTAGATTTATTGAGCAGGGGGAAGAAGTAGTAACATTGATGTCCTTTTTTTCTTTTTTGGTGTGTATTTCTGTATATTTTTTCAAATTAGAATGATCTTTTTAAGAATGACAGAGACACGGGTATCTCTGGAAAGGGGCTGGTGAAGTAAGGGGGATGGGTTTTGTCTTTGTGTCCCCAGCCATAATCTCAGGTTGTGATAGGAGGAAGGCAAAGAGGCAAAGAACACCCCTCCTGGTCTCAAGACCTTTCCCTGGCTGTCCTTGCTGCCTAGAATCCCTCCTTCCCACTCTCGTATACCACTCTTCTGGAAGGTTCCCTTCCACCCACTTTGTGAAACCTGGGTAGATCTCACACCACTGGCTGTTACCTTTCCCTATTGGAATCTTCATGGCACTTTGTACATAACTGTACTTGTAATCTGCTTGGAGAGATTTATAGATTTCCTCCTCCCTTTTACAACCAAGAAGTGGGTCTTTCTTGTAGTCACTTACAGCAGTGGTGGTGCACCTAGGGCACATGTGTTACTTAATTTTCTTTTAAGACAAAAGATGTTAATTACATGAGTTTTTTCCTAAAGTAAACCATTTAGGTTGAATTGCAGTATTAGCATTTTATGATAAATAAGTGGCTTTTGGGTTGCAGTTTGGACACTCAGTCTCAAAAAGGTTCACCATCACCGTCAAGGCTGAGCCTCCACATCAGTACATCACAAGTGAGTTAATTCTACAATAAAGGACAGGACGTGGAGCCAGTCATCAGTAAAAGGGCTTTGAGTCTAATCAGAAGTGTTACCCCACAATGTTTTAGGGTTGTTATGCTCAATTAGCTTTCTAAATTTAGAGTACAAATAAAAGTTTGCTTATAAATTTACTAGCAAGTACATATGCCAGTGTGTCTACTTCTCCTGTGCTAATTTACTCTAAGAATATTTGTGTAATCTTTTCTTCCACTTCTAGATGTGAAATCACATGTGTTAATCATACACGTCTATATTGAGGGAGTAGTAGAATAGTAATATGAAAATCAGGTTGTTTACTTATAATTTATACATCCTGTTACTCTTTCTTGGAGCTGTTTTGCTTCTTTCTTTGGCATAAATCAAAGGTATTGTTATTTGCTTTGGGTTTGTAGGAAGTAACAAGATGTTCCATTTCCAGTACAGAGATTGCTATTGTTCCAGTTTCACTAATCAGTTACCATCTGTCTGAGTTACTTTTCTCCTTGATGAGACAAAATACCCAGGCACCCACAAGTTAAAGGAGGAAAGGTTTATTTTAGCTGAGTTTGTAGAGGTTCCAGTTCATAGTCCTCTGGCTCTAAGGTAGGATGTCATGGCAGAAGGGCATCACAAAGGAGAAAGTTTACAGCAATGCAGGAAGCAGCAAGCAACTACTGGCTACAGTGTGCCTTTCTTCTCTCACTTTATATGCTATTCAAGCACATGAGGCTTTGGGGGACGAACCTGAACCCCATTATTCTTCTACATAAGTAATTTAACATACAGTTCTGTTTTTTGGCAGAATAATTCATATATTGCATTTTGGTTCTCAAAGGATGAAATTGGTCTATCTTACCTAGAGCAAGTTCATCTTGTGAAGAGACCCTGAAAGTAGCTGAGGGAAGCTAAGCATAGGCTCTGAGCAGAAGTGGAGACTCAGGAGTGCAACTTATTTGTAGTGGTTTTCCTTGCTGTGGTCATGATTACTGTGATTCCTTTTCTTCATTTAACCATTTTGCTCTTTGAGAGGATTTTCCCACAACAGACTCTCGTTCCTCAGGTCTACAGTGAAGGGTCAGCACTCCTGGGACGGGCAGCAGGGATGACTCTCTGTGGGATCCCTTCCCACATGACGCTCTTCCCCACTGAAGGGCTTTGAAGAGTTCCTGTGCGGGAGCAGTCATTGGAATATAAGAAGTTCTAAAAGAAAATTTTGTAAAACTTCTCATTTTTACAAAATTAACTGGGATGAAAGTTATAGTTCTTTCACCCATATTCACAAAAAGAAGCATAAAACTGTACACATTATGAATACAAATTGCCAAGCCAGCCAGCAATGGGGGTACTGAGCTTGCATGTAAACAAAGATTTCTTTTCTCTCTCCTTTTCTTCTTCCTCCCCTCTCTGCTGCTTTTCTCCCCCCTTTTTTTTCTCCTTTTACCTTCCTCCTTTTTTTACCTCCCTCCCTCTCTTTCTTCCTAACATTTTTTATTTCTTAATAATATTAAAATGAATTATGTGACCAAAGATTTGAAGGTACCCTGAATGGAATCCTGGAGTAGGAAAAGGATATTAGGTGAAAACTAAGAAAATATTACATGCAGTTAATAATAAGGTATTCCTATTTGTCATTAGCTGCCACAAATATGCAATAATAGTATATAAGATATTATAAACTGAATTCTGTTTGTGAGGTTTATGTCAATTTATCAATGCTCTTCACTTTGTAAAACTAAAATTACGTAGAAATGAAAAAGTTTATTTAAAAATTAATAATTGGAACATCTGACATTTAATTTATGATGAATAATTAATCACTATATATTGTTAGATTTCCTATTGTATTATATATAACATTCAACATCCTACTCATTTGGTTGTCAAATAAAATTAAATAAAACAAAAAAATGAATTATGTGAAATATTTCAGATTCACCTCAGGCAAAAATGAAAGTATAGAGATACTATGAAAACTCTTGGGACAAACTGAAGTGTGTTTTATTTATATGTATTATATATTTAATATGTAAATATTTTTCTCTACCTCTTCTCTACCTCAGCTTTATTTCAGATGAAATCTTAGATGAAGTACTCATAGAATGAATGGCTGAAATATTCTTTAGCCTGAAAGTCAAATAGTTCACATAATACTGAATCAAGGTGCATTTGAAACAAACAAAATGTTTATATGATGAAATTAGAGAGGCAATGTTTGGTAGTGGAAGAGGTACTGGGCTTGCAGTAATGTGGATTTGGGGTCAGTACTGCCTCTGCCCCTTACCTGAAACAGGCAGTTTCTTAGCATTTCTCTGAGATTTGTAGCCTTTACTACTTGTGAAGAAATAACTTCTTGTGAGCGAATAAGACATCATTTAGGAATGTACTCTACCCTGGGAAGGGATAAAAAGTAAGCTGATTTTTGTTTTCTTAGTACTAAGAACTCTTGTGTCAGAATGTTTATGTAATGTATTTTGTTTTAGTAAGAATTCTTCATATGCAGAATTATTTTGTATAGAATATGTAGAAATGAGATAAATATGGCTCATTGGTTTATAACATATTGACCTTTTATTTGACTATAACATGAAAACTTGTGCAATTTCCTTATAAATCTAGAAAATGCATGCGAGACAACAAAAACATATAAATGTAGGTCATCCATGGAATGCACAATTAGATATTACAAAGAGACACCTATTTAGAAAGCCAAGGACTTAATTAATATACAGTAGACATGGATTAATAAGATCTGCCCTTCTTTTGGCTATGAAAATAGTAATCATTGAGAAGCTTTGCCATTTTGGTGCCCTAGAAAGTAGACACTGTAAAAGTGAAAGAGATTTATATGGGCAAACACCCACAAGAGGCACAGAGTGGGGGAAATAGGACCACAGAGCAGATCTGACCCCTGTGAGTGGAAGAGAGGAGCATGGATAGCAAGAGCCTCACACTTCAGTTAAGCTGAAGTCTTACCTTGCTAAGGCTGATGAGCCCAGGGCAAAGTCAGCCTGCTAAAGGGAATCATACTGGGAGGAAATAGGCCTTACTGGTCTCTCAACTGTACTCAGTTCTTGGCCATGAGCAGTCTGTTTAAGAGTAGCTTGATATTATAGTAGATCTCTAATAGGAAAACATCAACTAACTGCACTCTTTAAAGCAGGTTATGTGGCATATCTCCATGGCTGCTACAAAGTCTGTGTTGATTCACTTTAATTTGGCAAACAATTTTTGGTTGCCAGTTTTGTACAAAAACTGTGCTGGGCACTGTTGGGAACTTTAAGAGTTCATTTATTTATTTGCTCACTCAAACATGCATTCGACAGATATTTATTGAGGGATTATTATGTCTCAAGCACTACTCTAGGTATAGAATGCACATCCTAATTCCATTCATAGACCACTTTTGAAATACATATGCTTTTTCTGTTCCAGAATGGAGGCTTTTACTGATTGAACATTAGTATGTTGTAAAACTTTAAGATTAGGATGCCATACACACAAAGTCTCCCAGTGCTTTCTTTTGTATGTGTGTTCTTGAAAATAAAAGAATATTATTTGCCTTACTTCACATTTTCCTTAATGGGTATAAAATATAGAGATCAAGGGTATGAGAATTAATCTTGAAAAGAGCCTCACCAGGTGAAAATGGAAATAGTTAATCTTATTTAACGTCACGTTATGGTAAATCCACACTTGTATAATTTAACTCTCTGCCAAGAATGCAGTTGCTTTAAAGAGTCTGTAAGGAATATATATGAAATATGAAAATATAGCAGTGCTGGTGCGCTATGCAGAATGCCAAATTTGCTGAAAAGCTTATTCTCTGATGTGATATCTAGGCACAAACTAAGATTGGAGGATGAAGAGAAGTCAGTAGCTATATGAAAGTGGTACTATATTTGCATTTATTTTAGGGTTCTAAGAAATCCTTGTTTATCCACCATTTTTTCTCTACATGGTAATTTCTTTTTAATACCTGCTCTTGTTGCTTCTGCCTGCATTTTGGTGCTGGCATTTCCCATCTATTTTTCATTTGGTCTGACATAGATGCTGTTCAGAGCTGTTCTTTTTGCATCAGCAAAGATGCCTTTACTCTATAGCCACGGCTGCTGTACGCATCATTAGTACAGCATGTAGTGATTTTAATGTTATTTCTAAACTGCTGTCACCTCATGCCATTATTTTAATTTAGGACCAACTGTTCAGCCGTATGGAGCAGTTTGTCATTCAACATCTGTATGTTCTTGCAAAATATGAATTTGTGTGTTTTTTGCCTTCAAATTTGCTATATTTCATATGGAAAGGACAAATCTTTTCATTTTGTTAATGTTGTCATTGCCTAACTATTCCATTTATTTTTTCCCGTGGAGAGTTTAATGTTGAATTGGGATGCTTTTAAAAGTCAATATGTAAGGATATGGACACCGGTATTCTATAAGTTAGCCTCACTGGAGTCCACAGATAAACACAAGGGCACCTTACTGACCAGTTTCACAAATTATTCATCTTCCACACAATTTTTTCTAACTCCAAAGCCCCAGGAATCTGAAAAAGCATCACCAATAGAACTGACACTAATTTACCTCATTCCAGTCTGACTTCTGTCTTGTTTGTTGTCTGCCTTCTTGAAATTATTCAGAGGATGTTTGGCTATAGTCATTGTCTTCCTACCTGTATAGCCTTTTAGACTGTAGCAAACTAGTCTAAACCTCAAGACCAGGCAGGAGGGGATGCTTAACCAGCCACACGGTGATTCCACCCCTCTCCCACATATCATTTGTCTAGAGGTCAGTCTAAATCTAAGAGACAGTTGGGTCCTCTTCTAGGCTTGTGTCATTGGCATTGGAGAAAACCGGTTGTAAGGCAGTGTTAGGAAGCTGCTAAGAGCACACGTCTGGATATACAGCTGTCTATTTACTAACTTTGTGTAATCGTGCACAAGTTATGTGAAGTTTATCTGAAAAGAAATGAATACCCCGTCATCTCAAATGCTTTAACATATTTAAGTTGAATAATTCTTTTATAATATAATGTGAAAACTGATTAACTTAATGTTGAATCCCAGTATTACTAACACTTTTCAGTGCCAGTTATTTTATGTAATTCATATTTATTCTTCAGATTGTGTGGGAATCCATAAACTCCTTTTCTAATTATGACATTTGACCTGTTATAGTTCACTAATATATTGACAGAAAGTTGAAAAAAAACTAAGAAAATAGTCTAAATTTGTCTCTCACTGCCCTCATTGATTCTTACCTCACACCAATCATGAGTACTGCTTTCTACATTACAGAATATAGAAAGTTAAATTAATAGCTTAAAAATTATAAAAAAGCAAAAGGCATAAGTTAATGACTGATATGCATATTTTATTGATATTATTTTGAATACATAGTAAATTTTTAAAATATTCCTCTTTATAATTAAGCACTCATTAGCTGTAGTAATGAGCTTCTGCAGGACAACATTTTTCATGAACACAGATTGCATCTTCTGTGCTCATTCCTGTCTCCTTATATGTCCTGACCTACTGTACAGTCTGCATATCTGCTCCCACCTCACAGAACGGAAAGGGCAGCATTGAAACTATGATCTTCTAAACAACAAAGTCATTTTGGAAATTTTTTTTATCTAATAGATGTCTAAATAAACTGTGAGTGAGTATAAGTAATACCAGCTCTTCATCATTAATGTTTTAAAGAGAAACATTATTGTTTCATCCGTTTCCAATACTTCAGGTATGTTTGTGTTGAGAGAAATTATGCATTCCCATAAGCCTTTGTGTTTGAGAGTCTTTTTTTTCTGTTTTCATCTTTCATTCTTATTTTTATACAAAGTTATTATAATTAGATAGGTTTGGGGCCAGCAATTTAGCTCAGTTGTTCCGCTGCCTGACTTGCAAGCGCAAGGACCCGAGTTCGATTCCCAGTACCAAAGAAAAACAAAAACCAAGAAACCCCAAAACAAAAAAAAATTTAGATAGGTTTAAAGTAAATATTCCATTTTGATAAGCAAAAATTAAAATAACTGTATTTATTGGTGCATAATTTGTTTCAAGAGTTTTGTTGGAAATACCTGCATTGTATAAGAATAAATACATGTGATTGAGACAAAGTAGATTTTCTCATAAAGCTTTTTTCACATTTTCCAGGACCTTACTGACTTCAGTTGTCAAGAACACTTGTAGTCCTCATTTCATAATAGTCTTTTTTTATTGGTCTGCGTGTGGCCTACTTAGTGCTTTTAAATGTTATATTACCTGTGAACCCAACACTTAAAGCTGAGATCTTGATAATAGCTAATGGTTGCTTCCATTCCAGATCTTCAGTCTCAGAGAACCATTTCTTTAGAATTCAGTATTTACCAGTCCTTGAGTTTCTTTCTTTATACTTTTCATTGCATCTGTTTTCTCTAAAATATTCTTATAATTTGATTAACTTCTGTTAAAGAGCATCATCATACTGTATATAACTTCTTCTATGTATTTTTTAGCTTATATATTATTACCAAGAATCTCAGTGTTACATGTCATCTTTTGTTCATTCTGACTACTGTGTAACTCAAGGGAGTGAGTATTCCACTGTTTATCCAACTTCTATTCTTGTAGAGTTAGGTTGTTTCTAGGTGCTCACAATTGTGAACACCTTAATGAATGGTCCTGTACATGCTTTGTGTTGTTTCCATGGAGAGATTCTCTCAGGAATAAAGTTGCTGGGATATATGGTATATGAATTTTCAAATTCAGCAGGTATTGTCAAGTAGTTTTCCAGAGTGAGTGTACCACTTTGTAATCACAACAACATCTAAAAGACCCTGTAGATCCATATCCTCTCTCATGCTTGGTATTATACTTTCAGTTTTTGTCATTTAGATGAGTGTGAAATGATATCTTACTGTATAGCCTTAATTTTTCTTTACGTTTACTGGGCATATTTATTTCCTCTTTTGTGAAATGCCTTTTTGCCTGTTTTTCCCCCAAGATGTTTATATTAATAATATGCTAGAAATTCTTTATGTATCCTTGATGTTACTCTTTTGTTAGTTGTACATGTTTTGAATGTATTTTTCCTGTTTGTAAGGCAGTGTTGAATTTCTTTAAGATCTTTTTGATGAACAGAAGTTCTTAATTTAACATAATCCAAATCTATTAATGTTTTATAGTCTATACTTTTTGTGACCTCAGTAATCTTTTATCCACACTTTCCATTAACAAATGTAGTGGTTTATTACTTTAGTACTTAAGATGTTAGCCCCACTATAATTTATTTTTATTAGTTGAATGAAATAAGAATTCAACTTCCATTTTTTTCATAAAGACTATTTTTTAAATCTCCAGCCTTGAACATTCTGTTCTTTAGTGGTATCACTTGCCACCTCTGTCATATAACCAGGTTTTATAAGTACATGGCTCTATTTCTGGACATTTTATTCTATGCTGTTGTTTAGTCTCTTTATGCATATGGGGTACATGCATGTGTGTATATTATATACATACCTAGATTTTAAATACTTTGGTTTTTCTACTAGGTTTTGGACATAGTAAAAACAAGTATTCGTTCAGTTCTTCCACGTATCTGGAAGGTACCTGATGTTGAAGAAGTAAACTTATATCGGATTTTCAACCGGGTTTTTAATCGCTTACTCTGGAGTCATGGCCAAGGACTATGGAATTGTTTCTGTGATTCAGGGTAAGTTTTGGGAGGCTGAGGCAGGAGGATCACTGCAAGTTCGAAACCAGCCTGGACTACATTGTGAGTTCCAGGTCAGTCTCAACTACATAGTGAGACACTGTCTCAAAAAAGCAAAAAAAAAAAAAAAAGTTCTAAGTCATCTTTTATTATTGTAATTTTTAATATTTTACTATTTAGCTATGTAGGTAACCCAATAAAATGGTTTAATTTCTTTAATAATGTTTTAGAATATTCATTTTTCTTCATGTAATTGTTAGTACTCAACTCTAATTTATAACAATTAAGCTGATTTAGATAAGATGATTAATATGAGCACAACACCTTGTAACTAATTTGAATTCAGTGGAGAGAAGGTTTTCTTAATTAATGAAAAAATTTCAATTATAAACCAATATCTTTCAGATTATTTGACTTTCCTTTATGTAGCAGACTTTTAAAATTATAGATATATTCTTCCTCTCCAGAGTTCCACTGCTGCCAAAGCTGTGAGACATTGTCATTCCGTCCTCAAGATATCTCAAACTAAACATTCTAATGTCCTTTTATTCAGAAATGGCTTCCCTTCCTGTCTTCCCGTAATTGTAGTGTTGTTCTTCTAGTCACCCCGGCGTGCAATATTTCTGAGGCACTTGCATCTTTCTCCTCAGTACTGCCTTTATTCAATTATATACTAAGTCCTATTCATTTAGGGGTCACATGCCCACTGTGGCTACTCTAAATTATTTTTCATTCATTCTTTTAACAATTTTCAAATATTTATTATTATGTTAGATATTTTTGGAAATACAAAGCTGAATCTGATACAGTTGTTGCCCTCTGCAGAAAACTTAGAAGTGATACTGGTTAAATGTATTACTTAATACTTTGTGCCAGGCATTGCTTACCACTTTACATGTATTAGGTGATTTAGTCCTCATAACATCGCTGTGAGTCAGGTTGTACACTGTTTTCCTCTTATAGATAAGGACTCCAGCATGCAGGTATGTACTAAGGACCTAGAGGAACTGGGATTTGAATGCAGTTGACTTTGATCCCAAAGTTCATGTTCTTAACTGATATGTTCTGATGTCTTTAATAGACAAAATGTGGTTTCTACAGAAGTAATCATTTTAAAAAAGAGGCATAGAGAAAGTATGATAGAATTTCAGACAAGAGGAGAGCTTGATAGAAGGGCTAAGAGAAATGAAAAGATTTCTAGGCATTTCTGTCTCCCTTATATATTTTTTTGTTAGGGTCATTGCCTAACCTTGAGGATTTTCCCTTATCACAATCTATAGGTATGAGGTTCTATCATATGCTGATTATTTTTTATTTCTTCTGTCTTCACGTTCAGTACTCTCCTATGTGAAATCTGTTCCAGAAAAATAAACACATCATTTTCAAATATCCCAAAAGTATGTCCTTCTTCATCATGAGGTTCTTTGAGAAAAACATTAGTTCAGCTAATTTCACTTTTTTATCTTAAAAGCAACCAAACACTGTGTTGTGAATATTGGCATTGAGATATTATAGTATGTATTTCAAAGATTTTACCTGGACTCGTCTATTCCAGGTGGTGAGTAGTTGCTGGGGAAACTGCCGATATCCTCAGCATAGGTTTCTTTTCCTGCAGATGGGGCTTCGTTGGCCCAGCAGCAGAAGAAGCAGGGCTCGTTCATCTTCTGTCTTCTGTGTTCATGAGAGGTTTGGTTTGCTCTGACACTCGATGTGGATTAACAGTAGAATGTAGTTTTTGCCACCAGGTGAATGTATATCCAAGAAATAAGTATTTACAGGATTTTTCTTCACATATATATGGTAAATATTTTTCAAAGATTGAGAGAACGAGTAGCCAAAGCTGGTGGCATTAAAACTCACATGCATATTAAGTTACATCAAATGATAATGTCTCTGAAGCCCATTTATCATTTTCCACTTTACTTTTTTCTATCTTTAAATCCCAAGTTAAATAAAGACAATTACCATGATTTAAGTGAGCTGATAGTCAATAGCTCCAAAGTATAAAAGATCAGTACATTTCCACTGAGAGTGGAGGGTGGTGATAGGTGTAGGCTTTTAGATGCACTTACAGTTCTTATGGAGAAAATAGAAAAGTACTAGGCAGAACTCAAAACACAGACCTTTTCTCTGTGTATTTACATTTACATAAAATGGTTATATCTTGAACTTGGGCATTTAGGGCCTTCTTTGTTACAGTATATTAATTATAAACACATTCCCTCATTGAGTTATTTTTTGGTCAAAGCAGTTTAAGTTAATTTTAAATCTGTATTAGGGAAACAATGTATAATATCTAGTGTTTTCTTATGTTTAGTGATAGTTTATATTTTATTTATATTGTATTTTAAGTTAATTTAATATTGTTTACTGAGTGAAAATAAATTTTACTTCTTTATTAAGAAAAAAATTAGTTCGTAATATCTCACAACACAGAAGGAAATTTGTTTTTTTCAATTAACTCATTTGAATCTTACTCCTTGAGAAAACCTATCTTTCACTGATAAGATGCTGTCTTTTGGGGATCATGTTTCCCCCAAAAATGTAAACACTAGTGCTTCTAGTAAAAATATTCTTCCTGAGTGTCTAAAGCATTTTATAAAATTCAGATATATCAAATATCTACAAATATTTGAAAGTGGAGCCTTTAAATTTCCTATTGGAAAATATTTTTTTAGGAAAATAGTTTCCTTAATATCTTTTCTTTCTGAAAAATCTGCTCTTTTCTCCCTGAGGATTGCATGAATTGGTTTATGTAAAAATGAGATTTGAGCCATGCCCAAAAGTACTTTCCCCTCAGAGCTTGAAAAGAATTTCATTTACACTAAGGAAAAAAAATCTCATATTCTCTCATTCATATTCATTCTCATTCTCATTCTTTTGTCTCTCTGTACGACTCTGTCTGTCTGTCTCTTTCTCCCCTCACCTGTTCCCCTTCTTCTCACTCCCTGAAATGGTGAGGTGCCATGAAGGTAAACTTAGTGCACACATGCACATGCATGTTAAGGTTTATAGAGGAAGTATGTGTTACTTCCTTCTCTGGAATAATAAGGGCACTTAGGAAGGAAGGACACTGACTTTGGGATTGCAGTAGGTCAGTACTTACTGAGAGGATATGACTTCTGGAGGAGGAAAACAGTGCTCTCGGAATATCATGCATACAATTACATTTGAGAACATTTTGAAAGGTATGGTCAGAATCAAGGGATTAACCCAAATTCTCCTAGTGCAAAGAAGTTATAAACTAAATTGCAGTACATTATTTGTGTTAAGGTAAAATAATTTGCATATATTACATACTTTTAAATCATCCACAGTGACTACAGATATGTGTGACCATTTCCATCTTCCTTTATCAGTTTGTTGCTAGGTAAGTGATACAGCTGGTTGTCATTTTTAACAGCAGACATGAAGTCCTGTCTGTTTCCATGCCAACAGATCCTCGTGGGAGAGTATATTCAGTAAAAGCCCGGAGGTGGTGACTCCTTTGCAGCTCCAGTGTTGCCAGCGCCTGGTTGAGCTTTGTAAACAGTGCCTGCTAGTGGTTTACAAATATGCAACTGACTCCAGAGGATCCCTCTTGGGCCCTGGTCCTGACTGGGGTAACTCCAGGTACTTGTTTACATTCTCTAGCCTATGGGAGCTTGATATAAAGTAATGCCACAGCACAGTTTGAAATTGAGTGTCTCTTTTTGCTTATATATATAGCTAGGGAAAAAATGTAAAAACTGAAAATACATACATGCTATAATCTACAAAATATTTTCCATTAGCACAATCTTTACCTTTAAGGAAGTGAATGAGGACAGCAATCACAAACCTGAAGGTGACAAAAATAATGTACATGGAAATGAGCTTATTTGGTTTATCTGCTTTTACTTTCAAAAATTCAATAAGAGCCTCCAAACATGTTGTAATAAATTTAGCTTTTGTTCCCCAATAGGGATATTTCAACATTTATCCTTGAGCCTACTACAGTCGGGAAGATGCCTTTGCTTTAATTTTATTGTGCTACTTCCTCTGCTACTTCCTTCATCACCAAACCAATCTGAAAGAGGTGAATTTTTGTCAAATTCTCTTTCAAAATTAAGTTTTATGAATGTTATCCATTTAAAATAGGTAGTTTTCCGCAAGCCTGAAAAACTGTTTTTTAAACTGCAAACATATGCAGAGCAAATAAGTACATTTTCACATCTTCAAAACAATCCTATTTCTTGTTAGAAACAAAGATGAATAAGTAACTTTTGTTTTAACAATGCATAAATCGAACTGCTCAAGATAGAAGAAAGTAGACCCTGACTTTGAGGAACTAGATAATAGAAAAAAGTTAACTAATAATTGTACAAGCAGTAAGGAAAATGGAAGCAATAAAGCTTGTCTTCTCTTTTTGAAACAGCTAGAAAGGTATTCATTTTAAAAATCCCAACAAAGGTAATAAAGTCATTTCCTACAGAAGTGACCTACCATCGCTTCTCGGCCTTTTGGCTAAGGTCAAGTGCGGAAGTGACCTACCATAGCAAAATGGCTCAGATTATTTTTCACCAGAAGTAGCAAGCAAGATAATTTAAATTTTTGTCTTAGATTCTGTTATTGTACCTTTGCAGGACCTTTAACCTGTTTTAACTCTTCTGCAAATAGTAACTGATTGATGACAACAATGGTAGAGGTAAAGTTAACTATTAATATTTAAATTTGTAAATATCAAAGTTACATAGTTTATTGATTTGACTGAAGCACATTATTGAATGAAACTATCATTAATAGTTTCATGTGATTTAAAAGAACGATGGAGGCTTTTAGAATTATAGTCAATAAATGAAGAGCTTTCTTGTTAAGGGTAATACTCTGGGAGCTTGATCAAGAAAATGTTGTCCCAGGCTTGCAAGTAATTCATTCAAACTCTTTAATGTCATTCTTGCAATTCAAGATTTCATAACACAGTTTCTGTTGATGATGTGGGCTCTGTGGGTAAGCATCCAGGATGGGCCTTCCTGGTTACTCTGGAGGAAGAAGTTATGCCTTACAGTTGCTTGAGGCCTTTTTATCGTCTTTCCTCCTGGTGTTCAGGAGAGAGATTCCAGACCCTGGTGGTCAGAAGAGATATTCCTGAATGTGGAATATTAAGAGTTCTGGAATTCTGATAAGTGCTCAGGATGACCTTTAGTACTGTGAGTACAAGCATTTGAGGTGTCAATAAGGTATATTAATTCCTTCTCAAGTTCAGAACACTGTGAAAGAGAAATGCAAGATCAGAAAGGCATAAAATGTAGCTCTCTTACTCATGAAAGTAACATTGTGGACATGGTATAGGTGATCGTTTGAATTTGAATTCCAAATTAAATGTATCCACTCTAAGGCAGAGCTGGACCAACCCAAACTTTCCCTTACCATTACTCTCTACAGTCTAATTCCTTTAGTGATGGCAGGAAGGTAAGAGACAGTGCATCCTCTCTGCAGAAGCACTGAGCCACAAGGAAAAAAAAAAAGCGGAGCCAAGCATTGAGTTTCTGTTTTTATAACCCACAAATCAGATAATTCAGTTCTTGTAAAATCCAGGAAGTTTGTATCAGTAGCAATTCCCCTACATGGAACTGAGTCGGAAATAAACATTTCTGTCTAATAACTGGGTATAACACTCAAGTCAAAGTCATATTAATTTAAGGACATAATTTTTTTCTCCCATAGATTCATAAGGGAACCTATGGCATTTTATTCTATATGTAGAAGGTATTTAGTATTTATTAGTAGATTAATTTATGAAGTATGCCTGATAAAATATACACACAAATTTATCTTTATACATAAATATTAATTATAAATAAATGATGCATACATATAAATGTCCTCAACATACTTATGAGGTCTACCTAAAAACTTATGTGGAGAAATATCTTTGCTAATTTAATCTATAAAATTAAAAGAGAAAAAAATAGAGTTAACATCAGTCAGATACATGGCCACGTTTATTCTTCCCAGGGATCTGAGGGATGAAGAAGATTTAAAGAGTATATGGCATTTATTACATGGAAAAGTCTGGCCTTCAACCTTGTAATATCAGGAGAAAAGTAATATAAGAAGCACATATAAAGCTATTTCTCAGAGGTGGGCTCATAATAACTAAGTAAACGTAACTGATATATAAACCTACATTGGCTAGGCTTACTTGGGAAGGTTTGGAATCTCCAACTACTTTTCCACCTCCTGACTTATACAGTTTCACTAGCTAATTCTGTCAAATGTACCAGAGAAGGGGAAAAAGGAGGAACTATTTTCCCTTCTTTTATAATGCTCCCATGCCTTTGTTACCAAAACCTAACCAGGAAATTATTGGCAAAGGAAAATTAATGTTTATTCTCACCCTTAAACAGAAGAAAACAATCCTAAACCAAATATTAGCAAGCTGAACCCAGAGTTTAAATACATAATATATCATAGCCAACAAAAGTGATCAGTGTAATTTGCTACATTAGCAGAATAAAAGGTCATTTTGAAAAATACAAATAAATCACTTGATAGAATTCAGTATACATTCCAACTATATTTTTTTTATTGAGTTTATTGGTACATTTTATGTATGCAGTACAGTTACATTCATTATTGGTATCTTGTACCTCTACATGACAGATCTTGGTTCTCATTTTTTCCCCTTGTCCCTGCCCTCCCGTCACCCCCTCCTCCCCTTCCCATTTACAAACATTTTATTTCCATTTTCTCTTATTTTTTTCTTTTCCCTTATTACCTTTCCCCTACCCTTCCCACTTGCCCTACACCTTTAGCCGTTTTCTTCCTATTTCACATTCCAACTTTAAAAACTGCTTAGCTAGCTAGAAAAAAATTCCACACTAGTAAATAATTATTAAAATATTATAAGAGGCATACTTAAATATTGAATTCTTTCAACAAGAAAAAGACAGATGAGGAACAAGACAATATTGCCTGTTACCACTTTGATTTAGCATTGTGCTGAATGTTCTTGCCAATTCAAAGAGAAAGATAAAAGAAATAAAAGGCTTTAGGTTTGAAATAACCACAGCTCTGGCTGGAAATTTAGTTCAGTGGTTCTACTGCCTGCCTCGCAAGTGCAGGGACCGGAGTTTGATCCCCAGTACCCTCCCCAAAAAACTACATTTTGCTACCAGTGAACATTATTGTGGTCATACAAATCTAAATAAATCTATAGATAAAATGAATTTAACAATTTTGATGATAACAAAATCAATATAAGAAAATAAATTACATTTTTATATAAAAATATTCAGCTAGAATATTAAAATTTCAAATATAATTTTTAATAGATTGCGAGAATAACACTTAGGAATAAATAAAACAAAAACATAAATTTATTCTTAAACATAAAACTTGGATGCAAAAAAGAAAAAGATACTTTATTCATCATTGAAGTCATCGTCATTATGTCATTTGTTCTCAGATAGTTCCATACATCTGTGAATTCAGTGTGTCTTACTACAGTTTCCAACAGATGTTTATTTTATAAACATTTTGGTAGGGGAAACATTTGACCAACTCTTGTTTTAGCATTTGTAGTACAGAAAAACAAACAGAACAGGTAAGATAATCTTGAAAGAGAACCATAAAATGCTAGGATTTATAGATTATTGTGTACTAAGACTTAAGAAAGATAAGAATATCTTAAATAATGAAAAATTAGCAAAAGGATAAACAGATGGACCAATGGAACTATTTTGAAAAGCAATAAACCAACACAGGCCTGCTACTGACTAGATTTGTGACAAAAGAAGGTAAGGTTTCTTTTTCTTTTAATGAAAAAACAGGCAAAAGAAGTTTCTTTAAACAAATGGGGCTAAAACAATTGGGCTTTTATGTGATGATAGCTAAAGAAAACTTGATTTTGTCCATTCCATAAACAAAAACCATTTTCTGATGAACTGAGTAAATAGACATGATAAAAACACAAAATATTTCAGAATATAGAATATTTTCATAATTTAAAATGTGAAGTAGTTATTAAAATAGGATTAAAGTGCTAACTATAAGTGAAAATATGAATACATTTGGTTGTATTAAAATTAAGAATCTATGTCCTGTAGCAAAAGCAAGCCACAAGATGGAGGAAGATATTTGCAACCCATGTAATATATTTTAAAAATTGTACATATAAGTATGCCTACAAATTTCTACCAAAAACTCAGACCACCAATAAACAACCAAATATTTGAAAACAGATCAGTAAACATTTAAAGAGCATCTAAAATAATTGTAATAATCAAAGAAATGCAAAATTACAAAACCAGTGCCTAGCCCGCCCTGTACACCCAGAGTCCTGAGAATGTGGAGAAGTGGGATCTTTCCTACACTGCTTGTGACAATGAACATGGACTCTTTACTCATATTCCAGCATTACGTCCTTAAGGGTACCTTTCTACAGCTGTTCTGCTCCCAGGAATTCTTAGCAGTGTGTGGGTATGAGCGTCAACATTCTTATTGGAATGATGATAGTAGAGTTTACTCATAATTTCCAAATTTAAAAGCAGTTATTCACAGAAGAATGGAAACATTCTAATGTTCATACACTGGAACGTTATATAACATTGGTAGTAAACATACCTACGTATAGCAACAGAGATACCTGTCAAGCATAAAGTTAAGCAAAAGAAATGAGAGAGAATATATCATTTGTCCATTTACTTAAAACTCAAAGTTAAAGTTTTATGTTTAAGGAATGCACACTTGGGTTGTAAATAAGGAAGTAACGATCAGGATAGTGCTTAAATTTGTGAGGAGGGAGGGTTCTGTAGTATAGGGCTCAAACCTGCTATTCAGTTACTCAATCTTGGTCATGGTGTTGCGGAAGGAACTGGTAAATGACACACACAGAGACGCAGGAGTAGGTAAAAAAAAAAAAAGGTTTACTTTGCTAGCAAAGGATTGGTTTGCACCAAGAGCTGTGCCAAAGGACCGACCCTAGACTGGGTTACAATCTGCCTTTTATAAGAGCTCTACAATCATGACCTCGTTTTAGGTGATAAGACATTCTAGTTCCCACGGTTCCCATCACAAATCATGGTCACAAGACAGTTCAGTGTTAACCCAAATGTAGACATTTCTTTCAGGATGTTTATCATTAGCTATTCCAGCCCTGAAGGTTGAGGGGTCAGAGTTAGGAAAGCAGGACTGGTGACATTCCTTTTATCTTAATCACCTTTTCAGTCATATAGTTTACAGAAACTTTTATAGCTCAGGGACTGTTCTCTTAGCTTGAACATTTCGTCTCATCCTGGGATGCGACTTAGCACCTCTGGCATCTGTTAATTTTAAACTGGGCCTACGTACCTTTAAACTTCAATGGTGAAATCTTGGGTGTTTTTGTTAAACAAGCAAAGCAAAGCAAATTACAGAAGCAAAAGGCAGCGATTATTCCATATTTTTTAACATTTTGTAGGTTTCAGACTATTTACAGAAGTTCTATCAATGGTTATACAACTGATCACTTTATAATAGTCATTAAATTTATGAGTATTGATTGTTATGATATTTATGTGTGTGTTACAATTTTAAAAATTTAAAACTGATGAGATAAATACACATGGTACCATTATGGCCGTATGCAAAGGTAATCTAATACATCTGTCTCAGAATAGGGATCCACTTGCTAGTGATACTGATATTCATAATATAAAATTATAAATATTGTTTCATTTATGTACACTGTTTCATTGGCTCCATACTCTACAAGGTAGGCTAGAAGCGAATACTCAACATTTTCTATGGCTGAGAAAACTGAGGTATAAAGAGGATATGTGGTTTATCCAACTCTAAATTGATAGCATGCAACAGTGGTAGAACTTGAAAGCAGGGCTTACTGTGTTTCCCCAAAATTGAAGTAAAAAGTCACAAAACAATATACATCCACTAGGATGGTTATGATAAAAAGTAGTATAACATAGTGAATGTTGGCAAGGATGTAAAGTTGGAACTTGTGTGTATTGCTGGGGAGAATGTAATGGTGTGGCAACTATAGTAAATTGTTTGGCAGCTTCTCAGAAAGTTAAATACAGGTTTACCATGTCACCTAGGAGTTACACTGCCAGATATATATCCAAGAGAATTGAAAACAGAGACTTAGCACATCATTGTTCACAGCAGCATTTTTGACCACAGCCAAAATGTAGAAACAAGGCAATTGTCCATCAACAAGTGGGTGGATAAACAAAAATGGTGAACACATATCCAGTATTACTCAACTATAAATCAAAATGAAATCTGATAGATGATACAACATAGATGAAACATCAAAACATGTTAAGTTAAATAAGCAGACACAAAAGAAGAAACGTTGTAGTACCATCTATGTGAGGTATGTAGATAAGGCAAATTCAAAGATACAGGAAGTAGAAATGTTATCAGGGGTAAGGGTAAGGAGGGGAATAAGAAATCTCCCCCTATCCCCCGTGTGTGTGTGTGTGTGTGTGTGTAGTACTGAGGATTGAAACTAGGCCCTTATGTGTGCTAGTCAAGTGCTGTACAGCTGAGCTACATCCCAGCCTGAAAGGAGGGAAAATTAGTATTTAGGAGGGAATTTAGCATTTAATGGGTATAAAGTTTCTGTTTGTAATTAGTGGTGATGGTTATGCAACATTGTAAATGTACTTAATCCATTGAACTGTGTTTAATAGTATAGTGAGTTTCATGTTACATAATATTACTGCAATAAAAATATTTTTATATCGATGGCCTTTACTTACCCTGCATTTCCACAATCAGGAAGCTGAGTTTATTCTGGGGGATCAGGGACTCTGCTCCTATTCCAGAAAGATCCTAAGAGGCAAGTGTAGCTTACATTTTCCAGGTTAATTCCCTACCAGTCTGGAAATGCCTCATGTTTTTGAGAGCCTTTGTGGTCAGCGGTAAAGTGGCACATAAAAGACCAATTCCCCATAATCCAGAATTTACAAGTGCGTGTTTTACGTCTACATGAAGATGCATACACCTAGTAGTCTTAGAGGTGAAGAGTGATGGCATGTGTACGAAGCAGATGGGAACAGGGTGGTTTGAGGCATTTCTCCTCGGCGTGAATTAGCTACCAGTTATTTTTTATGTAAGGAGTAAACTGGAATAAATACAAAGTTTCACAAACTTAACATTTTTAGTCCTTTATACAAACTCATCAGACATAGTCTATAAATTCAATTTCTTGAGATACTCTTCCTGCTTAAAATATCAAATTATATTATTTAACTCCTCTGCAAACAACATTTCAGAAATAATCTTTGAGTTCAGCTAGTGTGAGATCTCCCAAGAGATATTAATGGAAATATTAAGGCAAATAATGCATTGTGTTTCTCTGTAATGCTTTAAAATATCCCACAGCACTCCCTTCAGGTGAGCAAAGTTCTTCAGTGTAATTTCATATGCTTTTTAAGTTCATACTGTACTTTTTTCTTTTAGGTCTTAAAAAAGCTTCATTTTAACTTCATTTCTGCTTCCCCTAAAAAGTTTAGGTTTGTGGCCTATAGAATACTTTTGTATTTTCTAGGTTATTTTATACTTCATATTTCTGAAAAAATACATAATAATTGAACCCATTAGTTTTAAAATCATGATTCGCCTACAGTAACAATTATGTGAAATTGTCATGGCAACAGGATAGTAGTGGGAACACTGATGCTGGAGCGAGGCTCTGTGGTTCTGAGACCTGGTTCTTTCACTCAATAGTTATGTGACCATGGGAAAGGCATTTGACCCTTTTATGCTTCATGAAGTTTATTCATCTGCAAATGTAGCCAATAATAATATCTACTGTATAGATTTGCTATGAGAACTAAATGAATTCATATTTGTAAGGCAATTAGAATAGTTCTGGGCCCACAGAAAATACTATTTAAATATTTGTTTAAAAAAATAAGTTAGCTGTGGTTCTGGATTTTGTGATCTTATTTTTCCATGTGTTAAATGGAGATCATTAACTCAGAAGTTTATATTAACATTATTGAAATGTTGGTAGTGACAATTGCTTGGAAATCCTTTGGGAGAAAGGTAGTAGAAGTTATTATTTACTGTATAATTACCAGTGTGTCAGAATGCATTGTCAAACAGAGAACAACTCTCAACTGATACAGAATAGTGGTTTTTTTTTTAAACACCTTAGTTTATTTTGCACCTTTGCCATAGATAGAAAGGTAAGCCTTTTCACAGCAAAAGGTATCAAATTAATCATCATGACTCCACCAGCTCTTGACATAATTAATCCATAAAAATTATCCAAGTGATATTAAGATATAATTTATATAATCTGTGATGTGAGAAATCAGTTGTTTCATTATTTAATGATTTGAACAATAATTTATAGTTTGTGATATTAGGTAATAGGTTTAGTGTATATTATTAGATAATTCATGAAATAATATTAATGGGTATTGTGGAAAATTCTGCTATTTTAATCTGAATGTTGTATGCAATTTTATTATAATGCATTCATTTTCTTCAGAATTCATATTAACTATGAATGTAAGTTTCTATTGACAGTGGTATCATGGTTATTGGTACCATTTCACATAGAATAGTGGCTAATGGGTTCCTGGCCTTCACTTTTTTTCACATATTTATGAATTTATGATACTCAAGGATTCTAATGAACTGAAGAAAATTAAATAAATCCTTTGATACTCGTACCATTGTTTATTTTTCCAAGACCTCTGTGAATTACCAGTCTCATTCTGTTGATACTTCTGCTGTTGGAAACTTCATGGATATTTTGATCCTGACTTTATAACATGTCTCCTGTTATTCTTTGGAATTACAGTTTAATAGTGTTATTTATTTGCACTTGTTTATGTGGTTTTTGCCAACCATTTCTCCCCAGACATGTAGATTAGACTGACAAAACGCCAGCCACGGGCTTTCATAGGAAAATAAATAAATCTGGTACAGTTTCTGATTTGCTGTTATAATTTCCAAAGTTTGAAAAAAAAAAGACACATTTGTTGACAAATCTGTCCTGAATTGACATAAAGTGTGTCGTGATTAAACTTAATTGCTAAATTGAATGGCTTGGGAGATGCTTAAGGGATGAGTAAAGCACGCTTTTGTGTGCATTTGGGTAGATCATGGAGGCATGACTTTGGTTGCTTTATATGGTACCTTGCCTCATCCTCTCTGGAACAGTTCTCCTGGCTGCTGTGATCTAAGCATCTTTGCTCTGTTATTCGCTTTTGCCTTGGAGGAGGCAGTCAACCATGGACTTAATCCCCCCAAATCCTGAGCCAAATTAAACTATGTCCTGTGATTGCAGCACTCTAGGAGGCTGAGGTTGGAGGATTACAAGTAAAAATTCCACTCAGTGAGACCTTGTCTCAAAATTTTAAAAAGATTGAGATGTAGTTAAGGGCAAAGGTACTGAGTTCAATCCTGAATGGCACAAAACAAAACCATAAAAAAACCTGTCCTCCTGTAATATCTTATCAGATACTGTGTCTCAGTTATGGGAAAACTTACTAATGCAAAAAGTTGATAGTGGAGAATTGGGGTTGTTGACTGTATTTGACCATGTGGTTAAGAAGCCTTTGGAATTGATTTACAGGAGAATTGTGTAAGATTTTGCAATGAGAAATAGAGAAGCCTTAGGATGTTGCAAGCAGAGTTTGATGGTTGGTTCTTGTCAGAGATCAGAAAGGTACTAGGAATATGGACAGACTCATGAGGTTTTAGTGAGGAATGAGGATTCTTTTTGGAATTAAACTACAGGCCATGCATGCTACGTTGTGTTTATTTATCCCATGTCCTGAGACTGTAGGAGGTTGAATTTAAGGGTGATAGACTAATTGATCTCGTGGAGAAAATTTCAAGGTAATCCAGCATTCATACCATGACAAGGGTAATACTGGATGCTTTCAGCCAAATTTACAGTGAGAACCAGGGGCAAAAAAGAAAGGAGAAAAATTTGAAAACCTTAAATGTTGACCCTCCCAAAACCCACATGTAAAGTGGAGCCACAGAAGGTGTGTTTGTAGAAGAGATTAACAGCATTTAAAAGAAACCCAGTACTTTGTAGAAGGACAAGAAGAAAGACACCTTGATAGTATCTCAAAATTCATCATGATCCTGTCCATTGAGCTCAAGGGTGCAAAAACGTAAACCTTTCATTTAAGAATCTTCCTGGGACATCTGTTTAAAAAGTGTCACCTAGAGAATTGGTTTCCTTTATTTCGCTGTTTGGCCATCTACACATTGAGAGGCCACTGTAGCCATGGTTGAAGGGGGCCCAGAAGCTTCAGTTTCAGCCATAGTTGAAGCTTCAGCTGGTAGAAGACTGGCATCATGCATGTGATGCTAGTTTTGTAGACATGCAGAGTAAAACAGTTGCAGAGACTTCCACTACAGTTTCAAAGAAAGGCCTGCGAAGCCAGGCAAGGAGCCCTTGAGAGGGCAGTGCGTGAATTGATTTATGGAAATGAAGCTAAAAATGCTTGCGGACCCTATGAATATGGAAAAGCAGGATATGTGTAGTGTCTGCTAGGGAAAGCCACAGATGGAGTGGAACCAGCCTAACAGAAAGGCCATGTGGTATGCAACTAGCAAGGCTATAAGGGCTGCCCACACACTTTAGAACTTACATTGTACCACTGGGTACTCCAGAAGCCAAACATGAAGCTACAGGAATTAATGTTTGCCCTGCTAGGCTTTGGTTCTTTTCTTTTCCATTCTCCTACTCCTCCCTTTTGGAATGGGGATGTTTACCCTGTACCATTGTGTACTGGGATAATTTAAGTTGATTTTGATTTTTACAAGAATTCACAGTTAAGAGTTTGCTTTCAATCTCAAAGGAAACTTTGAATTGGACTTTTTAGCAATGCTGGAACTGTTGGGATGTTAGGGAAGGGATAATTATGTTTCAATTGTATGTAGGATATTGTATCTTCTTAGGCAGAATTGTGACCTTGTGTTTATTTGGGGATGAAATAAGATTCAAGCAGATGTGTTTGGACATCAGCTTGATAAGTGGTGGAGTGTGGTGGTTAAGCTTACTTGTCAGCTTAATTGGCTTGAGAGCCACCTAGGGCAGAGGTCACCAACTTCATGGCCATTGTCTTTTAGGAACTAGATCACACAGTAGGAGGTGAGCTGCAGTTGAGTGAAGCTTTAATCTCTATTTTCACCTGCTGCTCTTGCTTGCATAGTGCATTACTGCCTGAGCTTTACCTCCTGTCAGATCAACTGTGGCATCAGATTCCCATAGGAGCACAAAGCTTAACATGAACTGTGCGTATGAGGGATCTAGGTGCATGCTCTTTGGAATCATCCCGAAACCATTCCCCCTCCCCAGTGTCCTTTCTGGTGGAAAAATTGTTTTCTATTAAACCATTCCTTGGTGCCAGAAATGTTGGAGACTACTGACTTATGGGATTAGTAGAGCACACTTCTGAGTGTGTCTCATTGGGTAATGCAGGTGTGTGACCATGGGTATTAAATATGGTCCCTGGCCTCTTTTTGGCACTGTTCCTGACCCCTGCTTCCCAGGCATCGTTAACTAAGTGTCTTTCCTGTGCAATACCCTTCTGTCATGATGTTTCTGCCCTGGAGCCAGCTATCTGTGGCCTGAGTGTGAAATTGTGAGCCAAATCAAACCTAACTTCCTTTTAAGTTGTGTCAGGCGTTGTGTCAGATCTTTTATCTATATGCTTTATTGTGAATACTCATGCATTTTACTGTGTAAATATTAATGGTTCATGTACAGGATGTATAAAGCCCTGATGGACCTATTAGTTTTACACTACCTTTCTAAAATCTAGGAAAGTCACAGATTCTGAAATACATTTGGCTGCAAAGGGTCTATGTAACCTATACCCAGAAGCACTATATGGCCTGAGAATATAAAAATTCTGTAATTATGAATGTTAATTTTTAACTTTTTCTTTTAGACTGCCTATATTCATAATATGTTATTATCGTTAAATTATAATCAATACCTACAGTAGTCTTGAAACATAAATTATTGTTAATGTGGCTCATTACTGTGTTTTAAATATTTGACTGGCTTCACACATTACTTATAAGGAGGGATGGTGAATTTGGGATACTAATATCATATGTCGTATCTGTATTCAGATTCAAGTGAGATTCTGTGATTTCAACATCTTGGGAAGACATCTTTTTATATGAATTGTATCATTGTTATAGTAACATGTTTTTATGTAGGATGTGTCAGTTACTAATCATATAACTTCAGTGAATGGTATTAATGCCAGATTGCTTGTAATAATCTAATTTTTAATCATTATTTTTAGGTATTTACCACCAGGAAGCACCCAATTCTTCATGAGAACCCCAGCCTACAACATGAAATACAGTTCATCTGGAATGACTCGATCCAATGTTTTGTTTACATCCCGATATGGCCATTTGTGAAACTGAAGGGAAGATTGCCATAGGTTAAGCATAATAGTAATTAATTTATTTCCTCAACTTGACACTGCAAAGAAAGTGACCGTTAAGTGCTGTTTTATGTATATATGACATGTATATGTGTGAAAATACATACACACATTCACTCAAATAACATATATATTTATTATAATATATGAATTAGCAGAAAACTGAATATAAGAGTTAGCCTTTCTGAAAATGTAATAAACTATGTTAAATTGTTTACACAACTATGTGAATGTCTAGAGTTTGCTAGGTTTATAATTGACTCCTTCCTGCTAGAAATGTTATTTTTGCTGCAGAATATATAAAAGAGAATTGATATTGAAGATCCCATTACAGTGTTATATTATTTTTTAGACAACACAGATTTTGACTTAATGCATTAATAGTATAATACTATATTACTTCTCTCACTCACATTGGCCATTTAGAATAAAATACAAAGATTTAAATGCCTGGTGTTCCTTGATGATAGGATTAAATACAAAACGGGTTTATCATTACTGTGGCACACTGTACAGAACTAAAAAAAAATTGCAGCCCGATTCTCCAACATTTTAATTCCTCCATGTGAAAATATGCATTTTAAGTAAGGATGTGGCATTGTCATGTTATGATCTAAAGTGGAAGACAATCTAATTGGTTAAAAATAAAATGTAAATTCACTTTTATTTTTACTTTTCATAAGGAGTCACATAAAGGAATAGAAAAAGTACGGACAGAATACTTCTATATGGCTTTTGTCTCATGCTTCTTATTTTTTGGAAAATATCTTTGATGGGCTGAGCTGATGGTTAAATATAGTTCTTTGGCAGAAGAGTTGACACTTCAAACTCACTTTGGTGTTACAGGTAATGTGTTATACTTTCGAAGTCTCACAATGTCGAGGCCAATTTACATTTGTTTCTCATTGCACTACAAAAAATAAGCTACATGATTGTGAACAGAAAATTCAAATGACACATGCTACTAGCCATTGAGTTACCCTTGAAGGTTTTTTGTTTTTAAATCAGTGTACAGTATCATTTTGTCCAATGTTACCATGAATAAGTTTCATAGCAGTTTACTTCCTTTTCTTATAGTATTTTTTTAAATCAATGAGTGAGCTTTCAGTTTTTCATAAAAATATAAACAGTTTTGGTTGAGCTCCCTAGAAAGAGCAATATTTACCTTTCAGAAATGTATTTAAATTTCTTTCTCAAATGGTTTTTCTCATAGATAACAATTATTTGTAAAATTTGTGAATGTTTTCACTCCTTGCGGTATCCTAAAAGCTATTTCCAGTAAATCAAGATATAGCCCAAAGTAGGAGAACTGAGGCAGACAAATTGGTCTGCTTTAATTCACAGGTTGGAGAGCAGGCATCCCAAGGTTGGAAGTTACATATATTTTTATTTTAAAGCCATTTTCTGAGAGAGTATTAGTCCAAGGTAATTGGATTTTTTCTAAATTATTGATGGTTACTTGATTCTTTATGACTACCTAACATCCACATTCAGTGGACCTTTTCTTGCTAGTGCATTTCAAAAAAATATGTGCTTGTCTCTGTGGAAGAAGGATAAGGATATCAGGATTGGAGGAAATTAATGTAGTGCGTGTAACTCCATAAATTTTTAAAGATGTTGCAGATTTCTTAGACTAAATAATGCAAAAATCGGGATATTATGATGTTAATATATAAGAATGATCAACAATAAGTCATTTGTGGAGTAATTTTAGTCATTCGTTTTTTAAAATCATGATTTGGCCATAAAGGAGACACAACTTGAAATGACCGTTAAATTGTATAAACCCAGTTTGTTGGCCATGTACTTACTTTAGCTTCAGTCCAAATGATTCTACAGTGTATGCATTAGAATTTCTGCCTTTAATTGTACAAGAATGAAATTTTATTTAAAATAGCTGAGAAGATCCAACATTGGGAGGAAGCCGCCCTCCAGAAGCAAAGGCATGTGTGCACATGTGCATGTGTGCATACATTAAAAGCTAAGAATAAATTTAAATGAACAAAGCTACTGAGCTGTTTAATGAACAAGTTTTATTTCTCCAGCTCCTTAAGTCTGGCCTTATTTTAAGCACTAGAACTTTATCACCACATTTGCCTATTTATACTGATCAAGCTTGGTATGAGGAAGTTATGAATAGAAGCCGTGTGCTCATTACTCACGTATACTACCTGGTGTGCTGTGGACTGTGGCTGCTGCAGTGCACCTCCAAAGTGAGCAGCTAAGAAGAGAGACATCATAATGGACCAAGGAGGTCTGAAGAGGCCAGAAGTGTTTTGGAGGCATAAAATAGTTCTTAGTTTTGATTACAAATTTTTTCGTAGGATTAAAACCTGTCAGCATAAGTGAGAATACAGGTCTTTCTCGCCCTCTTTTTGTCTTATAAGAGAGAAACAGCTTTACATATCTGAAAAACTGAAGCTACTTAATTTCTTCAGAGGTTTTCAGAAGAGAATTTGGTTTACTTAAAATCGAAATACATTTTTGTTCTGTTATAGGAAAGCATATCTCTCTCATTTGGTAAATCTTAAGAGCAAATGCTTTCTAAAATTAAGATTGGGATGAAGTAACCTTTTTATTTTAAATTATTGCCCACAAATAAAGTCTGAGGTTACAAATTAGTTTTCACCTTAAATAATCCAGACTTGTATATTAGTTAACTATTACTTTATGTAATTAGTTGAAGGTACTGTTGTGATTTACATACTGATTAGTTTTACTAGGAACAAATTTTATTTCACTAGCATCTTACTTACCTTGAATAAAATCATAACAAGATCAAATGTGGAGATGGCATGAGGAAACTTGTCTAGTACATAGTTGAATATCTTATTAACCCTAACATGCAAAGATCATACAGATTTTATATCATGTGTCTCAATTAGGCTTAAATATGCAAAAAGTTTCCACTAGTTTCTCCTCCCTAAAATTAAAACCGAACCAAACCCAATAAAGAAAACTCTCTGTTTTCAACTGATATGTATGCAGAATTAGATAATAGCAACTTCTAAACATCAAGAAAGGATTTCATATGTCTTTTTGAGTAGGTAAGTAGTTGAGTATGGAATTTTGTTATCTGACTTGAATTTTCAGATGGTTTAATATAAATCCAAATGCTTCCTTCTTTAAGATAGCAAAGTCATGTCGTGTAAAAACTCTCATAAGTCTAAATTTATATAATAGCCTTGTCAAAGTACCAAAAAATTTATACTAACATAAACTTCATTATTTAATTTTCTATAAAGCACTGGTTCATTCTTAAATGTATATTCTTTTAAAAGAGGAAATACCTCAAGAGTGAAAGAAAATAATTTCCTATTATGTTTTGTAATCCTAACTTACAGTTTGAGTCTGAGTTTTCTTGGTTATAAGACTTAAACAATAAAAAGTATAACTATACAATTTTTGTGTTCCTGTGGCCTGATAATTTTTGAATATTTGCTTTTCTCTTAAAATGGAGAAATTTAAGTTTTCAGGGCAATATTATCTAAATCTAAGTTCTTATTTAAATGCTCTGACTGGTGTAAACATAAATAAATTTAAAATTCATAAATATATACATAATGAAAAGTTTATTCCTTACACTGCTTCTTTTTCCTCTCCTCTAATTTTCCTTGGACTTTGCATGGACAAAATCAAAAGAAGAGAAATCATGCCTTTTAAACATTATTTTTCTTTTTGCTTCGGCAACAATAAAACTTAGATAAAATGTTATTGGATCAAGTTCAGTTTATCTGCTGAAATTCTTGGGAACTAGGTTGAAGTGTCTATGTCTCAAATATCACCAATTGGATCCCAATGAAGAAAGATATGTTGCCATAAATAATAGTCTTGCAGCCCAAAAGTTGATATACTAAAACAGAATGCATACTGTGAGGTTGCTGCCATTTTTGGTGGATTTGATAGGTTTTTGTCTATCATAAGTAAGTGTTAAAAGATTATCACTCAGGTTACATTCTGTATTAATGGGCTATATTATCTAAGAAGAGCTTCATAAAGCTTTCCTTTTATCCCGACCCCACCTGCTCACTTGAAATATATTGGTAAAGACATCACTCAATAGACCAATACATTCCTAGTTTAGTAAGAAGGCTTATGTTAGGAAAGTAATCAGGTGTTGCTGATATTTCTCTTTCAAACGCTAGCAATTCTTTGTCCTGAGCTGTTCAATTCAAACAATAACTACTGTATCTGCTACAACATATGAATATTAATGGCTTTGCAAATGATTCTGGGTTTGAGGATTAGTTTGAAAGCAAAACATTTGCTAACATGAATCGTGACTCAAATTATCCTCATGTGCTTTACTACCTGTATCTGAATACAAATGTTGTTACAGAGAATATGCTTGAAATGTCAACTCGGTGTGCAGTTAGCATTGCATTGTCATGCTCTAGCATGTGATGTCTGTATGGTGCTGCTATTTGAGCCACTCAGATATGTTACTGTAATAAAAATGTTTAACATAGAAATTTATAATATGTCATCAAATGCTTATTTCTGTTTCAAAATACTTAAATACACAGAATTTAGTAACAAGAGATTGGCACCCAGTTAAGCTTCCTCGGTGATATATTTTCACAGTAATTTTTGCTGATACTGGGATAACAGTATCTTTATGGGGATAGTGCTACTTGCTGTTAGGGTCAGATCAAGAAAACAGAATTGGTTTAGTTCCTCTCTTAGCTGGCTGGAAAGCAGACTGTTTTAAAAGTTAGGACATAATATCTTTCTAAAATCGTGGATTATAACAGTGTTACTAATCTGGTTAGAGTTTTGTCAGCATCTCAGGTGTGTACTTCACTTTTTTTTTCTTTTTTTTTACATTTGAGTTACTCTGGTTTTTATTTTTTTTCTTTTTATTGAGGTTATTGGTACAATCTAGGTATACAATACAATTACATTCATCATTGGGATTCTGTACCTTTACATAATAGGTCTTGATTCTCATTTTTCCCCTTGTCCCTGCCCTCCCTTCATCCCCTCCTCCCCTCCCCATTTACAAACACTTTATTTCCATTTTTTCAGTTTCTCATATTTTTTTCCTCTCCCTTATTACCTTTCCCCCACCCTTCCCACTTTCCTTACACCTTTATCCCTTTACTTCCTATTTCACATTATTAATTCTCATTAGGATCCTGTGTACTATTATAGTTTTTCACCTTTTAGACATAATTTCATCATCGTTAAAACAACATACTAACCTTCAAAAGGAAATACATCTTAGTATTCTTGCTGTTCATAACTTGTTTTTTAAAATTACATGTAATGAAGTTAGAAGTTTTCCTTTATTTGTTTATTTGCTTTAGTGGGGTGCTGAGGATTGAACCCAATGCAGAATAGCTTTCTTATAAATAAAGGAAACACTTTGGGTAAAATCCTATTATGTGGCTGGTACTCTATAGTATGCATGCCTTCCTTTTGTAATGGACAACCAGATGGTATAAAAGTTGACCTTAAATATCAATAATTTAAAATGCATACTACTTTTATAAGTTAAAATATTACATAGAACATTATAAAGAGCATTTGAATTTTTTTACTTTTTCAGTGTCAGGTAAAGATGAGGTAGGTCAATATGTGTGGTTTCATATCTATTTTATCAAATAAATTGATATATATCAAGTTATACATTATACCATTCATATATGTCCATTTAATTTAATATTGGAAAATTGCAAAATAAAGCAATTATAAATAAAACATTTTGAAATAAGTTCTAGTGTTAGAAAACCAAATATAATGTCTTTGAAACAAAATAAGCAATAAACTTTTGTAGAAAGTAAGATGATAGCATTTAACCTGGAGAGACTTGGCTTTTAATGACTATTCCTCATATATTCAGTGTATGAAGATGACAGTGCCCATCACCATAGTTAGGTAAATTTGGAAAACATTGAATATAAAAATTGTAATGAGTTTTTCTACTTCCAAAACCTCTCAGACGCTTTAGTTTCCCTAAGATCCATCATAAATATCCCAAAAGGAAAGTGGCTAAAGCTTAGTAACACTGTTTTCTTGACATGCCGGAGGACTTGGGTTCATCTCCAGCACCGTGAAAACCAACCCAAAAATCAGATCTCCAGAAAGGGAATGGAATATACGTTAGTTCCAAAGTAATTGCACCATGGTGTCTTGTCACAATGCTTTTATCAATTAGTCTTTTATTGATTCAACAGTTTCCCACAGTTTTCCAATTGGGAATAACCGAATTCATTCACTAATGAAGTAGCCAACATTTAATTATCCATATTCCTTGGTGATATAAATATGAGCACAAATATAGTGCAAGAATTGTACTAGGACTTGTCATTTGAGAATTTGGTGAACTGTAGAGGAATATTTAAACCAGGTTGTCAAGAGGGATAGCTTAAGACCAGGAATATAGAAGTTAAAAAACAATTATCCCCCAAATAATAAAGGTCTTATTCAAAAATGGACATCTAAAATGAACAGACATTTCTCAGACAAAGAAGTAAAAGCATCAAGTAAATAGATGAAAAAATGTTCCACATCACTGGCCATTCGAGATGCAGATCATCTAAAATGAACAGACATTTCTCAGACAAAGAAGTAAAAGCATCAAGTAAATAGATGAAAAAATGTTCCACATCACTGGCCATTCGAGAGATGCAGATGAAAACAACACTGAGATTCCACCTCACCCCACAAAGAATGGCTGCTATCAAGAAGTCAACCAATAACAAATGTTGGCAGGGCTGTGGGAGAAAGGAACCCTTCTCCATTGTTGGTGGGAGTGCAGACTGGTGCAACCACTAGGGACATCAATATGGAGATAGCTCACAGAACTAGGATTAGAGGTTCCATTTGACCCAGCTATCCCTCTGCTGGGTATCTTTCCAAAAGAAAAGAATCATATCACAGTGATATATGCACACTTCTGTTTATAGCAGGACAGTTTGTAATAGCTAAAACATGGAAACAGCCCATTTACCCATCAGTTGGAGACTGGATAAATAAGATGTGGTTTTTCTATAAAAGGGAGTACTAAGTCATAAAGAATGAGAAATTAGAGTCATTCATAGGAAAATGGATGCATATTGAGGATATACTCTTAAGTCATACGTGTGTAAATACCAAATAGTTTCTCTGGTATGAAAAACTGTAATTGTACATAAGATCCTAATGGTATAATTGACAATGTGAAAGAGGAAGAAAAGGACTAAAGTTCTAGGGGAAGTGGGAAGGGTAGGGGAAGGGAAATAAGGGAAAAGAAAAAAACCATGAAAAAATGGAAATAAAGTATTTGTAAATAGGGAAGGGAAGAGGGAGTGAAGGGAGGGCAGGGTAAGGGGGAAAAATGAAAACCAAGAACTGTTATGTAAAGGTACAAGATCCCAATGATGAATATAACTGTACTGTATACCTAAAATGTACCAATAAACTCGATAGAAAGACCATAGATAATCTTAAAAGTAGGCATGAGTTTTACTATACATTTGCAACACAATTGTAATATGCAAAGTTTTGTAAAATGCTCAAGTCCATATGAGAAGATAATGATAATTTATTTGGAGTTATGTGTTTTAAAAAGGTGTTAATGAAGAGTTTAAAGTTACCCATTAGGAGATGAGAGCTTTTCGTAACATGATATATCTCAAAGCATTTGGTGGCCACCTAAGAACATGTTTCTGTGCAAACAAAGCCTGCTTGTGGCTGACCTTCGTAAGTGGAATTTATTTAAAATTTGTCATATTGTGGAAGTCAGTGTTTATCATGTAATTTTTTTGAGTCTTAAGTTTTTCAAAGTAACATGGTAGGCACTTTGTAAGCCTTAATAAGTTTTGTCGCAATCATTTCTGTTTTATTCCATGTAAAATGTTACTTATTAATAGCCCTCTTTAAAAATACAGTAAATCCACCATCATTATATTTAGGGAATATACATATATCGAATGGTGTTGACCTATACTGAAACGTTTTATGCACCTATCAAAAATACTGGGATTTTTGCAGATAGAGTGGTGTCTTGACCATGAAACAGAAATGGGCATTCATCATTTTTGAAGCATTATCAAGGCAGCCTTCAATATTTGACATACTAATAGAGAATGAAATTCCAACTGTTAGGGAAGAATAGGTACAAATGGCCATAAACTCTCTGAGTATTAAATAGGCATTGCAGTGACAAAACTTGCAAAACTATATAGTTAAGCTTTGCTGCAGTATGGCTCTGTTGCTGCTCATGTTAGAATAATTTTTAAAAGATTGAGAAACATAAAATTAATATTTAAACTTGCAGCCTTCTGTTACAGCAGTAAAATTGTTAATATATGTGCATATTCATAATATATCCGACTTAAAGGAAAAGTATATGACAGCATATATGAAAAATTGAGAGTCTATAAACCTTAATACAATCTAAGAAAATGCCATTACAGCATATTACCTCATTTTCATTAAAATGATGAAAATGTGAATACAGAAAATCACTTAGTCCTTAGGCTAAAAATAGGTAGATCATCAAAAACCTAATATCATTTGAACTTAAATTGGTATTTGTTCAGTAAGTGTTCTGCATCATAATGTGAAAGCTACAAAGGAAAACTCAAATTCAGGGAAGAAAGGATTTAAAAAATAAGCAAATTTAGCTCATTCTATTGTCTTTTAGACTTTCTAAACTGAGAAATTGATGTGTTATGAAACATTTACTACAAATAAAGAATAAAGAGTTTTTTCAGCTATGAGCTTGATTTTGTATTTTAGCCTCTGGCACTATAGTCAAATATTGCTTATGTACCCTTTTCAATTTTTTTCTTCCATTTCTGTGTCTAAATTTCATTTTATTCAGATCTGTTTTCTCACACAAAATACTGCCACGTTATTCAAAAAAATTCTAAATAAATCTTGCCTTTTTGGAAAAATTAAAACACTGAGTTCTTGATTTATAAGAGCAAGCAACGTGGCCCAGTTCTAGTGTCCCATTTCTCTGAGCAGCAGGTAAATTCCCTACATTCAGTGGCTACTCAGAACCTCTTGAGGGTGTCTGTGTCCTGGTAAATCACAAGAAACCCATACAGGACCTGAATGTTCTAATGTTTATTTTGCTTCTTCCTACACATGCTAGAAATTCCTACAGCAATCTGCAGATCTGATTTAGGTACCTCTGTTATTTGAGGGACTTAGAGATTTTAAGGGCTGCATAGCACCATTACACTTAGTCCCAAGGTTTTGGACAATTAAAACCAAGCTCTTTACAAAGACTGGAGTTTCTACTTTAATAACGTGTTACCACTCATGTATTGTCTCTTTTTCTTATGTAGCAGTAAATAGTTTGGAATAGGAAGCAGAGGACATGGTTTCTAATTCTAGTGGTTCTATAAAATAGGTGAGACATAGTCTTTTAGTTAAACCAAAAGTATCTTTTTATTTCCAGTAAAGTAAAGTGGTTGTCATAAAGTAGCTAGTTGCCAGATGACCTAGGTTTCAATCCATCTGCACCTTGCGGCAGTGTTTCTCTCTGAGCCTCAGTTTCTCTGTAATAGAGTAGGGCTTTCCCTGAAGAGCTGTGTGGGAGGCTCTGTAGAATGGGCACACTCCTCCCAATGTCTCTTTGTCTGCACAGTGCCTTACCCCATCATGCCCAGGGAAGCACAAATGTGGTAAAATATTTGAGCGCTAAGAGCCCCCCACCAAACCGGCCTGGGATTCCCAGCCTGGTGTGCTCCAGTTTCCCGGCTACCTTACTCTCTACCTCCTTCTTCCTCCTAGGGCAGCATCAAGGGGACAATTTGTTTGTTCATTTCCCTCAAAGTTCCTCTAACCATTGAGATCCCAGTGTGTGAGCAGAAGAAAGAAGCTATCTGCAAGGACCAACCTGCAGCGTGTTCTTAGGGAACACTATGCATAAACATCGCAGAATCACCATGTACTTGCTTTTTCTGACACAAAGTAGTGCTTAAATATGATAAATGAAAGCTTTTCATTGGCAACTTGTGATTTTACCCAGCAGGGCTTGATTAATGTAAAAGTAGTCAATTGTTAGCACCAGAAGCACTAAGGCTAGGACCTGTCAAGTGCTGCAGTTCTGTGTGCTCGGTGGGTTAGAAAGAGTTCATATTCTAGGTGCGGAGACGCATAGTCATTACTGTGTAACACCCGCAGACAAGGCTGAGATGAGACCTGAGGCATTTGCTGCAGTGGAGCAGAAAGCATGAATATCCTTGCATGGGAGAGTTGGGAAAATGTCACTAGAGCCTTTATGGTAGGTTTTGATGTCTGAGAAGCATGTCAAGAGCTAAGAGAAAGGCTGTGGACATGGGGAGTATCACAGCAAAAGAGGCCCAACTTATGAAGGAGACAGGGAGGCTCAGTATCACTGAATGTGGCTTGGAATGTGCTGCCATTGTGGTTTGGATGTGGTTTGTCTTCCCATCTTGGCCTTTAGGGTGATGATGTTGAGATGGGACCTGGGCACAGGTCATAGGGGGATAAAGGGAATTTGGAACCCGTAGCTTTATTCTTTCAAGAGAATCAATATAAAGGGAACACATCTGGCCCCTCTGTGTTGCTCTGGCCTCTGGTCATTTAATAGTTCCATGTGGCACCAGTCTAACCACTACGACCTCATGCACCAGAGGCCTTCTGCAGAGCTCAGTGGAAGTCACCATCATGCTCCTGAATCTCCCCACAACTATGAGCTAAATAAACCTTTTTTCATTATAGATCTGTATAGCCTCCCACTTTTCATTATGGTAATGAAAAATGGTGTGTATGTGTAGGTGTGTGGCTGGAGAAAATCATTAAAATTCTTATATGTGATCCTTATGCTTTAATTTTACCCTTTACACAATGGAATCAATAGATATTTTAAAAGCAAATAATGAGGGGATAGAGATGTATTTTATGTAGTTAGCTATGTCAGCCCTGTGGAAGAGTGGGGAAGACTAGCTTGGAAATGGCTGGTAGTAAAAGAGCAGTTAGGATGAGCCAGATTGAAGACCTTTCTGAGAAAGCATCCTTCAGACTTTTCGACCTATTCTGTGTAAAGAATGAAGAAGATAATTCAAGGAATCAAGTAAAAAATTTTATTTAGTGCACAAAGGTGATTAGCTGTGTTTAATATGTAGGTTAATATTGTTCCTTTCAAACCTGATTTTCTTGGTTGTGGCATATAATTCCATTTTAACAAACATGTTCAGTTTCAGCTGTGTCAGGAACTATGCTAGCTAGCAAAGAAACAACTTATTACTAAGATAACATCCTTCCTTCCCATGAGCTCAAATTCTATTATCTACATAATTATGAGATATACTAAGGATAAATAGCAAAGGTGTTGTTATTGTTATTTCTTGGAAGTCCCCCCAAAGCCCCATGTGTTTGGATCATGGAGGTGTTGTATTCATCAGTGGATCAGTCTCCTGATGAGTCCCTAGCTGGCTTGCTCTTGTGAATCAGGGCATGATTAGAGGCTGATCACTGTGACCTGGAAGGGAATCCTTCCTCCCTGGCTCCTCCTCTGCTCTCATCTTCCTGGGTTCCATGACACGAGCAGCTTTCCTCGAAGGCAGGCCATTCTATGGCAGCCTTCCTGCCTTTGAGCTAGCCCACTATGAACTGAATCTTCTAATAACCAGGAGCAAAAATAAGCCTCTCTCCCTTTAAGCTAAGGGTGTCAAGAATTGTACGTCACTGAAGGAAAAGTCAGTAAGTCACTACGACAGGTTTATGTAAGGAGCTCTATCAGATATTCTATTGTGGTGCGCATGGAACACCTCCACATTTAATGGGAGGGTCTGGCTTGGCTTCTGAAGTAGAATAACCCAACTGGCAGTCTGTATACTGGGTAATTTGCAAATCAGAAGGATATACATAGGGGTATATGGTAGAAAGAGGCCAAGCCAGCTCAAGATGGAATTTGTTATTAGAAAGGATTCCTGGATTTTGTGTAGTGTTATCTTATTCTAGATAAAAAATATACAAATACAATTGCCACAAGACTAGACTCAGGAGCTAAAATGCCAAGGTTCATAGCCCAGCCGCATCACTTAGTAATGCTCTGACGCTTGGTAAGGTCAGCAATGTTCTGCGTCTCCTTTTCCTTGTCTGTGAAATGGGGATGGTGGTGATAGTTCCACAGGCTTGTTATGAAGACTGATTTGTGTATTTCTGAAGTCACGGAGGTTGCCCCACTTTCATTCTCTATGATAGAGAACTTTCAAAATAACTATATCCACAGGTCAGGTTTTTTATTTTATTAAATGAATACCTTATTGATGTGGTGCAGTTTTTTAAAAAGCTATTTTTATTATACGGTTTCACAATAGATTCTGACTGATTCTCATGTATTTTCAACTTAATGACTTGTAACATTGAAAATCACGTTGTCATTGATTGTACTTTGCTGCATGGTGATTATTTCTTTCTATGTTACTAATATGATGATTTTCCTGTTCTGTCAATAATGCTAGAAATAATCTTGTATCACCAAATATCTTTTCATTCTGAGGTTTAAATGATAAACAGTCAACTCTTGCTGTTCAATGATTATATTTTCTTTAACATCTTTTCATATAAAACATGCTATTATTATTGGCTTTCATTGTGAGGAAATGCATGAAAAGATGAATTTAAAAGACTATTTCTGCTTTTGATGGCTATTAATGTTTATCAGTGGCTTAGTCTTGCTGTCACTGTCATTGACATTGTTGGAGCTGTTTAGCTCAACTATTGCTCAATTAGCCTCTTTTCATTATTTATATGTAATCATTAATTAATATTGTATTCTCTTCAACAGAATAGTCACCTTGAGGTATGACATAGTCAAGTGGGTCTGGAGGGCAAAGGCAGATGGAAATAATAATCAAACCTTCCCTTGATAGTCCTCCCCTGGCAGCGAGCTGTGCCTAATGAAACGTAAGCCACTAGACCGTGCATTACAAGTTCACTTCCATGCTTTTGACATATGCGAACTGCAGAAGACTGTGATGCTTATTAGAAGTTAAGTTTTCACATCTCAGACCCAGGAGGTTCTAGTCTAAAGTTTGAAACAACATTGCAGTTTTTTTTTCGGAGGCTGTTTCTTCAAACTGATGAGTACATGTCCCAAATGAAAGGAAGATCCTAAAATGTTCCTGAGTCTTGAGTTTTGAAAGTAGGTATAACTTAGTAAGGACTTGAAGGACTTGGCATTTTTAAGTCTTTACCAAACAAACTTTTACTTATATCTTTTATGTCTTCATACTATCGAACATCCACATTATCAGTCTCATATTTAGATATAAAAGCATAGAAAACATTCTTTCACTTTGATTGGATGTGGCCTTTTGTTGAGCTTAAACTTTCCCAGAACTTACACAGTAAGTGCTACTGTAGAGAAGTGGTTAAGGACATGACTGGCATGCCTTCCTGATTTGGAGGAGAGTAAATTTGGAGATTTGGAGGAGAGTAAATGGTAATTGTGAATGTGCCATTGGATGTAAAAGTATATGAAAAAGAGGGGAAAGATGCCCTTTAGTTTCAAGGCACTACACTGAACTTAGTAGTATTTGTCATTTACAGAATGTTCAGTATGCAACTTCCCCTGAAAAGTTCTTTAGAGTTTAATTCATTACAGTTAGGAGAATTTTAATTATATATCTATTGTCATTGGTCAAAGGCAAAGGTCTTCTTTCTTGGCTTGTTCCTTGGCGTTTCTAGCATTGTACTGATGTATGCTTAAGAACCAGACACACACACACACGCACGCATGCACACACGCACACACACAGAGTTAGAGAGAAAACCCTTTCTTACAGTGTTTGCTAATTTATGTTCATGTAAATACTCCCACCTTGGCAGTTTTCATCTGTCAAAATTATTTCACTGAACATGGAGTTGGGAAGACAATGCACAAGTTAGCTCTTGCCAAGCAGGTACCAGTTGGCTTCCCCATGCTGCAGGTTCTGATATTGAAATTGGTTATCTCAAAAGTTTTTTTTAATATCTTTCTTTACATGTTTGGACTTTTGCTACCACTTATGTCTGTCCATTAATCTTTTCTTATTTTAATGGATCATAATTCATTTCTGCAAATGCAGAAGTAGATATAGAGCACTTGGGAGACTCTGCCCATGTTTTCACCTTCTTTTGGTGCATCAGGGCCAAATTACTCAGTATCCTAATGGTCCTCTTTGTATTTGGTACATTGTTTATGAGGAAATGAAATTTCTTGTAGTCCATAAATGAAAACATTTGAGTGCATACTCCAGCTGGCTTTTAATTCACTTCAATTTAGAAACTCAGAATCGTTTCAAGTACTCCTAGCTTTTCTAAGGTTAGCAATTAGCACTTTAATTTGTGCAAATGGCACTGAAAATGCTGTATCAAAACAGACTATTTCTCTTAACAAGAAAACCTCTAAAAAAGTTTTTTAAAAAATCAGTGGTAATCAATTTGAACAGTACTGCTTTTTCACCAAGAGAGAGCAACATAAGCACACTTTACAAAAATTCACTGAAGTGGCCATTTTCCGTTGTAAGCAGTAGAGTCGTGTGCATGGTTTATTTAGGAATCTATTATCTTACCTGCCTCAGATGCGACTGATGAGGTGTACTGATTAGTTAGGAATATGGCAATAGATAATGCCTTCTAGAGAGATGATATTTTGTCTTTAGATATTTTCTATGCACAAAATATTTCTTCATTATGATTTCATTTATGGTTCATATTTATGAGTTTCTGAAAATGGTCACTGTTTTTCCGGACAGAAATGGCTTTCAGCAGGACACATTTTCTCCATCTGGTTTGATGAGGTTAACAAAAATTGCAAGTTTTAAATGTGTGAATGGTGGATTTTAAATTTTAGTTTTGCTTTCAAATAATAAATGTACATAGCATGATATCTAACTATAGACAATAAACATGACTGGCAATATTCTTTAAGATAAATTCAGTACTGCTAACTGTAATGGCAACTGTGCATATAAACAACTGACACTTTTGTAAAATGGACATACGACAATTTCAGTACTAGATGTTGAATTTTTAAAGAATTAATTATAATTAATTTTAATCAGAAATTTTTTGTCTTCTGTTGTTTAATGTTTTGCCTTATTATTTTAGGGACATTCTTTTTCACTTATGGCTTTTATATTTCAGAAACTCATAGTGTCTTTAGGTTGCAGTAACTAAATATTAAACTTATATTGCTCCCATATAACAGCAGGAGTACTTGCAAAACATGTCAGTTAAAACTCGATAAGGCCAAATCTTAAAAATGCCAGTAACAAGTGATTTATAATACTTATTAAACTCATGCTTTATGGATTTTTAGATACTTGTCAGGCTGGGGGAGCATTTTCCAGAGAGAAGGAAAAAGAAAAAGGAAAATAAATGATGGCTACAAATAAATAGTCATTCTGTGCATTTAGGAGAGCATTTTTTTTCTTGTGATTTTTAAATTTAGAAAAATTCCAGAAGTTAAGTGTAATACATGCACATTACTTATTGTTAGAAGGCTTATTTTTTAGAAGTCTACAGGAGAAATCTTGTGGATTAAAACAATTCTGCACAAGTATTTGTGTAATTTCTTCGGCGCAGTGTTAGGAAGGCTAGCTGGCGTGCGTTAGGACTGTCCATGCTATGAGGAAGCTGGTGCCCAGGGTGCTCTTGCAATAGGCAGGATTCATCCTTTCCAACGTACTTTTCAAAACGAATATCTGAGATCCTGCGCCTATCTCTATCCCTTGCACAATTATCGGAGTGTATAGAAAAACCTAACATATCCAGTTGGCCTCCTGTGTTTTCTTTTTTTGTTAAGCATCCCTGGATCATTTATACATATCCTTATTATTGGAAATGGTGTCATTTTACATATTGTAACTTTATAATCCTGTGTGTTAAAATATCTAATTTCAGATTTCCTTTACATAGGAAATTCCCTTAGTGAATTTAAAATATGAGTGCGATGAAATCTACTCTATAGATCCATCAACCAATCAATCAGTGAAACATGTTCATTGAACACCTACTATGTTTTAGGCTCTCATTTGAGTACAAGAGGCTCCCTGGTAAAAGCATCCTGGCTGTTAGAAGCCTCCAAAGACCTAGAGTAGCACAGATGGCCTATTTAGGAGCAGAGAAATCTAGTGTGGCTGATGAGTTAGGAATCAGAGAGGTGGTATGGATAAGGATGGGGAGCAAGGAGCTATTTACACGGGACTTTCATGGCCATGATGTGAATTTGGCTGTAAAATTGAGGAGACAGCTGCTGGTAATATTTGTCACTCAGTACTGTAAGCTAAGGGGAAGACTTAAGAACCCCCCAAATAAGAATGAATGTGGTCAATAACCTAGTTAATTTTTAGAATATTAGAATTTCATAAAATGGGACCTATCTAACATATTTATAAACCTTGATCCATTTTATATTGGGAAGTTAACTCTATGGGTCAAGACATAAAGTAAAATGGTGATAAATGTTGGTTGTGTCAAGTGAGTTTGCATGTTATTTTCTAGATGTTGCAGAAATTTCCTTCTTGCTTTTAATCTGCCCATTTCATGATTTAAGAATATTTTTATTGCTATTACATTACATTGTATTTATGAACATAAAATCAGGCCATCATGAATGAAAATCATAGTTGAGACTTGATATAAAGCAATAAGTAAAAAGGAAACATATATAATCAATCATCCTTTTTGTATTTACGTGATTATATTTCATAAGATAGTTGCCAGCTAAGAAGATCAAGAATTTACTTTATGTCAAGGTTGACTGATGTAAATGGAAAAAATCATGTTAGAGCTATATAAGTAAATATAGTGAAAAATGTAAAGTGTAAAAATTAAGGTTTAAGATCAGGGAACACAAGAATCTAACACATCTAGCAAAGTATACTATACTTTTATGTAACTTACTAAGGGAAAGTGAAAGAGTACGAAGAAATTTGAACTGCATAGAAGAGAGGACCACAAAAAGACATAACTTCTGATATTTGTATGGAAAGCTAAGAAGGAAGGCAGGGAGAGTCAGACTTGCCCTCAAACATGGCAATACAAAGTATCAATGTAAAGTTCAACGCACACACACGCTCTCTCTCACTCCCTCCATTCATCCAGA
>NW_022900945.1:17538364-17546028 GCF_012274545.1 Fukomys damarensis | reverse complement strand
AAAAAAAAAAGAAGAGACCACCATATAAATACACTAAATAAAAGACATTATAAGTTTCCTAAAGGCAAAGATTATTTCTCAGTTATCTTTGTGCTTTCAGGTCATAGTGCACTGAGTAGTTTCTTATAAATGGTAAAAATGTTGAAAAACAGAGAAAACAACTTTTGTGAATTACATCTCATCCTGTAACCTACAAAGGTACTTTGCGACTCTAGGCATGAATAGGATATATAAATTATAGTCACACCTCCAATCGTAGTAAGAAATCAACTGAATCTGAAGGGCTTCCACTCATGTTTTAGTGCATGAATAAGGGAAGCAATGGGAGGGAGACACCCTGCTTTGAATTGTTGAGATCCACCCTGATAGGTCCTAAAACGTTCAAGAAAAATACATTTCAATAGGCCTGGAAGATTTCTCTGTGTGCCTGTGAATATTTAGGGAAATGTGAAACATGCGCTGTGTGTTTTCTATGGGTTGGTAAATTTTAAGTACAGGCGTGTGTCACTAAACGATGGGGTTGTGTCTTGAGAAATGTCTAGTTGAGTGATTTCTTATTTGTGCAAAGATCGTAGAGAATGCTTACACAAATCTAGATGGGATAGCCTGCCACATAACTAGGCTCTATACTACAGCTACCATTGTATCTGCGGTCTGTTGTGAGCTGAAACATCATGCAGCGCATGACTCTTCCTTAATTTTGAAAATCGAATATTATCAAATTCAGTATACAGCATCTCCAAATACTAGCAGTGGTTTGACTTTGGGATTCCTCATTGCCATGCCATACCTCCTCTACATAGTCTTCTTCTTGGTTTTCTTTTTATAAATCAAGGAATTTATTTGACACAATGTAGTTTTTAGAAGAGAATATTCTCATTACACTGCCCTTCATGTGTGAGACCAAAGAAGAAACTGTCATGAAGCCCAATTCCCCTGGAAAGTCCATTTCCCCCCGTGTTCAAGTTAAGAAAGAGAGTTAGGGTAGGTGAATAATTTGTAGTGAGTACAGTGAAAGATTAACCTTGGATTATTCTGTATTCTCCAATTTTTCACATTTTATTTTTGTGATTATGGTTTCTTCTAGATAAGCCAGAGGTTATTGTTTTAAAGTTTGTTTAGAATTTACCCTAAAGAAACAATAGATAGTAGTGGCATGGGGGTTGTCAGGGACATTGAGGGCAGTCCGTGTATGAAACATTTTCTTCCATGATGATGCTATCATGCTAAGACTCCTGGGAACAATGTTCTGGATGTTCCAGGGTTCTGAGCCATGAAAGGGTCCGAGGGAAAGGGTGGTTAACTCACAAAGGGTGATTCAGTTGAGCTGAACGAAGACTTCAGTGGACGGCAAGTTCTTCCAGAATGGGCATGGAGGACACAGCTGATGTTGTTTCTCAGCACAGGACACGTGTGGTGGTCCATTGGATGCTGTCGGAATGGACTTGAGACAATGGGCTGGTTCCCTGTGCCTCTTCAGTACTTGGTGACATTTGGCTTTTGTTCTGGCAAAGGCTGGGCAGTTTCTAGGTGCACTGCACTTTTCTTGCAGGCTCTAGTCCCCGTCCAGTGCCTTGGTGACTTCTCACCGTAGTCACATTCTCATGTGTTATTTTTTCCCTCTCAGTCCTCCAAATCGTTATCTCCTCTGGAGTGCAGTAACCTGGCTCTCTTTTGGTCTTTCTAATTAGTGTTTATGGCATAAACTTTATGCCCTGAGCTCCTTCAGTGCTTTGCCTTTTTATTCTTTGCCCAATTCCCAAAACTGTTTGTGAATTAAAAAAAAAAAAACTTTCTTTCTAGCAAAATAATCTTTCTTGCAAGTAAAATCTTTAACTTTCACACTTTTTGTCTCTGCTGTCAGTTTCATAAATCTACTTTAAATCTTAAAACAGAGCATTGGCTGTTTCTTTTCTCTCTCTTTTTCATTTCTGTTATAACAAGTCTGATCTCTCTGAGACAAGGAAAAAGGCCTTCATTATTGAGTGCCGGGGAACACATCAATATTTTGTGGTGCTTTAGGAGCCACCAGTGCCAGGAAAAGGTACAACAGCAAAGCCAGCCTGTGCGTCCATCATTTCCATCCTTTCATGTTACACTGATGTGTAGATGTGCATTTGCCGGGGAGCAAGTGCTGAGAGTAACCAGGCTGAAGCTGCCTTTCTGAGAGGTTTTGTGTGTGTGTGTGTGTGTGTGTGTGTGTGTGTGTGTGTGTGAGAGAGAGAGAGAGAGAGAGAGAGAGAGGGAGAGAGAGGAGAGAGAGAGGAGAGAATATGCAGGGATCGTGGCTTACCCACAGTGTCTACAAGGGGCTCTCAGAAATATCCACAAAGGGACCCTGCCCCCAGCTTCTCCGTTGCAGGAGCTTGGAGTCCCATGGGACTGAGTTCATGCACTGTGGGAGGGGAAAGCTTTGACACGTAGGATTAAATTTTTGAATTTAATGCAGCTTTTTACTTCCTGGAAGTGATTAATAATTACTGAAATGCGACTGATTTTTTTGTTATTGAAGCTGACTGCAAAGCTATAGAAGCCGCCCAAAATGTCATAAAGGTGTAGGAAAGAGGCATCCGACACGCTGAAAGGCAGTGGTAGGAGGAAAATAACAGCTGCTTCCTGTTTGTACTCATTACATTCAGGCCTTTCGATAAACTGGTTGCGTATCTATTGATTCTGATGTAGTCGTACAGTGACTAACAGCTACTCACACCACATCTCCATCGCATGAGTGCTAAAGGAAGGAGAATCATAGGAAGAACCAGATTGCTCAGCCTACACAGACGGATGAAAGAGTTAATTCAAATGTCTAATGAGTCCACATCTGAAACACAGATCTTTCTTTCTCCTTGTTCTCCATGAGTCCCTGACTAGGTTTGCCACAATTATCCTTTTAATCTACTTTTCAACCTAGGTTTTCTGAATTCATTTGCCATGGTCATCCTTACCGTCACCTACACTTGACTTTGTCCTTTTCATCTCTTAGCTTTACCGGTTTCCTTAACAGTTAAGTCATGAAGCTCTACTTCTGCAACAGCCTTCCAAGACATTCTCAGTTTAGGCTTTCAGCATTTCTCATTTGAACCACTTATTAATTTATTCAGAAATATTGGCTGCAATATTGTGACAAAACCCCAGATAAGAAATGCTTCTTGTTGTATTGGCCCTTGTGTTCTATTAAGAGATGGACCTGTAAACCCTTATAATTCAATGTAATGAGTGGGAGACAGAAGTTATGTTCAAGTTGAGACAGAAGCCTGGTGAAGGGAATAACTAACCACTTAGTAGAACAGAGCACAATTGGCAGGGGAGGACATTTGAAGTTGTCCTTTAAGGTGAAATACAGAAAAATGTAAAGCAAGGGAGGGGGGAATCAACAAATAGCCATCAAACATAGGGTACAGAATTGTAAAAGTCCAGAGGTAATGAGAAGCGCAGCTTGTTCCTTACAGCCAGGGCAAAGTGGGGTGGGAAAAGACAAGAGAGGAGGCAAAAGGGAGAGGTTTTAGATCATCCCTGAAGAATAGGCTCCCAGGAACAAAGTGCAATGTGTCGTTAATGTTTTGTCTGGAGGAGAAGAAAAGTGCAGGGGATTCCAACAGACCTAAAGAGGCTTGAGAGAGTTCATGTGTCTGTGTACATTTCTGCTGGGGAGTGGAACAAATAAAGCAGGAAAGGCAAGTTTTGGCCAGAATCTTACTACACTAATTGTAATTCTCTTTGTTAGGTGGTGTGGAATCCACACTGGTTTTAAAGTGGGGCACCAAGGGTCACACATACATTTTAAAAACTGTTCTAGCAGTACTGAGAAAGCAAGTCAGAAGGCTACTGCAATCATGCAAGAGGCAAGGAGGTCTTCAAATAGGGGAGTAGGAATGGGTATGAGATGGAAGGAGAAATTGAGTAACACAGTGAAAGTAGCCAGTATCTTCTACCCAGTTATGGAGAATAATAGCTATAGAGATTGAAAAACGGTACCATATCTGAATTAGAATCTCCTGGAATTGGTACAGAGTTGGATGATTAACCAGATTTGGGAACCATGGCACTAAGTGGCTTGCCTTTGCTTTCTCAGGAGAAAAATCTTCCTTCAACATCTAGCCCTGAGTCTGCTTAACCATTGGTAACTATAAGCTACAACCAGCTACTGCTAGAACCCCCAACAAGCATCTTCTTTGCCCCTCTGGCTCTGAGTGCACCACTGTCATCTGGGATACCTCACCTCCTACTTCATTCGTCTAATTACTATACAACCTAGAAAACCACGTCAAATGAAATCTGTTGATCTGTGTCATAACATTTCCCGTACACCGCTTCCTTTCTTGTCCTTCCCTCCTGTGGGATGAGATGATAATTCTTTCCAACCCTGAGCCTTCCCCCAACCTCCCCATTAATTTAGCTATGTGAGTGTTTTATCTTTTTTTTGTCAGGCTGCAAATTCCTTGGGAAAGGATTTGTGTCTGGCATATAGTAGCTGGTCAGTAGTGAATAAGTAAGTTTTGGTCATTTTTAACAACTCATGATTTAAGGATACTGTAAAAATTTGTTTTCTTAAATGAGGGGAAGGTGCCACAGTTCTAAACGATGTAAATAAAGCACAGCATTTTCATTAAATCATCCAGTTTTACCTGCATATTTATTATTTTGCACAATGGACACATGCAATTTCTGCTTTAATATCTAAATATATCAATATTATTTGTTCCTTCTTTTAATGGTGATTAATTCTCCTTCAAAAGAAAGATGTAATCCCTTCAGTGGTAAAAACTCACAAAATGATTCCCATAATTCTGTTCTAAAGAGAAGGGAAAAAATCCTGGAGAAAGAAATGCCCTCAGGCGACTGGCTCCATAGTTAGAACTCCTCTCAAAAGACCCAGAGTACAGTTTTGCTGTTTTCTAGTGGGCATACTTATCTTTTGCTCTGTATACTAAATTGTATGCTTAGAATTTACTGGATGGCTAAATTATTCCTAGCAAATTACAAGTACTATGGATGAATGGTCATATAGTATTTCATCTTTGCTTCATTATGTTTAGATTTGGAATCTCCAGTTTTGTAAGTGATAGCTATGATATATCGGTCCATCCTTGCACCTGCTCGTGCTTGAATGCATCCTGCTTCTCCCCCCGTATGGAACAGTGTCAATCACAATGTACAAATGTCGTTAAGATACATCCTGTGTCTACAGAAAATAATCTACAGATATTGTTAGGGAATAATGTAGAAGATTGCAGGAACACACAAGAAAATTGGTCTCGGCCTTAAAACTCACAAACACACACATGCACACACACACACACACGTACACGTGTGCACACACACACCTCCCCCTACATCATTTGCATGTGTTTAGATAGAGAAATATTCCTTTTTTCCTGGGCATCAAATAGCCCTCATAACTCCTGCTGCATCCTGTGTGTCTGAGACATCTGCCACTGTCTTCCAGTACCTCAGTTTCTTCACTTGTGAACTATTTTACAGTTGACACTGTTTTGTGAGGAACAACAAATACAAATGCTTTGAAAGTGCTTTGTAAGCCTACAGTACTCTGTAAATGCTTAATGATAATAATATACAGTAGGGCATCTTCCCTTGAAAACAGCAGGAGCATTTCCTTCCATAATGACCTGACAGATGGGTTATGGTATCTAATCCCCTTAAACCCCCAAAGCTGTTTGATAGTGGATGTTGTAAGAGGCCAGATTAGAGCACATGCTGCTCTTTTATTGAGCCCTTTCTTTCCGTATCTATGCCATATTCAATTGCTTCTTTCTCTCAGTACGTTCCATGTTAACCTACTACCTGCAGGAACAATTAGGAGCAAAAATAGAGACTAAAGGACAGTGCACTCCAGTAGGAAAAATTAGTTAATGCTTGTTGTCCCCAATATTAAAAACCCACTTTGGCCTTCACATGTGGCTTTTATCGAAGGTTCCTGCCCCCCTAATTCCTGACTATTAATCTCAAACTGTGGGTATTTGTCAATGCTGAGCACAGGCTTTTTTTGAGAGATAGTTCTGTATGTGGTGAGAATGGAGCTTTAGTGATATTAATTCTAAACCAGTGAGGCTTAGAAAAATCACAAGGCATTTAGGATATTTGTAGCATTTATGTAAGAGTTGGAGCTTTCAATCAGTTCAAAATGAGGAAAGGATGATTAGCAGTTATTTTTCTGTAACCTTAATTCTACTCTTCAACCTGGATTGGACTGAGAAGCTTTATACATTTCCACTTTTTGCTGTGCTTGTCTTTTGAGAATAGCTATTAAAGTGATCAGTTTCTAAAACCTTTTGTGACAATCTTTTAACCCAGATTCATCATCCATCCTTAGTTACAAAGTTTGCTTTCTTTGCATGCTTGAAGAAGTACAAATTGTTGTGAAATCATCCATGGACTGTAACCTATGGCATCAAAGAAAAGCAAAAGGAATAGCAGCAAACAATAATCATGCCTTTTGCCCAAACAGATCCAGAGCTGCAATGAATGTTTTAGTAGCCCATCTCTTTGAATTTGGGGCATTTAAAAAATTAGGATGGTTCTTCAAGGACTTCTTTGAAGAGTCCCCCACTTATGTACTGGATTTCCCTCTTTTCACCTCAAAGACAGCACTTTGGTATGTGAGCCCTCTTTACTGCATCCTCTTAAATGTTTTTCTGAGTCACCCCCACGGTAAAGACAAGCTGAAACATCTTCTGACTTTATGAAAACTCCTTGTTGTGACTTTCTGTTCCCTTTCTGCACTGCTCTGCACACTTTGCCTCGAGCAGAACTTTCCCAAATGTTGTGTTTTTTCACTGGCTCTTGCCACATCTCTGTCTGTTTGTGTTGCTGTGACAAAAGTCAGACCGAGTCATTTATAAGTAATAAAATCTTATTTCTCAAATTCTGAAGGCTTTGAAGTCCAATGTCATTGCTGGCTCTAGTAGGTTTGGCAGCTGGTGAAGGCTGCTCTCTGTTTAAAAGATGGGGCCTGGTCCTGTGACTTTGAGAGGAGGCCTAAGTAAGTTCATTCCTCCAGCCCTTTTACAAGGCACAAATATTATTAATGTTTATTTCGTCAATATATACTTTTATAGTCAGTGGTTTGCTAAGTTCTTATTTGGGAAATCTTTGCAGAAGAAAAGGTAACGAAGATATTCTTTTAATTTTATTCTCCGAGTTTTAGATTTAGTTCTGTAATCCATCTCAAATTAATTTTTGTGTATTTAATGAAATAGGTGTTAGAGTTCATTTATTTTTCCATATGGATATCCAATTGTTTTAGTACCATTTGTTGACAGTACTTTCCTTTCTCTATAAAACTACCTTAGGGCTTTGATAAAAAAAGCTCTTGATATATATATATATATACACACACACACACACACAAGCTTCTAGATTTTGTTTTATAAATTTATTTTTATTTATTCCTATACTTATGTGCATTTCTCTTAATTTTATGGAGTTATATTAAAATATTGAAACAAAGTATTGTTATCTAGAATTATTTTGATCTATTTTTAAGGTTATTTTGGTCTGTTTTAAGTCCTTTATATTATCATATAAAGTTTAGCATATGCATATCAATTTTTTGAAGGTTTTCTGGGTTTTTATTACACTGATGAATCTAGACAACAATTTGGATAATACTTCTTTTTTCAAATTTAACCCCAAACATTTTACAT
>NW_022900945.1:17374391-17538130 GCF_012274545.1 Fukomys damarensis | reverse complement strand
ATATATATATATATATATATATATTTGGTGCTATTTTAAAGGAAAACTTGTTTCATTTTTCAATTGTTTGTGGCTATGATGTAAAAATATAATTGTTTTTGTTACCTTGTTTCCTTTTCACCCCTATATGAGTCTTTATCCTCCACATTTTTGCCGGAAAAGAGAGTACCCAGAAGTCCTTCCTTTGCTACCTACATAAGACAGCTTTTCAGTTGCTGATGATCAGTCTATTTGAGGTTCTTTAGGATTTTGATGCATTTTAAAATGTTATGATTTGGTAGTTCTTCTGATCTGTCTTGTTTTGGTGCTTAGGAAGAGAATGGTAGACTCTTGCACTCTATCTAAACCAAAAGTGGAGTGTCATTTAAGATAGTTTTTAATGCTTGTAGGATCTGGAGCAATATTCTCTTTTATTAATTTTTTGCTTTCTGGCTCAATTTTGTTAATTTCCTCTGCTTTTTGTTTTCTATTTCAGTGATTTCTGTTTTGATATTTACTGTTTTCTTCTATTGTTGAACCTTAATATCAATTACATCAAATTGATTATTAAATTCTTCTCTATGTATATATTCATTATGTATTACAGCCACATACAAATAAAAAATTTTAAAAATCTTAAATATTCTCCCTTACATTTTTGTCTAGTTTCTCAATTGCTCAGACAGAGGTATTAAAAGAACCAAGGATAATTAATAATTTGACAGTTTATTCTTTTGGTTCTGTCAGTCTCTTCTTCACATATATTAAAGTTCTTTAAGATTGTGATATGTGCATAAAAGATATAATCAACAGATCTTTCCTGTAGCTGTTTCACCACAAGTGGGACAGAGAACTTTGAAGGAATCAGAAGACTAGAAGCAGACAAAAACTATTTGATATTTAAAACATAGGTAAAGATAGATTTACTGAACCACAAATCCACTCATTCAACCAACATTTATGGGGTGCCTACTGGTGCTGGACCTGGGCAAGGTGCTCAGGACACAGGTGGTTAGGGCTTCCTGTTCTTGTGGAAATGTCAGCATACTAAACCCAAAGATGAACTCTAGAAGTTGGTGTCAATCCAGGCCAAATTATAAGATGGCCATTGAATGGGTGATGGGACTTACTCAAAACAAGACATGTTAATCTAATCCTTTCTTTGCCAAGCTATTGTACTGGAAAAATCTTAGAAATGTGTTGTTTCTAATGTTTTGCTAGCTATATCAAAATAAGTTTGAATTGAGAGGAGACACACAGCTTCTTGGAAGTAAAGCTAAGTACTTTCATAACAAGATGAGTAACTATATCCAAATATTTCTGATGAATTAATCAATATTAATCTGGTGACAAGTTTATAATATTTCTATGTTCAAACATTGTTCTGTGTAACATTCTGTTAATAGTTGAAAATATGAAAGGTATAATTTTCATATATGCTAATAAGATGAGGCTGGGAAGAATATCAAATATTTGATGAGTGGAGACAAAGAGAAGAAATGGAAGACTATCTTCCACATACCACTTGGCTTCTGTCAGTTTTCTCAATCTTATGTAACATGTTTGGCAATTGCTTCTCTAAGAATTCATCTCCAGCTAGATTTTTGTCAATCCGCTGAGTCTCCTGTGTAGAAATTCTGCAGTTATAATAATACAGAGTTACAGAAAGCAGACTGAGGTACAAGGGTAGCTTGGCGTCAACTTCTATTTAAAAAATTAATTGGGAGATTTTAAAGACCCATGTGAGATAGAGCGAAATTGAAATTGTAGTGCCTGAACTACTCAAAGATAACCAGAAATATCTAATAATACCAGAATCAATTGAAGATGGTTAGACAAGGTTAATACAGAGAGTATTATCTTACTGTCTTGTCAGGAGGGGAAAGACTGGAAAAGCTAGCTAGCATGGGCTATCCTGGAGATGTCTTGAAAGTTGAGAATGACATAAGAGGAAAGAATAGTAGCCTTAGAAACTCTGAAAGCCACTGAAGAGAAGAAGGAATGGTCATTTCAATTTTAATCCCAAGATTTACAGCACACACACTAATGGGTATTAGTCTAGAGTGTAGTGCAGTTTTGGTCAACAAAAGGAGGAAGTTTCTAACACTCAGAATAACTTTAAGGTAGAGTAGGTTGTATTGGAATGACCTGTATAAGGCTGTATAAATAAGCTACCCCAGAATTCCTTCCGGTACCAAGAGTCTATAGGTTGTGGTGATTTTTAACCTTCTTATGTGATTCTGTTATGAACCCAAGTTTGGAAATTATCAGGTCAAACGATATTTTTTGACATGTGGTGTAATAGAATAGCAGCAATCAATGAGGAGGAGGTTGAGATGGTGTTAGACTGCATAACCTATAAAGCTTCTTCAACTTCAAATTCATAAAATGACATTCATTTATGTGAATTTTGGTTCTTACTCTGGTACTCACCCTTACAACTCTAAGAATTTAATTTTTGTCCTTGTTTCAAATGCATCTGGACTTAGGCCTCCTGAGTCACCTGAAAAAAAAAAAACTGTGGGAACTTGTGATAGCTATTTGGTTTTGGCTATCCAACCTCTCTTCCATCTCTTCTACATTTCCACCAGCCCTCTTTTCTATAAGGGGAGCCAGTCTCTTAACTGTGTATTGTCTTGGTGCTACAGTGAATTCTGGCACTTGCTATTCTACTGCTGGAGATGAAGAGACACCTCCTGCTAGCTACATCCTTCATTTTGTTACTCTTTGATTGCCAACAGCAGTTAGGTGACTAAGATTAGTATATTAGTCAGCTTTTTATCTCTGAGACAAAATACATACACAGCTTAAATAAGAAAAAGTTTATTTTGGTTCATAGGTTAAATTATTTCAGCCCATGATTGGCTGGCTCCAAGGCAGAAATGGCACAGTAGAGAAAAACTGCTCATCTCATGGCAGCCAGTAAGAATAAGTGAAAAAGCTGGGGATGGGGAGACAAGAATATATTCGTCCAGGTTATGCCCAGTGACCTCCATCCCAGGCCCTACCTTTCAACAGCATGTTCAGTAATGAATGCACCAGTGTATTAATCCACTGATGAGGTTCATTTCCCTACAACCGAATTATCTTCCAAAAGCTGTACCTCTGAACATGTCAGACTTTTGGGGAACATTTTAAATCAAAACCATAAGACTTGGCTAGTTAGACTTCTTTTGTGCGACTTAGATTTTCAGCATATGACCCAAAGGCAGAAGAACTATGTGGAAGTCAAGAGTCCTGTTGTGGTCCCTGTCCAGTATGCCCCAACCTCAAGTCTATGTCAGTATCTGGTCTATAACCTCTGGAGCTGCTTTTGTTTCTGCCTCTCTGGTCTTCTAACAGTTTGTCCTTTTAATAAGTTCTCCTTTGATTGCATTAGTTAAAGTTAATTTAGGACTTACATGTGAAACTAGAAAGTTTATTAATTTATAAAAATGTTGAACATGTGTGTCTTAGTTACTTTCCTTATTGCTGAGACAAAAGACCTGACACTCACAAGTTAAAGGAGAAAAGTTTTATTTTGACCATAGTTTATAGAGGTTTCAGCCCATACTCATTGGATTCCAAGGTAGGGTGACATGGCAGAGGGACTTTCAGAGAAACAGTCCATGGTAGAGAAAGCAGGAGGCAGGGAAGCAACAAAGTAGCAAAAAATCAGCAGCAAGTCTCCCTTTCCCTTTTATCCCATCCAGGCTATAGGCCTTTTGGCTGTTGCCACCTCCACCTGGGGTGCAGTTTCCATTATCCACGTCTAGAACTATGCTAAACCAATTGATTTATTACAAACCCTTAATCACAGTGTCACACATCCATGATCCAGGCACTCCCAAGAGCCCCACCTATGAGTCCATGATGCTTCGGGGGGACATTAGATACAAGCCACAGTAGTGTGTCAGACAAATAAAATATCTTCCTGTAGAAAAGCTTTATAAGAAGTTAGAGTATTAGAATTTTACTTGATGAGCATAACATCAGAACAAAGAAATTTATATAATTCAGATGTTTCATTTTATGACCTTATTATTATGGTAAACCCATCAATGTATAGACCTATCAAAATCTATCTGTACAATGTTCTAGTATGATATCTTGTCTCCCCACCATGTTTGATGTGTATCCCATGTGAATTTCTTATCTGACTCCTTTTCTTTCTTTGCTTTGAGATGATTGATCCAATTTAGATCTGCTAACTCTTTCAATTAGGTTACTGGCAATCCTTATAGATCTCATACCCCATCAATTTAAGTAAATTATATTCATTCATTGCTTTAAGAAGAGCAATCTTATTTTCATCCTTGAGTACTCTCAAAGTGTCCATTTGAAGAAGAGTAAGTCTCTTTTTATTTCCCACTGAGACCTGAATTTTGCAGGTCATGTAAACTCAGGGATTTTTATCTTCATTTTGGCATGAGAAGGCAACAATTCAGCACCACTGACCATCTAATCCTTAAAGCCTTAACCTCCAGGTGAAGCTCTCATTGGTGAAGATAGGACTTTTTCTGGTTGCATCCAGTGTGCATTTGACATTTAGTTAGAGAATATTCAGGGAAAAATTAAAAGTTGGCTTGCCCATAAAATGATAATCAAGTTTATGTATCATTATGCAGGAATATATGTAGATAGAATGTTACAGTTCACTAGTATTTAGGTGATGCATAGTCTTGAACATTTTATAATGAATAAATGGTACTGCAATTTCTTTAGGTCAGACTGAATCAGATTGATTTTTTTTCCCTTGAAGAATGTTTGCCTGGAAACCAGATAGGCTAGATCTAGTTTCTCTAATGACTTTCCTCTATTATCTAATTGGCCTGTAATTTGCCTGCTGTTTATTAGAGGTTGTACAATATGAGCCAATCTCAAGTTGTAGATGTTTACATAAGAACTATCATACTTACTGATTCTGGTCCCTCTTCACATAACAAGGGAATGGATTCTCATTTTTACTAAATCAGTTACAGAATTAAAAGTATGAAGAGTTAATTTACAAATGATTGATCCCTTAGATACAGATAATTTAGCCATATATTTAGATCAATGTACAAATGACATCTATTTGAGATGTTAACACTATGAATTTTAGTTTTTAGCAATGTAAAATATTCAGGCATGTCAAAACATTGATATTTATTTAATCAGATAAGAGATAACTTTATATGGAAAATATGAGATATTAGTGAAGTTAAGATGGAAGTCAAATCACAAAGTTATGTTCAATAGAGAACTATGTTATAATTTATCTTCTAACAGATATAATTAATTCTCAATAACCATGTGATCTGAGCAAAATGCTTAACCTTCCTCAAATTTGTTTTCCTCTCCCTCTGTTGTTTATTGGTACATTTAAAGCAAACAATGCAGTTACATTTATCATGGGGATCTTGTACCTTTACATGATTATGTCTTGGTTCTTATTTTTCCAAGTACCCCTGCTCTCCCTTCACCTACTTCCATCCTTTAGTCTTTATCAACTTTGTTTTCATGGTCTATAGAATAGGGATAAAAATAATACTATGTTTTATACTAACAGAACTGTAGCTCTTATGATTCAGATAAAAAATGTTCAACAAGGTTCATGTGTTCAGAGGTGGGACTTATAGAAGACTATTGGATTATAGGGATACAAAGCTCCATTAATTAATGGATTAATGCATGATGGGTTTATGGTACTGTGCTGTTAGCAGGTGGAGCCTGTCTGAAGGAAGTGCGTTAGAAAGTACCTAGCCTGGAAAGATGTCTTTTGGTCCCTGGTCCCTTTCTCTTTCTCTGGCTCTTTCTGGTAAACAGTAAACAGCATTCCCCTGCTATGCCCTTCTTTCATAGCGTTTCTGCCCTGGAATGTAGACCATGGATTGAAACTTCTGAAACCATGAGACAAAATAAACCTTTTCTCTGTTAAGTTGCCTATTTCAGGTATTTTGTCCTGGCAATGGAAAGGTAACCAATTGAGCAATGATACTGTCTTGAGAAAGACTGAGAATAGGAATATTTTTTGCTGCTGTGTTTGAAGTCCCTGTACTACTGTATTTATTGGGTGTCATAGGATGTTGAATTAAATTGTTTAATTCAAATGAGGATGGTAAGCCTCCTATTCTAGATATGGCCTCCCCAAATCCTTGCAGAACCTATTTCAGAGGGGGCAGCACTATTCTTGCTATTACTCTTTTCATTTTTATAAGGAAGTCAAGGAAAAGTAATCAGATAAGTGAGCTAGTAGACAATACTGTCTTAGGACATCTGCCTCCTCCCATACTCTGAATCAAGTGAGGGGAGGACAGAGAGAGCCTTTCACATTTGTAAGAATGACTGAAAAAAAAAGAGAGAGTGGCTTTTCTTCTGTTGGACACCTCTATATGAAATGGCTTCTTGGATTGAGTAAGGAGAAAAGGAACTGGTGCCAGGTGGCAGGAAGAGAGGAATCACAAATATTACCCACAGTCATACTGCTATTTGACATAGTACAGTTCAGAGTTTCCTTTAGACCTTTGGAATATTGTTGGAGCTAGCCAAGCTGGAACAATCCATGAGCAAGTGCTCCATGAGTGACACTGACAGGAGGGAGGCTCTGGTGTTCATGCCAGCTGCAGACAGGGAGAATATTGAAAGCAAGCATATCAGAAAGCACCTACATTGAGAAAAAAGTAAGCAGCAGAGACCAAGCCTTGCCTCAAATTGTTCAACATACCAACTTGCTTTTTTTTGAGCATCTATCTGCACCCACAACAGGATCACAGTCATGGTAAAACAACAATATTCTTTGACTTACCTACTGTTAGTGAAATCATTGGATTGTAGATCCCTCAAGCCCTTCCTATCAATTAAAGAAGTGCCCTGGCTTATCTAATCAAGTCCCTTGATGCAGCAGATGTCCTTATAACTCACATGGCCATTTCTGCTCTGTCACTCTGCAAAGGTCATGAAGCTCCTAGGTGTCTAGGTATCAATGGCATCATCACTTGGTATATTGATGTGGCTTAGTTTCAATGTTTCTTAGCCCTTCCCTAGGAGTCTTTACATGGAAATGGTAAAATATTCTCTTCTATTGTCTTTCTCTTTGTTCCTCATCACTAGTGCTTTTATTGTTCCTTATGATTTAATTTTATTAGGAGGGATTTTTTTTCTAAATTATCCTGAGTGTTGCCAATCTGACGTTGTAGGACACAACTGTGTCCCTGTGTCGTGTGTAGGGTTACTATCTTCTCTTCTTAGGATGACTAATTTCCCCTGACAGTCAGTATCCTGTCATAGTTTCCTTCATCCTCCTTTCATCCTCCCTGGTTGTAAGTCATTACTTCTGCGATCTGGACATTTACCTGGGTACATGCTATAGATAACAAGAAGTAGATGAACTTTCCACTAACTTAATTAACCCAAGTTGTTCATATGTCAGTCTGGTTGTTAACTTGAGGGTCCCCTGTATTTGCTTGGCACCTGTGGGTGCTTCTTTTTTAGATAGTTTAGGGGATCTAAGCTTTAGCAATTGGTGTCAGCCACAGTATTTCTAAGGCTTTCATGACTTTTAAAAATTAATTTTATTTGTACATTTTAGGTATACAATATAATAACATTCATCATTGGCAATTTATACATTTACATAATCTCTTTTGGTTCTTATTTTTTCCCCATTCCCCTGCCCTCCCTTCAACACCTCCATCCCTCCCTATTTGCAAAGACTTTGTTTCCATTTTCTCATATTTATTTTTTCCCCTTATTTCCTTTCTCCAATCCCTCCCACTTCCTCTTCCCCTTTGGATCTTTTCTTCCTATTTCACAATATCTATTATGCCTTTTGATCCTTATTTACACTTTCTGTTTCTCACACTAGAGAAATTATTTGGTATTTATATATGTGTGTCCTATTCATTTCACTCTAGAGTATGGCCTCAAAATGCATCTATTTAGCTATAAATGTCTCTAGTTTCTTATTCTTTATGGCTAAGTAGTACTCCATTTTTTTTAAACCCACATGTTCTTTATCCAGTCTCCATTTGATTGGCAATTGGGCTTTTTCCAAGCTTTAGCTATTACAAATTGTGCCGCAATAAACATGGGTGTGCTTATATCACTGTGGCATGATTCTTTTAAGTTTTGGGGAAGATACCCAGCAGAGGAATAGCTGGGTCAAATGGAACCTCTAATCCTACTTGTTTAAGTTATCTCCATATTGGTTTGCACCAGTCTGTACTCCCACCAACAATGGAGAAGGGTTCCTTTCTTCTCACAATCCCACCAGCATTTGTTATTGGTTGATTTCTTGATAGCAGCCATTCTGAAGTGCAATCCTGGTGTTGTTTTCATCTGCATCTCTGGAATGGCCAGTGATGTTGAACAGTTTTTCATATGTTTATTTGCTGCTTTTTCTTCTTCATCTGAGAAACGTCTGTTCATTTCAGATGCCCATTTGGGACTGGGTCTTTATATTTTGGAGGTCTGATAGATAAATGGATGTACATTGAGGTGTAACTCTAGAGTGAAAGAAGTAGGGAGATCCTAATGATCAGAAGATGTTCAGAGTAAATGATTGAAGAAGGGAAGTGTGTTCATAGTACTTTTTAAAAACTCTCAGTTCCTTTTCTCTGATGCATCGTATCTTCGTAATTCAGGTTTACCATGTTGGCAAATATTGAGGCTTAGCTTTCTAAATGTTTTCAGAAATGCTGATAGCTACAGGTGACGGTTAACAACCATATAGATTATTTTGCAACATAATGAATCATTATAGAGTTTAATAAAAAGAAAAGGGTCAAGTAAAAATTTTAGACAAGAATAGGGAAATGGAGCCATTAACAGGATTTGTTTGCAAGCTGTTATTTTGGAGCTTTAAATAAATCCTCTTAAGTACTCCAGTTTTTGAGCCCCAAGTGTGTCTTAGTTAAAGACTTTTAAAAAAACTGGGCAAATAGGAGTCTAAACAGAAACCTGCCCAGTTGCGGGGTGTGATGAAGCATTCCTTCTCAGGTTCATAGAAGGCGGTGCCGTGAAATCTCTGAAAGATGCTTTCACACTAATTATAGTATTAAAAAGCTGTCTCTGGTTCTTGCTTTTTGTTTTTTTTTTAAAGACAATGACAGTATTTTCAGGATTCAACCAATTTGAGATCAAGGTCCACACCGTGGGTCAGGTTAATTTGGGCAGATATTTCAGTCCTTAACAATCAAAGGTGAATTCCTCAACTATAAATTTCAGCTTCCTGTCATAAAACCTCAAGAGTATATCTGTCAAAAATGGAATATTTAAATTAACTGGGACTTTACTCGGGTGTCCGGCCTAGAAGGACCTGTTCACCCCAGGTAGATATGTGTTGTCCTTTGGAAGACCTCGAAGCACAGAGGTTCCATAACCCTCTTCAGTCACTTTTATCATCTGAAAAATGTCCTTCTGTGCATTTGTGGGCTTTCTTTTCTAATTTAATTTTTCTCCCAGTGGAGGTAAGGAACAGCTGGTCCATATCTGTATAAAATTTCTTAATTCATGATAGTCCTCCCCTCCCTTACTCTGATTAAAAAATGAAATATTAATTTCTTTATTTAAAATATTCTTCAATTAATTAAAAATTGAAATCCCAGTTCCTTAGGAGTTTAGTAAAGATTGGTACTTCCTGAAACCATAGGGTCACATTGTTTTGAAAAATCTCATTTACCACTGCAAAAAATTCCAAGTTTGTTTATAACAAACATTTATTTACAGACATTGTTTAATGAAAAGACTATCCTCTTGGATACTTCAGTGGGTAGATGTGAACCATGTGATGTTTTCCTAGAAGCTTAACCTTGCTTGGATGGCTTCGGAGGTCTTAAAGAACACTGATCCACTTTACAGCCATCTCCAGGCTCCCAAGTTTATATATCAACACACAGGTATGGTCACGATCATTTTATCAATGTTTTAAAGTGGTTGATGTAACCAATACCTGAGAATTACCTTTAATAACTGAAATACTGAAAGACCATTTAGGAGCACAATATGTTTGTGTCTAATCTTCCCAAATGATCACAAATTTTAATAGTTTTACAGTTGGTTCACCTAACAATGAAGTATTTAAAAGTCAGATTTTGGTTTGTAATAGCTAGATGCTAACATCTGTGCAAGATGGCTTTCTTTATATTTTTCAATTTATGACCATTCAATGAGAAGAATGTTATTTTATATCCAGAGACATTTTAATAAAAGCCTTCAGACTTCATGTCTTTTCTTTGAAATTTTTAACAGATGACTGTGTATCACTTTTGATTCTTTAAGAGACAACTTGCTTTAAGCAATATGAAAAACACAAATGTAATGTAAAACAGTGATGTATATTTCTCAGCCAGAGGCTAAAGACAAAAAAGAGAAACGTGCAACTATGTTAATGGTGGACTTGTGTTATTTACAGAAATTTCCTGTTTATAAGAACACAATTAATATAGCTGCAATGTACTCAGTGGCTCTGAGGTATTATTCATAGCACTAAGCTCTTTGTATTATCCAACCCTAAGACATAGTTGTTACCTTGGCTTCTTACACCTCTATCTCATAAATGAACTCTCTTCAAAAGAACAAGTCATTTGCCCAAGGTCATTGTTTTAATAGGTGGCTGAGCTAAGATTTGAACCCAAGCTATCTGATTCCAAAGTTATGCTTCTAAGCCATCTGATCACTTTATTTCCCACTAGAGAAATATGCCATTTATTCACTCTTGAGGTCTTTAAAATCTCAAGGGTTTTCTATTTTAAATCCACAAAGTCACATGCAGACAGTTTGAAAGGATGTTGAGCTCGGCATCCTGAAGGTCAAGACCTAGTTGGTCTGGTCACCAGTGTTTCATAGACACATATTTGTTGCAGCAATTACTTTTCTCCATTAGCAGAACTCAGGGAACAATACCTTATGCTAAAGATGTTTTTTTTTCTTTCTTTTTTTTAATTGCTTGGAAGGAGACTGCCTTTCCCACTTATTTAAAACACAGTTAAGCTTTTACCTAATTTATGTGAAACTGCCTACACCCATTCTATCTCATGCTGACCTTTGCTCACTAATTTCATTTCTCTTATCCTGGAACCACTCCTTGATTGAGCAAGTTGAATGGGCAGGATGACATATGGGCACCTCACATAACTCTAATCTGCGTAGAAGATGAGTGGAAGAGGATATGGGTGATTCAAACGTATTGCTTGTCTAAAGACTTTGACTATTTCTTTTACTGTGGGGGTTTTTTGTATGTGTGCATGACTAAAAAGCACTTATATTCTATGATTCAACCCAAATGAAACCTACAGCTAGAATTATCTTCTGTTTTCAGACCTAAAGTTTATTGTGCAGAAAGTCAGATTCTCTTTACATAATATAACCAAAACAAAAAGATCAATGAGATGTTATCATAGCCATTAGTCAGATTACTAGAGACTCTACATGTTAGCAAATGCCCTCATTATTTACAAATTTTGGAATTTCACATTCCAGCACATTGTACAACAAAAATTACCTGTAATTTAAATTCCATTTGGGTTTTAAAAGTTAAAATCCCATTGTTTTTCCTAAATCTTGAAGGTTAATTTATAGGTATTATAGTTAAGAACTGTAAATTTAGAAGGGCAAGTAAATGTTTGATGAACTTGACAAACTACTTTTTCTTTAAACAGTGAGTCTCATTTACAAACAAGGTCATTTTAAATTGTATCTGTAAATGTAATATATTCACTTTTCTTTTTAAACTCTTCAAGTACTTGACCAGAGAAGTTCAGGTCTCTAATGAGCAAAACTACCTTGAGAATTTAAATAAGTAATTTACATGTAATAAATTATTAAATTTATAAATATAGTAAATGTAGTTCTCTTAAACATTCTAATTTTGTTTACAAACAGTAAGAAATCTTGCACCTTTAAGTTGAAAGCACAAGTCAATTACCCATTTTAAATTGGAATCACAAGGCTAATCTGTGAGCTTCTCTAATATGAGGCCAATTCAAAAATCATTACAAACACTTCAAACACTGAATATACAGATTGTCTCAATGATTAAAAACCTACTCCTGAACTTGACACAACAGTATTAATACTTCATCATCTTTATAATTAATTCTAAGCCATCCTGGATTTGGAAAGACACTCAATAAGGGGATACTATTATCATTTCAGATATAGAATCTGGGGCATTGCATGTTTAGGGTGATTATTTTAATCTCAAAGATGGTCACCTCGACTCCCTTGTAATAGTGTCAGTGAAAATAAGGCTCCAAGCTACCCGTCATTTAGATGGAGTTTGTTTTACAACTCTTATCTCTTGGGCTTAAGATACATTTTTATCTAATTGTTTCAGCTGATTTTGGCAGGTGCCAGTTTATAACCCCAAACAAGGATATAACTAACTGCTAAAACACTGCTCTTTATTTTCTTTATTTACTAATTAAATATGATTTCTCTGTATTTTTCCTGCCTCTCTGGGTGATAACATTTATGGATATTTTAATGAAATCTTTTAGGGTTCTGCAAATTCCTTATACTTGTTAAGATACAATAATAACAAATACATATTTGGGGAAATATATTACAAATTGCAAGATATTTTAGTAAATTCTTTTTTTTTTTTCTTTTTTTTGCTACGGGGGATCAAAGTCAGGCCCTTGTGCTTGCAAGGCTGGCGGCAAAACCACTGAGCTAAATCCCTGGCCCAGTAAATTCTTAATTACGAATAAGTAGAAAAGTTCATGAAATACTCTTTCAGTCTTTCAGGATCTTGATTAATATATTACCTTTTCTTTTCCATTAAGCTATGAATGAAATATTAAACAGGCATCTTTCAAAAGCTTTTTAAGGTAGGGAGAGATGGAAACTGCTAAGACACAGTGGCATAGAGAGTGAAATAAAATTAGTAACAACTGCAATCCTGTGTCTCTAGCTGGAGGGATTCCCCATTTCAGGGGAAAGGGTGATCAGAGGAGTCCCAGCAGATCCCATGGTTGATGAGGTCAGCAGCTCTAGCCACAGGAGAATGCCACAGCTATCCTAGGCTTGGAGCCCAGTTAGGAGAGCTCAAGCCTTGTAGCTTTGCTTCATAGAAGAAACCTGTCTCCCTGCCAAATTCTAGAGCCCAGGCTACTACAGCAAGCTATCAGCTTGAGGGAAGGCCCACCATAAAACACTCCAGGGCAACTGTGGCCATTCTTTAGTCAATCTGGGCTGCCTACTGGCCCAAGGATGTGCTTTGCATGCTCCCCATTGCTTCCACTGCCACCTGGCCTATGACCTCAGCCTCTGCTTATCTCCAGTGCTTGCCTCAGCTACCACCACTGCTGCTACTGCTGAGGAACTGTGCACCATTTGTCCATGGCCCTAGAGCCCAAACTTCAAATTGGGAGACTGGGCCTGCCTCGCAAGCGCAAGGTCCTGAGTTTGATCCCTGGTGCCCCCCCAAAACAAACAAGTTGGGAGACTGGTTATATGACATGTGTTTTGCCCCACTGCTGTGTGAGCCATACTCATCTGGCTGCTATGTTATTTCTTTCCCTGTGTGGCTGCTGGAGATGGAAGTGTTCTCAGACTTTACCACTGCATCTCCAAAGCTGTCAGTCACTGACAATGAACACGTAGAGAAATAACATGACAATGTCCGAAGAGAATCAAAGTCAACCTAGCCTACCAAACCTATGACCTAATACACATTTACAGGATAGATTCGTTTATCACAAAAGTCACCTTATGAAATTAGAGCCAACAGATCCAGTAACTGCACAAGTCTCAATGTAGTCTATAGGCACAGGAAGTATAGAAAAACAAGGTAATGGTGCCTCCAAGGGAGCACAATAATGTTTTAGCAAAAGTTCCCAAAGAAAATGACACTGATGAAATGCTTGACAAAAAATTCAAAGGAATAACTGCAAAGAAAACCAATGAGATTCCAGAGAGAGAGACAACTCAATGAAATTAGGAAAATAATGATATACATTAGAATGTAAGCAAAGAGTAAAGATCGTGTAAAAGAAAACTTGGAAACAAAGAACTCAGTAATTCACATTAAAAAAAACACAGTGGAAAGACTATAGCAGATTAGATCAAGCAGAAGAAAGACTAGCTAAAAGTGAAGATATGTCTTTTGAAATATCCCAATCAGACAAAATAATTGAAAAAATTAAATGAATATAGCTCTGAGAGCTATTAAACATACATATCAAATTATGAATATCTCTTAAGAGTATCTCAATATCATCTTTACATCCCAATAGCGAACTTGGTGAGAAAATAATCATAAAAGCAATACTTTTCACAATAGGCAAACAAACAACCAACCAAAGAAAAGAGGGACCTAGGAATAAATTTTTTAAATTGAGTTTATTGGTACATTTTAGGTATAAAGTATAGTTGCATTCATTACTGGGATCTTGTACCTTTACATGACAGGTCTTGATTCTCATTTTTTTCCCTTGTCCTAGGAATAAATTTAATTAAGAAAAAAAAGATTTACAATGAAAAAATCACAAAATATTGATAAAAAAATTGAAGAAGACACACCCTGATACACACAAGGATACATACAATGGGAAAACCTCCCATGTTCATGGATGGAAAAATTGATGGTGTTAAACTTACTTACACCACTCAAAGGAATGTAAGTTCAATGCAATTTCCATCAAAATACCAGTAAATTTCTTCATACTAGAAAAACAATTCTAAAATTCACATTCAAGCACAGAAGACTCCAAACAACCAAAATGATCTCAAATATAAAGACGAAAACTGGGGGATCACAATAACTGATTTCAGGCATACAACAATGGTGTACAAACAGACAAAACATACATGAACCAAGGGCACAGAATAGAGATCCCAGAAATAAGCTATTCTTCTATAACCAATGGATTCTTGACAAAGTTTCCAAATATAACCACTGCTCAAAAGACAGCCTCTTCAATGAATGGTACTGGAAAAACTGGATGGCCATATGTAGGACCTTGCAATGATCTCTGTCTCTAACTCTGTACAAAAATTAACTCAAGTGGATCAAATATTTAATTGCAAAACCTGCAATCTCAACAAAACAATTAGAAGAAAACATAGGGGAAATCTTTAAGACATCAATGTAGGGAATTATTTTTTGGATAAGACCTTCAAGCACAGGCAGCAAAAGGAAAAGTAGACAAATGACATTATATTGAACTAATAAGCTTCTGTATAGTTAAGGGACAAAAATCAGTAGTATGAAGAGAAGCTGCAGAATGGGGGAATATAGTATATTTGCCACCTCTTTGTCTGACAAAAGATTAATATCCAGAATACCTAAGCAACTAAAAAAACTGAACAAAAGATAAAATAAGAAACCTAACTCAAAAATGGGCGAGTGATCTAAATAGACATTTCTCAAAAAAAGAAATTCAAATGGCTAACAAATATATAAAAAATGCTCAATAGCATTATCACAGAAAATGAAGACAGTTTATAGAATGGAGGGAAATATCGACAACTTATATAGCTGATAAGAGCTTAGTATCTAGAATATATGAAAACTCTTAGGACTTCACACACACAAACACACAGAACAACAACAACTAAAAAGCAGGGAAAAGATTTGAATAAATATTTCTCCAAAGAAAATTTGTGTATTTACACAAATATCCAATGAGCACATGAAAAGATACTCAAGATCATTAATTATTAGGGAACAGCAAACCAAAAGCGTAAGTTTTGATTTCACATCTAATAGGATATTTATAACAAAGCAATCTTAAAAAAAAAGAAAATAACTAGCATTAAGAAGTATGCGGAGAAATTAGAACATCTGTTCATAGCTAATGGAACTATAACATGGTATAGGTGCTGTGGAAAACCGGCAGTTCCTCAAAAAGTTAGAGTTACCATATCACCCTTAGCGCCACTCTTACCCCAATGAAATGAAACAGGTGTTCCAGCAAAATTTGTTAATGAATGTTTATTCACAGCAGCCAAAAGATGAACCCAAATTTGTCCCTCTACTGATGAATAGAATAAAAAGCCACTAAGTCCTTCCAGTGGAGTATTATTGAGCCATAAAAAGGAACAACAATTCTACCACACAAATAAACCCTATAACATGAAAAGTAAAATAATCCAGATACCAGAAGTCATTTGTAATTCCATTATGAAACATCCAAGAATAGTTTAGTGGTGTGTACCTATAATCCCAGCTACTTAAGAGGTCAATGCAGGAGGATCGCAAGTTCAGGGCTAGTGTAGGCAAGTTAGTGAGACCTTGTTTCAAAGTATACACTTAGCTCAGTTATATAGAACTTTGGGTTCTATCTCCAGTACCAAAATAAAAAAGCCTACATCCAGAATAGGTAAATCTGTAGGGACAGTACTCAGATTGTTGGTTTCCAGAAGCTTAGCAAGGAGAAATTGGGAATGATTCTTTAATGGCTGCAGAGTATCCTTTCAGGCTATGAAAATATTATAGAAATAGATTAAAATGATATCTAAACAATATTTTGAATGTATTCAATGCAGCTGCATTATACACTTTAAAGTGGTTAATTGATTGAACTCGGGTCCTTGTGCTTGCGAGGCAGGTGGCAGGACCACTGAGCTAAATTCCTGGCCAATTGATGTTAATTTTTATGTCAAAAATTTTTACCATAAAAGAAAACAAAGACATTTTTAATGAAGTTCTATTAGTTTTCTTTCTTTCCATTCAGGGTAATATTAAGGCTTATTTGTTATGCTCTCCCACTCATTTTTTTTTCTGGTGAAATTTTGCTGCAAATTTGGAGGCTTCCTCACCTGAGAAGGGGTGAGCAAAACTCCACAGAAACGTGTTTCCAGCTTGACTGGAGCAGAGCAACCGGTCTTGGGATAATCGACAATGATATTAATTATAACTCTTTGGACACCAAAAATACAGCATCCTCTCTTCTTCAGTAGAAATTTTACTAAGCACCAAGAAACAGTTGCACAGGACTGAGATCAATAGTTATCAGCGCATTTCACTTTCCTCCATTTTTCAAAACATTTGTAACAATTCTCTGCAAATGGAACAGCCCATTTTTGTCATGCATTAGAAACCTTATAATAAAAACTTACAACATATTTAGCCTTCAAAACAAGTACAAGAGATAGGTGGTGTTATTATCTGTTACACAGGGAGTAGATTGAGGGACAATGAGATGAAGAAAATTGGCTAAATATACTCAGCTAGTCAACAGTGCAGCTAACATGCAAACTTGACAGTCTCAACCTAGGGCTAAGATTTTAAACCTAACATGTTTTCTTTTTTGCTTCTTCTAGAAACATTACCTGTCATGTTTTAGGCAAAGAAGCCAAAGCATGTTGTCTTCTCCGCATTCCCCAGACTCCTCTGCGGTTTTATTGAGGCCACATGACTAAATCTGGCCTATGAACTATGAGTGATGGGTGCTATTGATGATGACACGGGGCAGTTAAGACTATGGGTGAGCTCAGGTTCTTTCTTTCACAGGAGCAAGCTGGAAAGAAACTTTGAGATGGTCCAGATATAAGGTATAGGTTGTCACTGAGTCACTGTTGGAGGAAAATTTCTCTCTCCTCAAAGCCACTGTATCTACAACACACTTTGATATAAGTGAGAAATGAACATTTATTATGTTAGGCTATGACAATTAGTCACCGGAGCCTATCCTATTGTCTTCTTACTAACCCAGGGTTGTCCTATGATAAGTGAAATAACATCTTGACAAGTGAACAGCATATTTCCAAAGGTCTCTGTGAGATAGGCAGCAAGAGAAGCCTGACCCTTCCCTTTTCCCTCTGAGAACCAGAAGTGGGGGGAGTTACCTAATTGACAGCTGTAATGCTTTTCCCTCACACTTTCCCTTCTCTCCTCACAGCTGGCCTGAAGCAACCAGCACCAGTGTCTTCCAACTACTCTCCAGGTCACGCCAGCAGGAGTGAAGTCCTGATGACAGCCTCAATGTCTCTGCTCCACTCTTGCTGCTTCAGGAGCTGCTGCCACCTCTCTGAGGAGCTGCCATGCTTGGCAGGGCAAAGAGTGGGAAGGGATCAGAACTCATTGTTGATACCCACACAATCCCCAAGCCCCAAGAATTCGTGATCAGCACAGATGCACAGCCTTCCTAAAGACACACCTCAAAGGTGGTGGCAGTCTCAATTTCAGCCTCACATTTTTCGTAGAGATGTGGAAGCTGTCAATTAAATAACTGTTTTCCCTGAAGTTCCTTGTCACTATGACAGCTGTCCCAGCTGCCCCTTGGCTGCTTAGGGAGATACTTTACCTGGCTGGAACAGGCTTGAAAAACAGACTTGTTTTACCCTGCACCCACTCTTACCCTGTTCCACAAGTAGTGTATAAGTTCTCAAAAAAATCTGCAAAATACACAAAGCTGTGCATCCAAAGCCCGGCCTCCTCTCTATAAGCTGGGCGCTCTCAAGTTCCTCAGACCAGTGGAAAAGTGCTCCTTCCCGTGCACTATCTCCCTGTACTGCAGGACAGGTCTCACTAAGGCCTTGCTTGGTCCCACTAAGGACCTTGCCGTTCCTGTAAAAGTATTCAAGATTCTTACCTCAGGCAGTTTGGACAGAGTAAGGTGTACTAAAACATGCTCTTAACACTGCAGGATGTTAGTTCTGAAGAGTTCCAGATACTGGCAGTAGCAACTGCTAGAGACCTGCAGTGACCTGTGGAGCGCCCCTGAGAGGCCATGGAAACTGCTGGAAGAGCTCCAGCATGCTGCCAAAGGGGGCTGTGATCCTTGGCTGTCGAGGCATTGATAGAGGTTTGGAGATGCAACACTAAGAGCCAAGGGCTGCTGTCACTGATCTAAGAGCTATAACGCTGAGGGCTGAAGGCAACAGGGACTCAAAGTCCAGAGCCACTAACGGACCTGTACTTTGCCGATTCTCAATTTTCATCTGATTTGGATAAAAGCCCTTAGCTGATTGGTGACATCCTGTGCTTCCTTTCTGACTATTATGGTAGAATTATGCCCTTCCCATAGAGTTGTGGCAGATATAAGCAGTTGTGTGAGGTCATTATAATGGGCTGTAATCCATTATGATTGGTTTTCTTCTAAAGAGAGGAAACTGCGGTGTGCCACACAAGAGGAAGATAGATATCTACCAGCCACAGAACACTAAAGATTGGGAGCAAACCATTAGCACCCTCAGAAGAAAGCATCCCTGCTGACACTTTGATCTTTGAATTCTAGTTTCTAGAACTGTGAGCAAATAATTTCTGATGTTGTAGTCACCCAGTTTGCATTCCTTTGTCGTGGGGCTCCTGCAGACCAATAGAGTGGTCCACGTGAGTTGCAGCTAAGTGCCCATGCTGATGGATGCATTCAGCCTGGGGAGAACTGACCCAGGACATGGATATTACACACTGGCAGCTGCCATTCTCCAAGAATGCTTTAAGAACTCCCACTGGCCTGTTAAGAATCTTTTGGAAGACTGTATAAAGTGTCCCAAATGAAGTGATAATTCTTTGTTTTCAAAGAGAAACCTTTTACAAATAAACATGGCAAGGATCATGGGGTGAAACAAATGTTCAGACAATGATAGGATGTGATACAGTATATGGTAGGGAAGCGCTTGAGGCCAAGCAAGACAATTTGAAGGTCTGAAATTGAAATTTCTCACTAATAAATTCCTTACCACATGACAAAGGCTAGCGGCAAATGGGAGAACTCACCAACCCCTGGGAGCTTGTTCTGACACTGATAGCAAACTCAATCTCTCTGGGTCAGGCAGAGGTTCATCCCAAAATGGAATCCTCTTTTTTCTTTCTGTCTGTAGATACTGCTTGCTCCCTGGCCTGCCTGAGCTACTTTCTTTGCATTTGTAAGTGAGATACCTGAAGTAGGGGTGAAAAGAAGGAAGCCTCCTTTGTGTTGCCAGCCTGAGCACAAAAAGGGAAGAAACTTTTCGATCTACTCATCAGCCTCAGAAAAGTAATATTCTGATGCAGACAGCATCTTTAGAAGAAAAGCCTACTACACAGATTCGCACCTTGGCAGTTCCTGAAGAACTCCACACCCAACCTTTGAACAAGAGCTGTAAAAGCGGTTAACAAATCTCCCCAGTTATCCTCAAGGGATATGCCTTAAATCTGAACTGAGCAATGCAGACCCTTTGTGTAATTTGCAGCCTTTGTAATTTTCCCCTCACACACCTTGTGTAGAAGCAGCCTAACAGCTACGAACCATGGCTGGGCCTGCTATTTATATACTCAGGTGGTGTTCATTCCACAAACAGAGAGTTTGGTGGAGTGGCTTTGTTTCCCCTGTCTGCGTCTTAGGTTTCCTGGCTAAGTCTTTCTTCACATACCTTCAGGAAGGTTTGTTTAGTGAATACTGAAAGCAAGATATTAATTGCCCGGGTGATATTACCCACCAACAGCCAGTTCTGGCAGAGACTTGCAGAATTAGCATAATGAGCTAGTCAATGGCTGAAATAGTAGGGAAAGGGAAATTTTTTGAACAGTATTTCCATTCTCACTCCACGAAGTGTAAAGCTACTGGGTACCCTGTGTGCTTTATAGCCATCAAATGTGGACTCCTTACCCCTAAGGCAGTGCACTAGTCCTCCAAGCTCAGGGAGTATCTGCTGGAATAGAAATTCTCAGCGCTCAGTCAATCACAACAGTTAAATGAGCACATCTATTCACCACAGTTCAGTTATGCGTTGAGCACTTACTATATTCAAAGAAATAATAGGGGATATAGAAAGGAAATCTTGAAACAAAGAGTCCTAATTTTTGTTCATAAAGAAGAGGAAATTGCCATACAGGTAATTAATGCAAGACGTAGTGCCTGAGTATCCTAGTCCAACTCATTTTCCTCCCATAAATAGTCTGTACAAGGAGTATTAAAAGACAGTGAAGGAGGAAACTTCCTTGAGTGGAGTTTATGGAGGAGATGAGGCTTTAGGAGGGCTTTGAGGATTTTGGAGTGGCTGACCTAGATGGGGAAAAGAGCATTCCAAGGAGGAGAGTGTGGGAAAAGTCTGCCGTGCTGGGAAGAGCAGGACCTGAAAGGTGGGATGAGGAGGTGAGCGGTTTGAGACCTAGCATGCATGCCGAGTGAAGCTTGTGAGGACTGCGTGGGAACAGGGCACAAGCGGCAGAAGATTGAGAAAAGCAGGGCACATGTATCTCTGCTCTGGAGTAGTAGCCTGCCACTTATATGGGAGGTTTTCTTTAAGAAAATGATCACAAAATTATAAATGTAAAACTAAATGCATAAATGAAAAGTTAATAAAAGGGAGGAAAAAAAATCTTCACCAAATTATTAAAGCCTTGAAGGTACAGGCAAACCTTGATCATCTGAATCCTCTTCAAGGAACTTAACCATAAAAAGCCTACAAAGAAATCCTGTATGACTGGAACCTGACTTCCAACCTCCTCACGAGGACCTAACACCCTCCATTTTCACAAGCTGGGTAAAGAGAAAGGCCCTAAAGATTTAGCAGCCTGGTAAATCCACCTGTGCAGAAGCCTAAACACTTTGCTGATGATTTAGCAGTAGTAGTTGGTGGCCAGAAGATTGGGATGCTGTGATTGGTACCATCAAATCCAAGTGCGTACTCTTGTGTCTAGGAGGGGAATATTTTTGGTAAGCAGCATCTTCCCTTCATCCCCAAACACTAAATTAGAATAGAGAAACATTGGTTCTCTAAAAGACTGGAGCTTGATGGAAGTTTGGGCTACCAAATAATACGATATAAAAATGTAAACAAGAGACTGGAAAATGGAGAGTTTTTGGTAGGAGGTCCAGTTAGGAGAGTAGCTCAGATCTCTTTTTGTTTTTGGTACCGGGGATTGAACTCAGGTCCTTGTGCTTGCAAGGCAGGCCACTGAACTGCTGAGCTAAATCCCCAGACCTAGCTCAGGTCTTAGATGACACTGATGGAAGAGGCTGAAGAAATGAGCAGCCACAAATACCTTTACAAAGAAGACATTAAGCAAAGGAGATTCTTACAGTTTTCATTGCTGTGAGTGAGGTAGTTGTAGCCCACATACCAGGTGCTCTTTAGGTGTAGATAACGCTATTGTGAGTGTTAATTCATGTCCCATGCAGTGCCCTCAGAATGCACCATGCGAGTTAGCCGTGATTTATTTCAATCCCCATAAACATATGCCCACTCACCAATTCTCAGGATAGAGATTCTGGCCTGTTTTTTTCTTTTACAGGGGTCACAACATATATTGTCTCTATACATGGAGGAGGCAGAAAGCTACTGCCTTGATTACTCAAAATGATCTCCTAGGGCAATTTTGGTCTCTGTCTTTGCAATGGTAACATCATTATTTCTTGAATACCAGTCTCTGGCCTCCTTATAAGTAGCAGTCAGGTCAGCTTCCATATGTAATGGCTCCCACTCAGGCCATAAAGCTTTGATATACTTAAAGTAGTCTTTCACCAAAAGTTAGCAGTAAACAACTGGCATATAAAGCTTTCCAAGAGGCAAAAGAACACTGGCTCTGTTGCTATAATTATTACTTCTCTCTTCGTGATGACCCTTGAGGAAAATAGTTAAAAAGCATAGATACCACCTTTCTATTTTTCTCCATCTGTTTATTTTGCACAGTAAATTGCCATCTCTTTGTTTGACACAAGAGTAAAATACTGCTGTGCCTCTTATCTGTAATTCTTGTAAGTTCAGCAAAACATATACCCTTTAATTCCAACATAATCAAGAATTTACTTTTTGCAAAGTACATTCTCTCTCTCTGTCTCTCTCTCTCTGTCTCTCTCTCTCTCTCTCATGCACACACACACACACACAAAGCTGTTGGTGTTTGGAGCAGTTTCAAGTTGTTTGAGAATGTGCTTATATCAATGAAATCAGTAATTTATTTTTGCACAGAGGAAGGACAGATAAATGACCATTCCACAGAGGTCAATGGGAAATCTACCTGTGGCAGACATGCCTCCTGGCCAGGGACACAAAGGATGCTTAATTAGGCAATACATCCATACCAACAGGTGCCATGATCCTAAAGGCAGCAGGACAAGTGGCTAGTATTGAAGTGCCATTTTATAACCCTCAGAACCTTTGCAGATGAGGGAAATTGAACTTTTCTCATTATTTGCAGCAGTTTGGCAGTGACAGTTAAGCAATCATGCTTTGGAATGGCATGGAGTAGGGCAAACTTCTTTCCCAGGGGAATTTAGAAAATGGAATAATTGATGGTGCTCTGAGTAGTTATGCACTCTGAAAGTCTGTGAGATGCTAATTAATTCACACATCTGCAGCCATCAGTTCCATTTTATCCAACATGTACTTGTTTCGCATGTCCTCTGTGTTGGGTATCACTTTGGGGGATGAGTACCCAAAGCTGAATAAAATATGGCCTATTCTCTCCGCACACATTCTGTTGGAGGAGGAAGAATTGTTAATAGATTATTTCACTTTGGAGAAGCAAATTCAGAGACAGAAATGCTACACAGAGTAGCGTGCCATAGGGGACATCTGGCTCCAGTCTACAGAAATCTGGAGAGGAGATGTGAAGCCTTCCTGGGGGAGAAGTAGCTGGAGCTGCATCTTTAAAAGGGTGTAAGACATAGGGGGAGAGTGAGGCATAGGGTAGGAGAGCAGGAGTGTGGGGGTGATGCCAGAGAACTTAAATTTCTAGTGTTTAAAGACAGGGCTAAAGAATGTAGGGGGTGGGGTCAATATGTAGGCAGAGACACACCATGCAGCTGCTTGGAAGCCATCCTGAAGAGGTAGAACTTGATACTATGGGCAATGGTGGGCGAAGGCATATCAAACTTCAGAAGGTTATTGACTGGTAGGGTTTAGCTTGGGTTTGGCAGTCTGGGTAGAATGGATTTGAGATATGCAAGACTTGGCATGGAAGATGAGGGACTTTGTGGTAGACCAGGAGAGAACTGAAGAGAACCTGGGAAAGATGGCAGGTGGGACAATACAGGCAATGGGTGGACATGGGAAATGGTTTTGAGCTGAAGCTCAGGGCAGGTATTTGTCGGGGGTGGAGATGTGTACACCATTACTATGAAGCTATGGTTAGGGCTATCTGGTCCAGGAAGATTACACATGACTATCGTACCAATGTGGAGTGTGTGGAATAAGAACAAAGACCTAAGCTAAATTTGGGGGTCTACAAGCTTTTAGAGAGGTTAGGGGAAGAGAATTACAGTGAAGTAGACTGTGCAAAGAGGGAAGAGGAGGGCCAGGAAACAGTGCTATGGCAGAATGAGGTGAGGAGAGAGTTGAAGATGCTTTAGCCGCGATATTGAATCTTCACATCTGATACTGTTTGGTGAAAGGTGGGATTTATTAGTTCAACAAACATTTACCAAGTACCAAGGGTGAACTGTGTATTTGCTAGAAAATTTACTTAACTTATAACTTTTCAAAGGTTGACTTGCAAATGACTAGGAAGGTGAAAGCTCTAATAGGTTCATTGGATTCCATTCTGTCCAATATTTCCCTGCTTAACATTGTTTTTAGTTTACTTCTAAGTTTAACTTGAAGATTTTAAAAAACTGTACAAAAAGGAAGGCTTCCATCTGAGCACAGCATAGTTGTTGATTGCTGATGAAATAATGCAATAGAAGTAGAAAAATGTTTGTTTTATTCATTTCTCACAATAAGCACGCTGGATGGTATGGGAGACTGAATGGTTCTCACTGTTTAACAGAAAAGATTGTTTTCATTATTCAGCTGGAGGAAGTTTACCTCTCTCTGTTTCTAGTTGCCATAATGTGAAAATATGTCACATTCTTTTGACAGTGCCACATACAAACATACATTTAATGGAGAATATGGGACAGCAAAACCCAATATACTTTGATCAATCTTCATGTCAGATGAGTAAGAGTTGTTTCTTTTAATCATCTATTATGTCAGGAAAGGTCCCCTGGACTTCATATAGGGAGTTACAGATGATTTATTATTTAAGTAGATATTCTTTTATCTTTATCCCCTGGTGTGCCTGAGACACACCTTAAAACGAAAGAATCATCACAGATCTGTTGATCAATGACACTAGACATTCTTTGGTCACCAGATATTTGCTGAGTAACTCCTTAGGCCTTTCAGTGGGACCAGGGATAACAAAGATGGATTAACTCCATTTGCAGCCTTTGCATTATTCAAAGTCTGGTAAGATAATTTGTGTATGTTGAAGTTGGTCATGAACTCTTAAGTTCTTTCCCTGTACCACCTGGCTCTTTGAATACTGTTCATCTCAACAGGCAGATAAAAGCAAGAAGGCAAGATAGCATTGTTTAGGAGACTGACCTTCAGCTCCTTTAAGACTTTCATTTGTTGCATAATTCTTATTCTAGTCCATTGGTCCAGGAGGGACCATTTATGCCATTACAGATTAGACATTTCCTGTTCCTGTCTCGGCCCTATAGGATTCCCCAGTGGGAGAAGTCATTAGGAAGATTCTCATTTCTATGTAAACACAAACATCAGTATTCATATATCAAATCCCAATATAACCACTGCATTTGAGCACTTGTAATTTCAGGATGACCAATATTTTATTAATTAGTAAAAGACACGTTTAATGTCCATTCCTAGCAATATGCGCTATTCTCCATCTAGCTAAGTATTTATGTATATAGCTTTTTTTATGGTTAAAAATCTTATAATCACATTCTCTTCATGCTCACAAAACAGCATTTGGCCTAAAGAACTGATGTTTTCTCTGGTAATTTCCACATGGCATCTGCTTAATCTACCCTTCAAACTACTGCATTAATTTGCTAAATGGTTATCTCTTTGCACTTGCCTTGTGAAAACTTATTTTTACTAATTCCCCTTTTCCACAAACTTAGCAAACTTTCAGCAAAACCTCAGCCTGTTCCATCTGGTAGTATTGTTTCCCACTTGGCTATGTGGTGTAGTGGTTATACATGTGGGGTTTAGAGATTGTTGGTTTTGAACTTGATAGATGTGATCTCAAATGATTTATATCAAATTTCTGTGCTAGGTTTTCCCATCTGTAAAAGGAATACATTGATGTTAACCATCAGGATTACTGTAAAGTGAGGAATCCCAGTGTCCAGTCTAGTGTAAATGATTAGTCTTCTTTATTTTCTTGATATTGTTATACCTTCTTGACACATTGGGAAGAACATGGGCATTGAAATCAGACAGAATTATTCAAACCGTGTTATGGGGCAAGTCACTTGCCTTTCTGAGGCTCATTTTCCTCATTTGTGAAATAGAAATAAAAGCATCTTATGGTGCTGACCCAGTTTTACAGAGAAAAATTATGATACAAAATTTAAAAAATCTATTGTGTCGTATCAGATCGTCATTGGCTTTGTCGTGAGTCAATCTCTATACTTAAAGCATATTTCTGTATCATCAACCTCTTGCTCAATCTGCAGGTATATGCAGTACCATACACACCACACACACACACACACACACACACACACACACACACACACAGAGGGTTTTACTATATGTAAAAAGTGTAGTCTCCTTGACTGGAGCTGAATGCTATTTACTAATCATTGAAATCATTTTATGTTTATTTTCTCTTAGGTATATTTTTACAACGTTTTAATTGAAATTATTTTGTTTTCAGATACGCGAGCTTATTTCTAGCTGGTGCGACCTCTTTTGCTTACTTTTAATCACTGGCCAGCAGTAAGCCAAAGCATGCATGTGTTCATTCACTCACAAAGAAGTCTGTCACACAATCCACTATGTCTCGGCAATGCTTAAGATGCTTGTGATACTCAGTGAACAAGCCACATATATCTTTCCTTGTGAAGCTAACATTGCAGAGCAGGAAGGCAGAAAATCAGACAATAAACAATCATAAGTACATTATATATAATGTTAGCTTTATTGACAGATTTTGTGGAAAAATGAAGCACTAAGGAAGGTTAAGGGGATCAAGAGTCTGGGGTGGAAATGCAATTTTAAGTAGAATGGTTAGGAGTGACCACACTGAGAAGGTGGCATTTAGACAAACATCTTAGATAAAAGTTACTCAGAGCAACTTGAAGAGTATACTGGAAACCTCACGACTTCCAACTTGATTACCTAATAAAACATAGAACTCTTCCTATGAACCTTGTTTCCCTTAGTTGGGTACCATTGTGTTACTGCTGCCTCTTTCTGGTCTCATTTTCAGTGCCAATTCTCTGCAATTGATATTTCCACAGATATTCCAAAAATATAGAACCTTCTCCCTTAGAATATCCAGTGGTTCTCCACTGTTCTCTGAGTCATGTTTGGCACTAGCATTATGTTCATGATACGATGCTCCTCCAGCCTCCTTTCATGCTGTATTACTCTGCAGCGCCAAGCTCGATCCACTCTGGGATCCCTACTCTTTATAGCTCTTTCCATTCGCCAACATTCCCAACAGAAACACCCTTTCCCATATATTATGTTTAATAGAAAATAAGAAAAGTCTTAAAGTCCAGTTGAAATATGCCTCTTTCGGGGAGCTTTCCTTAGACTTCCAAGTGAAGTTAATTGTTACACACTTCTCTATTCACCATGCCCTGAATACTACATTAGATGCCACCTTCTCTTGAAATTGTCAATTCTTTATAAACAGAATGCAGTTCTCATGTAAGCTGGGATCACTTCAGAGTTTAACATACTTCTTGGCCTAAAAGAGACAACGGTGCTCACTATTTGAACACCCCACCCATTATCAGTAAGCCTCAGTTCACTCATCTTAAAATGGATTAGTGATACTTTTGCATGAGTAATAGATAAAGATTAAATGTGATTAAGGTAGGTAATGCCTCCCACTTTTAATGCTTCTTGTTGTGGCTGGCATATGACGTGGCCCTCACTAAATGTTCTGTGATCTGACTTTGTTTGCAGATTATATTTTAATAGTAGGGCTCCACCACGCATCATCTTACTTTTCCTTATTGCACAATAGCTATTTTTTAATTAATGGATTTTAGGTTTTACAATAGTACGCGGCTTACAGAAAAATGGAGTGGAAGGTACAGAGTTCCCACACACTTGTCCTTCCCCACCGTCAACATTCTACTAGCAGTGGAAGATTTGTTACAAGTCATACACTGTCCTGGACCCATCATTGTCAACCCAGGTCCATGGTTTACCTAGACTTGTGTATTCTACAGGTTGTGTATTCCATCTGCCTTCTGTAAGTGTTGTATGGTCTATGTATTTTGACAAATGTGTGATTCTACAGTGGGTTGCATATTTTGTGAGTGTTGACACAATTATAATAACATATATCTATCATAAGAGTGCCATTTAGAGTAGTTTCACTGTCCTGAAAATCCCTCCTGCTCCATCTTTTCGAACCTCCCTCCCCAAACAACCACTGAGATCTCTTACTTTCTCCATAGTCCAGCCCTTTTCAGAATGTCATGTAGTTGGAAACATAGAATACACAGCCTTTTCAGGTTGGCTTCTTTCACTAAACAATTAAGATCCTTCCATGTTTTTATGTGACTTGATATCTTATTTCTTTTTCACGGCGAAGAAAATTGGATTTTGTAATATAGCTTTTTTCTAAGACTGTCTTTATCCAGTTTTGAGACCTAACCAGAGGCTGGTGAGTTGTTGTTGAGTAGCTATTAAGATCATACTCCCACTTCACTTTTTAGGATCTTAGACAATAGGCCATTATATACCCACCTCAAAGCCGGGAATCAGACAATCAGGAACAGCCTCTATACTCCAGAGCCCTCCAAAATTACTAAAACTACTCAACCTTAAATGTGCTTGCTCCACCTAGCCCATTCCTCTTCAAGGAAATCAGAATTAACTGGCTTGCCCATAGTTCCTTCCCTTCTGCTTCCCTTCTGCTTCCCTTAAAGGGCCCTTCATGGTATACTATTTCTCCCCAGGGTACTGTGAATTCAGCAAGCTATGAAACTCTGCTTCTCTTTTGGTCTGTCTCTGTCCTCAGCATTTTTCACCCATGGCAATATGGGCACACATTATCTGGAGATACCATAGTTTATTTTCTCACTCATCTAATGAAAAATGATCTTAATTGCTTTCAAGTTTTGACAATAATGGATAAAAGTGTTATTAACATTTATATGAAAGTTTTTGTATGGACACGTGTTTGCTTTGTGAAAATGCTAAGGAACACAGTTGCTGGATCATACTGATCTTTGTAATAAATCACTAAACAGCCTTCCAAAGTTTGCCATTTTTCATTACCACTAGCAATGCATGAGAGCTCTTGTTGCCATACAACCTTCTTAGCATTTGATTATTGTCAGGATTTTGGATTTCAGCCATTTTGATAATGGTTTCTAGCAACAGTGGTTGTCATGGTCTGGATGTTGAATGTGCCCTGAAGGCCCATATATTAAGACTTTGGTCTCCAGTACAGTGATATCGAGAGGTGATGAGACCTTTGAAGGTGGGGCCCGATCCTTAGATCATTGGGGTGTTCCCTACAGAGTAGTACTCAGGGGAAGCCTTGCTACCTCTTTCAAGAAGATTGGGATAAAGGCAAATGTCTGGCTCTGTCCATTCTTTCAGCTCCTGGCTTGAGATATAATTACTTACTTGTTCCAGATGTGTGGTCCCATTATTGCCATGTGCCACGTGCCATGAGCTGATGCACTTGAGAAACTGTCTCTGCTAAACCTGCACCATGCAGTCTGGACTTTGAACCTCCACAATAATGAATGAAATACACCTTTTCTTTTTATAAGGTAACTGTCTCAAGCATTCTGTTGTAGTAATACAAAGCTGATTAACAAAGTAGTATTTTATTGTTGCTTTGTTTTATAATACCCAAATGCCATATGATGTTACAGATCTTTTCAATTTTTTTTTTTTTTGCCAACTGCATGTCATCCTCTATAAGGTGTCTACTCAGATCTTTTGTCCATTCTTTGAATTGTTTATTTTATTTTTGTTGAGTTTTAAAGATCTTTGTGTATTTGGGTAACAGTAAGTTGTATCTTTTATGCACATGTTATTTTCAGGTGGCTATAAAGTTATTGTATTGAGAGATCTCTGTAGCTGTTTTAGTTTATATAAAATTATTTCTGTATGATATTTATTAAAACAACAAATTGAAGGATACTAACTACTAAAACCTCTATTGCTTATCAGATGTCAACCAACCAATAAGTCAAATACTTAGGCATTTCGTATTTTTCTAGACATATGGAGATAACAAGTGATTAAATAGACTTGTCATTCTTTTCAAGAAAGTCAGGTTATTTTGAGAAATAATTTAAGTAAGAATGTACAGCTGGCTTTGTGGTGTAACTATAAGTGCAGTAGAAATTCAGAAAACAGGCATCAATGTAGACAGAATTATTGAGAAAAGTTGCACAGATGATATGATGGCTGACCTTGACCCGGAAAGTCAAATAACTGGTGGGCAAGTGGCAAAGAATAAATATAAAGTGTCAGGAAGAGCACCTTTGGGTTAACTGCTGCAAACATTATAAACACTTAATATTTTTATTATACAACTGGTCTCTCAAGAAAGCAAAACAGGTTCTTACTAAGTGGGAGATTTCAAAGTTCCAGCAGGACCCGGATCCCCATATAAAATATCGCTCTTACTGTTTATATATTGCTATCATGCTACCTTAGATATGTACTCATTTGATTCTAGAGAACATTTCATATTTAAGAGATACTAGGGAAATGCATATGTGGAATAAAGAGGTGGTAATAACTTACAGGTTCATTTATTTGTGTAATTTTTCATTTATTTATTTAATAAATAGATATTGGGCCCCTACAGTGTTGTGCTGGATGCTGGGTATAATGGAGAAATAAGTTTAACCACCACCTCAAGAAACTCAGGCTAGTGACTCTGTGTGGGACTATGACCATGATATATGTGATTCATGCCATCTCATAGCTGGGAAGAGAGTGGGGGAGGAACTTGGAAGCTGTGGAAGTAGTGTGAGGTTTGAGAGGGCGTGGGGATCGTGAGAGGTTTCCGTCTGGTCTGTCCTTTCAGGTGGGGGTGGCCCAGCAGGAGCATTAGCGTCTAAGTGAGATGGGAAGGGCTGCCCCCAGGGGAGAGTGTGGGGAGTCCAAGCTCTGGCCTAGGAAGAGAGTGTTTGTGCAAAGAGACAGCACTTGTAGCCATGGAGATGGACCAAACAATAAATATACAGTATTAGGAATAATGTGAGGCCAATTTTTCACTGCCAGAGAAGGTAGAAATTCCCATATGTAGAAATGAGAAAACAAGAATAAACTCTATGGCATTACATTAGAACTAGAGTTAGTGTAAACCCCAGGGAGAGAGAGAATCACGAGTTCACACACACACACATATATGTATACACACCACACAATATGCTCAAGAAAAATATGGTGTTTGAATTAAAAATTTATTTTGATTAAAAGCATATTGCCATTAATCTGCCTGAAAATACTCAAAATGCCCCCATACCTTCACACAGTCTTATCCCATTATTCATGAAAATGGGTCTTCTACTGTGATAAGTTTATTAAATGTAAACATGAACTTTATCTGCCATCATCCCTCCCTATGCATTCAGTTATATGGAAAATATTGATGCATGTGTGAGAATGTGCGTGTCTGTGCATATGGTATTTATAGTACTTGAAAGCAGTGAGAAACCAATAGCAATGAACACAGAGCACCCATTCACTCACCTTTGGCTGAGTCCATAGCCTGGTAGGGCAATTAGGAGATGAAACGGCACAATCTTGTTCCATAAAGCAATGAATTGCTCAAACAATGATGAGAGGATGCTGAAAGGGCACAGAGTCCAGCTGGAAGAAGAGCCCATTGGTCAACTTTGGGGCAATTACAGCAATAAGATGAACAATAACAGAAGCAGATTATAGCCTTTTGAATAAAATAAGTATCCATATGATCACACCAGTGCAAACAACTGAATAAATGCATTAAAAGTTTGACTAGGAATACCACAGCTACATAAGCTGAAAATATTCATTACAAAATACTTACTAACCACAAAAAGATAAAAAGTGACTGTCCAGTGGAGGAACTTGGCAGAAATTGCCTTAATTAAGTAATCAACGCTAAACATCATCAGAAATGGGAAAAATCATTTGCTGTGTGGTAAGATGCAATGAGTCCACAGAATTATCCTACAGAATTATCTCTGAAATAATCTTGCTAAAAATGTAAGAAGCTGACTTTAATCATGGGGAAATGACAGATAAATCACAGAGAAACATCAGATAGAGATAAAGTGAGGTACATTTGATAACAACTGTCCTATAGTCTTTAAAAGTGCCAAGGTCATGCAAGTGAGGAAAACGTGGAGAAACCATCCTTCACTGAATGGTACTATGACAACAGAAATGGTACTATGACAACACTGTGGGATTCAGGACTGGACCTCTCTGCTTTAAAAAACGTATTTCAAGGAAGTTGAGGAAACTTGAATGGGATCTACAGATTTAATGATAGTAATATATCAATGTCAATATCCTAATTTGGGGGGCAGGGTACCAGAGATTAAAGCCAGGGCCTTCATCCCAAACCCCTGCTAAATTGCCCAGGCTAGGCCTGAACTTTTGATCTTCCTCAGTCTCAGCCTCTCAGAGTGCTAGTTCTGGGATTATAGACATTGATATGCCCAACTCCAATTTCTTATTTTCTATGATTATATTTGATAATATAAGATATCTCACAGTATGGAGGGGGTGGGATATCATGCTAGCAACTTATACTCAACTGCTGTAGGGAAAATAGTTCTTTGTACTGAATTGTTATGGTTGGAATATACAGTTTTCTACCACCAAAGCAATTGAAATTTAGTTCACAAGATAATGGAGTTGAGAGGTGTTGGGACATTTAAAACTAATGCTTTTCTCACAGGATTGAGTTTTTGCTCTGCTGGGACTGAATTGGTTATTTCAAGTGCTGTAAAGCACCCTGGTTGTACCACCTTAGTTTCTCTTGTAAACGTGTCTGCACATACCCCACTTCTCTTTTTAACATTTCTGCTGAGTTGAACCTCAGGATAAGGCCCTCAAAAGCTAAGTATTTACCAGAATCATGCTCTTGGATGTCCAGAACTGTGTTCTAAATACACATCTTTTCTTGATAGTGTTCCCAGCCTCAGGTACAATATTGTTATAGCAACACAAATGAACTAAGACATGTATGCACATTTTTCACAAGTGTGAGATTGGTTTTTTAAAAAGGAAGGGGACCAAAGCTCTTGTGGAGAAGCCTGAATGTGCCGTTTGTGGACATGTCAAGGTTTGTTTCTCGAATGACTCCAGGAAGTCCCTGTGTTACAGACTTTATGACCAGCCCGTGGTGCTACTGTGAGGTAGCATTTTTAGGTCAAACTTTTAGGACCTAATGAAAGGAAGTTAGATCACTGGGCACAGAGGATAGAGGATATTGGGGTCTCACCCCAAACCTTGCACTTCCTGGCTGCCATGAGGTGAGCAGACCTGCTTTCTCTACCACACTCTCACTGTGATGTATGTGCTGCCACGGGCCTCAAGCAGTAGGGCCAAGAGACCAATGACTGAAACCTCTGAAGCTGTGAACCGGCTTCCTTTCTTCAGGGTGTTTATCTCAGGCATTTATTACAGTCACAGAAAGCTAACTAACCCAAGGAGCTTCTCTCATAGTCCACGGAGAATACAACTGTGGAAAATATGACATCAGGGGAGTTGTCTACAGAGGCTCAAGTGTACAGCTGGGCTAGGATTCTCGGTGAGGGGTCAAAGCCTGCCTTTACAACTTAACAGTGGAATGTCTTTAGACTATCCTACTTTCTCTGGATGGCTACTTCCTCATTTATAAAATGAGGAGTCAATGGAGCGCCCTTCCAACCATAAAATTCAACACTGTGATTTCATCTTATATCAGTGCACCACCAGCTCTGTGAGCTTTTTTTGTGTGTGCAACGTTCTCTGCATCCATCTGGTCCAAGGAGGTCTCTGACTACTGTGGTGCTGCCTGGTTTGGCAGGTTGGCCACTGTAGCCTGATTTAATTCATCTCAGACAGGCAGGATTAGAGTCTCTGGTACAGAGGGCTGGGGAAGGAGCACACCCTGGTCTAATAGTTCAAGATAAATTCATGTTCTCTTCTGTCCTGAACAATTCCAGCAGCATGACTTGAGCTCGTTGGAAACTTGACACTGAGATTATTCCCTGGGAAGGCCTCCAAATGTTAATTCTACAGATGATGGTGGAGCCAGGAGGTGATGAGCCAGATGGGCTAACTGGACCATGATAGGATTTTCATCTCTCTACACCCAGGTCCCTCTGAGTCTCAGAGCACATAAGGAACTTTAGCAACCTCCATACATGTTTATATCAACCACACATAAAAAACAGCCCTTCTACTTCACATTTGCCCGATGGAAGTGAATATATACTGTAGTGTGCTCAAAACGCTCTATTTAATAATAACCAGACTTAAGAGAATGAAAACAAGATGCAAGACTACTGAAAAATGAAGGGCAATGATCTGTATATCCCATATTTTCATGCAGTGTAAATTTCCAAACTTCCAAAGGCAGTAAGTTTTATGTATAATTGGGTGACTTTCTGTGAGGCATTTGTTATTATAAGTCAGTGATGTTATCACTTTAGAAAGAACACCAACAGGATTTAGGGATTTCTCTGCACAATTAGCATAGAACCTGGCACATAAGTGGTGCTCAAAAATACTTGTTGAATGAAGGTATAAAAAGTATATATTCACCTGTTACTATGATACTCTTGGAGGTGGCCGCAGGCAGCCATTTAAAAAATATTACGCAAGCTTGATTTGCTGTACAATTCTAAATCAGAAGGAGATTAAATAAGAATTTGGTAAAACTGATGATAAATATTTTGCAAATGAAATATAGCATTCGATCTAAAAGGGCTTTTCCTGTAAGTAAGAATTTTGTTTCCCTTTTAGTTTTTTAGTTCCAGGTAAGATAGTTTTGAGGGAAATTTTCCTTCACATCCCAGTCCTTCCAATCTGGCAGGAAAGGGCACCATAAACTAGAATGATGCTTCCTTATGTGTGCACTGAGATTTTTCTCGTACAGCTCAACTCTGCCATGGTGATGATCGCTTGCTTATAAAGCCCGGGTAATGAATAGCCCAAGATTTATTTTCACATTTATTTAGGACAATCTTCTCGCTGTTGCAGTGCCAACATCATCAGCACAACTTGATGTTGCATAAAAAATGCACAAGCTTTGGAGAAAGAGAAAAAAAGCCTGAAGTTCATAGTCTGCTCTGTCACTCATCAATTGCATGACCTTGGGCAGTTATTGAACAGATTTGAGATTCATTTTCCAGTCAGGGTTGTTTTCCAGTTAAACAAGAAAATATATGTACAGTGCTTGGCACCTAGTAGGCCTAAAATGTTAATTCCCTCTTAGAGAATTTTTGGGGGCCAATATTCCTTCATTTACCTCAGCTGTCTTGTTTGTTGACAGCCCTTTTCTGTTTTCTCTTCTTGCTCTAACCTGAAGCAGAGGTTCAGGTGACCAGTATGTTATGCAGATGGACCATTTCTGTGACGCTGCTGTCATGGCTGGTCTTGATCTCCTCGATGATCACACAGGGCAGAGTCTGAGGTATTTAGAGGTTACCCTAAGCTGCCTCTTTCCAGAAGAAAAGTCTTTAACTTTGTTCCATGATGATATCAGTACAAATATGTATGATTTTTAAATTCATATTCTTGATTAAGTTCACATTTCTTCTCATTTCACATAGCCCAGCTATTTAATTATTTCCTTGGTAATAGATTCAAATGGCCCTGCCTCAATGTCTGTGGGTTCCCAGGATGGTGATATCATCAATTATTGCAGTTAACATTCAGTATCGTGGTCACTTCCAAACCAAGGAGCAGCCGTCACCGATCATTAGGTATTACGGTCTATTTTTTACTTAGCAGAAAATCTGCAAAACACATCAGATAATAAATGATGCTCCTGCTCAGTACCACCCTGGCCCTCACTTCTCATACCCCAAATGACTCTGTGTGTCATGGTTCTCCTGCTGTCCAATCTCTCTGCCTTATTCTCTCCTTATCCACTGCATCCAACCCACTTGTCTCTTTGCTGTCTCCCTCTTTACAGAGCTTGAGGTCCCGTGGCAGGACTTTTGTACTTGTTATTCCTCATTTAAGAAGGATCAGCTCTCTATATAGCCACATAATTTCAGTTCTACTCAAATGCCACCTCCTCAGGAAGGTCACCCTGGATGACTCTGTCTGGATTAGCACCAACAGTGCCATTCTCTCCTTTAATCTGATTTGTGTTTCTACATACCTGCTATTTGCATACAGGCTATCTCTTTTTGTAGAATGTTGCATTCTTAGAACATTAGGGTCTTTGTTTCTTTTCCTGGCATTACCTATAGTGACTAGAATAAGACTTTTCCAGAGAAGACACCCAGGGAATGGTGACTGAATGGAAGACTAAATTAAGCTTCTATCCCAGAGATTATTATGCAGTTTGGTAAGGAAAGAACTGTGAAACCACTTTTGCTGAAGACATTGAGATACTATATCTCTATAATAAGAACAAGAACAGCAATGTAATAGCTTCAATTTATTGAACATTATGATGCCTTGCTCAGTAGGAATCTACAAGATGTTTGTGATCATTTATGAGCTGATAATTTTATCACTTTGGTCTATGAAAAATGTGTAATAGTTGGTTATAAGGTTATTACAAAAGAAATGTTCACTTTCTAAACTACTGTATGAGGACAGCACACTACAAATATTAAACTTTCAACTATTGATGTAAACAGAAGGTGCTGTCACAAGAGGCCCTTTTACAATTTACTATGTTTCCTGATACATCACCAGCACTCCCTCCCCACCTCTCAGCAAACAAATAGAAAGCCTTCCAGAGCATAGGGTTGAGAGTCCAGAACTTGAGTGATAGCTCCAGACAGCGCTGGTCACATCTCTGTGGCCTTGAGTCAGTTACTTAATGTCTCTCTGCTTCCATTTCCTCACTGCTTTAACAAAACAAAGACAGTGTATCTATATCATAGATATACACATTTTAAAGAATCAATGAAATAGTATATATTGTGATTGCCATGAAATCATCACTCACAAATTTTTAGAATTAAAAGGAGGAAGAGACTAAGTGTTTGAAACTTAAGAAAGGCAGTTCATGCTGTCTCAAAATATTCTTTTCTAACATGAAACAAAGAAATAATTGTGTCATATCTCTGCTCTATAAAATACCTTTTGAATGTGAGGTGTAATTATTCTCCTAGCTTTTATGTGGTCAGCTTCCTGACTATAGCACCTTTGGGTCTCAACCATGGGGTGCAGTGAGTCCTCAGGATTTATTTGCTACACCATTTTCTTTATTTTATTGTTGCTTTGTTTTTGCTTTTAGGACAATCTTCACCGCCTGCTTTACAGAATACCTTTTGCTCCTTCTTGAGGAGTAAGAGAGAAGAGATCCCGGGTACAGGACTAGGGTATGGTGCCTTGCTAGGTGTGGGTCAGATGTGCAGAGAGCTCCACTGGGACAGACCCAGGTGTCCCTCAGAGGGAGATGTTAAGATAAGGGTTTATATCCCTCTCTTAAACCATGGCCACTTCACAACTTGGTTCTTCTTTTCTTTAGTTATGTTTCTTAGCAATAATATGTATTACTAACTGTACCTAAATATGAGGATAATTTTTTTAGGATTTTTTTTTACTGAGCATCAGTTTTTATTTGGAGTAAGAGATATTTACTATCTCCTATGGTTACGCATGAGTATGTGTGCACATCTGAGGCTGGAAAGGATCCAGAAAGACTTCCAAAAAAGATGGAAGAGTATCCAGGGGTGCATCCCTGAAATAATCTTGACTCAAACACTTGGAGGCAAAAATTGTTCAAACACAATCCTTTGTCTTTTTGGGGTATATTTTATACAGTTGCATAGGAAATGTCTGTGCAGAGTTCTACAAGCACCAAGGTGTGTATGTGTGTGTGTGGCTGCGGGTGGAGGAGACTGTATCTGGTTATGGAGAGGTGAAAAAGAAACAGATACTGAACCAACTGAAATAATATCTTTTTTCTTTCATATCCTCCTACTCACAATAAAATATACTTTTCCAAATTACATCTCAGCTGTTTTCAGTGTCTGAGGGAGAATGCCAGGGCTGTGCTTTTTTTTTCCCAGCAGTAAACTAGGAAATGAGTCATAAAACCTTAATACTCCCTTAAAATAACAGGGTAGGGGGATCCCAAGATGAAACCCAGTTGAGCACCAGAAGGAAGCTCCACCTCCAGAAGAGAAATTTCATTATTGACGACTTGCCCTTTCCCACAGAGAGTCCTGGGGCTAACTTCTTGATGCCAGGAGGGCTGTGTCACGCTGAGTGGGAATCCTGGCTGTCTTACACATCTGCAGAGAGCTTCTTTCTTTAGAAACATAAATAACTAAAGAAGCAAGAAAATCTCCCTAGGCTGCACAAAGTCATTCAAATACATCATTGGAACACATCAGCTGGACCCATTTTGTGGTGGTTTTCAACTTTCCCTGAGCTCTCTAAGTTTAGGACTTCACTATTTGGACATGGGAGCAAGGTGTAAATACATTAGTGGTTGAATACAGAACTCCAAGAATCAGACAGTACTGGGTTAGAATACTAGATTTATTATCTGTGACCTTAAACAAATTATTAGCTCCAGGACTGCTGTTCTTTCTGTGAAATTGGGACAAGACCTCATTACATAGTTTTGAGAGTTAAATGAGATGAATATACAGCAGTTTATGACTAAAACATAAAGTTGCATTTTCACTTATATGTAAGCCCTCATGATACTGATACGAAATCTAATTTTCTTTTGGACCCTTATTCTCCAAATTATTTCTGGGAAAATCAGAGAAAATATATATATGTTCTTCAAGGTAACCCTGTCATCATTATTCCTCTGAACAGTTTGTGATCCTGAAATCTTGTGAGCCCTCATGACATATCGTATAGCTCTCTCCTTTGGGTTCGAATAAGGATGAAGCCACAGCTAATGTAGCTGTGTGAATCAAAAGAAGTTGTGCCTTCCAGATAGGCACATGTTTTGACAAGCAGACTAGGGCTTTGAATGAGTTAGAACAGAATGTCTTCTTTCTCCAGGTGGGCTCAGATATTATGTCAGGATCCATGGTTTGTTGAAGAGAGGTTGAATTTCAGCCTAGTTCCACTCTCTCTCAGCTGGATGCTTTTGAGCAGTAAAAACAATAGAACCATTTGCCATCATAGCACTGGGTTTTCCTTGGTTGCATGTAATTTAAAACCCCAGAGCAACACCTGCACAAACAAAATAGAAGTTTATGCCCTGCTCATGTAAAAGGAGATAAGCCTTCCGGGTCTGATGTGACCACTTCATGATATTTTTAGAGTCCTAGATTCCTGGTTTTTCTGTTCCACTATCCCAATGGTTCATGATATTGATAGAGCTCATTCTATCTTATCAAAATTGTAAGTAATAGAAGGGAGGATGGGCTAAAGTCCCACATGTTCTCTGTGCACACAATATATGTTTGCTTAAGTCTTGTTGACCAAAAGTCTGATCATATTACCATACTTCCCTGTGAAGAAAACTGAGGATTGTTATTCTTTTGGCTAGAAACTTGATTACAGGTGATTCTATTATTGAGGAGAAGTGATGTTTGGGTGGCCAATTTCTTGTGAGGCTTTTGTGATTCTCAGTTCTTTTCTCTAAGCATGTACCTAGTCAACTCCCTCACCGTGACAACTGCCTTCCTAACTCAAAGCAGCCAAGAGTCTAATTTAATGCAATTAAGTAGAATGCAGAAAAGAATAAGAAAGCAAAGTGCTGAAGGCAATATTACATGGTAGGTAGATGTGTGGGTTCTAGATTCAGATTACCTGGTTCTAAACACTGGCTCTATGATAACTAGTTGGCCTTGAAACCTAGGGCAGCTTTTTTCCTAACATTTCTGAGACTCTAGTTTTCCACACCACAATGTAATAGGGTTGTTTTTAGAGATAAGTGAGATAATACACATGTAACCTATTAGTGCAGAGTGGATATATTGTGTCAAGGTAATGCTAAATTTGCAAGAGCAGATAGGATAAAACCGATCTCTGGCCATAGTTTCTTTACATACCATTAATAAGAATCTTCATTTAGCCTTCTACTCTGCCCTGACATTTTTTTTTCACAGATACTGGACTGCCTGCTGATCTTTACCTTCGGTTTGCTGTATTGTATCCTTGAGCAGCCAGAAAATTTGCATTTGAACAGTTAGTGTAATTCTCCTTCCTTCTGGCAATCTGAACACTTCATTTGCTTACCTCCATCAGCCACTGTCCATTAAAAAGCTTTACTTGAAATAAATGGCAGAAAGAAAAACCCCAGAAGAATAAAGATTCCAAAAGCAGCATCTGATTCCAGTGCTCATTGGCCACAAGTCAGCAGTATGTGCTGACCTGCCAGTCCTTATGGATGTGGTGATGCACTCCTGTAAGCCTGCCTAGTTGGGAGACTAAAGCAGGAGTATCAGTTGAACCCAGGAGTTCAAGGCCAGGCTGTGTAACAATAGGGATACCTCATTGTAGAAAAAAGTGAGATACTTTGCTGCCAATAGTGGCTATTCTGGGGTTTATAGCTTTGGACTTCATTGAAGTCCTAAAGTGCTTCCTCTAAGGCTCCCAAGCAGTAGAAGTCCAACTCCTCATAGCAATTTCTAGTTGTCTTGTGTTCCTCACTTCAGAGCCCCACCTGTCTCAGTCAGGGTGTGTGATTTCAGTGGTTTCCCTCCCTATCTCCCAGCCTCAGTCCTCCCACCTAAGGCCATGCTCCTGTCTGAGCATACGTTTCTTTCAGGGAAAGAAACTCACCCACCCAGAAGGGCCGTCTGAACTCTATTGTCCTGACAAGACAATCACAAAATTTAGAGTACATTACTCTGAAGGTAGGTTTATTCCATTTTAAGTGGTACCATATGTGGGCTCTCAAATCCAGTCTAAATTCATATTTTCAAAAAAGATTTCTCTATCTCTGCAAGGATATAGCTAGCAAAAAGGTGAGCTAGTTTATATTACAGTAATAAACAAAACATTTAATAATTTGATCTATAACATCATCAAGACTTACAGTGACATCACAGGTGTTTCTTTTTTTATCCTCAGGAAACCATGACCAAGAATGAATTTTGCCTAAGTAATATGAATAGTAAATTTTCCTGATTACAGAATAGTCCCCTGCTTCTGAAAAGATATCCCGAGGGTCTCTATCTAGAAAAACTGAAATCTGTCAACCACTGACTGATTGCATTTTTCTTGCTTAAAAGGAAAATTAAAAGTTTTTTCAGGGGCCTCTGAGTAGTCTGAGTGGAACAGGGAGGAATGGAGTCTTGTGGAGCTGAGTTGCTACCCCCTGGGCCTCCACGCAGTGCAAGCAGAGTCACACAGGCACCTGCAACACTACCTCAGCACCCCCCTTTCCAGCTTCGGGCCTCCAGCCTGCACTGGTACTGGATCCACTCTGCAGAAGCACAGGGGGTCCTAAAGGCCTTTGTCCTGAGCTCCAGAAGATAGAGCAGACGTGAACAACAGAAAGAATGCCTTTCTCAGGCTCCTTGAAAATTGAAGCCCACTGGAAAAGTGGAGAGAATCTTTGCAATAAAGGCACACCAGACCACTGTAGTTGGAAGATGGAGGGATCACCATTTCCCATCCAAACCTGGACTATCTTCGTGGGAAGGGCAGCTGGAATGTGCAGTAGAACCTTGCAGAGTTCAACCCTGTGGGAAGTCAGGGAGCTCAACCAAAGTCTTACAGCTAGAAATCAGCCTGAATCTCAGGGTCTGCTGCTGGCTTGCTGAGGGTAATTAACTTAGATCTGCACATTACTACCCACATTGTCTATTGTGACAGAAGAGACATACCCTGATGGAGGCCCTTCATTTTTATTTTTAAAATTATTTTTTTCTTTTCCTCTTTTCTACTTTTTTCAAATTTTTCTTTTTTTCTTTCTTCCTTTTCTTTTTCTTTCACTCTCTCACTCTACCACATTGTTCTTCATCTCTCTTTTTGTTCCTGTTCCTGTCCTAATTTGTATTTCCTCTTACTTTCTCTTTTCTTCTCTCTTTTTCCTTCTTTCAGTTGTCATTAGTTTCAAAGGAAAGTGAATACAGTTTCTAGCTTCCCTATTGCTATGGTGTTGCTCTGTTCTTGTCTCTGTTCTTTCATTCTGTCTTTTCCTCTTGTCTTCAACAGTTTCCTAGACTTTCATGATCTTTCTGTGTTCTCTTGCCTCACTTCTAACCTTTCCCTATCTTTCTACCTATAGATCCCTCTTTCCCCACCTCCTTCTAAGTCCCCATCCTGAAGGGTAAAGTTGTTATATTGAAGAGTTTATTCACTATAAATATATTTTGGGTTGGTCCTCAATTTTTATTTAATTCACATGGTTAAAGGTAATAGATTAATAACTACCACAAATCATCATTTTCTAAGCTGTGCTTGATGCTATTGTGTTGCTGATTGTATCATTTGGGCTAAGGTGTTCTGATTGATCTAATCAGTTGTCCTTCCTGGTATAATGAAAGTGAGATTGCCTCAGAGTCATTATAGACTCAAAACCTAAAGACAAGCTATATCAGAAAGATTGAAGTATTAAGCCAGGAATTAAACAAACAACAGTGCCAACAACAAAAATAGAAATGAGAAGAAATTTAAGCAAGGCAGAAACACAGACTTCCAGCTTACCAAAGGCAAATTCTTAGGAAAACGAGGTGGAAAAGTCTGAAAACCAGTAATTTAGACACCCTGAGCTGATAGCACAGGAAGTAACAAAACAGATGAATAAGGCTCTAGAAAAATTCAAAACAGAAATAATCTCCCAGATAACTAGAGAGATGGTGAACAGATTGAAAGACATGATTAGAGACTCTAGAACAGAAACAGATAAAAAATAGATGAGTTAATGACCATGATAGAAGCCATGAATGCCCAAGATAGGAAAGAAATGGAATCCATGAAACAGATGCAAACAGATATCCAGGAGATTAAAAATTCTATTGAAAGAATACACAGCAGACTGAGCCAATCTGAAGATTGAATATCAGATATAAAAGACAGGATGGCAGCAAGTGCCCATGAAAAGAGAGATCTCTTAAAAATAGTAATGGACCATGAGAAATCAATCCAATAGCTTCTAGATGACACAAAGAAGAATAATACAAGACTGCTTAGGAGTCCATGAAAAAGCGGGAGAAAGTACAAATGACATAAAAAAAAAACTGTTCACAGAATTAATGACAGAAAATTACCCAAACAGAGCAAAAGAACTTGATACAGATACATGAGGCAGATAGGACTCCAACTAGCCATGATTAAAAAAAATCTACATCTAAACATATAATAGTCAAAATCCTGGAAACCCAGCAGAAGAACAAAATACTGCAAGCAGTTAGAGAAAAGAAACAAATTACATACAAAAGAAAACCCATCAGAATCACAACAGATTTTTCAGCAAAAACCCTCAGGTTAAGGACAGCCTGGAGTGAAGTATTTCAAGACCTAAAAGAAAATAACTTCCTAACCTAGACTGGTGTATCCTGCAAAACTCTCTTTCAAAATTGATGGGGAAATAAGATACTTCCATGACAAAGAACACCTGAAGAACTTCATGAATACCAAACCAGCACTACAAACAATTCTAAATAATATCCTAGAAAAAGACAATGAATGTCACAACACCATGAGGCCCAACAGAGCAAATCAAATAGGCAAGGTAAGAAACTAAAAGGAGAGGGGGGAAAAATTAAAAAGAGCCAAGAACAGGACAATAACATGACAATGATAAGTCAATACATATCAGTTATAGCCATCAATGTCAGTGGCCTCAATTCACCAATCAAAAGAAATAGACTGGCAGAATGGATGAAGAAGTGAAATCCAACAATATGCTGTGTATAAGAAAGGCACCTAGTTCAAACAGAAACTCATAGACTGAAAGTAAAAGGATATAAAACAGATCTTCATGTGACAGGAACCCAGAAAAAAGCAGAGATAGATATCCTATTTTCAGACAAAGTAAATTTCAAATGAAAACTAATTAAGAGAGACAAAGACAACCACTACATCCTTGAAAAGGGAACAATCCAAGAGGAAGAGATGATAATCATAAATATATATGCACCAAATACTAATTCCTCCAAAATACAATTAATGGACATGAAAAACCAAATAAGCACTACTGTAATTGTAATGGGGACCTCAATACCCCACTGTCACACATAGACAGATCATCTAGACAAAAAATCAACAAGGAAATACTAGAACTGAACCAAGCTTTTGAAAAAATGGACTTAATAGACATCTAGAATGTTCCAACCCATAAAAATCAGAATATACATTCTTTTCAGCTGTACATGGGCCATTCTCCAAAACTGACCACATACTAGCTCATAGAATATATTTAAATAAATACAAAGGAATAGAAGTTATCCTATGTATATTGTCAGACCATAGTACAATTAAACTGGAGATCAATAGCATAAGAATCTGCAAGAACTTCACAAACACATGGAAATTGAATAACACTCTCCTGAATAACCAATGGGTCACAGAGGAAATTAAAAAAATAAATTAGACAGTTTTTACAAATGTATGGCAATGCCTATACAATATACAAGAATGTATGGGATACAATGAAAGTTCTATGAGGGAAATTCATAGCAGTGAATGCCCACACTAGGAAAACAGAGCAAGTTTGAATATACAACCTAATACTGAATCTTAAGCTCCTAGAAAAAGAAGAGCAAGAAAAACCTAAAGCTCATACAAGGGAAGAAATTATAAAGATCAGAGCAGAAATCAATGCAATGGAGACTAAGATAATGATACAAAAAAATCAAAGAATCAAAGAGTTGGTTTTTGAAAGAATAAAAATCAATAAACCCTTAGTCAACTTTACCAAAAAAGGAAAGAAAAGGCTCAAATCCATGCAATTAGGAACAAAAAATGTGAAGTAATAACAGATCTAGCAGAAATCCAGAAGATTAATACCTACTTTGAGAACCTGTACTACAATAAAATGGAAAACGCAGAAGAAATGGACAGTTTTCTAGGCACATATGAATTACCAAAGTTGAATGAAGAAGATATAAACATTCTAAACACCTCAATTACAATCAGTGAAATTGAAAACATAATTCAAAGTTTACCAATGAAAAAAAGGTCAGGTCCTGATGGCTTCACTGCTGAATTCTACAAGACATTTAGAGAAGAGCTATTGCCCCTACCTTTAAACTTTTCAATGAAGCAATACTTCCAAATTCATTCCTGGAAGCAAGTGTTACTTAGATTCCCAAACCAGGGAAAGACCCTACCAAAAAACAAAACTACAGGCCAATTTCCTTGATGAACAAATTTCCTTGATGCAAAAATCCTCAGTATGATACTGGCAAAAAAAATACAGAGAGTCATCAAGAAGATCATACAACCTGACCAAGTTGGATTTATCTCAGGAATGCAAGGATGGTTCAACATACATAAATCAATAAATGTAATGCACTATATTAACAGAATCAAGGACAAAAACCATATGATCATCTCGATAGATGCAGAAAAAGCATTCAACAAAATTGAACTCCTATTCATGATAAAAACCCTACAGAAAATTAGAATAGATGGTCTTTATCTTGACATGATAAAGTCTATCTATGAAAAACCAACAGCCAACATCATACTAAATGGCCCAAATCTAAAAACCTTTACCCTAAAATCAGGAACAAGACAAGGATGTCCCTATCACCACTACTGTTCAATATGATTTTGGAAACATTAGCCACAGAAATTAGATAAGGGAAAGAAATAAAAGCAATAAAGACAGGAAGGGAAAAAGTTAAACTGTCATCATTTGCTGATGATATGATACTCTACATAGAAGACCCAAAAAAAACCTCTTCCAAAAGACTTATAGACTTAATTGACAGATTCAGTAGAGTAGCTGGATACAAGGTCAACAGTCAAAAATCAATAACCTTCTCGTACACAAATAACAGGCTCACTGAGAGAGAAATTAGGGAAACAATTCCTTTCACAATAACATCTGAAATATTGAAAATTCTAGGAATTAGTCTAACAAAGGAAGCAAAAGACCTCTACACTGAAAACTACAACACCCTGAAAAAAATAGACTGAAGAGGATATAAGAAAATGGAAAGACATCCCTTGTTCCTGGGTAGGATGAACCAACATAGTGAAAATTACCATAGTTCCAAAACTGCTATGCAGATTCAGTGCAATCCCGATTGAAATCCCAAAAGTATATTTCACAGAATTAGAGAAAACAATCCAAAAATTCGTTTGGAACCAGAAGAGACCTAGAATAGCAAAAGCATTTCTAGGTAACAGAGACATGGCAGGGGGTATCACAATCCCCAACTTGAAACTATACTACAAAGCCACTAATAAATACAGCATGTTACTGGCAAAGAAACAGACCCAAGGATCAGTGGAATAGATTAGATGATGCAGAAACAATTCCAGATGTACTCATCTACCCCATCTTTGATAAAGGAGCTAACCACCCTCAGTGGAGGAAAGATAGCCCCTTCAATAAATTGTGTTGGAAAAACTGGATTTCAACCTGCCAAACATTTAAACTAGACACCTATCTTTCACTATACACTAAACTAAAGTCCAAGTGGATTAAAGATCTAAGTATTAAAACAGAAACACTAAACTTGCCAGAAGATAAGTTAAATAGAATTCTCAAAGATATTGGCATAGGAAAAGACTTTATGGACAAATCCTCAGTAGCATGGGAACTAGCAGAAAGAATCAACAACTGGGATCTCATCTTATTAAAAAGCTTCCACACTGCAAAAGAAACCACCAACAGAACTAAGAGACAACCTACAATGTGGAAAAAAGTTTTACCAGCTCTTCCTCAGACCAAGGTTTACTATTTAGAATACACAAAGAACTAAAAAAAAAATAGACACCCCAAAAGTCCTGATTCAAAAATGGACTTCTGAAATGAACAGAAAGTTCTCAGACAAAGAAGTAAATTCAGTAAATAAATATATGAAAAAATGTTCAACATCACTGATCATTTGAGAGATGCAGATGAAAACAACACCAAGATTCTACCTCACCCTAGAAAGAATGGCTGCTATCAAGAAATCAACCAACAACAAATGCTGGCAGGGTTGTGGGAAGAAAGGAATACTTCATTGTTGGTGGGAGTGCAGACTGATGCAACCACTGTGGAAATCAGTAGAGAGATACCTCAGACAACTAGGACTAAAGGTCCCATTTGACCAGCTATTCCTCTGCTGGGTATCTTCCCAAAAGAAATGAAAGACTCATACCACAGTGATATATGTGGCACAGTTTGTAACAGCTAAAACTTGGAAACAGCCCAATTGCTCATCAACTGGAGACTGGATAAAGAATTTTTGTTTGTTTGTTTGTTTTTTAAATAAAATGGAGTACTAGTCAGCCATAAAGAACAAGAAACTAGAGACATTTATAGGTAATAAATGCACATTGAGGCCATACTCTTAAGTGAAATAAATAGGACACACATGCAGAATACTGAATAGTTTCTCTGGTGTGAAAATCTAAAAGTGTAAATATGGTTCAAATTGTATAATTGATAATGTGAAATGGGAAGAAAACATCTAAAGTGGTAGGGGAAGTGGGAAGGCTAGGGAAAAGGAAAGAAGGGAAAAGGAAAATATGAGAAGAGGAAAAAAATGGAAAAAAGTCTTTGTAAATAGGGAAGGGTTGTGGGGGTGAAGGTAGGGTAGGGTTATGGGGAAAAATGAGAACCAATATCTGTCATGTAAAGGTACAAGATCCCAATGATAAATGTAACTGTACTGTATACCTAAAATGTACCAATAAATTTAATGAAAAAAAAGTTCTTTCACTGGATATCTAACTACTTATATAAAGATCTTTCCAGGTTTAGCTTATGATCTTATGATAAAGACTGCAATTACAGGTCTTGTTTTTATGTCCTTTTCTTAAAAAAACGGGACTTTCAAGGTTTTGAATAAAGGACTTCAAAAAAAGGTTATAATATAAATGGAGGTTCATTTAAATTACCTACACTAACTGCAAAAGACTATATTACTTTGAATTTTCTTACAACCAGGATAAAGAAGGAAATGCCAAATGTTGTAACTTGGAGATTAGTAAACACCCTGTCTTTGAAGGAGCATTTTCCTTATGGTAGTGCATTCTGGAAGAGATTCCCCACTGGAACATGCCACAGAAGGCATTAAGAGACATTGCAATAGACACTGCCCTAGAAAATAGATTGACAAAGTCTATGCCAACAGATTTCATATGGCCATTTCATTTAAGAACTGAGAAAAAGTAAAGGTGGCCAAGATTTTGTTCAACTTCAGACAATTCTAAGAGGAGCTCTATTGATGGAGAGGCCTACCCGTGCTAATAGGTAGACAAGAATGTCTCTGTGCTTTAGCTCTTCCCCTTGAAATATTCTTCCCATTCAAACACTTCAGTATAAACTGTCATTTTCAGAGGATATAGTAAAGATCAGAGGAGTAGTTGGTAGAGCCGAATTTGACCTTTGGAGGTAATCTTTTTTGAAAGCTTACTGAATTCATTGAATTACAGAGAAATTCATTACTCTGAATTTGTCTTTTCAAGTTTTATTATCAAAATAAATACAACCCAGAAAATGGATTAATAAACAAAAATACCCCTGTTGCCATAATTTTTAATATGAATATTCAGATGGCTTTAGAACATATCCACAGATTCTCTTAAAATTTTTTCAAAATGGGAGAATGAATTCTCCTTCCCTTGAGTGAGAACTGTACTTAGTGAAGTGGCAGGCCAAAGGCAGTGTGGTGGAATGAAAGTGTGTGATGCCCCAGCCTAGGTCACAGAAAGCTTTGAGGCTTCCTCTTTGCTCTTAGATCACTTGCTTGGGAGCAAGCCAGCTGCCATTTTATAAATACACTTGGCCCATGTGGCAAGGAATTGGTGTTTCCTGTGAGAAAGGTGCTGAGGCCTCCTTCCCCATCATATGTGTAGGCCTTCACAGATCGGCTCTTGTGGCTACACACCAGCCTTCCCCTGACCATAGCCCTGACCAGCAGTTTGACTGCAGCCTCATGAGAGGCCTCCCTGCAAGCACTCTGTGAGTCATTTCCAGATTCCTGACCTTCAGAGATTATGAGATAATAAATGCTTGTTGTTTCAAACTACTACATTTTAAGAGTGATTTGGTCATACAGCAACTGGTACCTAATAAAAATCATTAGTATCTTTATGATTTTTTTTTTTTACTTCCATTTTGTCCCCTCTGCTGCAGAGATGCTTTTGCTCTGTTGGTCCAATCAAAGATGCATGCATTTGTCTCCTAAATGTTCTTAATGTTTTGAGAAGTGACAAAATAGAGTGACTGAGAACCTAGTCTACGGCCATGCAACTCTGAATGTGCCTGACCTCTTCTGATATTGTAAGCTGAGCAGACTCAGGTCTTGTTAACACATAGAAGGGAGAACGCAAACCAGGAAGACCTGCATTTGAATCTGTCCTTTTCAGTGTGATTTTTGGATATGTCACTTCTTTAGTGCTTAGTTTTTCTCATATGTAAAGTAAACATCATAATAGCACATGGGGCTTCTTTGAAGATTAAACCAGGTAATATGTGTAAAATGACTTTATGGCACGCAGTAAGCAGTATAGAAGAGCAGCCAATTACTACACCATGAAACTATTGGAAATTACTTTTAATGACTACAAAATACTATTTTTAGAGAGGTACCATATTTTTCTTGTCATTTTCCTATTCTTCATAAGTTATGTTTTTGGTGGCATTTTTTTGTCATACATAGTGTGATAAATGTAATTGACAAAAAAAGCTTTTATCAGCTAGAAATGCAATATGTATAGGCAGATGTGAACTAGTTAAAAAATGCTCTTGAAAATGGCAAATCCATGCTTTCTGAAACTCAGATACTCAGATTTTAAACTTCCCCATTTACACTTCAGTTAATGAATGACTTTGCAGCTTCAAGTGGACTTTGGTGGCTCTTTGTGAACCTTTGCTGTAGCTGCTGAGCCTGTCTTTGGAGTGTGGACAGCCCACTAAGTGGGGTCTCAGAGACTTCAGGCACTGTTTCAGCTGAGTTTTGCTCATAACTCACAAGTGTGCCAGTCTGGGTAGCCGCTGAAGATATGGTGGTGTTACTTACTAGTTGGGTGACCTTGAGCATGGTTATGACTTATTCTCCTTAAATTTTATAGGATAATTCTCACTTTATAAGGGATGTAGAGAAGAAAAAGTTTTAAACAGCCTTTCTCTAACTACAAGGAACAATATAATGATAGTTATTACTAGGAGTGGAAGCTTCCTGGAGGCAGAAAACTTCATTTTTCTTGTCATGAATTCATTCCTCTCTAGCTTTGTGGTTGAATTACAAATAGTGGCCTCACATTTTCAGTGTCTAACACATAGTGAGCACTCAGCCAATGTCAACTGAGTGAAGAAACTACTCACTCTTACCTTGAAAAATGGCTTGTGTGACTCCCGGGAAGTCCCTCGCCCTCTGACTGCCTCAGGTATACCTCCCACAAGCACTGCTCCCGCATGTACGAGAGTGCTTCTGGGTCCCTTCCCTCATGGTCAGCGCTCTCACCATCCCTGATATCTGGAGAAGCCTAGACCCTCACTGAATGCTGTCCCACTGGGGTAGAGAAAAATCAAGAAAACCCTTTGCTTGTCTCAGCATTTCTTCATCTGTTTCTTGGCATTCTTGCTTGCTTCCTTCTCCCACACTGTCTTCTCTCTTTCATCCAAAAAGACATGCATGCTCTTCCCAAGTATCACTTTAGGGCTGCAGTCCAAAGCCTTCTCTTATCTGAAATTCACTGTGCACTTGCCACTTGCCAGAGCCTGCAAACAGCTCAGTGGGTGATTTTATAGTCAGCACTAAAAAAAATTGCCACACCACTAATAAAGTTTTCCTTATTGCTGTAACTATTGGCAAAAGCAAACGTCTGGGGAGATTGACTGCCTGAAAGCTTCATTATGCTGCAAGAATATTTTTGATAGAATTTCAACAGCTTCTGACTGTCAACTTCACTGTGTGGCTTTTTAAAGTCCCGCCTGCCCCGCCCCCACCCGCCAATAGGGTCCTCAAACTCAAGAAATGTTCAGGACAGTTGTTGAGTACCTGAGTCTTTCCAAGTAATTAGCAGGCAGAATCACCTGGTAGCAGCAATGTTTGCTTGTAATCCATCGATAGGAGCTGCTGTGGGAAATTGTCATCTTAAGTGGCTTTGCAACCACATCTAATTTAAAGTGTCAATAGCGAGTTTATTTCTGTCTTTCGTTTCCACTACCAGGCTGTGCATTTTCCCTTTAGAAATCCAGGCTCAAAGTAAGACACATATTTGGAGCATATGAATTTTAAGAAAAAATGTTTCCCAGCAACTCCGAAATATGTAAAATCATTTAGGTCACATTCCTCTATCCACATAATGCAGTCAGTTCATATCAACCTGCATATTTAAGGCAGATATACGGCTTCTGATTAATGTAAGATGGACAAGAAGCCTTTTACTAAACAGCTAAGTTCTAGTTTGCCAGCTGGACTGGAAGTTATGGCGTGGTGGGGAGACAAAGGAAGGCCTTTCAAGGCTCACACTTGCCTAGTAACATCAGTGGCTGCTTCCACGGCGGGACTTCTTGTATCTTTTCTCTCTAAATGGTTCCCTGAGCTGTTTCCCAGTGCAAGATAGGTAGATTTGCCAAAACTACAAAGCCCATATAGCTCCTGGGATGCACCTAGATTTGTGGAAAACAGGTTCAGGAACACATTTTTCCATTAGCAGAGTCTGAGTCTTGGCTGACTTTTGCGACTGCTCTTGGGATCAATCCTGGGTCAGGCCTTTATGGGGTCCTGCTGACTGCTTCATTCTCATAAACACCTTCCTTCTTTGAAGTTCTTTGGATTGGAGAAAATTATTTCTTGCTTCAAATTTAAAGACAGGCTCTCATTTTCTTCCTTTTCTTTCTTTTCCCCCTGCCTACCATATAGAACCAAGATGTTGGGTTCCAGAAGCCCATATGATAATTCACAGATGGCTTTCAGGGATTTTTTTTTGTTGTTGTTGTTGTTTTGTTTTCCACTTGACATTTGCATCAGTTAGGTAACATACTTTATTTTCCAATACAGAATAAAAAACAGTTTAAGTAGACGTTGGTATCATATGGTGTCTAACGATTTCTTCAGGTAGTGCAATCAGTGTAGTTGGGTAATGGTTGTGAATAAGACACAAATATGAGGTTTTTCTGGAGCTTGCTTTCTTAAAGACTTCATTTCAAGTTGAATTCTAAAATGCTGTGGATGCAACAGCTGGTATCCAGCATTAGCTTTGAATTTATACCTAATCAAGATAAATAGATTCTCTTCACAGGTAAACGAAAAACTTAGAATAGTAAAAAGGTGCAACATACATCTAACCAATACATTCTGTTAATATACTTTCATAGAATTTAACTTTAATTTTAATCAGTTTTTTTGTTAAAGAAGAAACAGAAGAATAAGCAGAGAAATGTGTTTTCAGTGTAGCATTCCCATCAGTATGCAGTGTCTGGCTTTTGTAGATCATCATGTGAAGGGAGAATCTAACTCGAGTAAGGGAATCTGCTTGAAACTTACCTGTGTCACACTGAGATGACAAAATATTCCCTCTCCATTGCTTTTATTAAATGTGTAGTAGTTATAGGTGATCCTTATAACTTTTGGAAGAAAGAGCAGAGAATGTTTTATCAGCTTGTCCACAAGATAACAAATTTCATTGCATAAGGGCCACTCTCATGGGGATTTCTGACAAAGTCTGTAGCAACTGACAGATGTATCGTGATGCCTACTCCCTTTAACCCCAAAGCTCTTGGAAAGTAGATGTTTTAAAAGAGAAACTGGAAAGATACTATTCTTGTGTACGTAATGCCCCCAGATCTTTTCCTTCGGCACAGTACTGGAGGAGAGGCCCGACATGAATCTAGGCCTTGAAACAGGAATAAGGAATGGGAGCGGCTGAAACAATAAAAATAGAAAGAGGTGAACCTAGATGAGCTTGCCCTTCCCCACTAAAATGCCAAATTCCTACCACTTTCAGGAGAAGGCTGCTTTCGCAGAACTGCTCTGTGCCTGCATGTGTGAATTAAAGAAGTATATTGTGGATTGTAGACTGGGAGGTGAGGGGATAAAGGGGGACAGTCTCAAAATAAAAGAGTTCCCCCGTCAGAATTCCTTCCCAACCTGCGTGGTGCCTTTGCGCTCTGGCCCACATTTCTGAATTGCACAGACCGTGCTCAGTGTGTGGCACGGTCCCAACTTCAGTAGAGGCCAGCAAGGCCTTTCACGGAGCACGGTGACACCCTCAGAATTGCACACAGTTGCGAGGCCTGCTTCTCAGACATTTGGACAACTGCCACAAGGAAGGGAAGGAGGAAATTGGGCCAGTTTGCGTTCTGTTACAGACCAGCCTTTTGGATGACAGAATTCTTTCCAATCAAAATGCCATGGATTACTCCCTGCTGTGAGCTAATAGGGTGCTAATTAGCATATTTCATTTATTTACTTAACTGGGATAGAAACCATTGGGCACGTGGCCCACTTAGAATGGTTTCCTGGGGAAGCCATGAACTGCTCTGAACACTATCTCCATATGCATTAAGAAAACCAGTTCACAGAAGTACAATACCAGGCGAACCCCCACACACCTCTTCTCTCCTTACCACCTCCCTCTTCTCCAGACACACACACACACACACGCACGCACGCACACACACACAGCATGGACAAGGGATGCAGTCTCATGTGGTCTTGCTTCACTAAGAATCTGAGAAGAGGAAAGAAATTGCACAGCCATTCCCAACAGTCCATCTCCATAGATGCTGTTTGGTAACCACACTTGCTGCTTTACCTGTAATAATGACTCTGGTGCATCCTCAGAGGCCAAGACCTCTCCCGAGCTCTTTATCACACACCCTCTTTCAGAGTGAGAGCCAAATTCACACAGCAGTGAAAATGGTGGCAAGGTCTCAGGGCCCTCTCTGGACTGTTACTTCGGGAATCTTAAAACACCTGTTTGCCATAGTTTCCTTCTTACTGGGGAAAGAACTCATTTTATAATTCTCACACTGCACTGAAGTACTTTTAGGTTCTTTGGAGTTCCGTGCCTGTTAATCTCCCTAATGCATATTTTTAGTTTGTTTAGGGACAAATCATTAACAACATGCAATAAAATCAAAGCAGCCAAAACCCACTAATTGAAGAGGAATGGATCCCAGTCTCAAGCTGCTTCCTGTGATGTAGAGGCCCATGTGCTAAATAGCAAGACCAGATAGTTGAAAAGCAGTCAGCCTGCGTTTACAACAAACTCTGCTTGAATGGGCAAATAGGGCTTAAAACAGATCAACCATACATCAGAGTATTTCTGTAACTTATAAGAAATAAATATGGTTAAAGGTCTTGTGTTTCCTCTGTATGAGCATTATTTCCAGAGGACTCAGTTCACAGCACCACAATCCTCCTAATTGTCCAAGCCCCAAATCCTTAGAATCAGCATGACTATTTCCTCTTTCCCTACTCAGTGAACGAGTCCTGTCATTTTTACTGCTCTGTACTTCTCAGCCAAGCCCTCTCCCTGTTTTTCCCTTGGCACTGTGTAGTCCTGGGTAATTCACTCAGATGCTTGCCGTTCAAAATGTAATGCATGATCTAGAGCAGATGGTCTCATGTTTATAGCAGTATTATTCACAAAAGCTAAATTGTGGGAGTGTTCTTTATGTCCACCAATGGATGAATGGATCAGGAAAATGTATTTTTAGACAATGGTGTACTACTCTAGCATAAAGAAGGATAAACGAGTCATTTGTAGGAAAATGGATGCGCCTTATGACCATAATGTTAAATGAAGTAAATCAGATGCACACACTTAAATATTGCACGGTTTCTCTTATATGAGAAGCCCAAAAGCTAAACAAGGAGCAAAAAGGTAAGATAATTAATAGGAAATAGATCTTTTGCAAATGAGAAAGGGACCAAGATGAAGGAGGGGAGGGGAAAAGGATTAAAAAGAATTAGGATTTTTACATACATATACCAACTTCCCATGAGGAATGTGATCATCATGTACTACAAACATATATGAATAAAAAATTTAAAAGAAAAGAAACACAGTCTCCTCTGGCAGCACACTTTGGTGACACAGCATGATTTGCAAAACTTGTTTACTCATGTGACATTTTCAACCTGCTCAACAAACTCCATCTGTCACTACAGGAGAGAATGACAACAGTATTGAAGTCAGCAGATAAAGCAGCTGTATTCAAAGCCAAATGGGAATTACAGGGGCAATGGGTGCACACTGGCATTTTTGATGTATTTCAATCATTAGCAGGGATGTTGAAAGAGACTGAACTAAGACCATCTTCCTCTCAGCTGGTGCTTGGTCACCTATCTCAGCTTTCAAAAAAGTTTGAACGTTACTTTCCAACTACAAAAGACCCCTGAACTGGGAAGGAGTGAATTTACGACCCATTTATGAATAAGCCCGGTGAATTGACTTTGTCTGTGATAGAAGAAGATCAACTGCTTGAGACGGTGAATGCATGGGGCCTTCAATGTTTGAGGCAACTTTAAATCTCCATACATTTTGGATTAAAGTCAATGTGGAGTGTCTTGAGACTGACACAAAAGGACCGAAAAGCCTCCTTCCACTTCCAACAGCTGGTCTTTGTGAAGCAGGGTTTTCTGCAGTGACAGCAACCAAAACAAGATTAGCTTGGACCCAAAACAGAACAGATTGGACACAAGCCACACACTTTGTGTGTCACTATATACCACCACTCCCATAAGAGACCATCTAGTTGTAGGCAGACGAGTTAAAGGATCTCGCTGATTCCCGTTATGGTGAATTGTATAGTTATTTCACTATATACAAAAATGAAATAATAATATAAATAAAGTACAGAATAAATGTAATGTGTTTGAATCAGCCTGAGCCTCTCAAACCTGTTCTGCAGTTGGTCTGTGAGAAAAATTGTCTTTCAGCAAACTGGTCCCTGGTACTGAAAAGGTGTGAAGCCTTTGTACTGTTCTCTCTTTTTCACTAATTTAGGAAACCGTCTTCAGTGAGCCCCTGTCCCCAGGACAAATCAAGCTTCGCATCTCCATCTCCCCCAGGCCCTGAAGGACTTGTGTGCAGAGTATCACTTGAGCAACTCTGAACAAAGCTGCCAGAGTCTCACACGTTCCGGCACTCACTTCTTCTCCACCACCTTTCTCGGTATATCTTCCTTCAGATCTCATTTTGTCACTCTTCTCCTGAGAACTTTCCGGTAGTGCTCCGTAGTCTGTGGAAGAAAGCAGTAACAGATGTGATAGATTGTCTATACAGAACATAGCTTCTGTGTTAAGCTTTCCATGCTCTCTGAGGTTGGAAAACTCGTCTCACCCACTCTAGATCACCCTAGTTCCTTCATGTAATCTCAGTTATTTCACACTGAACGTAGCGACCGTGATTTGCCATTCTTCACTTTAACCTTAACTTTGACACTAAAATTTCTAATACGTCAGTCTTGTGGCATCTTTTGGAATTTGAGTGGCCATTTATGGGTATCTGTGCATGTGGGGCATGAGATGCTATTTATTATTGGAAATATTATGGGAACTATCAATTAATACTTTAATAATATAAGCTACTTCTCCTAAGAATTCATCCTGATTACTGAGCTTTACAAAAACACCCTCAATGGTTATTTGCAAGAGAATTATAGAAAGAAGGGAAAGAAGAGTTTCTTATCAATTGATTGATTCTTTGCTTAGAAGCCACATTGCTTTGAGTTATAGCCTCAAAGTGATAGGGAGAATTCATGATTCATTCAGAATTGTTGTTCACATACTAATATCAATTACAGATGGTCCCTGACTTACAATGGTCCAATTTAGGATTGGGGGCTTTATGATTTATGATGGTAAAAAAGCAATACACATGCCAGGCATGGTGGTACAGACCTGTAATCTCAGCTCTGGATGGCTGGGGCAGGAAGACTGCAAGTTCTATCCCAGCCTGGGCAATTTAGCCTCTTAGTGAGACCCTGTCTCAAAATAAAAAAGTACAACAGGGACTGAGAACATAGTTCAGTGCAAAGGCCCTGGGTTTAACCTCTAGTAACAAAAAAGTGATACACACTGAGTAGAAACTATGTTTTGAGTTTTGATATGTGGTACAATACTTTGTCATAATGTGCTGTTGCAGACTGTTGCAGCTCCCAGTCAGTCAGACAATCATGGGGTAAACAACTGATACTCTGCAATCTATTGCGTTGCTAAGCTATTACACTCAGTAGGTTAGGGGTAGGCTGGGTATATTACATGTGTTTTTGACTAATGATATTTTCAATTTATGATGGGTTCATTAGGATGGAACATCATTGGAATATACCATCACAAGTTGCATACATCTGTATTCATATATCTTTCCTTGCCAATGCCTTAAATTATAAATGTATTTATAGCTGACATTTATTCTGCTTCTTTGCGATAGAAAAATAGCTATGGATCTTCTGAACTGCTAGGTAATAGCCTGATTGATACCCCAAATTAGAAAAAAATTTTTCTAAAATAAAACACGTTTCTAACTGGACATGATCATTTATGAAATAGATAACCCTTGTGGCTACAGTTAAATATTAAACTGGGCTACATCTTCAGTGTTTGGGAATGCATCGAATATCAGTTGTGACTCTTTTTTGTATACTATAGAAATAAGGTTGGACACTGTCGAGGCAAATAAGAGGCAAAATAGTGCCATTAATAAGGGTACTAAGCTAACTCACAGGTAGGTATAAAGGGGCTGGGGTTTCCCTGATTTCCTCACAATGGGATTTGATATGAAATAATGTGAAGGAGAAAATCAAATTCCTAGTTCTACTGGCTGTGGGCTTAAGTCCTTCTAATGAGCCAAGCATTAAAAGACCTCATGAAATCTCCATTAACCTAGACTTTCTTTCCATTATTGCTCGAGCTCTGTTTGTAAGCAGAATACAAGAGGGATCTTAAGGGAGAAAAAACATTCCCTGTTTGGAAGACAAAAACACTGATGAAAGTGTGTGTAAAATCCCTCTTCTCTGAGGCTCTGTGGTGTGTATGCATTTATAGGAGAGCTGGACTTTCTGGAAACCTCCATCCAGGCATTCCTATTAAATGAAGATCCCATACCACAGCTTATGCAAAGGATTTCCTGGAGGTCATTGTTAGGACATGCTATTTTTCTATTGTATGTAATATAAAAGCATCATGAAGTTGTAAGCTTTATTCATTGTGGAAGGGGGCATTGTAGATAGGAAAATGCAGCAAGTTAAATAAACTGAGAATGTGGCACAGGTCTGTTCTCCGTAGAAAGTTGTAAATGGAGTTACCATCTAAGGGTCACAGTTAGTTTGGGGAAGGTGAGTACTACATGGGTGAATCAAGGCTTATAGAATTTTAAACAGAGAAGGATATAAAACTCAGATACTATATTTACTTGTATAATCATAGTCACAATATGGGGCCAACTCTTCAGATTTATTGCTGAATAAACTTTTCCAAGAGCTGGCATTATGGCAGGGAGTGATAAGAAGTCAACAGGAGAGCCAGGTAAAGCTAGCAAAAGCTAGCTGAGGTCAAAGCAAAGCCTGGGTTTTCCAGAGTGTGGGTCATGCTACTCTGTCTAACAAAGGCTGGGAATAGAGGGAAATAGCAGCAGCAGGTAATGGAACATAGCATCTTTCTGGCCATGCCCATCCAGATAAGAATGGTTACTTGGGTTGCTGATATCTCAAGAAAGGAGAAAAGCACTTAGAATATGACATGAAGCTAGTTAAGTGGCCCAGAGGTTGGTCTTTAAAGTTGCTCTACCCTCTGAAATTATGGCTATTTATTTGTAATGTAGGAATAGTCAGCCAACCACTCTGAACATCATAATTTCCCTATTTATGGCTAAGGCTTCAGTGTGGGAGGAGCTGGAGCCAGAAGCTCTTTGTTAGGGAGGGGGCGCTTCTCTAAAGAGGCCGTCTGTGATTGACCGTGGTCTGTCCACTGAAGTGAAGCAGCAGCTACTCAAATTAGAGGTCATCTCATCCTTAGGCATCAGTGGTAGATCATGGAGGGGTCCGGTTTTTGTTTCCTGATTGGTAGAATCTGAACATGGGTAGTGTCCTATAAAGCTTCATGTGGTTAAGGTTTGTACTCCAGGGTGGCACTTTTGGAAAGTGCTGCACAACTTTAGGAAGTAAGGCCTAATAAGAGGTTCTTAAGTTGTTGGGCGGAGGGGTGGTAGCTTTAAAAGGGATTGTGGGGGCTCTGGGGTCTTCCTGTCTCACTCTGCTTCCTGGTTCATGATGTAAGTGGTTTGCACAGTCATGTGCAAGGAACCAAGATATGCTTTCTTGTCAAAGGACCAAAGCACTGGTCACTCAATCATGGACTCCAATGGCAACTTCATTTCTCTGCTCCATGACAGGACTAGCACACAGGCACATGTAGAGACTCATGCAGCATGTACCGCATACTGGAACTCAGTATCAGAATAGCAAAAATTTTAAGGGCATTTACTGGGTCAAATAAATTAAAAATAAATAAATAGAATCTATTTTAAACAAAATTTTATACAATGCAGATCAACTATCTTACTAAACATCTGTTTTTTTTTTGTTTTGTTTTGTTTTGTTCTTTCCCCTAACTGCTAATATTGCCTTCAGCCCAAAGCTGGCAGACTTAAAATAGCTTTGAGCATCTTCTAGGGTAATGTGCTTTTTTTTCACTCCTATCTAGCAAGAAGTGAAAATATCTCTCCTTTCCCAGAAGCACTAAACATCATCCCCTGCTCTCTTGTTGGCCCAGATGGCATTCCATGCCTATTTTGGACTAATCACTATCTAGCCTGGGAGATGAGTTTTTCTGATGGGATTAAATTAATCAGGCCCCTTTATAAATATTTGAACTACCAATTATTTTTGATATTTTAAATAAAATACACAACGATATTTAAACACAGGCACAACTGGTAGACTAGCAAATTAATTCTGAATTAAAATAGAAAAGAAATCCTAGTTTTCTATTAATTCCATTAAGAACTAAGTAATCACAAGAGGCTCGCCAATCCAGTTAATGTTAAGAATATATTTTGGGGCTGTGGATGTAGTGAACTGGTAAAATACATACAGTGTGTGTTAGGCCCTGGGTTCAATACTGAGTGCTGGCAAATAAAAATAAATAAATAAATAAAATAAATAAATAAAAAAATAAATAAATAAAAAGCATGTGCATATGTGTATGTATCTCTTCATACACGTAAATATTTATAGATGATAGATAAAGTTGGCTGAAACCACTTTTCTTTGAATTAAAAAATATCGTATCTTTAAATAGATATCTGGTCTGTCCTATATGATTTATGTGTAACCCTGCTTTGACACAGGAGGTTGGAGTAGATAAAGGCTCAAAGATCCTTTGTTTCTAAAATACTAGAAAAATACATGGGAAATGTACTAAATTCTTCCTCGTAGAACCCAAATAACAAAGCCACACACTTGAAAACTAACTTTTCCCCTGTTACACAGCTTGATAATACAGTTAAGAAAGTAGAAACACAGGATGAGAATGTGGAGAAAACTGGTTTCTGATCTTTGTTCTGCTGAATGTTCTGCTGTGTTACCTTGATCAAGTCATTTGAAATGGCTGAGGCTCTGTCCTTATATGTGAAATGTGGATGCCATGAAGATCAAATAGCATAATATGTCTGAAGGGGCCTTCTGGGTGGTATAAAGCGTTTTGGGTATGTGTTTACTCTTACTGCTGTTATCACTAGTAATAGTATATGACTATTAATTTTCCCCAGATAACTGTATGATCTTGACTAAGTTATTCAACATCTTTCACGTTCATTTTTTGTTCTTCCACAATGAGGTATCGAACCAGATGATCTTAGCATCTCCTGTAGCTTTTATTACATTTTTCTCGGTGACTACAGAAGGATGCTCACACTTTGGGCAGAGTGCTAAAGGGGCAGAGATTCCTCGTGGCCAGCTTTGGCTGGCGATGCTGCAGATCAACTAAACCTACACGCTTGACATAGTTCTTTGGAGTTTTAATGGTGAGGATTGCAAACAGTGTCGAGGGTTTGCTCAGAGCCCTTAGTTTGCTTTTTACATGGAAGCTTAGGTGCATCTGAGTTTGCCAGTTAGCTTGTGACATACTTTGTGAGAAAAAAGTTTGCACAGTTCCAAAAAATGAAGAGTTAGCCAAGGATATCTAATTTGCTGTTGACAATTGCAGGAACAGGACTAAACTATTTTGATCTTCATGGGAGCAGATTTGCAGTTATTATATTTTTAGTTTTAAAGGAATAAATGAGAAAATGGCCTCCGGAGCTAATGAGGAAGGGTTGCCTTTGATAGTAGGAGGTTTTGAACTATCTAGATGGACAGGAAAATAAAAGAAAAGCTCAGAGAATTAGAATGTGAAACAGTGAACTATTTAGTTTGTGAAGTAAAGGAGTGCTACTGAGAATCTTCCCTGGGTGCTCATTCTAGAAAGAAGTTTTATCTAATATTTTTAGAGTATAAATATGGATTCCTTTGATAGAGAGGATGATAATGATTAAGATAACTACACCGAAACAACAGTGGCTAACATTCATAGCACATTTAGGCATGTGAGTCTCCAACCCAAGTGTTTTGCATATGTTCTCTGTTTTTACCCTAACTGTAACTTTATGTAATGGCACTATTATTACTGTCTCTTTGCAGATTAAAAAGACAGAGGCACAAAATGGTTAACAAACTTACTTAAGATCACAAAGTATCTAAAAGATTGAACCTGGATTCAAACCCATACCAGATTGAAATCACATTTACTCATTGGATATAACACTACCACCAATGTGAACATTGTTATTAACTCTCATTGTTATACCTGGCACATCATCTATTAATTTCTTTGATTCTCATAAACCCACAAAATAGCTTTTGTTATCACTAACAACTTATAGATGTGAAAAATCAAGTCAAGATGGCTTGCTTCAGAGTTTAAGCTCTTACCTATATAATAATAATAATAAAACAGTAATGGAAAGCACCCTACAAATAACAGGTACAAATATTTGATTTTTACAGGTCGTTTGTAAAAAAATGGTTTGTGTAGTTTATTTTTGAGGGATTTTTTCTTTTTTTGGTACCAGGGATCGAACTCGGGTCCTTGTGCTTTCAAGGTGGGCAGTGGACCCACTGAGCTAAATCCCCAGCCTGTGCAGTTTATTTTTAATATCATTACATTAGGCACAAATAGTTTTATTTCCATTTTCCAACGGATGAAACTGGGACTTAGAAAAATTAAGAAACCTGTAAAAAAAAAAAAAAAAAAAAAAAAAAAAAAAAAAGCCAGAGTCTAGAACTCTGACTATGGAACTGACCCTAAAGCTATGATCTTAAAAATCAATATTTTGAATGATAGTTGGATCTGGGACAACATGAAATATGATCACAGCATTTGTTTATGTATTCATTCAGCAGGTGTTTATTGAGCATGGATATATTGTATAACAAGTAATATGTCTCTGTGGTTTCTCAGGCACGTTGTAGAACGGTGTACAGAATTTCCTCATCCACAGAAATCCTCTAAAAGAATGAATACATGGGTGGCAAAGATGTTTAAATAGATGAAAGCATAGTTTGATAATGATCATTTTAGGCTGGACCTCTGAAAATGTTTAAGTAAACCGGTTCCATTTTAAAACAAAATATTTACATTGATAAACTTCTGTAGAAAATATTAAAATGCATAAAAACAAATCAAGATTACTTAAGCAATGCCAAGCTTTTCCTGTAGAGTCCCCTTTGGAATTAGTTCATATATGACAGTTTACATTGATTGGTGTCATTAGGTTCCTGTACATGGCATATCTTTATTCTTATTTCTCCCTCCCTTCCTCCTCAACCCTTACCCTTATTCCCTTGGACCACTTCCCTTTTGCAAGAGGTCTGTCTTTTTGTCCCTTTCTATCTATACTTTACCTTTTTCTTTGTTTGTACTTTGCCTCACTCAAATGAGAGGTACCATATGGTATTTAAGCTTATGTGTCTAGTTTATTTCACTCGATATTATATTTTCCAGGTACGTCCATTTTCCTACAAATGTCTCAAATGTGTCATCCTTTACAGCCAAGTTAGTAGTATCATTATATATATAGATATCACATTTTCTTTATCCAGTCGTCTGTTGCTGGGTATACAGGCTACTTCCAGGAGTTAGATAGTACAAATTGTGCGCTCTAAACATTGGAATTCATGTATCTCTGTAGTATGATGACTCAAGCTCTTTGGGGAAGACGCCTAGCAGTGGGATAGCTGGGCTGTTTGGAATTTCTCATTTCAGTTCTTTGATAAATCTCCACGTTGATTTCCATAATGGTTGTACTAGTTTACATTCTTACTGGTTATGTAGGAGGGTTTCTTTTTTCATCACAGCCATGACAGCCTTTGTTATTCTTTGATTTCCTAACAATTGCCATTCTTTCCAGAGTAAAATACTTAGTGTTGTTTTAATTTACATTTCCCTAATGGCAGGAGATGTTGAAATTTTTTCATATATTTTCTGATAATTTGCATTTCTTCTGCTGTGAAATGTCTGTTCATTTCTCTTGTCCATTTCATTTCTTGATTGGGTCTTTCATTTTAGGTGGTTTAATTTTTTGTGTCTTTTTATATATTCTAGATATTAGTCCTATTAATCCTGTCTGAGTAGTAGGTGACAAAAAATTTTTTAACCATTCTTTGGGTTGTGAGACCTTCACTCTACTGATTGATATTTTTGCTGTAGAGAAGCTTTTTATTCTGATATACTCCTATCTGTTGCTTCTTACCGCTATTTCTTGTGTATTTGAGGTTCTGTTTAGGAAATCTTTTCCTATACCTATGTCTTCCAGTGTTTTGCCTATTTTATCTTCCAGAAGATTTTACATATCTGTTTTAATGTTTAGGCCTTTGATCTCTTTTGACTTTAACTTAGTATATTGTGAGAAATAAGGACCAAGTATCATTCTTCTGCAAGTAGATAACCAGTTTTCCCAGTAACACTTTGTTGAATAAGTCATCTCTCCTCCAACATATGTTTTTGGGCCCTTTTTCAAAAATAAAATAGTTGAATGTGTCTGATTTTTGTATCCTCACTTCTATTCCATTGATCTATGAGTCTGTTTTTGTTACAGTACCAGGCTGTTTTCATCATTAGGACTTTGCAGTATAGCTTGAAGTCAGATATTGGTATGCTGCCTGCTTTGCTCTTATTGCCCAAAATTAAGTTTGTTGCTCTGGGTCTCTTCTGGCTCGATATAAATTTTAGGATTGTTTTGTCTAAACCTATAAAGTATGCTGTTGGCATTTTGATTGGGATTGCATTGATTCTGCATAAAAGTTTTGAAAATATGGCCAATTGGACAATACTGGTTCTGCTTATCCAGGAGCAGGGGACATCTTTCCATTTTCTGATGTCCTCTTCAATCTTCTTCAGAGTACTATAGTTTTCTTTGTAGAGGTCTTTCACTTTCTTGGTTGAAATCTCTCCTTTAAGTTGTGGTTGTTGAGTATTGTGTCTCAGTGACAAAAAGTGATTAAGACACTTTGTTTGCAGGGTAAATTTAATTTTTAAAGAAACTGTCATGTAGATCTTTAAAGTGCCATTTTACATTTCAACCACTATAAGAATTTAGTTGCTGTATATCCTCTCCAACATTGGATTTTTTACCTTTTAAATTTTATCCATTATATACAATGTGAATATTGTGAATTTAATGTGCATTTTTTCTCATATTGAGCACTGATTTATTGGGCATTCTTTTTCTTTTAATTTTTTTGTACTTTAAAAAATTTAGTTGTTTGCATTTCAATTATGCATACATTTCTGTTTACAGAACCTTTTCAGATAGATATATGTGTCCCAAATATATTTTCCCAGTCTTTGGATTGCTTGTTTCTAAATTTGGTGTGGTTTGAAAAGCAGGAAATTTATTTTTGATGAAATCCAATCTCTAAAATTCAGGTTTTGCAAACTACCTAGAACATATAAAGAATTTAAAAAAAGCAGACTCCCCCAAATATAAATATTTACACTTTCAGTTTCTCACACCAGAGAAGCTATTTGGTATTTACACATGTCTGTCCTATTTATTTCACTCTAGAATATCACCTCAATGTACATCCTCTTATCTATCGACCTCCCAAATATAAAGACCCAATCTCAAATGGGCATCTGAAATGAATAGACATTTCTCAGATGAAGTAAAAGCAGCAAATAAACATATGAAAAAACTGTTCAACATCACTGGCATATTCGAGAGATGCAGATGAAAACAACACTGAGATTCCATCTCACCCCAGAAAGAATGGCTGCTATCAAGAAATCAACTAATAACAATTGCTGGCGGGGTTGTGAGGAGAAAAGAACCCTTCTCCATTGTTGGTGGGAGTGCAGACTGGAGCAAACACTGTGGAAATCAATATGGAGATACCTCAAAAAACTAGGATTAGAGGTCCCATTTGACCCAGCTCTTCCCCTGCTGGGTATCTTCCCAAAAACTTAAAAGAATAATATCATGTTGATATGTGCGCACCCATGTTTATAGCAGCACAGTTTGTAATAGCTAAAGCTTGGAAGCAGTCCAATTGCCCATCAACTGGTGACTGAATAAAGAAGACATGCGTTTCTTTTTTCTTTTCTTTTTTAAATAAATTTGAGTACTACTTAGCCATAAAGAACAAGAAACTAGAGACATTTATAGCTAAATGGATGCATATTTGTTTGTTTGCTTGTTTGTTTTTGAGAGAGGGTCTCACGATCTAGTTCAGACTGCCCTGGAACTCATTGTGTAGCCCAAACTGGTCTCAAACTTGCAGTGATCCTCCTGCCTTAGCCTCCCAAGTGCTGCAATTATAGGCATGCATCACCACACCCAGCCAAATGGATGCATATTGAGGCCATATTCTTAAGTGAAATGAATAGGACACACATGTGTAAATACCAAGTAGTTTCTCTGGTGTGAGAAACTGAAAGTGTAAATAAGGATTAAAATGTATAATTTATATGTGAAATAGGAAGCAAAGGTCTAAGGGGGCAAGGGAAGTGAGAAGGGTAGGGGAAAGGAAAGAAGGGAGAGGAAAAAATATGGAAAAGAAAAAAAGGGAAAAGAAGTCTTTGTAAATAGGGAGGATGGAGGGGTTGAAGGAAGGGCAGGAGAATGGGGAGAAAATAAGAACCAAGATACACCATGTAAAGGTACAAGATCCCAATGATGAATGCAACTGTATTGTATGCCCAAAACGTACCAATAAACTTAATGGAAAAAAAATAAAATTCAGGTTTTTGTATATTCAAGTGTTTTTAAGTCATTGTTTTTTCTTTTCTTGCTATTGCTTTTTTTTGTCCAGTCCAAAGAATTTTTGCCTATTCCAAGTTTGCAAAGACTCTCTTCTGTGTCCTTGGTTTTGTTTTAGAAACTTTGTGATTCTGTATCTTTCATTTAGGTCTATAGTACATTTAGAATAATCTTTGATGCATGAAGTAAAATAAGGATTTTGGTTTAATTGTTTTTGCCATATTAAGTTGTTTCAGCATCTTTTATTAAAGAGGAGATCAAACTCAGGACCTTGAGCTTGCAAGGCAGGCACAGTGCCACTAAGCTAAATCTCCAGCCCAAAGATGTCTTTTTCTTATTATTTTAATGTCATGGTAAACATTCAACTGACATTCCATCCCAGGTCCTATTTCTTGTCTTACTCTTCCATTGATTTAACATCTTATATGTACCACATTGTCTATTTATTGTGGTTATAAATATTAAAGCTTACAAGTCTTAAATTAAGTAGTGTAAGTCCTCCAATTTATTCTTCTTTTCCCCCCCAAGATTGTTCAGGCAATGTTAAATGTGTTGGATTCAACATAAAGTTTAGAATATGCAATTATTTTTTAAAGTGCCCTGGAATTTTGAAGGGATTGCATTTCAAATACAGAATTTAAGAAGAGTGATAATTATACCAGTATTGAGACTTATGATCCATGTATATGATGTAGTGTATCTATATATTTATTAATTTTTCTCATCTGTGCTTTTTAATATTCAGTGTAAAGCTGTTGCATGTTTTCATCAAAATTTTAACTAGGCGTTTGATGGTTTTTGAAACTATTGTAAATTTTATTTTTTAAATTTTGTGTACTAATTTTTCATTTTAGTAGACAGAAAGAAAAATTATTTTAAATATTGACCTGTTTTATAATGTATTTCTCAATTATTTTTCTATACTCTGTAAGGTTTTCTATGCTATGCACAATTGTATTGTTGGTGTATAGTTCCAATTGTGCTTTTTCCGTACTTATCTCTTAAAAATTTTATCTTCTTTATTATACTAGTTAGGACTTTAATGCAGTATTGAATAATAGAACATTCGTATTTGCCTTGCTTATAATCTTAACCTTTAACCGTTAAGTATGATATTAGCTATATGTTTTGTGTTGATGTTTTTAGCAAAATAATGAAAGTGCTATTTATTCCTAGATTGCTAAATTTTATCATGAACAGGTATTGGCAAGTTTTTTTCTGCTCTTTTTGAAATGATTTTGTTTTTGCCATTTGTTTTGCTAATGTAGAGAATTATATTGACAGATTTTCAAATATTGATCTAATCTTCCATTCTTGGGATAAATTCAGTCAAAATATATTTTCCCTTTTATGTATTTCACTTAGTCAAAATACATTTTCCCTTTTATGTATCTCTGAATTCAATTTTCTCATTTTTAAAAAAGGAATTTTGTAGCTATCTTCAGGAAAGCTAGATATTGATCTGTCACCTTTTTTATTGTAGTATTTTTGTCAAGTCTTGATTTCTAGATTGTTACTTTCTCATAAAATCGGTTGGAAGGTATTCCTTCCTTTTCTGTGCATGCAGAAATATGTTTTTGTGCGATTAATATTATGTTTTCCTTGGTTGAGAAAATTCACCACCTCACTCTTCTGTGCCTGAAGTTTTCTTTGTGTGAACATTTTTCAGGGGTCACAAATACAATACATAGTCATTTTTGTTTTTATATGTTGCTATGTAACAAATTACCACAATCTTAGCTGCTTAAAACAACCTACATTTATTACCTCAGACTTTCTCAGGCATGGTTTGGTAGAGTGTCCTATGTTAGAATCTCTCACAACTGTGAAAATGAGGTATTGGTTAGGTCTGAGATTTCATCTGTGGATTACCTGGGCAAAGATGTGCTCCCAAACTCACTTGGTGAGATCCAAGTCCTTTGGGGATATATGGGCCTCTCTTCTTTGGTGAAATTAATTGTAGTTTCTTGTCATATAAGCCTTTCTACATGGCAAATTCATCAAATCCAGAAATGGAGAGAGTCTGTGGGGAGGAGAATCACTTAGCAAGATAGAAGTTACCAGCTTATGTGACATAATCGTGCAGGTGATATTCCATCAAGTTGACCTCATGTTACTGTTAAAACCAAGTCACAAACTCCACCTACTTTCAGAGGGAGACAATTTTGTAACAGCATGAATAATGGAAGTGGGAATGTTAGATAACAATTAAAGTTGCCTACCCTAGAGATATAGGACTATTTAGACTTCCTATGTATTCCTATGTGAATTTTGGTAAGTTGCATTTTTCAAGGAATTCTTCCATTTTACCTAACTTGTTAAATTTATTGTCCTAGAGTTAGTTATTTATAGTACTTCTTTTCTTATCTTTTAAAATATTTGTCAAAAGATGTTCCATTTTTAATTCTTGATATTATTTCCATTTTCCCTAAATTTTCTTCATCAGTATTACTAGGGCTATATAAATTTTATGAATCATTTTAAAGAATCAACTTTTGATTTTGTTGATTCGCTCTATGGTTTAATCCATTTTCTAGTCCACTGATTTTCTCTCTTACTGTATTGTTTCTTCTGTTTACTTTTAGCTTAATTTGTGATTATATTTCTAACTCCTTAAAGGAGAAGCTTAGATCTCTGATTCCAAATTTTTTCTTAATGTAAGAAAATATTTCACAATTCCACAGCCATAAGCATATATTACTAAAGCTCCTCTTAAGGTTTTAGATAGATCCTGTGCCGCTGAAAGGCAGGGAAGTTTTCTTTTCATGAGGCTCACAATAAATAAACCTTTTCTGTTATGGTAGTTCATCTGCCTTAAGATGTGCATTTTAACATCTCTGAAAATGGAAACCCTATAAGCTAAGCATCTTACAATTATTGCCAGGCAGGCAGAATCATGGTACATCATCATTGCTTGAGAATGCACAATCTTGGTGATGGCTGTTCATACTGTCATCATCTAACTCGAGTTATATGCATTTTTGGCACTGGTGTTAAGTTTAAGTATTGAAATATTGTAAAATGATTACATTATGATTCAGCACTAAAACCTAGAGGTAGTGTATATTCATAAAGGCAAGAAAAGACAGCAAAACTGAACATTAGTGGAGCAAGTGTTATAAAAGGATTGATCCTAACTTAATGTTTTCTTTCAAAGTAACAGCCACTTTATTTCATTCATATTTTGCTTTTTATGTGTACCTAATTATGGGAGAAAAATTGTCTAAATCATAGCTAAAGTGAAAATTTTACATGATGAAAAAGCATTGAGTCACACTTTTATTGGCAGGATTTTCTATTTTCTGATGTTTCTTGAAGTTGACAGTGCCTTTTATTTAATGAAGTATAAGTAGCCCATTTAATTCTCACAAAAACACCACAACATTGTTATTATTCACTTTTAGAGATGGGAACAATGAAGCAAGGGAGAGTAAACTGCCAAAGGTCACACAGCTAGTAGGTGGCAGAGCTGGGACTGGAACATAGGAGCCTGTGCTGCTCATTAGATTGCTTTAGTACATGAGGACCAGGAAAAGGCGGTTGCCTTCTGGAGATTTTTAACTAAAAATAGCAGATTTTTTCAATTAACTATTGACCTTATGCCTCTGCTACTTTTTATCTATCTCCTACCACCTGCAGATCGCGTCAAAACTCCTTAAAATTTAAGACTTTCCATTATTTAGCCCCAGTGGCCTTCTGAGCTTTGCCCAACTCATGCAACACTTAACTCCAGCAATGTCCAACCATTGTCTCACATGTTACTGCAACCACATGTCCATGCTTGGGTCATTTCTGGTTTACCCTTATTTTTCTAGCATATTTAATGGCTTCCTACTCATTCTTAAAAGATTGACAATTTAGATAATATAAGACAATCCGTGCACGTAGGGTGCCTTTAGCTATTTTGGCTTATCTGAGATTATTTCTATTAAACCTGTGCAGAGAAGAGCTGACATAGGAGGCTCAACTCCTATCTTTTGAAAGGTCTGCCAGTGGGGCTGAACTTTTGCTGGTCATTGAAGACTTGGATGTCAAGAGGTTCTGGTTGCAACCACTCCTAAAATTGATAACAGCAACTAAACTGTTTATGCACACAATATGGTTTATGTGGAGTGCTTGTTTTCCTTTTGAAAGCCTGGAATTTTTGGTACCTCTTAAACCAAGACATCTCCAGAGACTATCCTCTTAGTAGCAGTCCTGGGCTCTGAGTGTGTGACAAACCTCTCTGCTATATACTTGAACATATTATACCTAAATCGTCACAACATTTTAATTAAACAAATGTTGTGTGACTCAGGTGGGAGAGGACTCTAAGATCTGTGGTTTCCCCTACACTTTGTCTCATGTTCTTTTTCTCCTTATAAACCACAGCTGTGAATATATGTGGATTTCTGTAAGTCCTCATAGTGAAACATCAAACTTAGGGGTAGTTTATAGATGCCTCTCTCTAACTGTACTCATTTCCTGCATCCTTTCTTCCTTGTTTTTCTAGATAACTTTTTCAGGAAGCAGCCTCTGCATCTTCCCACCCCATCTTGTTGTGTTTGATGTTTTTCTTTAGAGCTGAGATATTATTCTGGGAAGTCTCCATCATTACACGTATCCCATTATTTTATAATTATAGGGATGTTGTTTTCTACTCCACTAAACTGTGAATTCCTTGAGGGCAGAAATTTTGTTATATTCATCTTTGTATCTGTGTACCTGTCACACGGGAGTGATCAATTAATATTTGTTAGATAAATGAACACGTTGGCCAGTCCAAGATAGTCTTCTGATTGTCAGTGTCATCTATAATTAAAACAGTAAGAGAGACAGAAGTTTGGAATGTATTTTGAGGCCTTTTTTTCTTTTCCCTTTTAAAGAAAACCTGTAGTTATTGAGTTATTAAATTATCTTCTCATTCACTAGATACTCAAAAATCATCTACTGTGTATATCATATATGAGGCAGGGTTTTCTAGTCTAAGAGAAAATTGGGGGAATTAGATATAAGATATTTCACTTTTGTCATTGTGTAAGTGGAAAGAAAACCTGGCCTTCTTAATTTACAGTCATGACAAGAAATAAAGCAGTCCAGGTTATGTTTTAAAACAAGGAGCTATGCAAGTCTTAAGTATTTCTGCAAGTACAGTGTGTTTTGCTAATTCCAAAGAAAATGGATTTATTTCCCTTTTTTAGATTATTTTCTGGTTAGAAACTTATGTACTTGTTCTGATAAAACATATACATTATACATTCATGAAGATGGTATTTAGATTTATTTTTTTCCTTCACTTATGTGCTGGCTAATGCCTTTCTTTTCCTCCCACAGTTGCACAATCAGCCTGCTATTTTTAATACTGCTTTTCTGACAAAACCAAGCCTAAGCTTTAAGAGATACATTTCATATCTTGGAAGTTGCCTTGATGATTCACTCTGCTATGAACTGAATATATTATGTGTCTTTTTGATTGTTCTTACCCTTAAAAAGGATATTTGGTTTCCCGAGAAGTGATTTTTCAAGTTAAAATTAGAACTAGAAAAAGATATGATCCTTCTGGGGGTGGAGGTTTTGTACTATAAGGAGTTGTTGGTAATTCAAGATAGAAATAGTTTCAGCTAAACTCAGCCGCTGCTGTAATTATATCTCATATTTCCTATTCATGATTTGGATGAATATGTGGGAACGGCTGATGTAGAATTGATCAATGTCTTTATCATCCAGTTTGTGAACACTTAAGCAGATTACAGACTGTTCAAAACACCCCCTTCTATACTCTCCTGTAATCACTGTTAACAATCATTGTCTGGTCAAGAGGGAAAGAATGTATAGGACTCTGTTTGGGGCTCATGGAATTGAACTGATCTGAGTAACTGCTAAGTTGTTCTTTTCATTTTTGATTCCACACCAAGTTTGTGTGACTCATATATGACATAAAAATACACTGTGTGTGATACATGGGAATATTTTGATTACTATTTTAATATCATAAATCACATATATCAGAAGCAGAAAGTCCAGATTTAAATCTGGGTCATTCACAAGCCTTATCAAGACATTTCTGGGAAAATCTGTTTTTAAAAACTCATTATTCAAATTTTTGTATTGTTTAAACCATGTTTACTATTTACCAAGATAAAAATCTATGTCTTAATCAAGGCCACCATCTATTCAATAGACCCAAAAATCCACAGAGGTCTAAATAATAGAATTACAATTTGGAAAGAATCAAAAGCTTCATTTTTAAGTGTTCTTCCTCTTCCGATTTCTCCGTCTTCCTCTTTTACTGGAGTATGCCACAGAACCCTACATTATCTGTTTTCTAGTTATTTTAGCTCTTTCAAAATATAAACTCAGCATATTTTCAAGTAATGATTTGATTTTACATTTTGAGACAGTTTAGAATTTTTGCTCTTTCAATAGGTCTATGCACTGGCACATATTTTAGTCATACATTTCTATCTAAAGCTATTGAAAGACTCCTAGGTATTCTAATTTGGCATAGTCTTTTTAAGCTATATTTGTTCTGACACAGTTTTCATTCCTTGCTATTGTATTCATTAATAAGTCCTAGCTTTAAAATGTTCACTTTGTGGAAAAAAAAAACCCAACTTGCTGAAATTTTGGTATTGCAAAGTCAACATACAATATATATATTTTTTAATCAGAGCAAGAACTAAACCAGACTTACAAATTGTGTGATGAAGAGAACACAGCATGATAGCCGAAGGATGTCATCGTTCTGTTCCCTCACTTTACTGTTTCTTTTCATGTTGTTTTTGCTCAACTCCATAAAGAAACACGAACAAAGACCTATTCTATCAACGTAGCTCCTCTTCCACTGGAAAACAGCTAAACACTCAACATCTTAGTGTGGAACAACTACTGCAAGAACAAAAGAATCCAAATGAGGCTAACTCCCACTCGAAGACACATTTCAGTAACAAAGTTCAAACTGCACTATTGATAGAGAGCAGATTTATTTCTGGCCTCAAGAACTGGCCTGTGAACTAATACCGACTATTCTAATTTTTATTGCCCCAGCCCCAAGATTCTTATTTCTGGCCTCTCCGTTTCAGATTTCTTATCAGAATTCCAATCCTCTGAGGCAGGCTGTGGGCAACTGACAGCTCTGGGAAACTGGACGGCATCTGAACACACAATGATTGATTCTTGCTCTAATTGAGATAGCTTTGAAAAGTTACCGTATGAGAAAGATTACTTATTTTTTAAAAAAAACTGTCTACATAGTCATATTGCAAAGAACATTATGGCTTGATAATCATCATTTTCTACTATTGCAATATATTTATAAGTGTTGAAAAAATGGCAAAAGATTAGTTGAAATATAGAGATACATATCTATTATTAGAGTAGTTGATTTATTATTTTTCACCACTTGTTTTATTAACATACATCTTGTGTTACATGTTGCTTTAATCTCCTTTATTAAAATCAGCTGAAAGATCCTGTCATTATTTACTGTTTCAATGCCTCAGGTTCTGTGTTTTGTTCTGAATTTTCTGTGCCAACTTCTTTTGACATGAAAGTGAAATGTTGTTTGGGTAGATGTGTGAATGGGTCTAGGGTGGGTGTTTTATATGAAAACAATCCCAGAAAATCAGTTGTGTGAGCAAATTCTATCTTCAGGCCAAACAATACTTTTGCAGAAAATGATATCCCACTGTAAATGTTCTCTTATCACAGCTTTCTCTGGGCTAATGTGGTCCTTTCTCGTTGCTCCCCTCCCTTTCATGCCCCCAACTCCAATAAAACTAGCCATGTTATTGTGCAAATGGAGAAATGCACACATTTCTCCTTTCCAGAGGCGCTTTTATTGAAAGGGGAATACACCGCAAACTGTTTACCACTTTGCCGCAGCTTCTGCAAAGAAGAAAGAGTTAACTTCTCTGTCTGCAGCTGATCCATGCTTAAGCAGTTCACTGGGGCATCATGGTTATAAATGTGATAGAGTATCCCAGGAGCCTGGCATGATTTTATACTATTTTTCATATATAAGTAAAAATGTATCAGAAGCCATTCCCACTTCCCAAGGAATGCAAAATTAAAGAAAATGGAGAAAGACAAGACCTAGGATGCGGGACTCTGGCTTTAGTCCTATGGAGGAAAATGTATTCACTTTTTTTTTTGCTTTCCTCAGTCCTCTGATTGAGTAATGACAATAGTTCAGTAGGAAAGCTTACAGAAAGAAAATAATGCCCCAGAGCACATCAGTAGTAAAAGTAATTAGTTCATTGTTAACATCAGGGTGCTGTTAACAAGCACATAGGCCCTGCTCTCTGGCTAAGCTGCCACATATTGTGATAGTCAACTCCGAAAAAAAAATTATTTTAAGCAGGAGGAAGGAGAACGGGGATTATAAGCTTGGAAAAGACTAAATTTGGGGATCGGGGATATTTTTCAAAAGCATAATCAGAATCCACAAATGCAGCCTTGCCTCCCAGATCTGGTCATTATGCACCACATGTGTATTCAAAGCATGCACGCTTATGAGAAACAGAGACAGCGAGAGAGAGAGAGAGAGAGAGCGGGAGCAGCGCGCTAGGAAGTGCGGGAGACTGAGCAAAAACCATTATTACACACAGCACCTAGGGAACACAAGATCTAATTGGAGAATCAATAACTGAAACCCCATTTTAAATATTCTGCTCTATTAATTCTTCAGGTTAATAAAAGCTGCCCGCATGATGATATTTTGGGATATAGATATTCAGAGTTGGATTACTTTTGACAAGAGCGTAAGGAATCTATTCAAAGCTGATTTCCCCCCTTTTGCTCACTGAGGACCTGCAGAATCTAAGATAAAAATGGCAGTTGTCCTGAGGGCACCCTGAGGCATGTCATTAAAATCGGAATTTGATCCTCTTTTCATGGTTACTTGGGACAATCAAGCACAGAAAACCTGAAAACTCATCAGTTTTCCAAAATATGACATGCCCTTGACTTTGTCAGTTTGACTGCCATAGAAAGCCCTGGCTATTTCAAAATCCCTTTAGATGTCACTCTGTCTTCAAGAATGCATGCTGCTGGTCCCGTGTTAGAGACAAGAAACTCAGAGCTTTCTGTCAGCGCCCTTGCCCAGTTGAAGCTCTTGCCTTTCTGTTTCCCATCAAAGAGAAATTCCCTCACAGCCTTCCAGTAAAAGGCCAGTAAAAGGCTTGTGTTTTCAAAGAAACAAAGCGATTTACTAATTGTAGTTAATGTCAGTCTGAGACGTGTTTTCAATCTGTTTGTTCATGCATTCCAGGTAATGGGTTCCTTCAGTTTTTAAAGCTGCAATAAGTGGTGGATGATAGGACCACAGAGAATCTGGGGGATAATTCGTTACCATATAAAATTATTTGGCTTGTTATTGTCCATTTGTTTTTGTTTCTTTGCTTTGGTTTTGGATTTTAATTTCAACTAATAAAGTCTTTCCTCATTCTATTCAAATTATCTGAAGTTGGAGATCCCGTAAAACTAGAAGTATGGCTGAACTGAGTTGCCAAGAAAATGAAATGTGCATTTCACAAGGCGATTCCCAGGAACTGAAGTTTTCATTTAACTAATAAATTCTTAAAAGAATTTGTGAACTGAGGTCTCTTTCCATCTTCTACCATAACACTTGTTTTTCAGGGATGAATGGCAAAGAGTCTCCTTCTCTGTGCCCTATGTACTGCCCCGACCTGAGAGACATACGAGAATTCCCAGCAGTGAGAACAGCTTTTCATGAGGAAAGGGCAAAACTCTAACCCCAGGGCAAACAGGAGGCTTTTCCAAGGTGGAAACATGTGGGTTAGCTATTTTCCCACATGCCTTAAAACTAACTTTTCTTTGTATAAAAGCAAAAATAAGAGATCTGGCTACTGAACTTCACCTGCTCACTAAAGCCAGCTGCATTTTGATAGGTGTTGCTAGTTTCAAGTGCTGTCATTTAAAGACTGGGAAATGGGCAGCCATGTGACTAGCCAGGGTGTGCTACGGAGTGAAAGCAATTTAGCTTCACTGGCAGGTCCAGGAAATTCTTGCTCTGCTTGGGTCTTAGACTTGGGGTATCCCTCTGCATATGTAAGACTTTACTTATGGGATTTTGGTTGGTTAGAGCTATTGTTTAACAGCATGAAGCAACTTCATGAGTTTGTTTTTAATGTATTACATGCCACATAATAAAATCCTTTGGCAGAGAAGCATGGTTAGACCCATTTCATTAAGTCCTTTCATTCTACAGGAATAGCTTTTGAGAACATCATCTTATTACTGGTCCAGTTCTCAACAAAAGGAACAACTTTGAGAGAGCAAGGAGTTGTTCAAGGCTTTTAAATTGATTTTTGTTATTCACCACTGTAACTATTTCATGTAAGATAATCAATTTGTCTTTTACTTTGCTTCTGGTGGATTTGCACATGGTTTTTGTCCCAGTTGGATACCTTTCTTTTCACTCCACCTCTACATGTCCTTCTCTGTCTTGAAAACCAGCTCCCAAACTGGCTCCAGCTGATAGTTTCTCTTGTTATGTTCAGTGTGAAAAGGGTAATTCTTATATGCTTTGCATTTTGTCATTGGTGTAATATTGCCATTTATTACTCATTATTCATTATTGCAGGAACTTGATATGTTGGACATCAATGAGTGTGCCCACAAATCTCAAAGGGATATCCTATTACCATGCTTTCTATTGCCAGATATTAGTCCTACCTAGGTCCTACAGTGACAAATTAACCCTCTGGGATGTGGTTTTCGGTAAACCCTTTTCTCAGGTAGGTGTGCTAGTGAAGCCACCATTCTTCCACTTTTCTATTCCATAGGGTGCGTAATAAAGAGCTTGTTCTTTTAGTTTAGGAAGTGGTATTGAGCTTTTTCTATGCACAAAGTACTTAAAGTAACATAATGAATATGAATATATGCCACTTTTTTGAGGTAGCATAATAATTATGAAGCTACAGTGTCTAAATAATGGTGATTAAGTGTTGGAAAATTATACAGTCTGAGGGTCAAATCAAGCCCCACCATCTATTTCAGTAAATAAAGTTTTATTGGTACACAGCTAAACTCATTCATTTACATACTTTCTGGCTGATTTGGGGGCCAGACAGGTATAATTTTGAAAGAGACCTTCTGACCTACAAGCGTAAAATATTTACTATCTGGCCCTTCATGAAAATAACCTTGCTGACCTCTGTCCTACATCTTTGTGAGAACTTAAAGGCAGCGATGACTAGAGGAGAAATCAACGTGGTAAACTGCGGATAGATTATACAAATATACAGTGTTAAGCAACCTAAAAAGAAAGTTTCTGTAAATAAATATATGGGGTCTTCTTTTTTCACTGAACAAACAAACAAAAAAGCAAAGAATAGAGGATTGTAATCATTTTTTTCATTAAGTTTATTAGTACTTTTTAGGTATACTGTACAGTTACATTCATCATTGGGATTTGCACCTTTACATAATGTGTCTTGGTTCTTATTTTTTCGCCATTCTCCTGCCCTCCCTTAAACTCCTTCACCCCTCTCTATTTACAAACACTTTGTTTCAAATTTTTTCTTTTCTCATATCTTTTCTTTCCCTTCTTTCCTTTCCCCCACCCTTCCCACTTCCCCTACTCCTTTCAACCTTTTCTTCCTATTTCACGTTATCAATTATACAATTTGTACCTTACTTACACTTTTAGTTTTTCACTACAGAGAAGCTATTTGGTATTCACTTGTGTGTCCTATTCATTTCATTTAAGAGTATGGCCTCAGTGTGCATCCATTTAGCTATAAATGTCCCTAATTTCTTGTTCTTTATGGCTGAGTAATACTCCATTTTATAGAAAAACCACATCTTTTTTATCTAGTGTCCAGTTGATGGACAATTAGGCTGTTTCCAAGTTTTAGCTATTACAAACTGTGTTGCTATAAACATGGGTGAGCATATAACACTGTGGTATGACTCTTTTAATTGTTTTGGAAAGATACCCAGCAAAGGGAGAGCTATGTCAAATTGGACCTGTAATCCAAGTTTTTTTCTGAGGTATCTCCATATTGATTTCCACAATGGTTGCACCAGTCTGCAATCCCACCAACAATGGAGAAAGGTTCCTTTCTCCCCACAACCTTGCCAGCATTTATTGGTTGATTTCTTGTTAGCAGCCATTCTTTCTGGGGTAAGGTAGAATCTCAGTGTTGTTTTCATCTGCATCTCTCAAATGACAATGGATGTTGAACATATTTCATATATTTATTTGTTAACTTTTACTTGTTTGTCCCAGAACTGTCCATTCTTTTTGGATGCCCATTTTGGATTAGGTCTTCATATTTGGGGGGGTCTGATTGTTTTGAGTTCTTTATGTATTCTAGATAATAGACCTTTGTCTCAGGAACAGCTGGTAAAATTTTTTCCACATTGTAGGTTGTCTCTTAGCTCTGTTGGTGATTTCTCTTGCAGTGCAGAAGCTTTTTAATAAGATGAGATCTCAGTTGTTGATTCTCTGTGCTACTTCCTATGCTACTAAAGATTTGTTCTTAAAGTCTTTTCCTATGCCAATGTCTTTGAGAGTTCTATTTAACTTATCTTCCAGCAAGTTTAGTGTTTTGTTTTACTATTTAGATCTTTAATCTACTTGGATTTTAGTTTAGTGCATAGTGGAAGATAGGGGTCTAGTTTTATTCTTTGGCAGGTTGAAGTCCAGTTTTTCCAACAATATATTGAAGAGGCTATCTTTCCTCCACTGAGGATGGTTGGCTCCTTTGTCAAAGACAAGGTAGCTGAGAACATCTGGAGTTGTTTCTGTAATTTCCAATCTATTCCACTGGTGGATTATAATCATTATAATCTAATTTATAACTTCACATTTACCAGGCACAGCTTACATAACTGCCTCTGAGTAGTCATTTTAGTTGGTTATTCTACAATACTTATTGATGACTTGGTATGTTCCAGGCACTGATGTTGGGGTTCATTAGTGAGACAAATGGAAGTAGATACATTCATCCCCCAACGTATATGAGAAAACTGAGTTTCAGCAGTAAATGGTGCAAGCAGGACTGGAACTGAAATCTCCTGACTTTCCATCCATTGCACTTAAATCAGTACTCATCACTGGAGGGGTACAGGGTACCAAAATAATATAGATTTATTATGAATATCACTTTCCTCTCCAATGGTTGGTGAGATTTAATTGTTGGTGGTACTCTATTTGTCCCCATAAGTGTTCACATATAAGATAATCTAAGAGGTAATCAAAGTGTGGCTCTGGTTCTCACAGTTGGTAGCCATATGAAAATAATCTCTTAACCTCAATTTCCTTATATGTGCAATAAGGATAAATCGTATCTTATTTTTGGCCTATAAAGGGAAATTTGTTATGACACTGAGCAGTGATACTAAGAAGCATATTCTGGGGCATCTGAGAGTTTAAAATTCTATTTTAACTCCTTTACTTACAGAATCATTGCCTGCCATGAGCTTATCGAGATTTGGAGCACTAACAAATATTTACAGAGACTCTGACATACCTAATAGAGCCCTGCATCCCCATTTTCAGTTTGGAACGTAGCTTGCTTAACTAGAAAGCTCATTTTCTGTGTTGTAAAAATGCAGGCAAACAATGCCAGCTTAACAGAACTGTCATAAGGACTTATTGACATGAAACACATGAACACACCTAGCGTATGTCCACTTTGTTCTAAGGGGTGAGATACACCCACCTCCTTTCTTCTATCGCTGGTATCTTCCTGCTCATTAAGGCCCAGTCAGGGTACTATTAGTACAATATTAGAGAACAAATTTATAGAAATAGAAGAAGGGAATCAGCTCTTCTCTTCTGTAACCAAGCACATGGAGAAAATGGTCATATTCTCCAAGGCGATGAGATAGATGGAAATGGCAGGAAATGCCACGTGATGAAAATCTGTTAGCAAAAAATCTTGTCTCTTTGCCTCGGTTTGAAACTTAAAGACAAAAGGGATTCCCATTTACCAGTGGAGTCACCAGGAGTGATTAGACAAATTATACATAAAAATAATATTTAAGGGTCAGGTAATTATTCTGATAACTTGGGGGAGCTATCTCAGTAATAAAAGAAACATTCTTTTATCTCCTCTTAATTCTTAAACTTCTTTAGTGCCAGTCTGCCTGAAAATCAGATGACACTGCTGCGGGCTGTCGTTCCACGATGTTAGAGAAAGTGGTGAACATTTAATGAATTCAGGGGTGTGTCTCCAGCGATGAGAAGTGCTGTCTTGTGTTAGAGGTGTCAGTGCGAGAGAGACTTGAAGGCACAAAAGACTATGTTTATGTAGGTGTTCTTTCATGTCGGGTGCTACACTTACTGCTTTTGATTAAGATGTATGATTGAGTTACTGAATATGACATTTGTTGAGAGACAGAAGATTACCATGGGTGAATTGCAAGAGAGTAAAGAATGAGGTACTGGATGAAGTGTGAATGAAAGGTTACATGCACTGATGTCCTGTTTATTTCACTTACGAGTTTGAGATAGAATTAATCTATTTCAGTTTTTAGCACATTAAGAGAACAATCTTAAAAATGTGCCCTCCGATACATAATCAAAATATATCAAAATGGACTTTGACAGGTAGCTTACAGTTGATTTTAGTTAGATACAAGTGTGCGTTGTAGAGGAAGAGAATCGGGAGGCTTTTAGAAAAGCCTAAACTGCGTTCATATATATTGCCATTCTGTTTATATTTAATAATAGTGTAATAGGTAAAAGCCAGGTCTTTCATGAAGTTTAAATGTTTCAAATGAAAGTCCCTTTTGCCTGTTATTTTTTGAACCACTATGAATGCAAACTAAAATCCATCATCTCTAAACATAGAAATTAAAGAATGAAATAGACTATAAACTAAAGCTGAATAATCTAATTTAACTGTTGCAGTTAGTATGGTGAGAAAAAGCTCAAAACCATGGAAGCTTAAAGGGCAGAAAATAAAGCGATGTTTGAGGCTGAATTCTCTAAGTAGCACCTGGATGTGAGCAGGAGAAAATTCACAAGGAAGAACTAATGCTGCACACACGCATACTGTCTGCTTCGACTGTATGCTGGTTTTGCTTTACTAACTGGGCATGCTGGGCAGATTCCAGATTGCATTTTAGAAACGGAGAGAAAGAAAAGGGGACACTTTTAGAAGGTCCTAATCAATAAAGTGAGGCAGCGGCACACCCAGAAAAAGAAACCCAAATCGTCTTACTCCGAGACTACAGCTGTACTCACTACAACCAAATTCCCACTCTCTGCTCCCGTCTGTATCCACTTGCTTTTATCTGCATCTACAGAACGATGCCTGCATGGCCGGGAGGCTGCGGCCCCCGTGTTCTTTCACTTGCCTCCTTCTGTTTTCTAATCAGGACCCTCACAGCCAAACAGTCTCACCTGCTCTGAGGCCTTTGCACGTCATTTCTGTTTGGGGATGTGTTACAACATGCCTAAATATTTCTTACTAAATTAAAAAAAAATCTTTTAAAATTAGGGACCATTTTTTCCTAGCTATGAAAACAGTTTGTCTTCATTGTGGAAAAATTTGAAAATATTAAGCAAAGTAGGAGCCAAATAAAATTTCCTAGTTCACTAGGGGTGTTGACTCCAGTGAATAAAAAAAAACAAAACAAAAATCGATCTTCCATTTTAAGTAATTTAGATGGTTTTTCTCCCTTGGTTTCAAAGAGGAAGCTTTTACCATGCATCCATGTGTGTTTTTGTACATCTAGGTGTGTGCATTTGTATCTGGCTCTGTATCGCTAGCTCTAAATGCAGAATCAAAAGAAATATTTCTTGTTTCCTACTGCCCACGAGTAATTTTTCTTTGTTTTTCTTTCTGTTCCTAAATCAAGAGAATAGTGTTGCCGGAGATGTGAAAGGGTGCATGGAACAGGAGGTAGTGAACATCTCTGCTGAATGCTAGGGCACAGAAACTGGCTCTACTAAAAACTCCATTTTTCCTTTTTTCTCACGCAAGGCAATCCAAAATGGCGTTCATTTCAGGGTTCCTACTGCAGCACACACAACAAGTCCTGAGCCCATCTTTCAGAACAGACTGGAATTTAGCGATGCCAGCCTTGCTCAGATGACTGCCCGGCTCCCTGGGACCCTGGTCAAGGGCTGTGCCACAGGGCATGGATGGAATCTGCTATGAAGCCGCCTAGTGACTCTTTTGATGACCTCCTCGGGAAGCTCGTTATTGTTTAATCTTTCTATGAATAGATTTTTTGTATTTTAAAATCTACTTATTTGTCAACAAGACAAATATTAATTTTGATCCTTAAAAGTTCTTTCCTCTGATTTAAAAAAAAAACATCGCTTTATTCGCCATCGTTTGTGATATCAATAAACTAGTGGAAATGGTGGGAAGAGTTCCCATAGAGAATAGTTAGAGAAGATAAAAAATAACCTTCACTGCAGCGTGAAGCCTGTGGTTCACTCAGTCACAGACCCGGACTTGGGGGTGCGCTCTTCTTCTACAGAGCCAACCTCTCTGCCTTTCTGTTTCACTGATATTTATGTGAAAAAAAGACTGTCCTATTTAAATCACGGACTAATGTGTTTCTTTGATTTATTTAGAAAAGCACGAATAATACCATGTAGTTGGTGAATTGGGCAGGACTATTAATAAATTATTAACTTTTAATAAATAAGATTGCCAGGAATTTTTAACCATACTCTTGTTGCAATGCATACATTTGCATTGTGTTAATAAGCTACTCATCTAAGTTTGATATTTGAGAGATTGTTTCCTGGCTTAATACATTTAAAGATATTTAAGAGCGATTACCTTCTGAAGTGTATTTCATTTACTTTTCTTTTAAATACATAGTGAATATTCCGTTTAACTTGCTTTTGACTTTGAAATTTCTGAATGTTTACATTTTCTCTGCAATAACACATCATTATTACAGTGAGAGTTTTCAGGACCGAAATAGCTTCGTGGCTGGGATGTTGTCAGGAAGAACTTCGTGCTAGCGTGGCAATTGGGTAACGAGGGTGGTTGTAAATTGAGTCAAAGCATGGAATTCTCCTTATAGGTTGTTCTCTATCTAGATTTTATGACTTTAAGTACTTCATGATCAGTAAATAATAAATTCAATTTACCGGATAGAAGTTTTGTCACTTAGAAATACTCACTTGGAATATATATTTCTTAATTGGCATCGGTGGCTCATTTCCCAGGAAGCGTAACAAAATGGATCATTTAATAGATGCCCGATCTCTCCATCCATCTATCTATCAGTGCAGCACATGATGTTTTGACTTTAATATGGTAATTATCTCAGGCTGACTTCAGAGCAGGAAGCTGCCTCCCACACAGCAGTGCTTAATTACTTTAGACTTCAGCTTGCCAAGTGAAAAATTGACTGTTTTTTTGCACATTGCATGGAATTGAAATGATTTCATTGTCATTTCAGCTGAAATACAGCCTGACATCAGCATAGAATCATGGGAAAGATAATGTAAAATTTCTCTGAAATTCTAAAGTGGTCTGAAAGCTGCCTTATTTTTTTTTAATAAAGCTACATTTCATTTTCAGAATGTTAATGAAGATCTACTTCATCTTGAGAGAAGCAAACTTTTAGGAATTCACTTCTGTGAATGCATTCCAGTGGCAAGTCAATAAAGGGTAGTGCTGTTAGGTAGCTACAATCAAATGCATACTTCGACAATTAGGGGGCAGAGAAGCAAATGGAATTGGTATAGATATAATTAGAAGTAAAAATTGTTAGTTTGAGCATGTAACTAATAGAATAAAAGTGATTATAACCACCTCATTCAGAAAATTAAGGAAGTGTGTCTTTAGTCCTATTATAAACTAAATATTGGTATGATGAATTTGTAAAATAAACCAAGGCTTTATGTTGAAATGTATCAAAAGTGCTTTTTTTCTCCAGATTTCAGCATCGATTGATACTCCTAAATGAGTAATTTTCAAGATACCAACAACAGATTTCATTAATAAAATGTCCACAAAACCATGTGATTGGATAGAGGGAAAAAGTAAAATTATGACGGGAGGGATTGGTATAGTGGAGCAAATCATATCCAAGCTTTCACTTCAGCCAGAAGCACTCTGCAAGTAGCAATGACACCTTTGCCATGTAAACCGCAGGGAAAAGTAATTAAATTTAACAGAAGCTGCCCTTGATTTAAAGCCACAGGGGAAGTAATTAAATTTAATAGAAGCCACTACTTCTAAACAAAGATATATGGTATTTCTATCACCGAATGTTATTTTTTTTTCAAATGTGCCTATAACTTCTAGTAGTCTTCCCTGGAAACCAGTTCCATAACAGCTACTGGACAAGATGTGATTGGACAGTGTAAAGTGGATTGGACAAATCTAATGTCAGCACATCTGAATGGTTCGGTTCTGCCTTCCAATGCAGCCAAACAGAGTCAGTACATTGCCTTAAAAAGATACAGGAAATTTGGGAGATTAAAAAAAAACAAACTTGCGCTTTTCTTCGTTGATATTGACATTTTAACCTTTTGTTTAAACTGTTCTAAAATTTCAGTCCCTAGGGCTGCCATTGCCTTGTTGAATTGACCCAATATCATGGCTTTGGAAAAAACAGACTTCTCCTTTCTTACAGTGTGTGCTCTTGCCATCAAGTGTGTCTGGGTCTGGCTATGAAGACCTTCTTTTCTTCCACACTGGACCAGCCAAGGGGAAGCAGGCATTCCAGGTGTCAGGGGGATTTCATAGATACCCTTGCAAAGGTGCTTATTGCATATGGCGGTCCTTTCACAGCATCTGGTATTCTGACTCTGTCTGACTAGTAGAAAGGGATATCTTTTAAAATTCTGTGTGAGGATCCCCTCTTGTCAAGTCATGAGTCTTCTAGGCTTTGTCCTAAAGCTCACATGATTCCATAAGGGCCAGAACAGCTCAGGCTGTTCTTGTCTTCCCTTCAACTTTGTGTTGGAAACCATAATAATGAATATCTCTTGACGGTTTTTGCTGAATCAGATTGGAACGCATAGCACCAATGGAGGATGAGAGGATTTATTTTCTTCTCTGAATTTAAGATTAAGAACACCAGAGATACCTTGCTTACAAAAGGATAAGGGATAAAGAAGCACTGAAATGAGTGTTATCCAGAAGAGCAGCCCAGCGAGACCAGTTGTTAAGACAGTGTCATTCTTAATATAACATTGTTTATGGAGGCAGGGTGGTGAATAACAAGAGTCTGGCTAGACTATATGAGTTCGAATTGGATGTGGCCATTCCTAGCTGCATGACACTGGCAAGTTAGTTTCTTGTATCTCCGTTTTATTGTCTATAAAGCAGAGATAATAACAGCATCTGGCACATTGATCAAATGGGTTTATATATGTAAAAGTGCATAGAACAGTGTCCAGTGCATAGCAAAGTGTTTAAATGCTGACTCTCATCACATCCAATGTATATTGAAATTCACTGACTCTTGGCAATAACAATTCCACAACATGCCCAGTATCATGAAAGACTATCCCACATGGTTTCATTTGAGTTGCATTGTGAACCCACATTCTCTTGTTTTATATTTAAAGAGAAAGCTGTGTAGCCAGATAAACTTTCCTACTGCTCATATGGAAGAGTGGTGGTCCTGTACCTGCTTGGGAAGTCCCAGTGGAGATCTGGAGGGGTTTTTGAGGGGTGGAACTGGAAGTAAAGTTAGCACAGAGCTATCACGATGAGGGCTATGAGTCGGTGTATCTTGTTAAATTTGCAAGAAAAACCCCAGTAATGCCTCCACTGCAGTTGTAGATTATGCCAATTTTCCTAGTTAGCCCAGAATGGGCACTGCATTGAGTGAAATCAGTTACTATTCCTTCCAGGACTGAACACATAGTCACAATACATTTGTCAACTATGTATTTTCCTGTCAAGCTGTTGTTGGGTGGAAAACCACCAAAAAAGAATTTTTCTTTGTCACATAAACTTTTCACAATGGAAGGATGTAGTGAAGGCTTCTGAAATAAATCTAGTGTCACTGGGGAGTTTACAAATACTAGCATATTAATATACAGCTAAAATAATAATAAAAAACACCATGCTGCTAAAGATGTTTAGTATTATCAGCTCACTGCAGGAGTTTATTAGAAACTCCTGCTTTCTTTTATTAAAATTTCAATTGGCTTGGTGAATGAGATCCTATGTTAGTGTCATAAAGTGAGAAGCCAGAAGGAGAGGATATTGGCATTTAAGTGCAGATTTCATTTTAAAAACACTTTACATTATAAAAGAAGATTGCATATTGTAAATATTACATATAATGCTGGTGGTGTTAGAAGTAGAGTTAGTAATTTTTTTAAAATTCATCAAATTATCTTTGTTTATGATCATATCTGGCAGATTTTATATTTCTGTAGTAAAGTAAAGTTTAAAATTTATCCCGAGATGTTTTTAGTTATAAGCAGCAAACAGGATTTTTAAAAAGTTTTCATAAAATAATGCATAAGTACAATTTAATGGTAATCTTCTTTGGCAGCGGTGTATGACAATTGACAATTGTTTACTCTTATAATTAGCTGATTATTTTCCCTCTGCATTTTGGAAGCTTTTTGCTAAACTAACTCAGTTTAGCTGGGCAGCCAGACAGATTACAAATTTTAGTCTTTGGTTGCATGTTTGGGTTGGGGATGTCGAAGTCAATTCAGTGCAGCACTTCCTGTGGTAAGTGCTTGCTTCCCTTCACTCGTCTTGTACTAAGTGGTCACTGCTTCTTTACCTGGGGAAACGACTGTTGAAGAAGATGGTGGCAGGCAAGGCTCTGAAGGGCAAGAACCAGAGAGCCAAGATGAAAACTGCACCCCCCCACCGCAACATCTGGAGTCCTCAGGGAAGTGAGAAGTTTGCAGGCTTGCAGCCGCAGCCCTTTCATGACAAGTTCGGTAAATTTTACACATGGTTGCTTGCTTAGGGAGTATTTTCCAGATTTAACATGTTGACCGAATTGACATTTGAAGCTGAGCCCCTTCCTTCTCGATTAGAGCAGAGAGTGCTCACAGGCTGCATTCTGACTTTACGGGGCTGGAGAACTGGGGATGGGTCATTTGTAATTTTCAAACAAATCAAAATGCACTTTGATCTCCGGTCCAAGTTTCTTTAAATGCAATGAGTAATAATAATAAATTAGCCCAACTTAGCTATTCCTTCCCTTAAATATGGTCATTTTTAATGTAATCATTTTATTGCACTGTAAAATCCAACCAACATATTTGATCTGTCTTATTCAAAGTATATATTTTCTGAGAAGGAACATGAACTCAGCAAATTATGTAGAGAAGAGAATGTGTGTGTGTCTATGTTTGTATTTTTATATTCTAAGCAGTGACACATTCTGTGAGAATATGTATTTATATTAAAGGCAGCATTTATAGTTACAAATATTATGTAATTGAGTAGTATATTTTATTTACAAATCTTTAGATATACTGAATGTAGTCATAGCAATGCATAGAACATTTTAGCAATAAGAGGCATTCAAAACAAAGACAGGGTGCTCTTGAATTTTCCAGCGTTTAAAAGTCCTGAATTCAAAATTTATTTTAGCAGATTAATTACATTGATAATAGTTTTGCTTAACTTCGGGTTTGATAATAACTGAAATAAGATGAGAAATAATTGCTTTCTAATGATATAATCTTTTTTGTTGTTGTTGCACCCTAAACACTCAGCTGGCTGTCAAAATGCCCTCAGGTTGCTAACAGGCATGTAAAAGGCATTCATAAAATGTGAAGCAGTTTACCATGCTCCTCTCTACAAATGCCAAGTCTTGTTGCTTTTAACTGGATTTTCTGGAGCTTGCATGCACAGTCCCAAATATTGTTTTTCATACAGTCATAATGTTGAATATAATATTTCTCCTTCATGCTTTAAGCAGACTATGGTGCATGCCGTATGAAAAAGCCTTACATAAAATAGACTTTCAGTTGTGATATTTTAAATACAAAAGAACAATCACCTCTACCCCAGGAAGAAAACAAAACAAAGCAAAGCATAACAATATACTTACCATGGGGGGGGGGAAATGCATTGGGCATTTATATTATTTAGACATAATATCAATATTATGCCTAAAATTCAGAAAGGAGGACAGCTATTAGTTCTTTTGTGCGCCAAGTTTAGTTCACCGTCCTTCCCCCTAGTAAATACATGCGAGGTATTTGTTCTAACGTTTAACTCTGTTTAGAGTGACTTATATGAGCAACTAAGTGACTTGTATTGATTTTGATCTTTATGCTTGTAGAAAAATATTTTAGCAAGTTTTCTTTGAAAAATATAAAGCATTTCACAGATCATATCTATTTGTGATTAATTGGAGAGTCAAACATTTTAATTTTAACCAGGAAAAGGACAAGAACTGATGAAGAAATATGAAGGCCCATAATGAAATGTAATAAAATAATCTAAGTGAATCATTTTATTAAAATGGTTTGCTCACTATAAATAAAGAACCATAAAAAAATACAATTTGTATATTCTCTTACAAAAAGCCTCACTCTAGGAAGCCAACTACTAAAATTTTATACGGGAGAAAAAATAACATGCTCCCCTAAGGAAAATGTGCATATCTGCTGTTTCTTTTTAACAAAGATCGAGATGCTTAGGAAGAACTTAGTAAAGACTTCTAAAAATAAAACCTTCTCGGCAGTCCCTTGGCCTCTCACTACACACACTGTGTATGTGAAGGCTTGATGCCTCCCCATTCATGCTGAATTGTCTGATTCCAATTTAAATTGCTTGTCAGTGTTTCACAGCTTTGCATGGAACTGTCTAACCCTTTCCTTGTGGGCATCTCTCTTTGAAATGAAGCCACATTCTATTGTATACCAGACACAAACAAGTGCAACTACTTGATCGTTTAATTGTAACTGGCTGAGCTCAAAAAATGAGCAGTAAGTTCAAGGGGGAAAATGTGTGGGACGCAACCAGCTGCAAAAAACGAATCCCTCCACAGAGATGCAAATGATATTTTATTATTTCTAGCAGCTGCCGTATAGCTTCAGACACTTTTTTTTTTCCTCCAGATTTTTCCTGAATAACTTTATGCTTGTACCGTACGTATATCCTTTCATGCTTTCCCTGGTGACCAAAGCTCTCTTGGCCATTTACCTTGCTCCAGGTAATTTGGGGAGATACCACAGACTTGTATCATTACAAAGTCTGTTGAGTTGTTTGGCTGCTAATTGAATCTCAAAGGAAGCAGACTGATGCTGTCACTATAATGCAGTATTAAGAATTCTTCCATTTAAGCATGCCTATTTTAGTGAAATTAAAACTGCCAGTGGAATGAAAAAAAGCTTTTTCAAAAAAAAAAAAAGGGACATCATATTGGCTTTATCAATCAAACCAGGAAATATGTAAGTTTTGGGAGCTACGGTGCTTTTTTATGTCTTGACATTTAACTTGTTGTGCTTGATACATGTGACGATAAAAGTTAAATCTGGCTCCTTTAACCCACGACTTAACTGGACTTACATCGTGTAATTAGAATCTCAGAGGATGGTATGAAAAAGAGTTGTTCTTAAAATGATTTCACCTTTCTTAAGCCTTTACCAGGTAACCCTGTTTTTAGTGCCAGAGTTGTAATAAGTGCCGTGCTAGAGTAGAAACTTTCCCATAGAAGCATCCTTACTTTAAACAGAGCATGGTGTGGATTTTTTAAAGGTACATTATTCCTGTGAATGGGTTTATCAGCAGTACAACATTACAAGACAAGCTAAGCCATAAAAAGGATTAAGTGGCGCTGTATAATACTGATTAAGTAACAGAGCAATACATGCAAGTTGTGAGAGCAGCCTGTGCTGCCAAGTCTTCTGAAACAACACAGTAATAAAAGTTTACTTCCCTTGCAGACCCAACTTTTTCCCCTGGGATCTTCTCTAACAATATTCAAACATCAGCTCTTCTACACTCACTAAATTCTGCCTGTGTGAAAACCTATCGATGATAGATACTGTTTTTAGGTTGTCCTGATTCAATAATACTTTGTGATATGTAGACGGATCTGTGTTTAGTTCTGTGCCTAGCACTTACCAGCTGAGTAGCCTTGAGTATGGTTCTGAATATCTGTAGCTTTCTTATCGGTAAAATGGGGATAATAAGACTTTAAAAGTGTTTATAAGGACCAAAGAAAGACAATGCACGTATAAAGTGCTCCCTGCTTTTCCTTCATCATAAACAGTAAAAATGTTAAGCTATTAAGGGAAATAATTGTATATGCTTTTCCTTCGATGATAAATATATTTTTAGAAATAGAACTATTTTTGTTTTTTCATGTTACAGAGATTCCCTCATTATTTGTTCTTATTATGATACTAGATTTGGCAGATTCCCCCAATAATACTGTATGTTGTTATGCCCTTTTGAAAGAGCACTTCAAAAGTGGTCATTGATTTAGATTACGTGTAATTTCAGATTGGCACAAAGGAGAGCTCAGATAGCTATTCCTTTAAAATGCTTTTTGCAAATAGCTTGATGTATATTGTAAGTGATATATTTAGTTTAAGGAATATTCCAAAATGGATGTTATCTCACTAGATTCTTTACCTGTAAGCTGCTTATAAGAAGGGTTCAACTAGTTCAATATTTATGTGAGAAATTAGATTCAGGAGACAATTTCATCCACCTCACTTGAAATGCTTTTCATATGGAGTGTTAAAAATTCTTGCCTTCATTTCTAAGGTGAAGGAAAAAAACCTGTAGATTTCACACATGGAATCCATTCCACATTGTTTTCTCTAGTTTTTTCAAGACTCCTGGGGGATCCAACAACAATAGTTTATATTGAGTGCAATTAGAACCATAATGCAGAAGCAAGTAAATTAGGGCAGATGTTGATATTTCCAAACTAGTCTGCTTTCCTTATATTTGGACACAACTCAACTGATGTGTTGGGAAATATTGTTATTATGGACGATGTCTTCTCTAGAGTGTTTTCAGAAAGGAAAAAAAATCCATTAGTGCAACTTCCAAAAATCTCATTGCAAGCAATCTTATTGTACATATGATATAGTAAGATATGATATGGTTGTGTAATTGCACTCCGATTTTAGGTGTTTTACTCTCATTCCATGTGTCACCTTTCCGTGACGTGTGTCTGCTGTGCTGCAGACAGGCGTGAGCCGAAATGGAACACAATGGGGCTGGGCTTGGGACCAATAAGGGTGACGGATAAGGAGCGAGGGAATGATGCTTTGTCAGTAGACACAGTGCTATGAGTGGCTCAGTGAAACTGCTTTGGGCACGGTGGGGACTTCTGTGACTGAGCTGGAGGGAACCGAATAAAAAGGGGGCCAAAATGGAAGCAGAGATGGGGACAAAGAGGGTAGGGCGTCCGTGAGTATTGGCAAAATGGGACAGTTTCTGTTAGGAGGATGCAAGCTGTTGGAATGCAGAAGATTTGGAAGGGGAGCTTCGGGAAGGGAGGCACAGCAGTTTTCCTCCAAACAGAAGAGCAGTAGAGGGACCTCCCTCAGAGGACTGCTTCAGCCGAGGAAACTCTGCGTTAGGGAGGTACGTTTTGTTTTTATTTATTATCACAACACAGACAATAAATTTTAAAACCTATCTGAGTAATTTCCCTGAGGAGGAAATCTGACCCCATTCCCACAGCTTCCCCACGCTCAAAGTGCTAAGTGTACCACAAAGCATTTGGATACTTTCTTTAAAGTTCCAGATCATTCGGCCACTCCCAGGGCTGCACGGCTCCCTGCTAAGGTGGAAGCTTATTTAGGAGGGCGGGCAGGGTGGCAGCTGCAGGGCCTGTCCCACACCCTGGGAGATTAGTGGCAGGTGGAGGTGGAGGGGGCGATAATGACCTTTCGGAGACATCCTATTTAAGCAACTGTTTGTTGTACAATAAAAATTACTCCGTGGCTCTGAGTGTGATCTCTCCAAGGGAGGGTGCTGTGGAGTCAGTTGGAGACTTTGTTTTAACCAAATGAACAAACAAGAGCTCTCCGCTTTGTTGTAAGAAGGGATGGCTTTGTGAAGGGGCTTCCTTACTTCCTCCTGGCTTCATTTGTTTGTCAGGTAACAGCGCTGCCCCTGAGGGACTCTGCAGAAGAGAAAGCAGGCTGGGGAACTGGGCTGGGTGAGCAAAACTCAGAAACCACGGGGAGGGGCTGAGCAGAATGCAGTTGTGGGAGGCACCTTCCGAGATGCACAGGTCCGTAGCGCTTCTCTTTCTGCTTCAGATTACACATGTTTTCATAAAACCAGGAGCAAATAAGGCTCACACCTAAAATTAAGTGAGTTCAAACTGTGGAAAATGACAGAGGCTGCAGTTTCCAGACATAGGCCCTTAAGAGGAGAATCTCTGGGGTCTCTAGAGAGAGGAACCAGAAGCACGAAGCTGCAAGGTACCCCAGCTAAACAGAGCCCCAGGCAGCGTTGTTGCTGAGGGAGCCTCCAGATTGCTGAACCAGGAGACACCAGCACCAGGAGCCAACCTCTGTGATTCCACCAGCATCTGGGTATTTCTGCATGCCGCTAGAGGATGTTGATATCACAAACCCTGAACTTTGCCACTCGCCTTCTCTCCCATAATTTGGAATGACTTTTAAAATATACTATTTGCTTATTTCAGAGCAAAAGGTCAATGGAGGAGCAAGAGGAAAGCAAGCAGGGTCTGGAGCATTCGAGCAGTATAAAAGTGAGGTACAGATGAAAGGGTGGCTTTGCAGATCTTCCCAGGCAGGCAGGGTTTCTGTAAGGGTGGTTATAGGCAACAAAAGGTAGATGACAGCCGGCCCTTTGGCAGTGGGATCGCAGGGAGTGCAGTTTTGGCAGCTGATTGTGGGCTGTGGGGGAGCTACGGTCTCCATCATCATGCCTAGGGATGCCTTTCATGGCTGTCCACCAGCTCATCAATCTCCATGCAAGAAAAGCTACTGATTAGAAGACTTAGTCACCGTGGCTCATCTCTTTGAAGCCAAATTCCTGGCTCTGAGAATCTCTCTGTTGTAGAAAGACTAGAAATCTTCTGCGGGTTCCTCCTGCAAGCTGCTTGCCCTGCTTTGTATTATCTCCTGGCATTCGTCTGTGCTCTGCTTGCATCTAATGTATATTCATTCTCAAGGACTGGGAGCCTCAGCAGGCAACTGAAGTTTAAGTGAGCGAATGGCACAGCAGCACTGGGGAAGATTCATTATCGGTACATTTCTAGGTTATTTGACATGAGAGATTTTAAACAGTTTACATGGTGAGGAGAAGGCAAAGTGACAACGTGGGAACCTCTTACGGTTTGCAAAAATGTGCAATCAACATAGGGTTGCCATTTATCGGACAATAAATTCGATGCCGGATATTTCCAAAGAGCAGCAGGTAATAAATATTTGAGGATGGGCCAAAGTCCAAGGACCAGCCTTGGGTCCTGTCCATGGCTCAAGACACTTCCTAGGAATTCTCTTTTTCTAGGTGAGATTTAACTCTCTTAGCAGCAACATTATGAAGCAAGGTTACTAATACGATTCCTTTGAATATGACAAATGAAAAGAAAACCCTTTTTAATCTTTGTTTTTATGGCTGCAAACATGATTACATAGAGGAAAATCAATCCCAATGGAACACAATGTATAATACAAAGTAATTGATTGGCCTTTATCATTTTCCATTATGATATTAAAACAACACCATCATAGCAAGCGGCAGCCACTGATACATAAAGGGAAACAGGAGTGATTATGTCTAAGGGTAATCAGCTCAGGGAAGTGTGAAGGTAAGATAAATAAGGTAAATATGAAAATAGAAAATGGTTTAAAGGAAGCAGAAGGGAGTTGGTGGCAAGGAGGCCACATAATAGAAGGGAGATCTGATGTCTGGAATATCACTAAGCAGTAAGCCACGAGAGACCATCCATAGCAGCAGTGTGACTGCAGCCTGTCTCGGTTGGTGTCCCAAGCTATGGGGGCAAAAGCTGAGTGACTTTAACTTCTCAGGAAGTGCAATAATCCTTTCAAAATACAATGCCTGCAGCCTGGTTGTATGAAATTTAGAAAATGAAATAGGGGAACCATCTAGCTATTGGCATTTCCCAGGCACTCTTGACACCAGCACGGCATCGCAAGCAGCCATTTAGAAAACCTCCATCTGTAGCCAGGGACCAGTATGGCTGTGTCAGATCCCCGAATGCTGGGGTTTGTGTCCTAGTGGTGAGTGGCTGAGGCAGAGCCACTGACAGAAACCGCATGAACAAAACTCCGAGGTCCATTAATTCTGGGATCACGCCTATTTCATCTTTCCGTATATACATATTCTCTTTAAACATATATTCATACTAGCTAACGTGTGCATAAATGCTACTAATTCTGCCATTTTATGTTAAAAAAACCAGCCAAATTAATTCCTACAATAGTTTTCTTGTGCAATAGCACTTCACACATGAAAATACATGTATGTGCTTTGTGTCTGATTAATAAATGAATGCATGCAGCAGTTTATGAAAAATACACAAGGTGTTTATTTCACTCTCTGTAGCTCTACACAGCATGCTTCTAATTCAGGTTTCTTAACACAGTGCCATACATTTGTTAAGCAACCACTGCAAATTACCCTATTGTGGCTAGAAGTCAGTTTTTCTTATTCATAGTTAAAAAACAGTAGAAGAATGTCATGCCTACCAGAGTGATCGGCTCTTTGGATAAGCAGTAGTGAGGAATTTAGCTTATGGTGGTGGAATAAATCACTATGGGCCGGGAGCATTAGCAGACTTGTTAGCTGTGACACCCTCAAGAGGTCTGGGAAGCAGTTGTTTGCCCAGCCGAAGGCCTCTAGCTATAATAGAATTTATTTGTAACTTTCCAGATCCTAGGAGACTAAGCTCATTTGTTAATTTATTCACTCTTTCACTCCATGAACATCAGTCAAATATCTGTCATGTGTGGGTCCAGACCTGCACTAGTACTGTGGCTACAGCGCTGGCCTCGAGGGTGCCGAATGAATCAGAGCTGTTCAGAGACACAGAACACAACAGAAGGAACACATACAATCGTGTGTCACATAACATTTTGCTCAGTGATGGACATTCTGTTTCATGGTAATCCTAAAATGTTACAATATAGTCTAGGTATATAGTAGGCTACATCAGCTAGATTTGTGGAAGGGAACTCTCTGATGTTCAGAAATGATGAAATCACCTGAAGATGCATTTCTTAGTATGTGTCCCTGTTATGGAAGAGAGAGAAGGAGATGGAGAAATTGACTACAGCCTTGGCTCACTTGATCATAAAGGCTGGCTTTCCCATCATCTGTCTGCAAGTGGGAGGATAGGGGAAGTCAAGGGTCTGAGTCTCAGTCCTAAAAGCTCAAGAACCAGGAATGCATGTGTCCAAGGGCAGGAGAAGATGGAAGCCTCAGGTCGAATAGGAAACAAATTCACCTTTTCTCTGCCTTTTTGTTCTATCTGGGGCCTCATGGATTGAATGATGTCTGCTTACATTGGTGAGGGCGGATATTTACTTAGTCCACTGACCGAAATGCTAATCTTTCCAAGAAATATGCTCATGACATACCCAGAAATAGGAACCATCGGCTACTCGAGCTTTCTTAGTCCAGTCAAGTTGACACATTAGAGTTAACCACCACAGGCACACTGGCTACTGGGGAGGACAGATGTGTGAAACAGATATATAAAAAGTTCCTAGTAGATACAACACAGGTGTCCAAAACATGGAGGGAACAGAAATCAGAGGTACATATGGATAGAAAAGTAAATTTCCAGGTAGAATACATGGACAAAGCGTTGCAGGTAGCACAGCCTTTACATAAATGATCTGAGATACTCAAAGCAGTATCAAAGGAGCAGGGGAAAAGCCTGAAAGACTTGTGCCCGGTGCATGGAATGGAAGCAGGGCAGCTCATGGATGTCAGGATAAGCCCAGCTTCTTAATTTGATAAGACCCCATTTATTGACTCTCAATACCATTTTCTATGTAATGGGAGTTCTGTTCAGAAAGTCCTTGCCTATACCTACATTTCAAGAGATTTGCCTATTTTATTTTCCAGCATATTATTTCGATTTTAATATTTAGCTCTGATCCATGTGTGTTTTAGTTTAGTATATGGTAAGAGATATTGTCTAGATCCATTTTTCTGCATGTGGATAGCCAGTTTTCCTAACACCATCTATTAAAGAGGCTATCTTTCCTCCAGTATGTTTTTGGCCCCTTTGTCAAAGATCAAATAGTTGAAAGTGCTTGGGTTTTTTTTTTCTGCATCCTCTATTCTGTTCTACTGATTGTCACATTTTGTGCCATACTTTTCTTTTTATTCAATGTAGCTTTGTTATATAATTTCAAGTCTGGAGTTTTGATGCCTCCCACTGTATTCTGGTTACCCAGGATTACTTTTAGCATTCTGAATTTTTTCCATTTCCCTGTGACTTTTAGGGATGTTTTTTCCAAGTCTATGAAGAATGATGTTGGTAGTTGATTGGGACTGTATTAAATCTGTGTATCAATTTTGTAAATATAAACATTTTGACTATATTGATTCTGCCCATCCAGGATCAGAGAACATCACCATTTCTGATGTCTTCTTTGATTTCCTTTTTCTGAGTATGATAGTTTTGTTTAAAGTCCCCATAATCCTCTCAGGATCCCTCTGTTTCAGTCTATTCTTGGACCCTGGGTATCTAAGTCCTTCCTGGTACAGGAAGTTGTCCCTCTATACAAACCCAAACAAAGAGCTTAACTGTTGTTGGGCACTATATTTGGACATTGACTGTCCTCAAAGGTCTGTACACTTAATGCTTGGTCCTCAGGGTGGTTCTGCTGGGAGGTGGTGAAAGTGTTGCGAGGTCAGCCCTATGGGAAGTCCTTAGGTCACTGAGGACTTGCCTTTAAAAGGGGATCATGGGAGCCTGGTCTGTCTTCTTTGCTTTCTGACTGAGCAGGTGAGCATTTGTGTTCTGCCGCGTACCTTCTACTATTGCTATCCTGCATTCCCCAGGGGCTCAAAAACAAAAAAACAAATTCAAAAACAAAAAGCAGGCCCACCTGATCATCCGCTGGAACCTCTAGAACTGTGAACCGAAATAAGCATTTTTAATAATTTAATTAACTCAGATATTTTATTATGTGATGGTAAGCGGACTAATACAATGGATGTGCCTCAACCTGTTTTGTGGTTGTCTGCTTGGTTCCATCTGCACTTGGTATCTTCTTCCCAGCCAGTGAGGACCCAAATATTTGGTCATACTGAGACAAGGAAGTCAAAATGTGCTTAGGAAATTTCATTCAGCTCTTTTTAATGAACTCAGAGCCATTCAAGTAAGACTCAGTTACTCAACTGACCAGTCTACAGTATCAAGCGCTCTTCAATATCCTGACAGTGCATCTGCATCGGTACATAGAAGGAGGGAAATGTCCAAAATTTCTTTCTTCTGTTACCCTTGCTCTTCAAGCCTTAAGAAAACACCATTTCCAGAGTTTATTGACTTAAGGTGCATGTTAGTGGGGAAATGATCCAATTGATTAATTCACACCAAGAAGGGAACAACTGACAGTCCTGATTAAGGTGATATTCCTACCAAAGCTACTTAAAATATTATCTATCCAAAGTGAATCGGCCTCTAATGGTACAATTTCAGACAATATAGAGACACATTTATTGGGAGAGTTGTAGATATGACCTTTTAAATTCATATTAAGTTCCAATAGCATATATTATGGACACTTATTGTAGAATGTTATATTTTAATTGTCTGTTGAAGGAGCTTTCTTCCCCCCAAACAGTCACTTTCTTCAGGACAAGAGGATGCCTCATTTATTGTCTTGTCCTCAGACTCTAGCATAGTTCCTACCACAGAGAAGCTTAGTGTTTTTTGGTGGTTGTTTAAAGCATCTTTCTACAATTATTAAACTGTTACATAGGCCATAGAAGATTCAAGGAGAAAATGAAGAAATTACTTTCTTCTTTTCTGTCCACTAAATAATCTATATTTGCCTAAACTTTCTCTACATTTATGTTCTGTAAATCTGTATTACCCACTTTGGAAATGTGTAATTACCCTGAGATTCCCTTAAAACGCAAAGTTCCTGTCGAGACCTTGGTGTATAGATGTTTATGTGACCAGTTAATATATTCTTACATTTGAAGTATTCATGCACTGGGTCTGTGTTTCAGAGGCAGCACAACTTGCCTCTTAACATTTGTGGAGGCCTGGATGTGTCTTAGAGATTTCTTCCTAGGTGCTATTTCTCTTTTCATGTGTTATTTCTCTGGAGAGTTATAAATCTTTATTTCAAGCTCAACCTATGGTTCATGCGTACCTTTTGCAAGGTTCATTCCCTTTGTGCTGGGATAAGATTGTAAATACATAAAAGTTCAATGGATAATCCTCATTCATTTTTTAGCAGAGGTGAGACCATTACAAAGGGAAGTAGCAAAAAGGCCTTACACTCAAAACTTTCTTGTTTTAACTAAGATATGCATCACACTTGGTCACTTAATGAATAGCTGTTACATGCCTTACCAAATACCTTTTTCTTTAGCAGTTACTTCTTTCAGCCTGGTGGCTCCAATTTGATCTGGCCAATCAGCTTAACCCCTCTCTGTTGTAGTTATCATTCATAGACATGCCGTGACCCAAACTGAACCCATTAGAGTCACCATTAGGAATTTTTTAGAATTTGCTAAAAAAGAATCCCTGAATTCTCTTTGTCATAACTTGCAATGAAAATGACATAACTTTGAGATGTGCTGCTACTGGCAAAAAGAAAGCAAAACAAAGGTAACTGAAGGAAAGGAGAGAGAGAGGGAAAAGTAGAGAAGGAACTCTAGTCGCACTGTTCGAGGATCCGGATCCACTTTAAATTAATTAGAATTCATTTTTGTAATATGCATCAGAAGGACTCCAGGGAGACAAAGAACATTTTATTTACAAATTGCAATTACAAATTATATAACCTTCAAAAGATAAAAATGTCTATATTTTTAGCCATTTTAAAATTATATCTTGAAACTTGCCAACTGAATCCATTGGACTGGGCAGTAGCAAATACTCTGACCGAAATAAAAAATAAACAAAAAATCAACCTGGTGCAAGCTTTGTGCTATAAAATATGCAAGACATTATTTTACCTTAAGAGCAACTTCTACGCCCTCCCCTCAGACAAAAAGTGCAAATAATTCAGGACTCAGTGACTTCTAGGGAATTTTACTAAATAATTAGTGGTTAATAATTAACTTTATAATCAACTGAGGAAAATTGGGAAAGTAAATAAACTGGCTCCACATTAAAATTGAGATTAAAGTCAGCATTAAAGTGAGAGAAAGAGAGAGAACATGAGAAGAAATTTTTTACTTAACCTATTTCTTCATAAGGTTGATATATAGGCTCAAATATCACATGGTTTCTATTATGTGAGAAACCCAAATTATAAATAAAGAGCAAAATAAAAGATAATAGTAAGGAGATAGATCTTTTGCAAAGGGGAAGGGGATCAAGAGATGGAGGGAGAACAGAGGTGGTGAGGGAAGGGATGGAAGAGGAATTAAGATGTGTTATATACATATACCAGCTCCACACAAGGAATGTAAACTTTGTATATTGCAGACATCGTCAAAACAGAACAAAATAAAAAAATACAAAAAGGAGGGGGATCAAGAGATGGATAGAACAAGATACATCATGAAAGGTACAAGATCCCAATGATGAATGTAACCGGACTGTATACCTAAAATATACTAATAAAGTCAATGGAAAAACAGATGGATGGAGAATAGAAGGGAAGAGAAAGGGGATGAAAAGAAGATGTGTTGTGTACTCTTATCAACTCCCAACAAGAAATGTAAATGGAAAGAAAGAAAGAAAGGTAACTAGAGAAAGTAATAAAGGAAGGAAGAAGGAAAAGAAGGAAGGAAGGAAGAAGAAAAGAACTTCTAGAATACCATTTGGAAAAGAAACACAGTGTTACTTTATTTGAGAGAGAAAACAAATGATTATCTAAGTTTCATATTCATGAAATTTTGAATGAAATCCTACAGAAAGCAAAGTAGGTGATTTCCTTTGTATAGACCAGCATTAGCAACCTTAGGATCCTCTTCCTTTTTCAAGTGCAGCTTGGATATTATATCCTCTGAGAAACCTTTCTTCATGATACCCAGTAGTTACTCCTTCATCAGTAGTTACTGCATCAAACTGACCTGCAGCTCTCCTTCTTCATTCTCCAACTAGAGGGCAAACACTCTGAATGCATGGACTCTCTTGATCTTTGCGGCATCCATTTCATCATGTGACCCTTGCACAAGTCATGTGGAGTGAAGTCATGTGGAATGCAGGTGCGTGTCTTTCCACAGTGTCTCTCGGTCCTCTGTGTGGAGAACTTGTGCTCCAGGAGTTCCCTCCTCTGGGGCCATCTCTGGGGGCTGTTTTTTCTTTTATCATTTCCCATTGCCTTTATGTTGATTATCACGCTATTTTACTTATGCTTATTACATAGGTGCCTCAGCCAGAGACCAAGGCTCAACAGAAACATAATTAGGTAGTGTACAAAAATGTATCTGACTTTGACTTCTCTCTTCCCTACATTTTATACATATTGAACTGCTGGCCATTAGACTTGGGTTCTCAGGCAGTAGAAAAAAGTATTTTATTTTATTTTTATTTTTTCATCCACTATTTATTTATTTATTTGACTCTTGAAAAGTCTTATTGAGTAAATATAATGCATTTTTCTTTTTTTCTCTCATTGAGTTTATTGGTACATTTTAGGTATACAGTACAGTTACATTCATCATTGGGATCTTGTACCTTTACATGACAGGTCTTGGTTCTCATTTTTTCCCCTTATCCCTGCCCTCCCTTTACCCCCTCCTTCCTTCCCTATTTACAAATACTTTATTACCATTTTTTCATTTTCTCATGTTTTTTTTTCTTTTCCCTTATTTCCCTTCCCCTACCCTTCCCACTTTCCCTACACCTTTAGCCCTTTTCTTCCTATTTCACATTGTTAATTATACCATTAGGATCATACGCACAATTATAGTTTTTCACACCGGAGAAACTATTCAGTATTTACATATGTGTGACTTATTTATTTCATTTAAAGTATATCATCAATATGCATCCATTTTCCTATGAATGATTCTAATTTCTCACTGAATAGTAGTCCTTTTTATAGAAACACCACAGTGATATATGCACACCCATATTTATAGAGGCACACTTTGCAGTAGCTAAAACTTGGAAACAGCCCATTTGCCCATTAGTTGGAGACTGGATAAAGAAGATGTGGTTTTTCTATAAAATGGAAAAAAGTATTTTAAAAAGTAACAAGATTTCAGAAACCACAGACTTGGTTTTACTTCATCACTGTAATTACTTTGTGGATATTATATCCATTTTACAGATAACCAAATAAGACTGAAAGAAACTTCTCTAAAATAGAAACCTTGCTGGGAGACTAGATTTGACACAATTTTGCTAACTTCCAAATTCATAGCTTTTGAGACACTTGACTCTTAACCACAACCTAAGATAGTTCCAGCCAAGGTTGGAATACATTAATTTATTTAGAATTATGTATTCCTTGACCAAAAGCAAAGTGTTAAAAAGTGAATTCAATTACAATCATCTCTTAATAATGGGCAATAAAAATTTGCAAGGAAAGTGGATTAGTAACAAATTCTATGTGGGCTAAACCTCATAAATAGTATGTGAAAAACTGGAAGATGCCATCAGACTGAGCCCCCGGCTATAAAAAGAGACAGGTTCTAAGTGAGAGGTGATGAGTACCATGTTAGGTCAATTTGCTCCTCCAGAGTTTATGGCAAATAATTATTTAGCAGATGGAATTTTCTATAGGAAATTTCATTTACGTGACTTCCTCTTTACTTACCCTATATTTCTTCATAAGCTTGAACCTACTAAAAAATAACGTCTGGGATACTATTTGGGAGAGAAACACAGACTTATTTAATTCCAGAGGGAAAACAGAAGATTTCCCAAATAGCGGCTTAATCCATGAAATATAGTAGAGGCACTATGTCCATTCTCCTCGTGGAAGTCTGGGACAGTAGAATAAATATTCGATGTAGAAACTCCAGAAGGGACCTCTGTCATAGAGTTTAAATTATGAGGTGTTCTCAGGAAACATGTATTTTACCCCAGGTCAAGGCCAGCTGAAGTTGCAAAGACAGTCTCTCATGATTTGATATTTGCCTGATACCTCCCGAAGGAAATATTCAGGTTCCTAGAGGGGAGAGTGCTCTGGTCTGACAGCTCATGTCAGTTTTCAAGGCACCCTTGCCTATGGCAGGTGATGAAATACTCTGTAGGTTTTGACACAGAGAAGGCTGGAATAATGCAAAAGGGTCTCACTCTCATAGAATGAGGTTACTGCACTCCCTGTGAGTCTTCACAGAACCCTACCTCCTGTGTACAAATTCACAGACATACAGTCATGAACATGCTTGTGTACACATACATTTGCACACGTATGTTCTCATACACATATGCACTTTAAAAAAATTTTTCAATTCTAGTGCTTTGTCATAAGAATATTTTTAAAATATTAAGCTATGTATTTTATTGTCACTTAAATCTTGTTCCCTTGAAGATTTCTACTTCCGATGCTGGTTGTTAATCATAAGGGGCCTCTGGGAACATGTGCATTGGGCGACATGCTGCTCAGAACAAAGAAATCAAAACTGTGATTGGATATTTGAGTGAATATATGATTGAATATTTGTGTCCCCACAAAATTCATATGTTGTAACTCTAATTCCCCAATGTGACTGGGAGGTGTAGTATTTGGAAAGATAAGTTGGACATGGGCATAAAATACTCACGATGAGACTAGTGCCTCACAAGAAGAGATATGAGAAAGAGTTCTCTCTCTTTGTGTTTCTTTCTCCCTCCTTGCCCTCCCTTTGCCCTCCTTTCCTTTCTCCCAAGAGAGGATACAAAAACAGATATCTGCAATCATCAGAAAGAAGCTATTCGGGAACTGAATTGGCTGGCACTTTGACCTTGAACTTCTCAAGAAATGTGAGAATACATAGTTTTTTGTCTAAGCCATACAATCTGTGGTGATATGTTATAGAAACCTGGCCTAAAAAAATGATGAAGCGTATGTTCCTGCTATGGAGGAACAGAAACTAGACTTATTTGCTGCCCTGTGGCATGGTAAGAGGGAGAAAAGTTGGATGTAGGGAAACATGGTGAAATATGTTCTGCACTTTGGTCTAGAGAGAAAAAATAGAGGTCACCAGATAGAGATCACAAACCTCAGTGTAGCTTCAGACTTGACCAGTAAACCCAATTTTGGAGTCAGTTATCAGAGAGACTATTTGGTTCTCAAGACCTTCACTGTCCATAGATTTTAATTTAAAAAATAAATATGGTAAAATGTCCAGCCAGGGGGCATCAGAATCTAGACCAATGAGACTATCATGGACACTTCCCTAGGTACCAGCTTGAGACCAAAGGTGTCTCCATCCCCAAATCATGAGGCCTGTAATTTATCACCCATACCCAAGCATCATTTGTTGCAACAAGATGGTGAGAGGAGCAATTCAATTGGATAGTGAACTTCGAATTGACTAAAAAAAAAAAAATCACAAACAACGTACAACTCAAAGGAGCTGGAACATAATTAATATGTAAATTTAAAGTTAAAGCCTCTGTTCCCCACTTCCCACCCTGCCACGAGCCACTCATCATTGGGAAAGATTGCGTCACTTATAGAAAATAGAGAAGCTATGTTTCTCTGCATATCTGGTGGCTAAATTGTGACCCTAACGACATAAAGAATATCTGTGGTGGTTTTAGAATCCCTGCTGGGACAGATGCTGCTTTCTGGATCTGTCATTCTCTGGACCCAGGAAAAGCATCACCGAGTAAGACCTATAGATACAACCCAGTGCCTTGCTTCCTTAACTCCAGCAGCCTCCCCGGTTTGGTTGATGCTTGTTCTGAAGATGAAAAATGCCTTTTGGCCTATTTTCCCTGTACAGATAAAGATCCTAATTGTGCCATGACAAGATGGTACATAAATCTGTGCCAGGTTTCTCATAACATTATATCTGCAGATGAGTTCTTGGAGGTATTGTTTTCCCTTTCACCTGACGACAGAAGTCAATGCTTCATTGGAAAATGGTGAAGAAGGGCAACTGAGTTCAACTCCAGCCTGAGCATCTGAGTTTGTATGGTTTAGGGAAATGGACTCAGAAAGCAAAACAGAGTTTTCACATACACTGACATGAGCTGGAAAAATCCTTTTGCGATTGAAAGCATGCGATGCACAGCAAAGGCAATAACACAGTCTTCATGCGTTTACTGTTTTTCCATCACAAAGGAGAAGCTGAATTACCAGCAATCTTCGGGCCCATAATACCTTTCACTTTCTGCCAAGATATTGAAAAAACAGTGAGAAAAATAAAATGTCATATACCTAATAGAGGCATTGCAAATTTAAGGGAGTTGGAAAAAAAGTAATCAAACATATTGAATAATTGGATTAGGAGTTGGTAGATTTCATCCAAATGTTATTTTTATCTGTGGCTCCTTTTTTCTGTCCGAATATTTACTAGAGTTAATAAGAAGCCTTTGTACTTAAAATATTTCTTCCAAGTAGCTCTGACTCTCTAGACATTCTTTTATTTTATCTTACAGCATCTCTATAAGGTTTTTGGCAAGAAGATACGCATTATCCTTGTTGATCCCCCCACCCCTACAAAAAATAACTTTTCAAATGTAATTTACAAAGTGCACCTCTTAGGCTGGAATCTAAATTGTTGTCAAGGAATTTTCTCTTGGGAATGTGATTCTCCCTTTTCCTCTTTAATTTAAAGTAAGAGACTGCCAATTGTGTCATGAGTTATCGCAGTAACTTTTCCTTCTTCAGACCAAGGTCAAAAGTCTCCTGCTGTAAGTCTATCTATGAAAATGCTTGAAACATACACAGCTGCATATCATGCATATTTATGCAGCACAGGTATTGAGTAAACATAAGAGAGATGAATTATTAAGGGCAAAGTAAGACTGATGAGATGCTGTTAGTTTGAATATTTGACTGTTTTATACTCTTATGAGCTTAAACGGAGCAGTTGAAGGCAAAGGAAACAAACAAAATTAGTCTTGCTACTAAGATAATTCCTTAAGAATGAAAAGTTTTGGGGGTTCCGGATGTAAAAAAAAATATGAATAATCAGACACATATATTGTCATCCTCAGTATCTGTGGGGAATGGGTTCTATGACCTGTGGATAGCGATGTCCTTATCAATATCCTTAGATGCTCGAAGCTCTTAATTATGTAAAATGCTGTAGTGTATGCATAAAACCTGCCCACATCCTCCTGTATAAATCATGTCTAGATTCCTTATAATACTTAATTCAATGTAAATGTTATTATTGTTAGGGAGCAAAGACAAGAAACTAATATCAACACAGATATAATTTTTGTTTTTTCAAGTGTTTCTGATCTGAGGTTGATGTGAATGTGTGGATGTGGTCAGAAAGTGCAGCCTAATAGTTTATATATTAGTGAGTTATTTCAAAATATACCCAAGAGCTTCGACTCCTTATTTTCAGGGTACCTAAGCTCCCCAGATTGTGCTGTGTGAAGATTCATGTGAGACCCTGGATCCCTTGTTACCCGTTAGTTACAATGCACTTTATTTTATTGAAGAGTTACTATCTACTTCCGAGGCCACTTATAACCAATTATCAGAGTCCCTGTCTATTGAAGGTCTCTTTTAGAGCTTTGATTCTGCTGTATATGGTGAGATATCATTGCAACCCCCTGGTACTTCTTAGAGCCAATTTTTCTTCCATGTTAAATAAGCCCAATTGCTTCGTGCATAAGGGTCATCATGTTTTAGAAAGCCTGATTTAAATTCTTTCTTGGAGACTGAGGTTCTGGTAAATAAGCCTCAGTAGATTTAAAGAGGAAATGTGTCCAGATTTTCATTTGTCTGCTAAACCTGTTCTTTCGTTGGGACTCCTCTCTGATTGCTTCAGGTTGGCTGACCAGGGAGACTGCTGAATGCTCCCTCTCCTACAGCAGTTTGCTATAATTGGTACCAACGCTGGACAAAGATATAGCAAGAGACATTTTCCCTCTTTCTCTTTGAAGGAGTTCTGTGAATTAGGTGCTGAAATAAAACGATGGGCAGGAGATATACTGGGATGAAGAAGGGTAGACGAAAAACATCTAGAAAAAAGGCAAGGTGGCAGATAAATCTGGAGATTGGGCCAGATTCAAACTTCTGGGGTTACTAGAGCCCTACATGTGACATTATCTCTGGGTTATTTCTCTTTCTGTGGTTGAAGAGATTTTCCATTGCCAAAAAGAAGTCAACTCCAACTAAAGCATCCCACCAACTCCTTGATAATGAAAATGCTTCATTCTTTAATTCTGTCCAAAGGGTCCTGAAGTCCCCCGCTACAACTTTTATAAAAGGTGTCTTGTCTGAGCAGAGCAAAGGGGTCCTTCCATTGCATTCGCTAGGAAAAGGAAACTGCAACCAGCAGCTTTCTGCCGGATTCAATTTGACTTTTAAAATATTTTTCACATTAACAGGCTCAAGACATCCAGGGTGATCGAACCGTGCACCCACCAAACAGCCACCTTTCACAAAGTTACGTTTAAATAGAAGATTGTCACATTGTCCAGGTAGTGCTTATCATTTAAAAATAATTACTTCTTCCCTGTTGCTTATAATAACCACTTTAAAGCTCAGAAGTGAAATCTATTTCCTCGCCTCAATTTTCCCTCCTCAGTCAGATCTGCATACACTGTGGGGCTTCTGGGCACTGCTGGGCTGCTGGCATTGATCTTTGCTTCCCTTGGGGGGAAAAGTGGCCTTGAAATTCTTCCTTGGGGAAAAAACATCACACCTTTTACAAGATAAGCAAGTTTATTCTTCCTTCTTCTGATTTGGGTAATTTTGTATTATCGAACAGTCTTGGACTAGCATTACAGTCATTTATACATCTCTCCATTTATCCACTTCAATATTTATCTGTTCATTTGTGTAATATTTTGATACCTCTCACATCCAAGACATTATGCAAAGTGTCTGCAACAAGGTAGTGACAAGCAAGTCTTTGTTCATACCTTGTAGAACTTAAGGTCTCTTCGATTCCGTTAGGTTGGGGGAAAACTTGTAACCATGCTTGTATTGTATAGCTGGATGTTTTCATTTCCATATAAAATGCTAAGAATATTTTTTGCCAGAGGAGATAGCTGGTATAAGGAGCTTACCTTTATGCTCACTAATCTCGACAGTAGTCTGCTAATTACTTCTTCCACTGTGTGATGGACTTTTGCAGATATTAGAGCCATTCTGGAGGGTGGAAAAAAGATAGCATGTCATATTTAGATTTTCAAAAGTTACATAAATGACTGGGAATTAATATAGTGTATGGATTTCTCAGTCACTTCATCCGATTAGTGAAGAGAATTTCTATCATTTTATTGTTATGTTTTCTTACAGTTTGCTAAAAAGAAGTCTTAGAACTGGATTGAAAGTATCATCTTAATTCTAGAGAGGAAAATACTATCTTAGATCCAGCTAGGAAAGAACTGTCTTAAAATTTTAGGATGTTGGTTTTTGAGCATTAAGGGAAATTATATTGTGTTAACTAAAGTGCACTATTATGTATCCTGTTGTCTAGATTCCTCAAAAGCTTTTCAATCCCCTATGTCAAGGCCACACAGCACACTGTGGGCTTGGTGGCAGCCTTTACTTTCCATGTATGAGATTTGGTGAACATGAGTTGACTTTGGTGTGTGGTTTTACTGAATGCAAATTTTCTCCTTGACTCTGAACTATAGACCAGAGAGAAGTTCTACTGTCACCAGAGTGAAGGGCAAAAGGAGACCAATACTTTCCCAACCTCTCACTTTAAAGCTGCTCACCTCTGTTTTATTGCTTTTTCAACACAGCGTCAAAGCAGGAAACTTTCAAAGTCTCTGTGAAGCAGGAGGATACCGTTTTTTTCCAGGGGCCAGGGCAGCTTTAATTAAAATTGGCTTTTATTTTGGAATGTTTGCCTTTGCATTTGAACCAAAAAGAAGTGAAGAAGACAGAGAGAAATATAGTTTCCCTAATGGCATAAAGGTCAATTAGCTCACAGTGGGGAAAAAAAAAAGAACTGCATTACAGATTTACAAAATGTTCATTATCTATTGACTTCGAATATGACCCATCATAAGCCAGATATACAATGCAAAGATATGACAGTTCCAACCCTGAATTCAGGGACTAGTTGATAAATTAAAAATCATTTTAAAATTTAATATTAAAATTGATAATTGCTCTGTGGGAAATAGATTTTTCTGGACTTACACCCCTTTCCTGCAGTGCTGGGCAAATGCAAGGCGATAAACTGTCCATTTGTCACAGTGATGGATAGACAAATCCTACTTTTACCCTTGTTCCTCAGTACTTATACATTTCAATTACGGAGAATAAGTGCTCCCATTTGTAATACATATCCATTTTGTCTTCCACAGTTTTTTAAGGCATAAAGAATTTTCTTCAAGATTAGAAAAAGTACCCCAACACATCTCATGAAACTATTGGAGTATATTGCCTATCACCTCAAGGGATATGGCAGGGGTGCTAGAAAGGAAGGTTGCCTACTGTTAGAGTCTTAGAAACCTGGCCTAGAAAACAATGCCTGGAATAATCTTCTAAATCTTCCCAACCAAGGGAACAACTAATGCAGGCTAGTCCTACTAAATTCTCCTCTGCTTGGCTTGTGCTGGGAATAACAGAAACAGGTAGGGTACATTTTCCATCCTACTGATATTGACCTTGGTTATATGACTTGCCTAACCCATGGAAATATTAGAGAATATGACTGAGTAATAGCATTAAATAGGCTTGTGAGGTGGCACTCCTCTGCTCATCATAGAAAGAGGAAGTCCTGGGGAGTTGCTGCACTTTTGATCTGACCTGTAGTCTTTGTCCAACCCCGGGCGATCCAGAGTCTGATGCAAACCATAGACCTTGAATGAGATTAGAAAGTGCTTGTTGTTGAACTGCAGTATATTTCAGTGATGTTTATTATGCATCCTTAATTGCAGCAGCAGCTCCCTATGAATTATTCTGAAAGGTAAACCTCCCATGGTTTCAAGATTAAGACTCACTACTAGCGTTTATCACAAATATAATAAATCTGTATCTTGTTTATCACTCTAACCCTAGTGTAAGGAATATAGAAAGTTCTTAGCATGTGTGTGTTGAATGTATGAATAAATGATTTCCAAGGTCCAGGTTCTTTCTATGTACATCATTTCCAAGCAGCGTCGCTCAGTTTTATGGCCAAGGTGACATGTTTAATAAGCCGTCCTGAAAAGCTACTTGTCTTTAAGGGTTTACCATACTGAAAAGGAGACAATACAGAGTACGACATGCTATGTAAAGGAGTCTAAAGATTATAAAGTTCAAGAACCAAATTCAGATTGAAAATGAAGACACTAGGAGGATATAGGATATTCCAGTAGACTTCCTGGCAAAGAAATGTTTGAGAAGTTTTAGGGATGTTGATGTTAAATTTTGAAGCTAATAGTAACAGATAAACATTTGCTATAAGTGCTTTGTATTTTATTAAACTCACTTTAGACAGATAGTTGGATTATCTTCATTTTACAGTATTCTGATTATTCTCATTTTTGTTAAATTTTGAAGCTAATAGTAACAAATCAACATTTGCTTTCAGTGCTTTGTATTTTACTAAAGCCACTTTAGACAGGTATTTAGATTATCTTCACTTTACAGTATTTGGATTATTCCCTTTTTTCAAATCCAAAGTGGAATTCAGAGACAGCAAAAAAACTTAATTGGATGTACAGAGACAATAACTGGGAGAGATAGGGCTTCTATCTGGGCTGCTCAACTTCAGTGTCCACTTAGAAGATCGACCAAGGCAGACCAACAGTATGGTCACTGAGTTCTGAGATCCCGAACTTGGGTGGCTATTCCCTGGGTCTCTGATTTTCCTCTCCCAGTCTGAGCATTCATTATCCCTTATCCTGTTCCTTCCCATTCCCTGAAACAAACCCATTCATAATTATGTTGTGGGTGTGGAAGGAAGTAGTTCTCTGTGCTGTAGAGAGAGAAGAGAATATGCAGGAAGGGGGCCACTAATTAGCTGGTCCCAGCCCCTCACTAGGCTGGCATGGTTCCTTCAATTTGAGGGCTTCAAGGCAGGGGCCAGGCTGGGCAAAGAACAATAAGTCATGGAGGTGATGCTTTTAATGATACATTCGCTAATGAAAAGGCACTCCATGGGTTCACTTATTAGTAACTCGGCTCAAACAGCCATGTCCTACTGTCAGTTTGCCACTGAGGATTCAGTGTGACCTCAGAATTGTCGGCTCCACCTGAAAAAGAGCAAATGTAGCAGAAAATACAGAAGCAGCAGAATAATTTGGAGCGGGAAGATTAGCGACAACAGGGAAAGCTCTTCAATCCCTGCATTTCCAGTTTGCTGTGAAATTATGCCAGAAGTGTAGCTATTTGAAGAACAGGCTAACCTTGCGGTATCTGGGTTTGTGTCTGATTTGTAAACAATAGAATGACTTGATTGAATGTTTTTGGAGGCTGGATGACAGTGTTGGTATTAGAGGAGTGACTAGCACAAATCCATTCTCGACTAATTATAGTGTGCATCTTCCTGATGTTTTTTCAGGGCACCAGGGTTTTTAACTTTATGTTCAGAAAATGATTTATGGGGAAAATACTTCTGTACAGAGCTTGCTTGACAATCAGGGGATCATTAATGATATATGAATGTGAAAGTTTATGATACTTCCCATTTATGTAACCTCATTTGCTCAAATAACTCAGTGCCCTTTGCATCAATTATTGAATTACACCTTTTAATATTCCTCTGTCAAATGTGAAATGTGTATTTACACTTTTCCTGGTTGGACAGACAGGGCTGTGATAATTTGAAGGGTCTTCCTTCAGGGAGATCAGATCTTACACCCGTGTTTTGCATCCAAGGCTAAAGGCTACCCCCTAAATATACACTAATAAATAAATTTCCCTTTTTAAAAATCTCTGTTTACATTCTCATTAACAATTCATGATTCCTATGCATTTGGTACTTTCTTTGTGCAAAGCTAAACAAACATAGTTTTCTTGTTGTTAAGCTCTGATTGTAAAACTAGAAGTTTTCCAAGGTGAAACGAATTCCTAGCCTTCTTATAGCAGGCAATGTAACAGTTTTCATTCCCACCCTCATTTTCATGTGTGTTGGTGATAAAAATTATTGAAAGGACAATGCTTCTGAAGCTTAATCAGCAGTTTGAGTCAGAAAAGCTTTGTGTGTGGTTCAACCACGTTGGAGTTGATCCCTTTTTCATGTTGTGCCCTCGAAGACATTTTAGAACTTCCAGGTCCTTGTAACCTTCCACATGATCCACCAGCTTCTCACTTTGTCCCCTGTGATTTCTGAGTAATCAGCTCATTTCCCTCAGATTCTCAAGCAGCCCCATTCACCCGGGCTTCTGTTTCTTTCCTGCCTTTGGCTATCTAGTCACGAAGCCAAGCAGTAATGAAAATGGGTTTCATTAAACAGGAATCCTACTTATTTTCTCAAACCGCTATGCTAATAATCTCCCTTCTCAATATAAAGGCTTAAACACATACCAATATAACTAGTTTTTTTTCAGCTATTTTTTTTCTAAAGAAGATTATTTCCTGGGGATAAAAATATCTCTCTTCGAAATCCAGGACTTTGTTGTTAGAAATGAACATCTAAAGTGTATAGAGCTCTTTTTTTGCTCCAGAAGTGAATGGAACTTGAAACTCCTACCTTCTAGTAATTCAGTTTTTCAAATGACCAAGAAATATAAAGAGCTGAAACATTTCCTCACTAAAGTATGAATTTTGCAGACCCTTATGAATAAATCAAGATGGATATTAGAATGCAGGTATAGCTTGTAGGCAAATGAACATGAGTATTAGAAATATGATTTTTTTTTCTGGGACAACCGAAACATGTAGCGAGACATGCATAATATATAATAGTGAAGAAACAGTAAACCCACAGAAACTTGAACATATATTGTGTCTTTCTTGAAGAAAGCCCTCCCCACAGTACAATATCACCCTTCTTTCTTGGCAGGCTGCTATTGCAGACCCCACTTTGATTGGGGTTGGAGTTTGTCAGCTTCTGTAGTCTCATCTAATGACTGCAGTTTCTAGGTGAGTATCTAACTTCCCATTTTCCTAGAGCTCTGTTTTGAAATTGTCGTCCTTAGTGGTTATCTTGACATTCTGCATCACAGCCTCAATCTCCCTTTTCTTCCCCTTTCTGCTGTCATGAAGTTCCTGATCATCAGCAAGAAGTCAATTTTGACTTCTTTCCCCCATTCTCTGGAGCTTTTAAAGCTCTTTGCAAATACAAGGAGCACGACCCTGGAAATTTCTTTTCCCCAGAAAAAGAAAAAGCTGCACTTGTCAATCAGTCATCCTGAGCATGAGATCTCACAAAGGAACTCAGAGCAGCCCTTGTCGTAATCCATCAAAGTGAGGGTGGGTTGGGAGAAAAAGGGGGGTCAACTTAGTAAATAACTGTGATCAGCTGTAAATCTAGCTTCACTTATTACATATTTGCCTTCCATACTACTCCAAGAGCATAGATGCAAAAAAGAATGAAAGAAGACTAAACCCTTTGTTGGTGGACAAGATTGCAGAGCAAGGCATCTGATTAATTGCATTTATTGTTAATTAAATGTTACCCTATTTATGGAGAGAGTCTGAACAGAGCAGGGGTTTTGGTGGAGAGCACAGAAAGATGAATATTTCTTTTCAGCTGTTCACAATTCAGCAATTCACTCTGTACTGCTTTGTAGCTTTTTGCTGGTTCCTATATTTGTCTTATTTTTTAGTGAGCTGTCCATATAGTTATGCCACTCAGGATGTTATAAACAACTTTAGAATAGAAGTATTTTTTCCATTTTGGTAAAACCTTTAAAAATAGTTCAGATAGCAGCTACTCAATTATTTGCTGAATTGATCTGACTTTCCTTTGTAATATATTTTTCAAAATATTATATTGCCACCAACAAATACCCACTATGTATGTCAATGTCTGATGTACAAAAAAGAGGCCTGAAAAAGTGAAGTTAGTGTATACTTTGATGACTTTGATAAAATTTAAAAGTAAAACTTTTCCTTAAAACTCAAATGTTTGAGGGAGCAGGGATTTAGCTCAGTGGTTCTGCCACCTGCTTTCCAAGCGTAAGGTCCCGAGTTTGGCCTCTGGCACCAAAACAAAACAAACAAACAAACAAAAACCACACATGTTTGCAAAATGAAACCTAAGTCCTGAAATTTTATTTATGTTGATGTATATGTGTATACATATAGTGCACACATACACACACACACATATGTAAATATGCACACAACGTAACTGTTTATATAACTAGAAATGAGAAAAGCTAACACTGGATCATGCAGCATTGAAATCCTTTGGAAATATTAGAAATATAATTTGCAGAGATTAAACATGATTCAATAACACAAATTTATTCGGCACCTCCTAGCTTTACAAGGCTGCATGAGTTACTTAAAAGGTACAAAAATTAGGAAGCTAGAGAGATTGATGTTTTGCAAAATGGAAAGGGATCAAGAGATAGAGGGAGAGGAAGGAAATGGGATGAAAATATAATTAAGATGTGTTATGTACATGTACCAACTCCCCATAATGAATGTAATCATTGTGGACTGTAAATATGTACAAATAAAAATTAAAAAAAACAGGAAGTCAAAACTTGAGGCCCTACTTTGCTTCAAGCACTGTCATAGGTCCATTGGATACATCAGTGAATAATAATGCTCTTTGCTGTCATAGAGTTAGAATGGAGAGCCCAGTAATTAACAACACAGTGTATAGGTCATTTAATCGTTAGACCAGGACAGCCATAGATAAGGAAGAAATAGAGTAAGGCAAGCTGAAACTGTCTGGGTACCAAAATAGGGTAAGCAAGGTAATATTTGAGTGAATGTAACAGGGGCAAGGGAGTTTGCCAAGCAGGTATCCTGCAAGGGAGCATTCCAACCAGAGAGGGGCTGGTGCCCAGGGAGGGGGCAAGCCCAGGTGTTGGACAGCAAGCAGACCATTGTGGTTGAAGCAGAATAATCAAGGAAGTGCTACAGGAGGAGGTAAGATCCAGAGAGTTTCAAACAGCCAGATGACGTGGGGGTCTTTTAGGTCAGTGCAAATGAAATTTTTAAGTAATGTCATTTATGGCAAGGTTGTTAGAAAAGAAATGACATGATCCTATGTGTATTTTAGAAGACTCACCCTAGCTGCAGGGATGAGGTGAAAGCATAGAAGAGAGACCATTGTGGAGGCTTCCATATAATTCTGGTGAGACGTGGTGATGCTTGTTTTGTGTCCATCTCCCCCAGTAGACTGAAAGCTGCTGTAGAGAAGATCTGCCTTTTCCAGACTGTCCTTCCCAATGCAGGCTCCACACAAAGTAGGTGCTCAGCAACATGTGTTGGATGAATGGATATGTAACCTGGCCACATTACAGAAAGTGACTAAAGCTCTCAAAGGAGGTTAGGATATAGTGCAGTCAGCATGTAGGGGAGGGTGAAATTGTCTTTAACTTGTAAAATTTATAGTGGCAGAAATATTTCAGTAGGATTAGTAAGACTGGCAGTGATGAGGGTAACAGGAGTAGTAAAACCAATAACAACTACCATTTACTGAGGAGATACTGCATTCCAGGCCCTGTGCTCAATTCTACGCACTTTTCATCAACTGCCAAGACTGGAGAAGGGACTCTCTGGCACAGGAACTAGGAAAGAAAATCCTAGATTGGAATAGGAAGATGAGTTATTTCACTTTGCTAAAAAGCCTGGTGCAGTGAGACAGTTGAAAAGATAGGCTGAGCTAGATCATGGAAAACCTTAAATTTATGCATCACTACAATATGCTGGATATTATTTAGGTTTTGAAGTTGTTTATTTAGTGTGGAAGCTATAGGTTTAAAACTAAGCTTAGAGAAGATTAGTGTAACTCTTAGATTACCTCTGGATCATTGAGCTAGAGCATAAAACTAGACGGGCAGTTGTTTTTAAGGTCAAAATTACAGTTTTATCATTTGGAGGCACTGATGTGGAAAACAGAAAAATGACACACCCTGGTATTTGTATGAAGCTGTGTACTTTACAAAGCCCTTGCATATTTATCACCCTATTTGATCATCACAGCAACCCTGCTAGGTGGCATTGTTACCACATTTTACAAATTGAAATGATTTATGCAAAGGCAATCATACAGTCTGGCCTGTAGTAGATACTCAAGAAATGTTAGCTGAAGTTGAAAATAAGGAAGCACAGGCTTAGAAAGCCTAAGCCCAAGGTCATATTACTGAAAATAAGTGACAGAGCCATGACTTAAAGCCAGTGTGTGAGCTTGAGTCTAATTCTCTTTGCTTATTATACCCTAACACCAGAAAGCTTCAGAAGTTCTGGGAAAATGTCACATGAAAAAAAATCAAGCACAGTGCTTGATAGCTTATCTAATACAAATGCCTCATGTGGAAAACATTAAATACTACTTAGTAATTAGTAGAAAATTTAACATCATTTTAAGGGCTCCTGACATATGTGTACGTACACATATATTTATACCTACACTGTGTATTTCCTTCTATATATTATATACTATTCATGCATATGTATATGTATGATTGTGTCTAGATATTTTACAACCAAATATCACATACTGGGTCATTCAAATAACAGAAATTTACTGCCTCACAATTCTGGAGGTCAGAAGTCCAAGATCAAACTTTTGGCAGGTAAATGTCTTCTGAGCCCTCTCTCTGGCTTGCAGAAAGCTCTGTCTTTACTGTGCTTGTAGAGGTCTTCAACATCTCTTTGAGTGTCCGAATTTCTTTCTTTTATGTCAGATTAGATTAGCTCCCATCCCAAGAGCATACTGATAATATCTCCAAATACAGTTAGATTCTGAGTTATTGGGATACAGAGCTTCAATTTATGAATTGCAGGGGGCACAATTTACCCTATAACACATACATTTATTGATATTATTTTTGCTCACATGCATATGATAATGACTTTGTTTTTAGAAATCAGTGGTACCTCCAATCTTTTTCAGTGTTCCAAAGTATACTGTTTGCCCATTAAATACGAACAAGTTAAGGCCCTGGCGTGATGATGAGTGGTGTAGCATGGTGTGTCTGTAGATATGGCATGGGCTTTGGACTCCCCATGACCTTGGGTTTTGTCCTGATTCCACGGTCCTCTTCACCTGTATGGTGATGGAAGAGTTGCTTAACTTCAGCTCCTTCTTCTCATCAGCATGTTCAGGTGAGAGACCTTCTTGTAGCTTCGGGTGAGGATTAACAATAATCTACGCAAAAGTCCTGCTCAGGGACCATCTTTCTTAGGAGACTGGCTGTTCTGGTTCAGGGGCTGTGTTCTCTCAGTGAGTGGCACACTTGTACCAGACTATTTCACCTGAACAAGAGATCTACCACAAGGGCTACATAGAACAAAACAGGTGTGTTTCCTTGAGGGTTTTTGAGGATTAGTTTAGCCAGGATCTTTGTGTACTAAATACAATAGGCATCTAGTTCATGATTCCATGAAAAGCTTAAAATACAAGATATGTTCAAGCTACAAGGATAAAGAAAAATAGAATAATTATAAACTCTGGAGAATTATCTCAGTATAGTAAGCACCCTCTAAGAGTTTCTTCAGTAATCCCAAATTCTTGTATTTATACCCTGGTTCCATCCCTACCCTCCTTTGCATGTGGGCTGGACCAGTAATTTCCTCTGAGTAAATAGAAAGAGATAAAATGTGTGGAGACGTCACTTCTGAGATGTAGTTACATCAAGATTCTGGCTTTGGTCTTGTGCACTCCTTCTGCTGCATTTCTCACCAGCCTCTACCCTCTCGGTCTCTCTCTTTGCCAGATGTCATGTCCTGAGGACACCCAGACAGCTGAAGGACATGTCAGCATGGTGAGAATCACAGGATTGAGGTGAGCTTCCAAGTGGGTTTTCTTAATCCTGCCAGTGGCACGTGAGTCATCTTGGAAGCAGCTTCTCCAGCCCCAGCCAGCTCCACCCAGTAAGCTGCACACACATTCCTGACCCATGAAAACTCAGATAATCCACCTTTATTGTGTAAAGCTGCCTAGTTTTGGGTTACGTCGCCATGCAGGGACAGATAACTACCAAACCGGACTTGGAGCAAATCTTGTTTTACAAGTACAGGAATATTCACGCTTAATTCAACTTCTGTATTTCAATAGTATGTTGGATATATAAGTTTTATTATTAATTTTTTTGCTAAGACCTTAGCATATACAACAACATATATACATTCACAACAATAGCAGCAGCAGCAACAACAAAAATACAAAGAGACAAATGAAAACCAAAGAAGGGGAATAAGAAATTTAATCAGAAGTATATATACATGTAAGCAGAATGTTATTAGATTTCATAAAATAGAAAATAGATTTTCATTTTTACCCACTAGTAAAGAAGTCAGGCATGGCATTGTTGAAAAATACTTTGAGTATCACCATAATAAATCTCAGAATAATTCAAGATCAAAGCTCACAAATGAGATGGGTGCACAGGTCTCTGTCAGTTTAAAGGGTGTTGGAAGAAAACATAACAATGGGATCTCAAAAATAGGAGCAATGCAACAAAAGTAAACATTTTAAATTTTGGTTTCACTAGATCAGACTGCAGCATATTCATCCTCCACTTTTTTAAAAGAGTGCAAAATATATAATAGGATTGATAAATTATAACATACTTTCATGTTGTTTTTCATGTCTTGTATGTCTTGTCTGTTTCTTAGCTCAGTCATAAAATAGGTCAGGTTAAGTGCTTTTTGCCTTATTTTACAAATGGAAAAATGGAGATTTGACTCTTTTGGGATATAGATTGACTAAATTATCTTTCATTACAAAAATTTGAAAATTTTAGTTCATACCTGTCTTAATCACTGTCTCTTTGCTGGAACAAAATATCCACATCCAAAACTTAAAGTACAAGAGGGTTTTTATTTTTGGCTCATGTGTTCAATTCCTGGTCAGCCAGCTCGAAGGCAGAAGGACATCGGAGGGAGGGTTTGGGCAGTGGACAGCTGCTCATCCCGTACTGGCCAGGAAGCAGAGAACACAGGGAGGAGCCAGCGAGGGAGACACAACTTCCAGGTGACACCGCAGTGACCTGGCGTTTTGTGGGGACCCCACACCCTCACAGCACATTCAGTTTGACCTCCTGTGTCAATTGATTCAAGGACGAGCACAGTATTCCACCATCCCATCACCTCCCAAAAGCCCCACTTTTGACCTTTTGGGGGACATTTGAGATCTAAATAACAACAATACTTCATTATAAAACAGGTCCCTCTATTTATCTGCCCATCCGCCTACCTATTTACCTATCAACCTACTTTGCTACATTTCTAGTTGTTTGCCTTTCTATTCACCCAGCCACTCACAGGCCTGCCTATTATCTATCTTCTGTCTGTCTGACGATCTCAAGTGCCATAGGTAATACCCCTTAGGTGAGACAGAATGTCCCAGCATTGATTAAAATAACTTCCACTGAATGCATGCACTAAAATCTGGCCCTGCAACGAGAATATGTAACTCTGGAAGAGTATCTCAAGCTTCCCATGCAGAACCCAGGGACATTTATTTTTTAATTAAACATAATGCTAACAAATTTGCTTCCAAGAACAAAAGCAGATTCCATGAGGACAGATAAATGGCAGGGAGAGGATGACAGTAACCTGAATTATCTGAAAGCAAGGATAAGATAAAGGACAGTCAAAAAGTAACCACAGAAGTGGAAAGAGCAGTTTTTAAAACACTTTTATGATAGTACTAAACATTGTGACCTGTTTCAAAATACTACATAATAATTAATACTCATAGTTTTCACCCCTGAATCATTAAAATGCCAAAATAAGGTCAGCACATTTAAGAGACAAATTTATCGTAGCTGACGTATATTGGATATCTACTTTGTAGCCAGAACTGTGCTAGGTGCTTTACATACATTATCTCTAATCCTCTCAACCCTGGAGGTTTTGGAAATGAGAAAAATGAGACTTTGAGAGTTTAAGCCACTTCTTTAAGGTCATACAGATGCTAATAAATGTATAATCAGATTTTCCTGATTGAGAACTGTCTGAAGCTCTGTCCACCGTCCCACAGTACAGTCAAAACTGCACAAGGTTAACAAAAACGCCTAAGGTTATAGTTTGTTAATTTGAGCCAATTCTAGTATCACATGAGCTAGTCACACTAATCTTTGTGATTTGTTGAGGGGAGAAGGGTAAGTTTTCTGCTTGACAAGAACAGGATTTACAAAACTGAATTGGAATGATGCAGCAGCACAGCCGGCTGCTTTATGTACAGTGAGTTTTCTGAATCTTGAGATGATCATAGCCATTGCTCTTTAACAATTCCCTGGGAGTTTGGAGGTTTTATTTTTACACCGAAAAAGAAATGAATCACTAAGAACCGACCTTATTTCTAATAACCACGTCTCTCAAATCATATTTATCTAATATGCAATACTTCTAACAACTCATAAATGGTGAAGAAAGATTTTCTATGAGATGAATTGTCATTTTTTAGAGCACAAAAAGAGTGAGTTCAGCCTTTTTGGCAGTTACATTTAGCTAAGTAGTTTTTTTTTGTCTTTAATTCTTTGATGTCAAATGGATCCCTGCATTTTCAATACTTAATTACCGAATCTTCATCATCCCCAAATACGTCTATGCTTAATATTTATTAAAACCTTTTTTTCAGTGAGACAAACCTCTTCTACCATGTGAAATCTAATTTTCATGACATTTTATAGATAGGAACTAATAATACACAGTACTGTTGGAAATTATCATCCCTTATGCTACACGCTAAAATTAATTTTCCTTTTTGGTTTTTAATATGTTTCTCTTATTCTATTCAAAGAACAGTAGGGTGCCTTCCTAGCGATAACTTTGACCAGTCATTGTAAATTGCTATCTGAATGGACTGAAGAGTGTTTTACATGAACATTTCTATTAAATTTCCTATGATGTCACTTATGGATTCAAAAATAACTACTATGTTAAAAAAATAAAGGCACAGGAATATATAATCAAATATATTATGCTTAATTAAAATGATAAAGCTAAATCAGCTTATACAATTAGCTGTTGGTTTGATAGATTCACTTAGGTGCATGGTTGGAATCCATGATACTTATATGTACACAAAAATGTTTTATTTAAAATCTGAAGGATAAAATCAACTTTTAGGCCAAAATGTTTTAATAAATAACATTAATATGTTCATCTTTATACCAGTGCCGTAGTAAAGTATATTTTTACTTTTTAATGAAGAAAGTAGCTCATGAAGTCAATAGTGCATCAGAATCACATAATGCTTCCCTGATGTACTAATTTTACCAAAATTTACTAAGCTACCTGTTATTTTACAGGAAACCTGCCAAAATAAGGGATTAGTAGGATGGAGGAAAGTACAATGAAGTGAACCATTGACTATGAAGAAGACCCTCTCTTGCCCTTTTGGAATGCATGATTTTCTAATGAGTGGGAAAAAGATGTGAATTAATAATTGTATACAATGTAGTCATGGGATTACTGATGTGGAGAAGGTACCAGAGAAGTACCAAGGAGGAAGTGAACATCTCTGACTTGTGGGAGTGGGTGGGTGTATACAGAACATCATGCTTACACTGAATCTTGGAAATGAAACATACTAATATGGGCCAATGAAAGGGACTGTGCTCTTGGCAGATGAATGCAAGAGAGCAGCCTTTGAGCTCCCTCGTCCACAGCAAGCCACGGTCTGTGCCCTGCCCCAGAGTAGAGATGAATGCAGCCTCCTGGTGAGGGGGCTCTTGTCTGCCAAGGACAATTCCCAGGAGAAAGGGGCAGCAATCACAGCAGCTTGTGGATGATGTATCAGCTTGGCAAAGAGGATATGATCAGAGCACCAACAGCAACTACTCTCATTTTAATTAGGATGACAAAATAAAAATTAGAATTTAAAAAAAACCTGGAAATCAAGAAAAGAAAGACAGTAAAAACAAGAACCAAAATACTGACTTCTCCATTGAAAATCTGCCTTATTCTGTGAGCTTATAAATTTTTTCCAGTTATCCCCACAGAGCCTTACTTAACCTGGTGTCCACATTCTAATAAAAACAGATTTAATGTACAAACAAATTATTCAGCTCTTCTAATGGCACAGTTTGCTATCTCAAAGGAATATTGCTGAGAAAAAAATGCCACAGGCCATTGGATATGAGATAATTTCTAAGATTTTGAAAAAATAAATACTGCTGCTTCCTATGCTGTCTCCAAGTAATCATAATAATCTAGGAAAGTGCCTGACCAAAAAGTATCTCCCCAAAAGAAAAGCCCATTGGATAATTCCCCCTTTAGATCACATCAAAAGAAAGAAGCAAACCTTCTATCAATGGAGATTTTTCTCCAAGATCTCATCTGGCATAAAGATGTCTACTGTGTGTGGAGACACAGCTCTGGGGTTAAAACAGTGTACTTAGCCCCAGGGGTCTGGCTTTGACAGGCCCTAAAGACAGACCCCTCCCTTTGAGCCTCAAAAGTAATTTTGTTAGTTCTCATGTTGGTGTGAGCCTCCCAATTAGAATTCCATTAGATTGTTGTAACTTCAAACAGCCTCTGCTTTCGTTCCTATGGTTCTCACAAAAGGAAGAAGTCCACGTTTAACTCGGGCCATGGACACCTTGGATTACTCCAGTGAATCTGCATTGCCCTCCCATAGAGTACATGGCTCTGTATTTGAATTTGGATTTAGTGGTAACTAAAGCAGGCTTTGTACTTCCCAGAGCTCTGCCCAGCAACACCAGGCAGTAAGAAAAATGTCTGGCCTGGTATGTGGTTTCTTTTGCTGCAGTCATCTTTACCTGCTGCTTGGGGTTGATTTTTTTTTAATCTCCTTTATTTTGTATGCCTCTCACAGTAGGAAGTTTAGAATGATTCAGCATTCCATTGGAAAAGCCTGATGGGGGCTCAGACAGATAGGCTCGAGCACCGTGAAGCTTAGCTGGGATCCAGCTCCTGTGCTGCTTGCATTCTGAGCCCCCGATCACACCGGAAGCCAGACGGTCCTTGTGGCTTTGCACAAGATGTTGTGAATATAAATTTGGAGAAAATAATTAGTAATAATAATTTCTAAGAAAACTGAGGTCAAAGCTTCCATAATGCCTACTTTTCTCTTAAATTTATACCTAATTATGTTACATTTAAAAATATGACAAATGCTTAATGCATTTGGCATAGAAAGAAGAACCAATTAACAAATGAACACTCAAAAATGTTTCTCTGAGAAACCATGTTGTCACGCAGCCTCTGTAATTAAAATTCTTTAAGCCTCAGATTGTCCTTGAACTCATGAGCTCACAAGAAGTGAAATAAGCAGCCATTGCGCACACAATTCCCCCACACCTTCTCAAGCCTGCACTTCATTTGCCATATTTTTTACATTAAAAAAGAAGTAGAATATATATTGAGGATATGCTCCTAAGTGAAATAAATAAGTCACACATGTGTAAATCCCGAATAGTTTCTCTGGTGTGAAAAGCATAATAGTACATAAGATCCTAATGATATAATTGACCATGTGAAATAGGAAGAAAAGGGCTAAAGGTGTAGGGAAAATGGGAAGGGTAGGGATAAGATAATCAGGGAAAAGAAAAAATATGACAAAATGAAAAAAATGGAAATAAAGTGTTTGTAAATGGGGAGGGGAAGAGGGGATGAAGGGAGGGCAGGGACAAGGGGAAAAAAATAAGAACCAAGAGCTGTCATGTAAAGGTACAAGATCCCAATAATGAATGTAATTGTACTGTATACCTAGGATGTACCAATAAACTCAATAAAAGAAAAAAAAAAAAGAAGTAGGATGCTCAAAAATGGGTAGACTTTCCCATGACTTATTACCAAGTACTAACAAGGTGAGTTCTAAGTAGAAGGTTCTTAGAGGAGTAGAAAGTCTTGAGTGACCCTAAATTTTCTAGCCTGGGAAGCTGGGAGAACAGGAGAGAATTAATGGGCACTTGGGAGCGGACTACTCTGGAAGAAATGTAACACTGATTTGGGGTACGATCTATATGAAGGGCCTTGGGATATCTAAGTGGAGATTCCACTTGGAAATAAGAGGAGTTGATGAGAAGTGAGACACCCTGAAAAATCTGAGTCATTTTCACTCTTTGTACCTTAGTGTATCTCCCTCCCTAAATATTGCAGATTTTTCTCTTCCCACTCACCGGCATTGAAGGAAGAGAGGGCTTGGAAGAGGAGACATCACGACCAGGCAGGCCTGTGGACAATTATGCAGTCAGGACATCCTGTGAGGAAGGGGACAGCAGGGAAAGGCTCCGCCAGCCCCACTCTATATGTTAATACTTTGAATGGGTTTGTCCTGATGAGAATTCAGGAGTTAGAAATTGGTCAATTTTCATTCCCATTCAACTGATAAGGGGCAGTCAGTTAGATACTTTGAGCCCCAGGAGATGACGGGCTTGGTCTTCCCTGTCCACATGACTAAAGGAGGCCACAATTTCTAATAATTTCTTCTCCCAGAGGGCAGAGAAAGGGAATGAGGAAACTGTTGGTCTGCTCCTAATTCTGAACCACAAGGGGAAATTGGTTGATGAAGTAGAAGTGATTGAATCCTACGGGGAAAAGTGTGCATTCCCTGTCATCCGAGAGCGACTACTGAGAGTGAGGAGGTCGGACGGCTGTGTCCCTTGGACTTCAGGAGGGCTGGGGTGTTAAGAGGAAAGACAGATTGGCATAATTCTACTGCCAAATTCTTGAAGGGAAGAAAGTTTTAGACACCCAGAAAACATTCAGGAATAGGATCCTAACTGCACTTTCAAGTAATCTTAAGAGAGTATGAAGAGGGAGACGAAATGGCAGGAGTGATAACTCAGAGAACAGAAATTGTCTGACCAGCTCAGATTTTAAGTGGACATGCACAATCTGTTAATAAGAGAGGCTTAATTTATCCAAATCAGGAAGCTTTTGTGCAAGGATATCAAGATTTATTTAGTTGGAGCAAACCTTTCCAATTGTTTTTTCTGCTTCTTAGTTTACAGGGGGGAGACAGGCTCACAGGCGCTAAATGACTGATTAAAAATTCCAGTGACACAAACATGGCTACAATAAGTTTTTGTTATTTTCAGTCCAGGTTTGTGTCTTCTAGATCGGTGTTTTCTAAATGATGATCTGAGTTTTCTGAGGGGCCCTTGCTGTACCCCACCCTTTACCAACACAAACCTCTCTTTCAACTAAGGTCGTTACTTTATAAATATAGTGACAGCATATAATACAATTTTTAAAACAAGTTCTGCTGTTGTGTTCGAAAACCTGCGCTGCCTTGCCCTTTCATTAAGGATGATTCCAAAATTACCCCTAAGAATAATAAACAATACTGTGTCTGAGTTAAATGGAAATGATTAGGAGACAGGTTTAAATAGGTTTGCATTTAAAAAAATGTTAAGTACAGGTATTCTCCAAAAAGCTGGGGCATGTAGAGAGGAGAGAAGGAGTCCAGATCTATAAGAACCTTCAGAAAGTCTAGAGCTAGGAATTGATTGGAGTTTCTAAAAATGTCAATGAAAAGCATTTTTAAAATTATAAGTTGAAGGTGATGGTCAAGGGCCACAGCTTTGCTAATGTGTCCCCTCAATTTTGATTACTAGTGTTAATTGTCTTGGGATTCTTATCACATGCTCAAGTCTCTAATTATAATTTTTAAAATATTTTAACTACCATGTACCAACACCTAATGGATCCTAATGTGATAGTCATTTAACCAAATGGTTTTGGAAAATGAGATTCGACTCAACACCTACGGTTGGCTATTTGGCTAGAAAATCTATACAGTTTTGCACATTCGTTCGGGCATTTCAATTTCTCTACTGTGCCTTCTTCTACTCCTGTGAAACCCAACCCAATGTGTGTGGCTAACAGAGTTTGGGCTGCAGTACCTTGTTAATGGTGAGTTGCAGCCTGTTTGATTTTTTTCCTATGGTTCCCTCTGCAGAGAACTCTTCTGGGGCACTTTGTGACCTGTCCGTTCTTGCTTTCTGCTGAATCTGCTTATGCAGGGGTTGGCTCCTGTCAAGGCCTCGTGTTACCTGGCTGCTTCCAAAACTTCTGGCTCAGCACCTCATGTTGATCAGGAAAATGACTTACCACCAACCAAAGAAAGAAATTGTTTTCTGCTACTCATGTAAGAGGATTCATCCGGGGGCTGGTTGTCGGTCTGCTCAGGTTGGGGTCCTGCTTTAGCAAGGTGTTGGGTGCAGGGCACATAAGCCATGGCTTTCTGTTTCTGCGTTTTTTCTAAATGAGTTCTTGTGCTAAAATGTTTGAAAATTTGCATCACCCTATGCCCTTTCATTAGGCGTGATTCTAAAATTAACCCTAAGAGTACTGAAGCAGTGGGTGTTGAACTTTGCCTATTGCTCTAGACAGGCACCTAATGTATTCAAAGGCTTGAAGGAATGACATGCACATGAGTGTCAGCTGATGAGCACTTTCACTGCCTTTGTGTATCTCACACCCCTGAATCTGCCCATGGTTTTATGTATGGGAAGACCAGTTTTATAACATGAAATATTTAATTTATACAGATTATGACACTAACCTATATCTGCAGCCTCATTTCCCTATTTTCCAACCACACTGAATTGATTACTGATTATTAAAATTACCAGATCTTTGTGTAACTGTACATCCTTCAGTGCTTTCCCTTTCTTTCAAATACCTTGACCTTTCTTTGCAAGGCAGACTTTTATATTGCTGCCAAGAGCCTGGTCAAATGATTCCCCTCTGTGAAGCTGTGCAGAGTGTCTGAGGCAGCACCCACCTGCTCTTTAATCTACCATAATGATTGATACATTTCTTCAGTTTGTTTATCTGTTCATTGCTACCCTAAAAATAAAGCAATTTGTCCATTGCTGGATTAGTTGAATCCAAGACACAAAACCTACTTGGGGTTTTCAGTGAATGCTTTGCTGCAACCAGAACTTCTTTCACCACTGAAGGACTAAATGTTCCCCAGCCTCTAAAGAGGTGTGATGCTTGAAAGCTTATGGTGTTAGCCCTCTCTGTGAAGTCTTAAACTGAAGAAAGCTCATTGAAGACCATGATTTCCCCCATTCCTGAGCATCCAGTAATTGATCCATGAGGTGAAGACCCAACTCCTTTCTCCAATTTAGGACAACTCTGAAAGACCACTGGTTGCCCTGAGTTCTTTGTCATGATTTCTTAGGTCTCGCTGTGGCCATTCTTCCTCCTTACTTTCCACTACAAATGATATTCTAACAGCCTCCCCTCATGAACTCCTTGGATGCTCAACTCAGAGCTGCCTTCTCAGAGAAGTGACCTGCAAGAGGGCTTACCGGGCCCCAAAATAGTAACCTTCTTCTCTGCATGAATTCTCAGCAGCCTCCTAAATAGGATAGCAGAATAAGAGAGATAGTGCTATGGTTTGGATATAGTTTATTCCTACAGGCTTGCGTGTCAGAAGCTTGGTTCACAGTATAGTAATGTTAAGAGGTGGTGAGACCTTTAGAGGAAGTGAAGCTGAGTGGGAGGTCAATGTGGGTACTTGAAGGGATTAACTCATTCTCATCAGAATCCAATCAATCAGTTACTGCCAGAGTGAGTTGTTGTAAAAAGATAATGGGCCCTCCTCTAGCTCACTCTGGCTTCCTGTGTCTCCATGTGTTGCCTCCCTTTCACACACACTCCTGCCATTATGAGATCATCCTTTATGACATGACCCAGCCAAGGGAGCTCTCATCAAGAGGCCAAATTGGTGGAGCTAGTGGATGTTAGACTTTCAGCTTCCACAATTCCAAGTTAAATAAAGCTCTTTTCTTTATATATAAAACCCAGCCTCAAGTGTTTTGCTATAGCAACAGATAACTAATATACATAGGAAAGCAAAATATCACTCTTACTTCTGATAAAATTAGTACTGAAAATGTTACTTTCCTCCCCAAAAAGATGCAAGGAGGTCCACAGAAGGAACCAAGAGTCAGAGAGTAGAAGTTAGCAAGCTTTTTTATTGTATGACTAGAAGAATTCACTCTTAGGCAAGGCTTTTATTGGAGAGGATAACACACATAAGAAAAATCCAAGCAAGAAGAGAGCAATGGTATTTCTGAACTCAAAAGCAGTAATCATAAAATAGATTGATTGGGAATTCAATAAAATTTAAATATATTTTCATTAAAAGATGAAGATAGTGAAAGTGAAAGCCACAAAGAGAAGTAATTGGCAATATTATATATATATATATTCAGCTAGGACATGCATCCTTAATATACTACATGCTCCTACAAATTTAATTACAAAAAAGACAGAAAACCCAGTAAAGAGATGAGCAAAAGGCTCAAACAGGCACTTCACAAAGAGCAGATCAGAAAGGCAAATAGGACTATGAAAATATTGGCAACATCATCTGGAAGATGCAAATCAAATCACAGAGAGATCAGTCCACATCACATCTGCCACAGCAAAACAGACCTCCAACATCAAATATTGACAAGGGTGTATATAAATGGAACTTTCCTATTTTTCATGTGAATATAAATTGGCATGACCAATTAGATAAATTGTTTAGCAATAGGCATAGAAGCTGAATATAATCCTATTTTATGATTCAATTATTCTATACCTAAATACCCAAGAGTATCTACTATAATGTTCATAGCAACTCTACTCATTAAAACAAATAAACAGACAAAACCAGGAAACAACAACTGAATGAATAAATTACAGAATATTCATATTACAGACAGCTGCAAAAAATAAAAATATGGAGAGAACTGCCCACTGTAGAGTCACATAGGGAGCTCGTAACTCCTCCTCCTCCACCTCCAGCTCCCCAGGCCTCCGTTGGATCAGACTGGTGAGAACCATCCACTGCCCATCCCCACTCTCCCACCCCCTGCTCTCTGTACTTCTGGCTGTGCCAGTACCTGGATTCACACTGCAGAGACACAGATGGTCATAGAGCCCATATTACTCAGCTCCAGAAGATACAACAGAAGTGAACAACAGAAATAAAGCCACATCAGATCTCTGTAGTTGATAAGTTGGGCAATCACCACCTTCCAGTACAACTTGGACTGTCTTCAGGGAAAGGACAGCTAGAACCTGCAGTAGACTCTTGCAGAGTTTAACAGTGCAGGAGATCAGGAAGCTTAGTTGGGTCTTGTAGCCAGAATTCAGCCTGAATTCTCAAGGGGCTGCCATTGACTAGCTGAGACTAATTGCCTTAGTTCTGCACATTGCTGCCCACATTGCTGCTGTTGTCTATTGGGACAACAGCAATATACCCTGGAAGAGGCTCTCCAAATTTTTTTTCTTTTCCGTTTATTTTAATTTTAATTTTTAAAATTTTATTTTTTGCCATTCTGAAAATTCTTCCTTTTTTCTTTCTTCTTTATCCCTCTCAGTCTCTTGCTCCCCCAAATTATTCTATATCTCCCTTTTTGTTCCTGTTCCTGCCCTAATTCGAATTTTTTCTTTCTTTTTCTTTTCCTCTCTCTTTATTCTTCACTCAATGGTCATTGGTTTTAAAGAAGAGTGAGTACAATTTATAACTTCCCTATTTCTGTTAAATTGTTCTATTCTTGTCTTTACTCTTGCACTCTGTGTTTCCCTCTTGTCTTAAACAGTTTCCTAGAGTTTGCATGATCATCCTGTGTCCTCTGGCTTCATTTGAAACCTTCTCCTATTCCTTTACTTATCTGTTCTTCTCCTCCTAACTCCTTCTAAGTCCCCATCCTGAAGGGTAAAGTTGCTATACTGAAGACTTTATTCACTATAAATATATTTTGGGCTGGTCCTAGATTTTGATTTAATTCACATGGTTAAAGGAGATAGATTAATAACTACCACAAATAGTCAACTTCTAAACTGTGCTTGATGTGTTGTGTTGCTGTTGTATCAATTGTGCTAAAGGGTTGTGATTGATTTAATGAGTTGTCCTTTTTTATATTATGAAAATGAGAGTGTCTCTGAGTCATAAGAGACTCAAAATCTAAAGAGCAGCTATACCAGGAAGATTGAAGTACTAATCCAGGAATTAAAACAACCACCAGGACACCCTGACCTCATAGCAGAGGAAGTAGCAAAACAGATCAATCAAGCTCTAGAAAAATTCAAAACAGAAATAATTTCCCAGATAACTGCAGAGTTGGTGAGCACAATGAAATACATGATTAGAGATGCTAGAACAGAAACAGACAAAAAAGTAAAGGAGCTCAGAACCATGACAGAAGCCATGAATGCCCAGCATAGGAAAGAAATGGAAACCTTGAATGCCCAACATAGGAAAGAAATAGAATCCATGAAACAGATTCAAACAGATACCCAGGAGATTAAAAAGTCTATTGAAAACATTCACAACAGAATGAATGAATGTGAAGATAGAATTTCAGATCTAGAAAATAGGACTGCAGTCAGTGACCATGAAAAGATAGATCTCTTAAGAATAGTAAGGGATCATGAGAATCAATCCAACAACTCCTAAATGTTGTAAAGAGATTAACATAAGACTGATAGGAATCCATGAAGTAGCAGGAGAAAGTACAAATGACATAAAAAAAAAAACTGTTAACAGAATTAATAACAGAAAACTTCCCAAACAAAAGGGAAGAATTTGATACAGATAAGTGAGGCATATAGGACTCTAACTAGCCATGATAAAAAAAAAAAATCTACACCTAGACACGTAATAGTCAAGATCCCAGAAACCGAACAGAAGAACAAAATACTGCAAGCAGTTAGAGAAAAGAAACAAATTACATACAAAAGAAAACCCATGAGAATCACAGCAGAGTTTTCAGCACAGACCCTCAGGTTAAGGACAGCTTGGAGTGAGAAATTTCAAGACCTATAAGAACATAACCTTCAACCTAGACTGGTGCATCCTGCAAAACTGTCTTTTAAAATGGATGGGGAAATAAAATACTTCATTGACAAAGAACACCTGAAGAACTTCATGAATACCAAACATATAGTGGACCATGACACTACAAACAATTCTAAATAATATATTAGAAAAAGACAATGAAGGTCACAACAACATGAGGCCCAACAGAGCAAATCAAATAGGCAAGGCAAGAAACTAAAGGGGGGGGGAATTAAAAAGAGCCAAGAACAGGACAATAACATGACAGTGATAAGTCAATACATATCAGTTATAGCCATCAATGTCAATGGGCTCAATTCACCAATCAAAGGAAACAGACTGGCTGAATGGATTAAGAAGCAAAATCCAACAATATGTTGTATACAAGAAACACACCTAGTTAAAAAAGAAGTGCATAGACTGAAAGTGAAAGGATGGAAAACAGTTCTCCATGAGACAGGAGCCCAGAAAAAAGTGGGGGCTGCTATTGCATTCACAGACAAAGTAAATTTCAAAGCAAAACTGATTAAGAGAGGCAAAGAAGGTCACTACATCCTTGTAAAGTGGACAATCCAAGAGGAAGAGATGACAATCATAGATATATATGCACCAAATATTAATGCCCCCAAGTATATAAAATAAATATTAAGGGACATGAAAAATCAAACAAACACTAATGCAGTTATAGTGGGGGACCTAAATACCCCAATTTCACAAATAGACAGATCATCTAGACAAAAACATCAACAAGGAAATACTAGAACTGAACCAAACTTTTGAACAAATGGACTTAATAGACGTCTAGAGTGTTCCACCCCACAAAAATCAGAAATACATTCTTTTCAGCTCTACATGGGTCATTCTCCAAAGCTGACTACATACTAGTTCATGGAATATGTTTAAATAAATGCAAAGGAATAGAAGTTATCCTATGTATTTTATCAGACCATAGTTCAATTAAGCTGGAGATCAATAGAATAAGAAACCATAAGAACTCCACAAATACATGGAAATTGAACAACACTCTCCTGAACAATCAATGAGTCACAGAGGAAATTAGACAATTTTTACAAATAAATGATACTGCCAATACAACATATAGGAATCTATGAAACATAGTTAAAGTAGTTCTATGTGGAAAATTCATAGCAGTGAATGTCCACACTAGGAAAACAGAGCAAGCTCAAATAAACAACCTAATGATGAATCTTAGGCTCCCAGGAAAAGAAGAGCAAGAAAAACCCAAAGCTCATACAAGGGAAGAAATTATAAATATCACAGTAGAAATCAATGCAATAGAAACTAAGAGAGTGATACAAAAAGCAATGAATCAAAGATTTGCTTTTTGAAAGAATAAATAAAATTGATAAACCATTAGCCAAATTTGTCAAAAAAAAAAGGAAATAAAAGGCTTAGATCCATGCAATTGGGAATAAAAAAGGTGAAGTCACAACAGATCCAGCAGAAAACCAGAGGATCATCAATATATACTTCAAGAACCTCTATTCTAGTATCATGGAAAACACAGAAGAAATGGACAGATTTCTTGATACTTATGAATTACCAAAGTTGAACGAAGAAGATAAAAAAATTCTAAACATCCCAATTACAATCAGTAAAATTGAAAACATCATTAAAAGTTTACCAATGAAGAAAAGGCCAGGTCCTGATGGCTTCACTGCTGAATTCTACAAGGCATTTAGAGAAGAACCATTGCCAAAAACTCTGAACTTTTCAATGAAATTGAAAGGGAAACAATACCTCCAAATTCATTCCTGGAAGCAAGTGTTACTTTGATTCCCAAACCAGGGTAAGACCCAACTAAAAAAGAGAACTACAGGCCAATCTCCTTAAAGAACATAGATGCAAAAATCCTCAATAAGACACTGGTAAACAGAATACAGAGGGTGATTAAGAAGATCATACACCCTTACCAAGTGGGTTTATCCCCGGGATACAAGTATGGTTCAACATATGCACATCAATAAATTGTAATACACTATATCAACAGAGTGAAGGACAAAAACCACATGATCACCTCAATAGATTCTCAAAAAGCATTTGACAAAATTCAACACTGATTCTCAATAAAAACACTGCAAAAAATTGGAATAGATGGTCTTTATCTCAACTTGATAAAGGCTATCTATGAAAAATCAACAGCCAACATCATACTAAACATCCAAAAACTAAAAACCTTCACACTAAAATCAGGAACAAGACAAGAATGTCCACTATCACCACTCCTGTACAGTATGGTTTTGGAAACATTAGCCACAGCAATTAGACATGAAAAAGAAATTAAAGCAATAAAGATAGGAAAGGAAGAAGTTATACTGTCATTATTTGCTGATGATATGATACTCTACACAGAAGACTCAAAAAACTCTGCCAAAAGACTTCTAGACTTAATTGACAAATTCATAGAGTAGCTGGATATAAGGTCAACACTCAAAAATCAATAACCTTCTTGTACACAAATAACAGACTCACTGAGAGAGAAATTAGGGAAGTAATTCCTTTCACAGTAGCATCCAAAAAATTGAAGTATCTAGGAATCAATCTAATGAAGGAAACAAAAGACCTCTACACTGAAAACTACAGCACTCTGAAAAAAGAGATCGAAGAGGCTATAAGAAAATGGAAAGACATCCCCTGCTCCTAAGTAGGAAGAATCAACATAGTGAAAATGCCGATGGTACTAGCAAATAAAAAGACCGGAGGATCAGTGGAATAGATTGGAAGTTATAGAAACAACTACAGCTGTGCTCAGCTGCCTTGTCTTTGACAAAGGAGCTAACCATCCTCAGTGGAGGAAAGATATCCTCTTCAATAAATTCTGTTGGAAAAACTGGATTTCAACATGCTAAAGATTAAAACTAGACCCTTATTTTTCACCATACACTAAACTAAAATCGAAGTAGATTAAAGATCTAAATAGTAAAACAAACTCTAAACTTGCTGGAAGGTAAGTTAGGTGTAACTCTGGAAGACATTGGCGTAGGAAAATACTTTTTTGGGGGGGATTATTTATGAACAAATCTTCAGTAGTATGGGAACTAGCACAAAGAATCAACAACTGGGATCTCATCTTATTAAAAAATTCTGCACTGCAAGGAAAACCACCAACAGAGAGCTAAGAGGCAACCTACAATGTGGGAAAAAATTTTACCAGCTGTTCCTCAGACAAAGGTCTACTATCTAGAATATATAAGGAATTCTAAAACACAGACCCCCACAAATATAAAGTCCCAATTCAAAAAAGGTCTTCTGAAATGAACAGACAGTTCTGTGACAAAGAGTAAAAGCACTAAATAAATATATGAAAGCTGGGGGTGGTGGTGCACGCCTGTAATTCCAGCACTCTGGAGGCTGAAGCAGGAGGATCTCTGTGACTTCAAGACCAGCCTAGCATACATGGTGAGTTCCAGATCAGTCTCAACTACACAGTGAGACCCTGTCTCAAAAAAAAATTACATATATATATATGAAAAAATGTTCAATATCACTGGTCAATCGAGAGATACAATTGAAAATAACACTGAGATTCCACCTCACCCCAGAATAGTGGCTGCTATCAAGAAATCAACCAATAGCAAATGTTGACAGGGTTGTGGGGAGAGAGGAACCCTTCTTCAGTCTTGTTGGGAGGGCAGACTGGTGCAACCACTGTGGAAATCAATGTGGAGACAACTCATAGAACTAGGATTTGAGGTCCCATTTGATACAGCTCTCTCTCTGCTGGGTATTTTTCCAAAAGAACTACAAGAATCATACCACAGTGATATATGCACACCCATGTTTATAGTGGCACAGTTTGTAATAGTTTGTTTGAAAAAAGCCCAGTTGCCCATCAGTTGGAGACTAGATAAAGAAGATGTGGTTTTTCTGTGAAATGGAGTACTACTCAGTCATAAAGAATGAAAAACTAGAGTCATTCATAGGAAAATGGATGCATATTGAGGCCATGCTCTTAAGTGAAATAAATAAGACACACGAGTAAATACCATATAGTTTCTCTGGTGTGAAAAACTAAAAGTGTAAATAAGATCCACATTGTATAACTGATAATGTGAAATAGGAAGAAAAGGGCTAAAGGTGTAGGGGAAGTGGAAAGGGTAGGGGAAAGGAAATAAGGGACAAGAAGAAACATGAGACAAGAAAAAAATGGAAACAAAGACTTTGTAAATAGGGGAAAGTGGAGAGGGTGAAGGGAGGGCAGGGGTATGGGGAAAAAATGAGAACCAAGATCTGTCATGTAAGGGTACAAGAGCCCAGTAATGAATGTAACTGTATTGTATACTTTAAAAGTACCAATAAACTCAACAAGATAAAAAAAAATAAAAGTATGTGCTATCGCTATCTATCCATCTGTAGCAATGTAAATGAACAATAACCCAGATTAAATGCTAAGTGAAGAAAAGCCAGATACAAAGGAATGCACGCTGTAGGTGGTTTATGAAGTAGGAGAACAAACAGAACTAATTTACACTGACAGAAATCAGAATAGTGATTATCTCTGGGAGTGGAATATTGACTTTCAAAGGGCATGAGGGAGGCTTTGTTGACCCTGAAAATGTCCTATGTCTCACGCTTGTAGTGTTTACATCAAGTCCAAGTAAAACTTTATTGACCTACGATTTAAGATTTTCACATGTACTGCATATACATCACACTTTAATAATAACAACGAAAAAGTTGTAGGATTTTTCTCAATCTCACATTATTCATTTTCATGAATGCAAAATGCCAAAGGTCAGAACTGCCTACCAGGCCCTACGCCTCATCGGAAGATTTCACTCCAATCTACAGCAGCTGCCTCAGTGCTCACGTGCCGTAGCATTTGATTCACAGAAAGGCAATGAGACTGCGCCAGGAACTTGACTGTGCCTATAGTGAAAGAATCATCCAGACCAGATCACTCATCCTGCCAAGACTCCCTGTAAGTCCAGATGATGCAGTTTCTGTATACATGATTTTACTTAATGTCCTACCTGTACTCAACAATTCTCAGCCTCTCCATCATTAGAACTACAGGATTTTCTCACCTCTGCTAGATCATGGTTACATCCATCTCCAGCCCTAAGTTCACACATTCAACCTAGAGCTCCACTGATGAATTATTCAGTTGATTTTCACAGTCTTTTCTTCTGTCCTCCATCCACAGTACTAATGTTGTGTTCTCTTCTTTTAACATTGTTTAACCATCTGTTAACCCAGCCTTCTGCCCAAGGGTGTTAGTCGGGAGGAATGATTTGAAGGCTCTGCTGATGTGCTTTACAGTTGGGGATAGTCCATTAATTGTTGATTTTGTTTGTATTCAGCATTCTGCTTCTTTCTGTGGTTTTAATTGATGTGAGCATGCCCAGGGGCTTGTGCTGGACCCAGCTGTATAAATCAAACAAACAAACAAACAAAAACAAATAAATAAATGAAGTACATCTCCCCTGGAATAAACAGATAATACAACATTCTCAATCTTGTTTTCTTTTTTCCCAACAATCCTTGTAAATGTGCCCTGAGGCATATATGAGAGGAATGCATCCAAAATTTAAAGAAATGAATAATCATCCATAGTGTAAGAAGCAGTCACATAACTATGTAGACCCTTTTGTTGTATAATGCAAGTTTCAATGGAGGGAAGAGGAATATCTCCGTTCTATTCCACTCAATCCTTTATTTCAGATTAGTTTGGGTTGTCGTTATCTGATAGTTTCTTTGGAGGTTAAAACAAAAACAAAAGCAAAAACACAGCAAAACAAAACATTTAGAGGTAACAATTCAGTGGAGTGGTACCATCCACAGGCTGTAGAGAAGTTTTAAGAACTGGTTTTCTTCTGCAGTGGGGAGAAAGACTTACATCTGCTGCAGGTCAGATGCAGGTGGCCCAGGCACACAGCCAGGCAGTGGAGTGTGAGCGTGCTGGGGGCTGCTCGCTTCTAAACAGGGGCTGCAGATAATGTGTTTGCCCTTCTTGTCTCCATATGTGAATGACATCGCCAAGTGTGGGATGCTCCCTCAACTTGTAACACAAAATGAAAAGAAAAGGGGGTCCAGACAGAACACACTGTGGAGCTGACCCATAGCTGAGCCGCTGGTAAGCATCGCATACAAAGTGAGAGAGAAAGATGTATTGTCAGGAAGCACTGAGATTTGGGGGTCATACTCAACCGCAGCAGAAGTCACCTTATACGGGGACCATGGCTTCTGCAAATTTCCAGACTGTCATAAAACCTGAGGGAAAATGGGCCACTGGCTTTTTACTGGTGAGTGGGTGGGCCATGGCTTTTCTTTTGTAAAGCAAGCCCGAACATTCACAGATTCACAAATCCCATAGATTTCCGCTCCCAAAACCATATAAATATTCACAGCTTCAGACTGTAGCACACCTCTTTCTTGAGGGCCTGTGTTCTATTTCTTTGAATATGTATTTCCAGTTCTGCCTATAAACCTTTTTATGTCTTAAAAAAAAAAAGACCCAGTAAAGATGCTTCATGCTGATGGCATCTGATTTCCTCTATCACCACTGTCCCTCTCTCCTGGGGTTGCCCCACTTTGGTCTCCAGGACTGGGAGTTGAGCTAAGGTTTGGAGGAAGCTTCTGACTATTGGAATTATTTCCCCTTAAGCTGTCTGCCATATGTTGGGAAGGCAACTTAGTAAAATGTAAAGAACCCGGGCTTTGAAGTGAGAAAGACAAGAGCATGAACCTGGCTATGCCACATTCTAGATGGGTGACCTTGGGCTGTGAACCTCAATCTCCTTATCTTATTGAACAGAAATAATACCATTTACTTGTTAGGATTAACCCTGACCCATAATAAGGACTCAAGACCTGGTTATTACTCTTCATCCCTTAGGCCCCATAATATAATCCATCTCTCATGAACAAAGTTGCAAATATTTGGCAACTTTTACTCAGCCTTAGTTCTTGTGCAGTTGGTTCCTTGTACCTTTGTTTAGTTCATCTCCAGACAGAGTTTGTTCTGGCTAGATGTGGCCCACTGGGCCAGCTGGTGGCCAACATTTCAGATTTTAATTTTGCCCTTAATATATTTACTCAAAATCTTATCTTTGCATCAACCACAACCTTGATTAGTATGTTGTCCATTTCTTCTTCCTAATTGGTAATAAATATTCTGCAGGTGTTTCATTAGACAGGCTCTTCGAGTCCTTTAGAGGTGGAAGCTCATGCGTATTCACACAGTACTCAGATGTTCAAAGGTCATGTAGTTATTCTTTAATTTGTGATAATAGACCTAATGTTTCTCATGAGCTGCCCATCCTCTTACATTGAGGGTTAAAATGACTTTATCCAGTTATCTCTTTTTGCTAATTTTAAGCATCTTTATCAGACTCCACCTAAAGGTGATGAACACTCAGACTTTTGGCTTAGCTTTCTACCATGCCGTGCTTCAAAATGACACCTGATCAGTTCTTGTGGCCTTACAGAATTAGTTGGGAGGTTTGGGGTTGGAGCCTGTGGTGGTGCTGTTGGACAGGGTTGGGGTGTAGGTTTGTGGCAATTCTGGTCACATCCTTTCATGCTGTCTAGGCTAAAGTTTATGGTGGATATAACTCAGTATCTGTCCTGCATAGATCAGATCTTCAGAGAACTCCGTCATCTTCCTTGTGGATTTGGACCCACACCTACCACGTTGGTCCTGAGGTTCACTGGGCTTCGCTTTGGAAGGGCTGGTCTGTGCTCCTTGGTCACAGGGTCACTGGATCTCTTGCTCAATCCCAAAGCAGATTGTCAGTTAAATTCTAGTTCTTCCCTCAGATTAAGAACACAGACTCTGGGGCCAAACTGCCTGGGCTTGATAGTCAACATTGCCACCTACCAGTGAAGTAACACAAGCTGCTTAACACAGTGGTGTCTCCATTTTGTTCAGTTTTAAAATGGGATTAATAATAATGCTTTACTTATAAGTAGGATTCTCGTGACGATTACCTGGGCTAGTACATGTTTAATATTCTTAGAATTGTACTAGGTAAGGATGGGGTACATTCATGGCCAGTATTAGTTAATAGAAAACTAGAAAAATTGGGAGTGACAACTTATGTAATCGCTCTTTGTTTTACTTTCCCCATATAAAGCAAGAATTATAATGACTCACACTCATAGGTTTCTCATGCAAATTAAATGCCTCGTGTGTAAAGAAATGAGAATAGGTTTGATACAAAAGTCCTTTCCTTGGTTGTCATTTTGTTGCTGCCAAGTCACAGGGGAGCCTGGAACACGCCAGAGCATGAGTTCACGTTCATGCTCAATACGCCTGTGCTGCAACTGTCCAGGTGGCTTCCACTGGGACCAAAGCCCCTTCTGTGGCTGTCTTCAGCCTTGACCTTGATCTATTGTCATGCCACTCCTCTTCTGGATGTCAGCCTGTGGTTTTGCTTCTCACACAATCACCTGTCCCCTTGGGCTCCCATTTTTCCTTCCACAGTGAGCAATAGGACAAGCTCTCTTCTTCTCTCTTTCTATGATGCACCACTCTTAAAACTCTGTTATCTGGTGCCTCATGTCTGACTTGGTTTGTTTGTTAATGGAAGTTTGATAAAATTACGGTTCCTTTATCTATCTACATAAATTTGATTCTCAAGTCTATTTCCAGCCTGTCAACTCAAAACAGAAGTCAGCTTTGAAATGATGCAGAATGATGACCCCCAAATGGATAAACACCATTAATACAATGAGAGAAATTCATGAGACAACAGGGTATATGGGAGATGAAAACACACATGCAAGTATTTTTAAAGCCATCTCTGTACAGCTGACAATGATGTCATTTAAGAATCCCTCTGGAGACCTTATTTCTACCTGCTGCTGGATTACTGCTTGGGAAATGGGCCTTAGAGTGGTTGACCAAGGAGAGGAATGAGTTTTACAATCACAAAACATGTGGTGATCAAGATTTATTTTATTCTTCTGTGATTATAGAAAGAACATAGAAAATAACATTTGGTGCCTGGCGCTATACAACGGGGCTTTATGCATATTCAGTCGTACAGGATCAGTCACGGAGCCTGTAATGCCCAGGCAGCTTATAAGGTTTTAGGGATGTCGCGGTGAAAAGGCATATTCTTGTACCGTTGTGTTGATGGGTGTTACTTTTTCATTTATATAATGAAGGATCAAATGTACTTGAGAAGTGAAGTGATTTAATCACGAGAAGTCAGCATGCGGTGGATGCAGGACTCACACTACAAAGTCTCTGTTCTCCAAGTGATGGGACAGGTAGCCTGCCAATTAAAGCAGGCGGACAGAGCTTCCAGGGAGCTGTGCTGTGGAATCTCTAGAAGTGTTTAAGAAAAACAAACAGAACACCAGTATTTCATGCGAAATCAGGCTGGTTTGTCCATGTGTGCATTTGTGTTCTCTGGAAAGTGACTCTATAGCTTGGTCCGACTGTCAGGAAAATTCTGTCGGTGAAGACCTAGATTTTCCTTGAGTGCTTATGGATAACTTCAGCTTTGGCATTACTATTTGCTCTAAATATTTATTTCCTCAGTTTAACTTGAAGGCACAATCTCAGCGGACAAGGTTATTGGGCAAAAGTTGAGAAAGACTGAAGGTGGGAGGAAAGTAGCAGCAGGAATTGTTGCTTAAACAAAACACCAAACCATTTATATAGTAAGCATCTAGACATCAGAAAGATAGGGCTAGCTACTGCCTGTCTTCCACATGCCACCTATTTGAATGCTGCCCTAAATGCTCACAACAGCCTGGTCTGCCTACTTAAAACAGTGCACATATGGGGGCATGTGGTGATTTGCTAATGGTGAAAAGAACAACAGTTTGAATTGCTTTGTGTCTTATTCAGGCTGGTCCACTTTCTAGCAACTTACGATATGCATGGCTGAGACTCACTGGAAAAAAATAAAGGCAGTGTCTGGGGCAAAAGACCAGGCACAGTTGGCTGCTAGTCCTCCTCCTATTGCCAGGATCTACTTCCTCAGCATCTGAAAGTGATTGACCATTCTCTGTTAAATATTATTCTGTCTGTGGGCTGGGCACTGGGTGAGTAATTTGAAGAGTGGTGGGAGCCATAACTGCTACTCAGAGATGCGGAGGCCATGTCTGCAAACTTCCAGATGGGAAGAGAAAACCAGAATTGATTACACGTCCTGAAATCCTTTTGGCGGTGCCTCCTAGTGACTTGCTTATTATTATTCTTGTATATTATCCTGTTTCTTCCTTCCCATCAAGTGGCAAATATGTGTGGATAATCTTTTAATATCGTTGCCTGATGTGACATTGTCTATCATATTTTTTAATCAAAAATATCACACCTCTTGAGTGCTGAATGCGTTAGTTTCAATGGGTAACTTTAAAAAATACCATTTTTGTGGTTTCTATGAGCATCTGTAAATATAGAAAGTAATAACAATACCTTCAGCTCTTTTATTCTTGGAAATATGATTTAACCAAGCCAATGTTTATCATAGCATAAGATGGAGAAACAATTAGAGATATCACATATATTAGCATTTTTGATAACATTTGCAATGTAAATGATCAAATAATGGAAGACTTTAGGAGAAATATTTGTTGCCTCTACTTCATATACTTCTTCCCCAAAGGACACTGATTTAAGGAAAGCAGCTCCAAAACAGTATAGATAATAGAGGTGAGAATGTTATTTTAATTCTGGATTTGTGCATTCCTCCTTTATTGGATGAAGTGGGAAAGCATAGAGCAAATGTCATCCAAATGACATGTATTAGGTGATTTTAACGTGTGCGTGTGTATTTATCTGAAAGTGCATCAGTCATAGAGGAGTGTCTTTGGAGGTGTATTTGTGTGCTTGGTATCTGTGGCTGTCTTGTGTGTGGGTGTTTAGATGCATGTCTGTGGGGTCCAGGTGGAAGGGGATGGCGTTTGGGGGACGTCTAGGTGGAGCTTTTCTGGAATATCTGTTCATCTACAGTGGTGGCATTTTATGTGTGCATATTTGTTTTCTATAGGTGTACGAGTGGGTGTTTGCTGGGAATGAGGTCTTAAAGCCGTAATCTCTGCTAATTAGAAGGGGCTTTACCGGTCATCGATTATAACCTCCTAAAATCACAATCTTTTTTCTGTTGGGAGAGTGAAAGACTAAGCTGGAATAAATAACACAAAGGTGAGAGCTAGTCAGTGAAGGGGTATCAATAACCACCAGCTATGTATCAAATGTAATTCTAGACACGGATGCGATGATGATTTAAGCAGTCCCAGTCTTCATGAAAGAGCAACAACATAAAAATCAATTATTTAATTATGTGTGATAAGTACTGGAGAGAAAAGGCATAGTATTCTGAGGAAGCATGTAATAGGAGATCCCAAGTGGAGAGTAAGATTAGAGAAGGCTTGCAAAAGGAAATGAATTTAAAAACAAAACCAGAAAGCTCCTCACCCTGCACAAGAGCGGTGTTCAGTGCCATCCCTCCCACCCCAGGAAGGCAGTGATCAGTACTGGCTCCCTGGCCCACATAGGAAGGGGTTCTGGGGGCTTCTGCCCTCGCCCACTCCCACCTCTCATGGGGGTGGTGACTAATGTCAACACCCTTCTACCCTGTGGTGCCATGGTGCCCAGTGCTTCCCCCACCACACAGCACAGTGGCAGTGTGCATGTAAAGTCCATGCAATCTGTTTGCACACCCTTTGCATACTACTTATTTTGGTAATCTAAAGAGCTTTTTTTGTGTCTTCGGGTGGACCAACTACCAAAGCAAAGGGTGCAAAGTTTCACATTGGAAGTTTATTTTTTGTTGATATAATAACCAAAAATAGATGTCACTGGTTTGGTGCACTCCTGGACTGCTTTTCTCTGAGCAGTTATTTTGGGGAGCCAGGTTCCTTCCCTATTGAGTCTTTACCATTCTTCAGGGCCTCGGAGTACTCTACTTTGTTCATAGGTACAGGATAAGGAAAGAGAAGGGCAAGAAATCTATAGGACATGCTGCAGACTGGGCGGTGAAGAGGGACACACCACTGCTGCCCACATGTCCTTGGCCAGAATTCAGGCGTGAGCCAGTCTAGTTTCAGAGAAGACCGGGAAATAGAGTGCAGTTGTCTGCTCAGTAGGAAGAAAGAATGCATTCTGGAGAGTCCTTGGCAGTCTTCACCATATTCAGGCTGTGCCTTTGCAAAGTCCAGAGGAGGACACAGTACAGTGCCTTAAGTTTGAAACGGGGAGCTGGCTGCTTAGTTTTTAGCAGGGGAATCGGATGACATAGGAAGCTGCAAATGGATAAAATAACTTTTGATACACCAAGACATCAAACTAATGAACTAATCGCCATGACAGTACAGACCTTGTCTCAATGTTCAAAGACCTTTCATTCCGTCCTATACCTCAGAACACTAAAATCTGCAACAGAAAAAACATTACAATCATTTATATTTCAAAACTGATACACCTATGAACATAAGGAAAAAAAATCTACTGAGAGTAAAAGTCCTATTCCAATATTCTCCTAATTATCTATAAAACCTCCCGCCAACCTGCATCTTACCCATCTCTCTTTTCTCCTTGTGAATAGTGACATCTACTCTAACCATATCTCCAAGTCTCGGGGTTTAAAAACATTTCAAAGGATAATGAAATGTTGATAGCCATGGCCTTGAGAAGAAATATGCCTTGAGTTAACAACAAAATTTCCATGCACTCAAGTATTATGTGGTGCAGACTTCTTTCAAACAGTAGCAATAATATTGCAAAGAGAGAAGACACGTTCCTAATAGCCTACATGGAAAACAGCACTCGTTCTGCAAGAATACACTTAGGGTTTCTTTATCAAACTTTCTCTTTCTCACTTGGGGAGAGCAATTGAGCATCTTCCCTTTGTGTCCACATTGTATCTGGAACATAACAAATTGTTGTAATTTAGTTTTACGTCTATCTTTACAAGAAGCCTGTGAGCTCTCTGATGACAACAAAAGTGTCCTTATTCCTCATTTACTATTTTTGAATGCCTCTTTTGAATTCTCCTTATTCCTGCTTTAAGTGTCTGGTATAGGAGGGGTTTAGAAAATATTTAATGATAAAATGAACAGGCTAGTCAATGAAATGCAAAGGTTCACATGTTTCTTTAGAAAATAAGCCTGCCTGCACTCTAGAGCCCCACCCCTCCCCCAACTTTCTTTTAGGTACCAGACTTGGGATCAGGGGATCTGCAGCTTTCTATTCCAGCTGCTAGGCCTGCACCCAGGTCTGCGTCACCTGCACAAACAAACCTGCTTACGGCAGCTCTGTGTATTTACACTGCCCCAGTGGCAAACTAGATTCAAGAGTCTTGGCTTCTGTAGTGAGAAAGCACGGCAAAGACAAATACAAGGAGTGTGGCCCACTTTCTGGAGATTGTTCTTCACAAGAGTCTGTGAGGTCTTGCCAGATTTGGATGAACTCTAATATAAAAACAGCAACCTTCAGGGCAGGATGGTTATGACAATGAATACATGTAAAGGGTTAGGCATTCAACTTGGCATAAAGTGGGCATTCTATCAGCTCTGGCCTGTCTTCTTCTTCTGCTGCTGCTGCTGCTGCTGCTGCTGCTGCTTGCTTCATTATTTTAACATAGGCTTTAGGCCAGAAGCCCTTTCTAGCCCAGCACACCTTGCTTCTGGACAATGGGGAGAATGAAGTCAGGTTCATCCGTTGTGTTAAATTAGGTTTTATGAGCATTAGTTATCGACTGAAATGACATTCATTATCTACTGCAGTGAAATGTTTTCAATAACAGACTGAAAATCTCAACTTGCTCATAGTCATGGGTTGGGCTTCCCGATTTAACTCTCTGAAATAAGAAGTTGGCCTTTTCAAAAATTTGCAAAATGGTTGTCTCTGGGTAGTTCGTGATTGTGTTGAAATATAGAAATTCTAGCTAGATCCAAAGTTAATAAAATAGTGTGACACATAACGCTGTATGATGGATGGCAACCAATAGTCCAATACTGTTTTATTCTCTCTAATATACTGTTTCTCTGCAAAGGCCAAGAAATTAAAGAACAGTTTTATTCTCCCCTTCCAGCCTGTGCAGGGTAATTATGTATTATTAATAATGCAGCAGCACAAATGATATTAAATGAACTACATTTGTTAATGCAGATCTTATCTAACTGCTTTTTCCATCAGTGGACTGTTTCTCATCAGGGGGTACTAATTAGCTGTAATATGTAGAAAGATGGGACAGAAATCCAATCAGATAAATGGGATCTATTTGGAGAGATCCAGGAAGGAGGAAGAAAGGCATTCATGATTCTGTGAGAATTACTACAAGTAGAAAAGATGAAATTTTCTGCTGTTTCAACTTCACTTACATTTTGTGGCCACAGAAGTTAAAATGTAGTATTGCTGGATAGCCCACGCTGCAAAGGCCTGCAAATAATTTTATTTATCATGACTGTAACACTGTTGTCTTTTGCAGTAATAAAAGTGCATATGGCTCTATAAAAATCCCAAATGGTTTACATGGCCCTTGAAAACATTAAAACCTAATATATGAGGATAGAAACTGATGTTCTCCAGATTTCCCCAGCTAATGTGGACTTGGAGGAAACACTTGAGTTCTAAACTTTTTGCTTAGAAAAGTAATCACCTGAAACCCTCAGATGATGTATACATGGTAAACCCCAGGCTACCACTGTAAACATACCTGCTAGATTCTTACCCTTCATAAATCTCCCAGAGAAGTCCCCATGCTGAAGAGTTGATAAATTAGAGCCTTCTCAAATCTGTCAACTGCATGGGTATATTTGTGGCCCAACACCAAATATCAGAGCACCCTCCATGCCCACCTGGGCTCCCTTACTAATGTCAGAACCAACAGTGACCTAGTTACAAGTGAAGTGCTTCCCTCATCTGAAGACATACTGTCATTGCTCTTGTAGGATTGTGACCTCTTTAGGCTACCTTGAGTGAGCTGGTGGAGATTCAAAGGGGAAGACACACATTCTCATTGTGAAATCAGATGTAAAAGTGAAGCAGTCTGTTTTTGTTAGCTCACGTTCTGAAATGTAAAGAAGGAGTTGCCACATATACCATAGAAGCTTTAAAAGAAGCAGGCTGATCTTCAAAGTTAATTTTTGGACTTAAGCTCTTTATGTTTGTTTTGCGTGCCACTTCTTAGAGCCCATGACACCTTTTTGCTTCTTTGTAGATCCTAACTCGATAGGCACTTTGACATTTGACCTGTATGCATTAGAAAAATACAACTCTGGGAACTACAATCTCATTATCAGAGCATCCCCATCCAAATCAGAGCGTGCACAGTTAGTGCCCCAAATTCCTATAATAGCAGCATTACTTATGAACCTTTGAGTACTTGCATATACTTTATGAATCCCTAACAATTATCAGTTGAAAATATTTATTCTTTTCATTTCTAGGTGGCTCTGGAAAACAGCACAACATTTTGAAATATTTGGGCTCATATTTTAACTGCCTTTAAAAGACGATGTCGTCATTATCTGGTACACGGATGAGATGGGCTCAAAAGATTATACTAGTTGAGACCTCAATGGCCATTGGAAACTAATGAAATGTGGCCTGGTCAGATAGATTGAGGCCTGGTACCTTAGCAATCTGAAAATATTCCACACCTTTTTGAGCAGAGTAATCATGAAAATTCAGGAGATATCATTATAATATAAAATTACCCAGACATCGAGGGAAATATATTTGTATACCTCATGACAAAAGTTGAGTGGAAGCTCAGGAGTGCTATTTCCATTTATATATACTTATATCATGTAATTAAAGCTAACAGATAAACACATCAATATGTTAAAACAGATGTAAGAATATATAGATAGACATATTGCACTGAAACTTTGATATTGCATCCAAATGAAATCCTGTATTCCAAATATGCCCCTTAGGAGTTTTGCTCAAGGCTATGCTTAGGTATACTCAAAAATTCCCGATAGCGAGTCACCAGGGAAAACATGTTCTTTTACAGATAATTGCTACTGGCAGCCAGAGACCTAGAGAATTTGATGTGCAGTAATGTGACCTGACTATGTATTAAACTTTTTTGAAGGACATGTGTAAAGTAATTTTTATATCTCTCACACCTTGGGTTCTTTTCCCCACTCAGTAGCACGTTTTTAAATAACTTTTGTATTTTTAATGTATCTGTTAGGTTTTATACTAATAGTTTTCAATTATAAAATATATTGGTATTGTTTTCTTCTTCAAAAAAGCAAAGCCATCCAGACCCAAGGAAAAATCCCATCTGAGTTGTAAGCAGTATGTAAACAAAGGAAAGTTGTATTATTGGTAATGAATTTCAGGAAAAATGTAAGAAATAATAGTTGCTTGTTCACAGCCAAGAGAAATTAGGGATTAACTGATTTCTCTAAGGTTGGGAGGGATCTCTGCTGCTATTTAAGGCAATAATCACTAGCTTTTCATTAAATCTAGGAATGTTTAGGAGATGGTTCCTGAGGTATTTTAAATATACTGCTTCAGAAGCTATAATTAATAACTTGAAAAAATTATAAATTGGCAAGGACACATATGTGCAATGATACAATCCAATGAACAAGTATCATTGCTGGTAATTACTGTGGTTCTATTTTTTTTCTATGTTACTATGCCATCCTCATTTTATTGTTCAATATTAACACATAAACCTTAATTAAGCATAATGTCAGAAGGTTCCAAGAATATTGCTAAAGATTTTGCAAGGTAGTTCAGAGGCTTGTTTGGAAAGAATCCCTGGATCAACCAGGGAGTGTAAGCACTAAATAATGTGCTTTTGTGTTCAGAGTTACATGAGTTATTATAGACTGACATTGGAAATTACCTTTTAAGAACAAACATGCAGAAGGAAAAAACATGAAGTCAAGTCAGGATGTAGTACAAAAATACAGTGTGGGAACAGGCTGCAAAAGCTGGGAATGTCACATCAGTTTCCTTAACGACATGTGGCAGTTCATAGATTTACACGCTTGTATTCTGATGTCAGGAAGATGAATGTACAAAATGACAACTTACCAGGAAAATGATGTATTTCTAGCTTCCATTAAGATCATTAAAAACTACATTCCTTCTTCATATATGCAAATAGGCTTTCTATACAAATCTGTGAACAAAGAGGAAATTTGGCTTGTGTTCCTTAAGTAAGAAAATAAATTCAGAAAAATTTAGATACTCCATAGATCATACAGGCTACGGCTGTTACTACTTGTCTCTTGCATTTTAGTTATTTTAGGACAGTCAATACTCAAAGGCAAGCAGGGAAACCAAAGTGAATTTATCTGTGATGTATTTATTTCTGATGAAAGATGTGGGGAGAAAAAATTAAGGTGAAAGTGGAATTTAGATGATCAGTCCCTCCAATTTCAAGTGGTCTTCTGTGCATCCCAGACAGAAGCAGGATGAAGTTGCCATCATGAACTGTCTATATCGAGGTAATAAAAGAGTGTGCTGCAGAGGTTAAAAGCCCAGCTCTGTACCCAGTATACTTGTGTTGACTATTTGTGCCTGATCTCCTGAGCTGCATGACCTCAGTTTCCCCATCTGTGTGGTGGGCATACATTTTCTGCTTCCTAAGGACTCTTGTGTTATCTGGGTTCGCATGTACAAAGCATTCAGTAATATCTAGCATATAGTAAGTGCTGCATAAATGCTCACTGTTGCTATTTTTCAAAATATCTTTTGGGACCTCACCAGACTGTGATTTATTAAAAAAAAATAATGTTTTATGATCAGTAGCGAAGTCATATTGTTGCTTTTGGTTAAAGTTTAGTAAAAAAATTGAGCTCAAAAAAACAAACATGATGAAAATATAATCTGTACCACACCCCTTTCTTCTTTCTAATGCTTAAAACTTGGTCTATTAAAATTTTTATAAATGGAGGAAGTTTGGCTGTGCCAATTTATGTTCATTAGGAGTATGTTCTCCTCAAGAGTAGAAAATAGATTATTTTATAAATTCCTGTACAGTCTATGGGCACCTCATAAATGCTAAGCTGATCTCAAAACACATTGAATTTAAAAGCAGTTGAGCAAAAAAAGCAGCACATAAATGAAAGAAGCAAGCCTTTTTTAAGGAAAACCCAGTATGTAAAAATGGAAAGAGTTCTTTAAAAAGAAGTTAACTAAGTCCATTGAAATAAATTGTATAAAATACATTGTATAAATAAATTGTATAAAAACTTTGTTTCTGGTAATACAATGTCATGTGAAATATCTTGAAAAAAAACTCAAAGCATAAAGAGTGTCATAAAGTGTTTTAAAATTTCTTTCTAGACAAAGAAAAACAATAGAAAAACAAACTCAAGTATCATTTTTTTTACCAATTTCTAGAACATCAACATCCAATAAAAATATAATCCAAGGTGTATAATTTTAAACTTTCAATTAGCAGTATTGAAAAATGTAAAAATAAACTGGTGAAATTAATTTAAAAGAAACATATCCTACTTAACCCAATACAGCAAAAATATTTTCTTTTTCCATATAATCCACATAAAAATCCATGAACTATTTCATGTTTATCTTTTTCTTTATTTTGTATTCAAAATCTGGTATGTATTTTACAATCACAGCATCTTTCAACTTGAATCACTACATTTCAAGTACCTCAAAGCCTCATGTGGTGCTTGGCTACCACAGTGTACCACACACTTTTAGAATAAGAAGTGTGTGGGGGTGTGTGTGTGCGTGTGCGTTGGGGTGGGAGGGCTTTAGAAATTTGTCAGGGAGGCAGTTGGCAGTTGTTGGCCTCAATAAGAGCTGCGCTTTGAGTCTTACTTAAAAATAGATTCAACTAGGGCCTTTGGCTTTCCGTGTCATTGGTGTTGGACACATCTCCGTGTCTGTTTGTTAATTTCCCTTTAAAGTGTTGTGCAGAATACTTGTGAGTTCTTCTGATGCCTTGTAGTGGGGTCTGTTCTCTTAGAACAAATGGAAATTGGCTTTAGAATTCATGTGCCTCAAGAAAACTTGTCTTGACAGCTGCAGGGGCAGATTCAAGCACACACAAGGTGAAGGAAAGCCACCTGGGACTTTTTTTCTTAACTCTAAGGGTAGAATAAGGAGATAGAGAAACGCTTTCGTATAGTGCCAGATGAGACAGACAGGTGGCACATGGAAGGAACAAATAAAGGATGAAGGGAAGAGCAGCAGGGTAAGGCCTCAGGCAGAGCAAATACAAGATTCAGCTGCTGCAGGTTCAAGCCCCAGGCAGGATAATAGAGCTGACTGTGGCGGAAAGAAAATCACATCTGCCAACAATCTAGTTCATCCACGAATGTATATAGCTGGGTAGTATGGAGAGGTCTGCAGAGCCTTTCTGTGTTGTGCTTCAGCCTCACCACCCATGAAAACCACACCACCTCTGAAAGGGGCTCAGGATCCCTGTGTTATTAATCAGATGATGCCTACAAAACCCATGTCTTCATAAGTACTGCGGAGTCTCCTATTGTTTAAATATTTCTTTCCTAACTTTGCACACCAAAGGGACACAGGCAGTCGACCCCCAAAGCAAGCAAATACACTGCAACAGGAAAAAATATGAAGAGATATAAAAATGCTTCTAAAAATGTTTCCCTGTGAGGGGCCCTACATATAAATGAGCAAAAACCAATAACCTTCCTCTTCCACACAAATAAATCATCACAAGCACCAACCCCAGTGCCTTCTGAAATGAAGCCTGACACTAAAAAATACAAATCCTTAAAAAATAGAAAATATGTGCAAAAGCTATCATAGATCAGAGAGAAGAGCATGTTTTTCTTCTTCCTCCAGTACTTACTCCTCGATATACACAAACACTCAAGGGATAGAGGAGCATAAACTGCATAAAACCCTGTGCTGAGGTAGCTTGCAGTGGACGTGAGTGGCTCTGGAGAGCTCCACAGCCACATCTTCCCCGAGGAAATCCAACAACAGGGAGGCACAGCGACAGTCATCCTTCTGAATTGCCCTGGCCAAATGTCATGACTAAACAGTTGCTGGAAATATTCAGAGATAAACTATGTGCAAAACATAACTTAGAGAAGTCACCTGGTCATGAAGAAAGAATGGGGTTGAATTGGGGAATGAGTCCAGAAAGCCTACATGAAATTAGTTTCATTTAGTTGCTGTTTCTGACACACACACACACACACACACACACACACACACACAAACACCACCACCACCACCACCAACACCAACACCACCACACCACCACATTGGGGTAGCTGACTCTCCCACACTGCACTCTATCTCCAAGTCCTTTCCTTGTCAGAATGGCCTCTGAGGAGGGTCTTCAATTTAATTTATGAACCCTGAGAATGGGAGTTCAGTCTTAGAAGTTATTCTATAGCAGTTGGCTATTGCAAATAGCCTTACAAGAAGAAGAGGCCTCTTTACCCACACTGCAGCAACTGGGTGAGTGGTGTTTTGGCTGTTTGCAAAGGAGGAGAAAAATCTTGAGAAGAAAACCCGTTCTCTAGCCGGAGTGATACGGACCAATATATTGCTGGTATTCATGTACCCATGTCAGTGCCCCAGGAATTAACCAATCTGCTCTGTTCCCTAATTCACCTTTCTTGGGGTGATTCGGGTGTCCTTCACAACTCCTTTCCCAGGAAGCCTAATATTTTAAAGCTAGGATGTATCTTGAGTACAACTCTTTCCTTTTAATAGATAAGAACATTAGCCTTCAGGGGAGAAACACTGACTGGTATAAAGTTCCCTCAGTCTGTTGTTAGTTCCACCACCAGGAGCTGGATAACAAGAACTTCTCAATCCCATTGCAACTTCAAAGAACATGCGCAGGATCCTCAGTGTTTGAGCCGAACAGTGGATTGCGAATAGGGGTGGGGAGCTATGTTAAATGAGAAAGGAGATGGAGAAGCTACCATGACACTAGGCAGATAGAATAACAGCTTGCGATGTTGTACACTCCCTAATCCTAGGAACTTGTGAATATACTACCTTAAATGGCAAAAGGGATTTACAGTATGATTAAGGTTAAGGATCTCAAGATGAGATTATCCTAGATTATAAAGTGGGCCCAGTCTAATCACACAAATCCTTATAGAGAATCTTTGCAAACAGCTGAGAGCTAGGAAATGGCAGCATGTAAGAGAGATTTCACTGCGCTGGTTTTGAGGATGGAGGAAGGGGAGTCTCTGGATGCTGGAAAGAGCAAGGAAATAAATCCCCCTCTAGAGCTTCAAGAAAGGGTTTGACCTTGCCAACACCATGATGTTAGCCCGAAAAGCTGTATCAGATTTCCATTCTAAAGAATTATAAGATAATAAATCAACATTGTTTTAAACCACTACACTTGTGCTATCTGTTACTGCAGCAATAGAAAACTAATGCAGACTTCCTCCCAGCAAATATGGTATCTTCACTCAGGGACCTTGTTTCATGGCATTGGCAGCTCTGACATTTGACAATGGCATGAGAGCAGTGCTGACTCAGTTCACACAGGGGTGAGGTGGGGCGGTGACCAGGAATGGGAAAGGTGGGAGGGAGGAGAGCACCTGGTAGTGTTGAAAGATGTAAAAATGAAGATAATAACTGGAGGCTAAGCTATGGTGCCTGGGGCTACAAGAAAAAAGGAAGACATTGGAGTTGTTAGAAACTAGAAGCTCAGAAGAGGAGTGAGCTGGAACTTGATCCTGGCAGGACATAGTGCTGCTGGTCCCTCTGAGGGGCATCGTGAGGCTGGTCTTGGGAGTGCTGGTGAAAGAGCTGCTATTATTGGATGATAACCCCTGTTGGGATGCTTCCCACACAAGCAGGAAGTCCTCTCCTGTTTCTGTATGCCCGGCTCTGTGTTAGCCTGCTCAGACTTCCATAACTGCATACTGTGGCCTGGTGGCTTCATGGACAGAAATTTATTTCCCACAGTTTTCAGGCTAGAAATTCAAGGTCAAAGTGGAGGGAGGCTCAGTTCCTCCTGGGACCTTTGTCAGGGGTCTTTACTCCATGCACCTAAGTGTGCCCCTGGTGCCTCTCTGAGTACCCAAATTTCTCCTTATCAGGAGACACTAGTTAGAGTGGGTTAGGGCTCATTAGAATAAACTCATTTTATCTTAATTGCTTCTTTAAAGGCACCATCCCCCAAACTGGTCACATTCTAATGAACTGGAGTTTAGAGTTTAACATGAATTTTGGAAGGAAAGAGTCCAGCTCCAAACAATAAAGCTCTAGAAATTTCTGTTGGAGGCATCTAGAAGCATGTCAGCTGACAAGGGAGAGATGTGGTTTTCAGAGTCCTAGTGTCACAAAAGCAGAGTTACAGAAATGAGGGACATAGAGATCAGTAAGCAGCCAGAGAAGGAGCTGGCAATGGAAACAACATACGTGAGGCAATTGGTCTGGGGAATGAGTGGTAGCTCAGTCTTGCTGACCCCCACAGTGGGGTCAGTGTGTACCTGGTGAAGAGTGCGGCATCCATGGCTGCCTACCACACCCCTTCGTCCTGTGAGATGCCCCCTGCTTGGCAAGGCCTGGGGCTGAGAAAACAGATAGAAATGGAAGCACCTGTGCCCTGACTGTGGTTTGTGGAGCCCAAAACAACAGTTGAGCCAAGGGTCAAAGATAGGAAAATCAAAGCAAGGTATTGGGGTCCGCACCTAATACTACACACAGCCACTGGTCACAGGTAGGAAGTGGTCATCTCCTAATGGGCCCCTGGTGGTGTAGAGTGTCAGCACACTTGGGAAGACCTCCTTGGGAGTCAGAAGAACACCACTTGAGGGAGGGCTGGAGCAACCTTTGGGGTTCAGTGGTATAGAGGGGCTGAATCAAGGAGGGATATGAACCAGACTTTGTATTGACCTGCCTGTGTCCTAGAAGACAGGGGTGTCTGAAGTAGAAAGATGGTCTTCTATTTTTATTTATTTGTGTGAAGAAGATGAAACTGAAGAAGAGTGAAGACCTGAGGTCTAGTGCCTGAGACTGCATCACCCAAATTAGTCACTGCTACTGTTCTGTATGCAGTGCTCAAGATGGCTTCAGGATCGTGAGGAATATTAAGTGTAATACTGTAGAATAAGCTTGTCTGAAACAGAGACGCTCAATATTATGAGTCTCTCCTTTTACTAAATGAATGCCCCTCTTGCAGACAAAGAAATGTTAGCATGCATTTTTCATTTACTCATTTAAACAGTTTTTACTGAATGACTACTATGTACCAGGCAGTCAAATGCTTGACTCTTTACTACTGCTGGCTAGCAGCTACTCTGATGATGTAAAGCTAATAACAGTAGCTGTCATTTATTGAGATTATGTCATGTGTCAGTTTCTATGCTAAAGACTTTTCATACATTATCTTCTTATTCCTCAGAGTAGCCCATAAGGACAAGTTTTCCTATTCTTTTCAATTTGAGAAATCTGAGGATGTTCAGACCTACTGCTCAGAGTCACAGAGCAAATTACCTATGTGAGCTAGAATTCAAAATAGGCATCTGTAATTACAGAATCCATGGTCTCAGGTCAACTGTTTTTCTTCCTACCATAGATTTCCTGGGCCGTGGTTTCCAAGGACTTTCAAGATAGTGGCTACTAAATCTGAATTTAGTAGTTACTTACATGTGAACTAGGGATGATAAAGACTTGTTCACATGAAAAGTGCTAGATGTATGCTGAAATAAATAAGTGAATACAAAATGTGTTCTAAAATACACATTGCCTGGGAATTGATCGGAGTCGTGGAAAGGAAGACAGGTAGAAAATTCCAATAATTGTATTAATCTATTTTCCATTGTTAGAACAAATTAGCTAAGTCCATGTAATTTGAAAAGAAGAGATATTCCTTTAGATCACACTTCTAGAGGTCCAAAGAGTATGGAGCCCACTTCTACCTGGCACTGGCAATACTCGTGGAAGGTGGTGTCATGGTGGGAACACAAGTGTGAGAGTCACCGCGTGGTGAGACGGGAAGTCCTAGAGTTTCAGTTAGACTTGTTCTTCTACAGCAGCCATTCTCCCAGGAAACCACTCACTCTAATGCTAGTACCTTCTAAGGACCACGCCCCAGTGGCTCTGCTACTTGCTTTAAGTCTCACCTTTGAAATGTTCTGCCAACTCCCAACACCACCATTTTGGAGACCAAGTTTCCACACACGGTGGAGCTTTGGCCACAAAGTACATCCAAACCATAGCCCATGTTAGGAAAAAAACTGCCTAGCGATGATGAATATGTTTGTTTTCCTCATTGTGGAGATGGTTTCATGGGTGTATTCATCTGTCAAAATTTATCAGTTGTATACTTTAAATATATGTAGTTTGAAGTACCTCAATAAAGCTATAAAAGAAAAAAATGTATGTAACATTCTATCATTGCCAACAACAAAACACTACTCAAACTCCGTGGCTTAAAACAACAATCTTGTTTATAGTTCCTATCACTATTCCCATTACTATGAGTTGGCCGGAGTTTGGCTGACCTGGGCTCTGCTCCAGTGTCTTTCATCCTTTTATATTCAGGCCCTGGCTTTGCATTAATATCAAAGCCATCAGAGAGGTACAAGAGGGTGATCAGAAGCACGCAGGATACTTGATGCCTTGGTTTGGAACTGGCTTATTGTCACTTTCACTTTTATGTCATTTGTCAAAAACTAATCCTGAGCTTAAAGACAGATTTGAGGGGAAAAATTCTCTTGCAATTAGGAGGCTAAGGAAGGGGTAAAGAATTGGGGGAAATAGATATACCTACTAAAAAATGTAAGAAACAGCCAGTAGTGCTTCAAAAGATGGGATGTCATAATCTGAGAAAATAATCTGATATTCTGAAGGGCAATATTTGGGACATCTTTGGCTTTAAAGAACAAGATTCTAAAGAATCAAAAAATATGAGACCATGAGACTGCTCATATTAGAGTTTCTTTCTCCATAGCACTTACTGGTATTAGGAAAGTGACAGATTCTTCTATAGGAACATGTGTAGGGGCAGAACACAAGTCCACTTGGGGAAAGAGTGTTAAAGTTTTATTGTCTTAGAAATGTGATGAGTAAAATATATTACCAAAAGTAATTAAAACAACATGAAGGGATAAACTACTCTTGGTTAATGTATTCCAAGCAAACAAACAAAAATCTCGGAACTAAATTTAGCACTGGACCATTTTAAGTAAGTTTGCCTTTCTTGAGCTGGAGCTAATTTGTATAGTTTGGATTGTCCTGAAAGTTCCCTTTGTCATCAGTGACTTAAAAATACTGCTACTGGGCAAAAGAAATCAATGATCTCTACATTGCAGCCTGAGTAATTACATAATAATGATTTGCATTAATGAAAAGACAAGTTGGTCCAGATCCAGATGTGCCAGTGACCACAGTTCCCCCGCGACGTTGAAGCCGATTGCTGAGTTCAGGGAAATTTCAGTGCTGGTTGTGAGACCAAATGACTGGTTAAAAAGTCTTTCCTAATCAACATCACTTAACAGCGCTTTAATGGCTGACTCATCATTTTTCTCCCAGTAAAAGTAAATTTAAATTTCAAAATAAAGCAAATTTTACTCTTATACCTGAGGCACAGAAGCAGATGTTTGCCTGACACGTGCACACAAGCTGTTGACTGTGACCTTGCAGGAGAAAGCAGTTTTGAAAATTGGCTTTTGTCTCCCAATCTGGGGAAAACAATGCTGCAGCGAAGATTTAGTAAGAAGTCATAGCTTCTCGCAGAAGCTTATTTCAGCAAAGTAAACTATTAATTAAAATAACAAATGTCAGCTGTTTCGAAGGCTGACAGTTAACACAAAGCAGCACTTGCTTACTTTGACATGCAGGCTGCATGGGACACTGGATGGATCCATAATTCATTCTAGGCATAGCTCTCTCATGCCCTGATATAGTGATAACAGAGTGATAAATTAGCTCCCGTTCAGCAGTTTCGTTAGCAAAAGTACTTGGGGACTTGGGGAAAACCCACCTAGAGAGGGCCTTTTGGCAGACCCAAGGAATCTACACTGGAACAGCTTGAGTGGAAGTTTCATGCAATTCCTGAATTTCAGAACTAAGAAAAACAGGTGGGAAAATGTAAAACTGGGTGCGAGAAGGACTAAGAGAGACATTGTGCCAAAGCAGTGCGTTACGATCTGCTGTGACCACAGGGAGGAAGAACGTTATTAAGTAGGGGAAGTGTGGTTATCACCCCCAGGAGGCCAGGGAATACACAGGTTAAGGGAAGAGGAAAAGGTTAAACTTCAAACAGAGAGGGGAATGGGAAGACAAGGGAGGAAAGGAAATTGATAAAGGGCATTGTCCTCTGTCTCTGAAGTCAGCAGTTTAAAAGGGGCTTTGGAGCAGATGAGGAAACACTGGGGAAATTGATTCTAAGCTGTTCTCTAATATGCTTCTCTAGGTGAGAGTAATATAAAAAGCTATACCAACTCCATGAGGCTGGCTGGTGGGGAAGTCCATTTTAGGGCTTTTCTGTGTCAACAGCTCAGGAGCACATCCTTTGTAAAACTAAAGAGAGAAGAAAAGCTCTTGGATTCAGGTCAGTCTGTAGGAATGTGTGTGGAAATCCTGAAAGCCTGGTCAGTGGACATAGAAAGGTGACTTGGAGGAAGTGTTTGGGTGCAGCAGATGAAAAGGCGGAGAGGAGAGAGTGGGATGTTTCTTGATAGAGAGAGAAAAGCAGTTGAGTGTCAAGAAAGGTGCACTTAGGAAAATGCGAAGCTCTTCGAGTAAGAATGGTTCTGCTACTTTCCTCCATATTTTGGAAAGCAGAAAGAAATCATGTTCCTTCCTATAGTTCAAGTATCCCGTGGTTCTTTTTACAAAGAAAAGAAAAGAAAGAAAAAAACTAAACAGAATCCAATTAAATTTGAGCTGGCTGCATGTGGTACTACCTATTCATTTTCTCTTTCACAAAGTTCATGATGGGTCAATGAAAAAAGTCTCTTTTCATTTCTGTGACTGTTTCAATATATCGTTATAGGGTGGTACCTGCATTTTAAAACTTACTTATTATCATTCTAGTTGAGTCAAACCTGAGTGCATCATGAAGTGTGATCCAGTTCACTGGTCCAAAATGAGCCAATAACAGAGTCCAGAGCAACTTTGGACATCGTTCCTGTTCCTCATTATTCTCTCTTCCTTCATTGGCATGGGGACTTCTGCTAAGGTATGGGTTGTATTTGGCTTTCACGAAAGCGAAGGACATGAGAGGCATAAAAATAAGTCTTTTGGTCATGGACAGTGCTTCAATCAAGCTTAAAAGCCTGCCCCAAATTAATGGCTGAAATCAATATGCAAGGCAGAAAGGAGAGTGGGCCAGTTTGGATGAAATCTTATCTGACCCTTTATTTAAAATACAAAGCAAGTAGAGTCTCTTCAAAAGATCCAAGAGAATCAGCAAACTTAATCCACACATTTCTTGTTGGAGGTTGGAATGTGAGTCTTCCTGAGTAGGAAGGAGCTGGATTTTTGCAGAAGCAGGGAAGTACTTGCTCCTGGAAAGGGGGTTCTTCTCCAGGCACCCACATGTGCAGGGTCCATGAGGCCACCTGCTCACCTGTTCTGGATCCACCAAGCAGTGACATCAACTTTTGTATTTAGGGCAAATCTGGAATGGACTTCAAGCATAGTTTTGAAAGGATCATGCCCACACATATCCCATTACAAGAAACCCCTGCCATGCCCAATGCTTGATTTCGTTCCCTTTATATTGCTAAATGCCATGGGAGTTTCAAAGCAAGCTGGAGCTAGATGATGTTATTACAAATGCCTGGGGTCCTGGGGAGAATCTATAGTCCTATACAAATCCACAGAAAGCCACCTAATTAAGGGCGGCCAATATCAGACCATTTCTGCTTCCTTCTTTTTCTTCCTGAAAAGCTTCTATGACACACTAAATTGTCCTGTTTGATGGGCGATTTGCTACTGCACCATGTTGCTATTAGCACTTGTGCCCACAGTGCTTCTTCCGCTCCCTCAAGGGGATTTTCCACTGAAGTTCAGCTCTGTGGCAAAGCACGAGCTGTAACTCTAATGCTCGGTAAGATATGCGAAAGAAAAAAAAAGTTGGAAAGCCATTGGAAAAACTAGGACATGGCTCTCTGTGTTGGGTTTATTTAGGGAAGAAAACTGAATACTGTCACTGCTGCAGTTTGTGAATGCTTTACCTCGGTGTAATCGCCAAGGAATTAATGTGATTTAGTAGCCACAACAATAAATATAGTCCTGACGAGGTGATTATCCCATAAGACTAAAATCATGATGTAGCATAAATCAATACCAGTCCTAAGTATGTCTCCAAAAGGGGTATATATTTCTACACTCACTGCTAGGTGTTGAACTAATTTTGGAATTAGAAGCTCTATGAAATGTAAAAGCTATTTTTCTAAGTGAAAAATTACAGAATATGTGTGATGATCACTCAGAATATATATTGCTCATAAAATGATTAGAGGGAAAGTAGTCAAACTCTTAAAGCTAGTACAATTACAAATCTCTGGTCCTAAGGGCAAAACTCTCTCCACTCCAAACTGACCCAGCTCAACTGATACCCCTCATTTCCCTCTGTCTGTCCCCTCTGTGGGGCTACTCACCTGCCTGAGAGTCTAAATTGCCCTTTTTGTATAGACTAGCCCTTTCAGCCTTCTTCTGCTAACACAATTGATTCACCTGCTTGAGAGAGCTCAGCCTATTGCCAGGGCCCCGAAGAGTCTCTGCGTGTGGATGGAGTCGAGTCCTACAGAAAAAGAGGGTATTGAACAGGAGCAATCCGGCTTAGGCTTAGCTCTTCTGGGGACGTTTCCCTGGGGACACGAACAGTTCTCCACTTGGAAGGTCAATATTAGCGACTCTTAGCTGCCCTCTAACTAAAGTAATCCCATTTGAGCTGGCTTCTCTGGAAGGTTCCTTCTGCACATTTCAACCACTCCCTCCCTCAGGGAGTCAAGTGGAAACCATCTCAGAGGTGAGCAGTGCTCTCTGCCCTAACACCAGCCCTGCTCAGCACAAGGAGACCCTCCCGTGCCAGGTGCCACTTGCGCTGCCTAAGCTCAGCTGAGTGGCCCTGCGGATGCCAGCCCCCCTCCCCACCTCCTGAGCAGCTCTTGCTTAGTGAAGAGGCCCCTAAAAAACTATTTAAAGCCTTAATATGTGAAGTGCCTTCTCTCAGAGCTGAATTTCCCACTGCCAGATAAGTGCCGCCTTAACTGCATTTTTTGTGAAGTACCTGCAGCGGCACTCCATAACTGATTATGTTAATCCTTTAGGGATATTCGAGAAAATATCTGCAGATTCTTCCTATAGGAGGGCAATCAAAGATTGGATGCAGGTATCAGCCACCAACAGGCCTTCTAACTTGTATGCTCTCACATTGTATTTTTCCTTTTCAATATCGTACATTTTCTCCTTTTTGCTCCCCCTCTCCGTAGCACACACAAAGATTTCCTTAGTCACAAAGGATTAAACAATTCACCTACGAAGAATCCTTTTAAAGCATCATTGCCTGTCTTGAAAATTGCTTCCCCTCCTTGCATTTTTTTTCCTTAACAGAACAAAGAAAAGTGTTAATCTTCTGATAATTGGTTCTATTTTTACTGGAATTTCTGTCCTGATTATTTAATACATCTCCAGTCAATTTCAAACAGTATCTGTTTTCAGCCCACATCTCTAACCAGAGACAAGTTGTCCAAGCAGCGGGGGGCAAAGGAGGGCTGGCGTGGCAGAAACAAAACCCTAACACAATAATGAATACAGCTCAAGCATACCATTTGAAAATGAAATTGGCATTACTTATTTAGACAAAGAGATAAATGTACTTGAAGCTTCGTTTACCATACAGAGCTCTTACAGAGTGTCTGTCTGAAAAGGGACAGAGAACTTCCTACTCTGATGGGGATATCAGTAGGGATTTTATTTGTGTCTTCCTGTAAATGCAGAACTTGGCTATTGATGGCTTTAATTCTACAGGCACCGGTGGTTTGTATTTAGCCTGAGAAATAACATTAAGTGAGCTTATCTGATGGGCCCCAGTGGGCTTAGCTATGCTGTGGCTGGGACTGGGCAGGACCTGACTGCATTGTCTTTCCGGACACCACACCTCCCCCCATCCTCTTTTCACAAATGCAGAGAACTCCATGGGTGTTGGCTACTTTCTTCATTATTTAGGCTAATGCTTGCATTATCGATTCAGTCAGTGTTATTGAGGTTGTGAAAGTCTGTATTAGCACATGGGCTAAATGGAAAAATATTTATTTAATGCTTTTATTTTCCCTTTCTCCTGCTCCTACCCTGGGAAACGCAAAGGAATAGGAGAAGCGCCAGTAGGGCTCTGTCTGGCTCCTTCCTGGGTTAATCACATTTCACACGTCCCCATTGCTGGCAGATGCAGCACCTGACCTCCCCTTTGTCCCTCTCTGGATGAAAGTGTGAGGCTTCCTAATTTCCCTCAGGCACAAAAATGGTTTGCTTTCCCGCTGGAGGTGAAACTGCCTCCCAGAGTAGGCGCAGCTGGGGCTTTCATCTACCCTTCAGCCTTCGAGCGGCTGGTCTCTTTCACTTTCCATGAAAATAAAGCCTAGATCGGAGCTGCTTAATTTGGCAAAGTTGAGGAGCAGGGGTGGGGGTGACTAGAACCTTGGGACTTGGTTCACAGTGTAGGAATTAGGCTGGGCGGCTAATAGGTTCCTGGGGAAGGAGGTGGTAAGTGCTCCCGACAGGGGCGGCGCTGAACCGCTAAAGCAATTGCAGCCAAAGAAACGTGCTTTGCAGAAGTGAAAGTGTTGGCACAGCTGTGAGAGCTGCAGGAACTGCCTTAAGGGTAGGAGATGGAAGGGACAGGTTTGTGACAGGAACTTGCAGTCGCTCACTTACTGGGGCACCACTCACCCTGGACAGCTCAGTGATTTATCCGAGGGGCACTTCTCTCCTGTCTCCCTTCCCACTGTTTGAAACACTCAGTAGCTGGCTGACCCTTGCTCTCTAGGGTCAGCCCACCGAGAAGCCAGTGGCCAATCTCTGTGGGACTGGAGTCAGCAGATCCATTAGGTTGACTAATGGTGATGGAAAGATGTGTGGCCATTTGGGTTAAGGTGACATTTATATTTGGACACCCTATTATGACTGGCAGGCCCCTGGGTATTGTGGGAAATGTTCTGGGAGCCAGGCTGCGGAGCACCTTCCTAAAAGGGTGGCAGGGTGAGAGCAAGCCGCAACAGGAACAGGCCCAAGCAGCAGTGCTGTTGGAGACTGTGCTGAATGGAATGGCAGCCGCTCCGCAGCGCCTGGCAGGGGAAGGCCATGTCCTAAGGTGTTCTACCGACATCTAGCAGAGCAGCTGGCGCCTGGTGGAAGGCAGATGGTGTTTCAGCCCCCAAGTGTCGCTGTCTAGCAAGATGCCATGTCCACTGATTAAAAATAATTAAACATTCCTTCCTCCGGTGAAGGAGAATGGCACACATGCCAGGCAGGAAGGTGGACAATGGCATTACACAGCAAGACATGGCAGCAGCAGTGAGCGTCCAGGGCAGCAGGTGTGTCTGGCTTAGAGAATGTGGGGTGGGAACGGGGAGCCCAGGTTAGCAGTGACAGCAGGGAGAGTTTAGTGAGGATGCATATGCATGAGGGGTGCATGTATGAACAGGATCATATCGGATGACTTTCCACCACTCAGCCTCTTTTATGGAGAACATTTCTGAGTTTCTGAGGGGAAACAATACATTTGCAGTTCACGATCTAAGCAGTATTCACTGGTCACCCAATATATATGTTTGCTGGGTGCTGTGGATGGAATAAATTAATAGGTATTGCCCATGTCCTTATTGCAATTTGGTCAAATTTATCCACTCTGCTTATCCACATATGTGTTTTTCTTCTGCAATCAGAGATCCTGGTAAGAGTTTGATGAAGGAAAGAAATGAACACACTGATATATCTAACTCACATTGTCAAGGATGAGTCAGTTGTATTGTCAGAAATGAGACTGTTTTCCAAATCCTTCCAGGTTTACAAAGAACGATATCCTGTGCCTTCCCCATATCCAGTTCTGGTTTCGAGATAGGCCTCTTGCCTTGCACAGACAAGTCCCTAAATGCTGTCAGGAACTCGCCAAACGGCAGATCAACCTACTGTGCATTTGTCAATTATTTCAAGTTTACAAGATGCATGGGAAATTTCAATTCAGACTGAATAATTTGATTTCCTGTTAATTATTCTAATTTTCTGTGCACTCTGGAAAGAAGATTCCTCTTTCTCTTCCTCGGATTGGAAGTCATCAGTGTTTATTTGGATGAGTGCCTCATGTTCTTCCGTCTTAGTCACTTTCTTGGTCGCTGAGACACAATACTCAATACTCAAAACTTAAAAGAGAAGTTTGTCTTGGCTCGCAGTGTAGTCAGCTGGCACCAAGGCAGAAAGAGCAGGATGGAAGGACATGCTGGGGAGGAAAACTGCTCTCCGCTGGGTAGCCAGGAGGCAGAGTATGAAAGGAAGAGCCGGGGAGGGAGATATACCCTCCCAGGTCATGCCCCTGGTGGCCACCCCCTAACAGCATACTCAGCTGTTGAACTCATTGGTGGATGAAGCCACCAATGAGTGCAGCATCCCGCGATCCAAACGCCTTCCTGAAGCCTGGCCTCTGAGTGGTGAGAGTTTTCAGGGACATTGGAGAGCTAATGCACAGCACTCTTCCTTGTGAGAGTGGAATGACAAGAAGATGTGCTATGTACACGAAAGAAAGAGCAAATTCACATAGATCCACGAGTGAGAAGGTTGCACTGAGGGAGCGTGTACAGGACGATAGCATTCTTTGTGAAAGGCAGCGTGGTACAGGCAGGGAGGAATAAACTGGCTCTTGACATATGGAGATTGCACACATATTTGTGGTGAAGAATGGGCAAGTTTCCCAAGGATGGAAGAAAGATTTTAGCAAAGGCATGAAAAAAGGATGAAATGAACTGGAAGATTGACTTGGCTGATGGAAAGAGCTCACGTTTTTTAGAAGGAATCAGTAAGAGAATAGTTCCCTGAATAATATCCAAATTAAGGACACTGCTGCCTGTGGGACATTCCTTACAGTGTTCTCTCAGGACTGAGCGAAAGGCCTGGGGATGTAGAAATCTCAGCATTCCTCTGTGACACACTAGTTCGGCTTTTTCAGAACCATTGCCTGGCTTGATTCTAAAACCACAGAGGCTAGAATGAGCAACATATTCCCAAATCCTTTGTCGCTAAGATATTTACATATGATCTACTAATAATTTGATTTTCTGCCAACAAATGTTTTCTTAGTCCATTCTATAATAGAATGTCATGGGCTGGGTGGGTTAAACACAAAACACTATTTGTCACCATTCTGTAGGTTGGAAGTCTGAGGTCAGGGTATCAACCAGTTTTGGGTAGGGTCACTTTCCTAGTTTGCAGAGCCACTTCTTACTGTGTTCTTACATAGCTAGCTAGTTCTTTGGGCCCTTCTTCTAAAAGTACTAATCCTATTTCTGAGAGAAGGCTCCACCCTCATACTCTAATTACTTTCCAATAGAACCACCTCCTAATACCATCATGTTAGTATTAGTATTCCAACACACGAATTTTTTTTTTTTTTTTTT